>NW_028123909.1:0-600000 GCF_965194805.1 Balaenoptera borealis | reverse complement strand
GATGTAACCTAAATGTCCATCGACAGATGAATATATAAAGAAGACGTGGCACATATACACAATGGAGTATTACTCAGCCATAAAAAGGAACAAAATTGAGTTATTTGTAGTGAGGTGGTTGGACCTAGAGTCTGTTATACAGAGTGAAGTAAGTCAGAAAGAGAAAAACAAATACCGTACGCTAACACATATATATGGAATCTAGAAAAGTGGTACTGACGAATCTAGTGACAGGGCAGGAATAAAGACACAGATGTAGAGAACGGACTTAAGGACACAGGGGGAAGGGGAGACAGGGACGTAGTGAGAGAGTAGCACTGACATATATACACTACCAAATGTAAAATAGCTAGTGGTAAGCTGCCTCATGGCACAGGGAGATCAGCTCGGTGCTTTATGTCCCCTAGAGGGGTGGGACAGGGAGTGTGGGAGGGAGGCTCAAGAGGGGGGGATATGGGGAATATATGTATACATATAGCTGATTCACTTTGTTGTAAAGCAGAAACTAATACAATGTTATAAAGCAATTATACTCCAATAAACATGTATTTTAAAAACCCACACCATTGTAAATCAACTACACTTGAAGATATTTCTTTAGTGCAAAAAAATTTTAGAATGTAAGATTTATTGTGTGTGTGTACCACAGGTTCAATATATATGAATTATGTCAAATTGATTACATTGTTTTTCAAAATAAAGAATTTATGATACTTTATATCAGCTTCATAATGTAAATGCAGAAAAACTATATTAATTTTCTCTAAAGTTCAGAAATAGCCATTTTGCTCATTCAGTATACTATAAACCACTAACTTTATTAAAAAGGAATTCATGACCGACCTCTTCCTTCCAAAGAAATATTTCTCCACTCACACAAGTTTAATAGAATGGTCCACAATGAGCTGACTTCCAACCTTAGAGACACGAGATTTACATCCTGAAATCTCTTTCTTGCAAAAATGTCCAATTAGCATCCTAGCATTACAGAAAAGAAATTGCCTTTTTTCCAGATCTCAAATTCCATACAACTTTAGTCAAGACATCATGTATTTTTTTCACACACACACTGTATTTTATTTTTACAAGACATAAATCAACTGACACCAAGCATTGTAAATGGATGACCACAACAAAAGCAACAATGATTGCAATTACCAAACACGAAACACACTCATACTATGTCATAATATTGACATTCAGTCCAGTAATCCTCCACTGTAACAGCTCCTTTACTTCGCAGTGAAAGACATCATGTATTTTTAAATTATCAGCACTCACCTGAGGTCTTTAAAAATCAACAAAAACATAATTTTGTGTTCTCTTTCATTTATTCTGGTCTAAGTGGTCATTTCTAAATGAAAGTATTTAAGTATGTTAACGTCATCTTATAACATCATATTTCCAATGACTACCATGTCTCCAAAGATGAAATATGAGGAACTCACAATTAGGCTCTACAAAGTTTTACTCTCTGAATCTGTATTACCTTTCTGCTGAACTCCACACTGTTCATTATTCTGTGAGAATACTCTTTTTCTTGTATGGCCATCTCACATGTTCTTTCATTTCATGAAGTTTTTTCCTACAGTTTTATGCCTACTTTATTTCTGAGAAAATGCATTATTTCAGAGGGATATTTATAGACACAAAGACTTCTCTGTAATTCCCTCAGAGTTTCAAGAACTCCTTCTTCTTCTTTTTTTTTTAATACCTAGATTCTGAAGCTCTCCACAAAGCATTACTAAAATTGCATTTACATAAGTATCTACATATTAATCACACATTAATGCATTTACAATTGTATTATGATTTATTGTTAATTTTGGAGCATAAACGTAGCTGTCCTATTTACCACCCTCTTGGAAATCACTTTAATATTTGCACTTAGGACTTGAAAGAGAATGGATAAATAAAAACCTGAAGAATATGCAGATACAATTTATATATTTCTCATAAAATTAGGTGATTATCTAAACTTTATCCAGAAAAAAGAAGAGCCCAGATACTCTGCAGGCATGATACTCGAGAATGTATGGTCTTCTAGCAGGAAAACATGCAGTAATCCATGTGGCAGAGTTTACCTGTGACCAGCTGGGGTTAGTGACCTATGCATTCCTTACATGCAACATATCAGGAGTGGAAAAAGGGAATTTGTCAGTTGTGGCAATAAGTATAATGAAGTTTTGTAGCAGGTCATGCTCATATATTCAACACAGGTACAATCAAAATTTTGCTCAATTCTGATAAATCTAAGTCTATATCTGTTACCATGTCTTTAACGAGGAAATGTCAGAACTGACTCACCAAAAAGAAAAAAAGTGTGTTGTTTGTTTGTTTGTTTTAATTACAGTCACGGTGAGTAAGACATAGCTCAGAACAGCTAATGTGACTTAGTGATTCTCTCATCAGGAAATACAGTTTCTACTTCCCTGTTTATTCTCCACACCCTGTAGTCAGTAAAGTTTCAATGAAAGATAAATCTACAGGGCGAAAAGAAAAGAAAACTTACATGTGTGGATAAGATCATTTTGACAGGTTTTACCACGTATGTCAGTGTTTCTGGGGATGGACACAAGCCAGAGCTCCCTACTCTGACATTTTCACTGATGACATTCCCCATGATCCTCAATTTGAAAGTGGATAAAAATGTTTTCTATGTTTTCTTCTTTAAGAAATTAAATAAGGAATGCTTTCTAGACATGATCCTCTAATGATTTTCAGTCAGTGGTCATCGACGGAGGAAAAGCACAGAATCTCATCCCTACAGAAGGGTGACATTCAGTCAGGTAAGAAAATTCTCCCCGAAATCAGAGCTTCATCTTTAACATGCAATCAAAGGCTTTCACAGGTTCTTCATCACTCTGCACTCAGCCCTACCATAAGGAATTGGCTCTGAGAATCTCACATCAGATGACTGACAAACATGTCATAGTACACTGATCTGGTACCAGATCCTGCCTCTCTTAATGATCTCCCACAGGGACATTGGAATATTCTAGGATATTTCCTGGAGCCCTCTATTCTACACAGGTACACTTCCAAGTAGAAACAGAAGCTTGGATTCTCACTGGGACCCCTGCTCTGTCCAACCAACCTCTCTAGAAATATGATGTTCTAATCTCTCCTGATTAGAACATTTCAAGGTCTCTCCATGTGCTAATTTAGTAAAGATAAAAGAGAAACAAGAAAGAGCAAACTATGCAGGGAGCAATATATAAGATTCCTTTACTTAATGTATTTATCTGATATACCCAAATACTGAGAAATATAGATTCATTTCATAATGGTCAAGAAAAGAGGAGGAGGAACCTCCATGCCAACAGTATATATAAAATGGAATCAATATTGCATAAGCTCCAGCTTAAGCTTAGCTACGAGGTACTAACTCTTCTCATAAAGAAGCAATAGTTCTCCATCATTTGAAGCACACTGAGGACTCAGACAGCTGGACACTGAGGGTGTAGTCTCCTCACTCGAATTCTGTACCTGCATCACAGAGCCATGAAATATTCCCAAAGAATTATTAAGGAAGGGGGGGGGGGCGAAATGAAAAAGATGAACCCATAGTCTGTCCTACCATCTGTTCTGCTGGATATTACCACCATCTTGGCCCAATATGACCTTCCCACTTCTCTCTGGGCCTCCCTACTTTCCACCTCCATCCTCTCATTATATCTTACCTACACTTGGGAACGATTCTAGTTGTTCCACTTATCTTTATCAACAAGTAATCCAAATAGCAACTGTGTATATAACTCCTTAGAAACCTCAGGTCTGACTCAGTAATAATACATGACCTTCGAAGTCCACAGTTTTCCTAATTCCCTTTATTATTTTTTTTCTAATTTCCATGTACTTACACTCTTAAGACGTCCACTGTTCTCAGGTTCGTCTTCCCTGCAAAATCTGTCAACCTAGACATAGACTTAAGTACCACCCTCTAATTATCTCCTAGGGAATCCAGTTTTTAAAAAAGCCTCAGCAAGCCTTACGGACTTTATTAAAGACTCTTTAAGATAACCCATGGGAGATAGCAGTGCACCCATAGATATCTATTTAATACACCCTCAGAGTAATTTTTTTTTATAAAGACTCTTCTGGCCAATGAAGACTCTCAGTTCTTCTTCTTCAACATATGCAGGGTCTCACCCTTCTGATTACTCTCTGCTCTATCCCAGGTCCACTCCCTTTCCTGATATTACATTCTTTCCCAATTGTGTATGTTGGTAAAATCAAATAACATAAAATATAACATGTTAATTATTATAAAGTGCACCGTTCAGTGATATTAAATACATTCATATTATTGGGCGATCAACATCACCATTTATCTTTCTAATTCTTTTCTACATTTTAAAACTGTAACTCTGTATCCTTTAAACATAACTTTCCTTTTTGTTCCATAACCACCTGAAAAGCATCATTACCCTCCCAATTTCTATGGTTTTGACTACACTAGGTACCCCATATAATTGAAATAAGTAGTTGTATTGTTATGACTCACTAAAAGTCACAAAAATGGCATTTTTGGTAGCTCAATTTCCTCAAGATTCATCCATGTTGTAGCATATTCCTAGATCTTTTCCTTCTTAAGGCTGAATAATATTGTATTATATGGGTATACCACACTTTGCTTATCCAGGAACTAGTGGATGAACACTTAGGTTGCTTTCATATTTTAGCTACTCTGATTATTACTGCTCTAAACACTGGAGTACAAATATTTCTTTAAGACCCTGATTTCAATTCCTTTGGGTATACCTCATAGTAAAATTCCTGGATCATGTAGTAATTCTATCTTTCAATATCTGAAAAATTGCCATACTCTTTTGCAAAGCAGCTGTATCATTCTACATTCCCACTGACATAGCACAATGGTTCCAACTCCCTCACATCCTCACCAATACTTGCTTTCTGCTTGTGTATGTGTGTGTGTGCTTGTGTGTGTATGCATGCACACAAATATATAAACATGCATTTAGTGATATGGAGCATCTATTCAAGTGCTTAGTCATTTGTACATCTTTTTGAAGGACCATCTATTCAAGTCTTTTATCCATTTTTGAATCAGGTTGTTTGCTTTTTGTTGAGGTGTAGGAGTTCTCTGTATATTCTGAATAGACATCTCTTGTCAGATACATGGCTTTCAAATATTTTCTCCCATCTTGTGGGTTGCCATTTTACTCTGTTTACATTTCTTTGATACACATTTTTTTAAATTATGTACTGCAAATTGTTAATTTTTTTGTTAGCTGTACCTTTGTTGTTCCTTCGTTTCATATTGAGGAAAACACTGCCAATCCAATGTCATGAAGCCCTTGTCCTGTGTCTTCTTCTAAGACTTTTTATTTTATTAGGTCTTATATTTAGTTTCTTGATACGTTTTCATTAATTTTTGCATATGATGTTAGGTAAGGGTCCATCTTCCTACTTTGCCTGTTGACAACATGACTTCTCAGCACCATTTGTGGAAAATACTATCCTTTCTACTTTGAAAAGTCTTGGCAACTTGTCAAAAATCCTTTGGCCATATATCAGGGTTTATTTCTGGGTGTTCTATTCTATTCTATTGGTCTTGAATAAGGGAGAAAATAGTATAACCTATCCAGGTTGATGAAGAACATAAAGAAAGACCAGGACTGAGAATTAGGAGGGCAATATAAAACAGCAGGGAGTAAAAGACAGTGTGAGAGAAGATCTTGTATTTGCGAGTTCATGGAAATAGGATCATGCTAAAACCACTAAACGCCTGACTTTGAACAATACGGTAAATGTGCTAGCAAGAAACATAACACTTACCCATCTCTGGGAAATATAGTATGGGCATAAAGATAAACTACACTCAAATATAGTAAACAGGGAAGGGTTTTCATGGTGTGAAAATACTGTGGGATTTGAAATACAATTTACTTCTGTTCTACCATTGTCTCTAAAATTTTTCAAAGTGTGTATACAAGCAATTCCAATTCTGGTAATGTGCTTGACAGGTTTATATATGAACTTCAGCAGACCAGTAAATGTACATTCATAGTAGGACTGTTCCCTAAAGCAAAAAACAAAACTCAAAAACTGGAAAGACTAGAGTTCACTTTGTCAACACACTTAAAGATGCAATGATGGTTAACGGTCCGAAAACAGAAGGTGTGAGCATGGGTGTAAGAGGTTAATTGCCAGGCTGGGGTGGGGTGCAGAGTTTGAGGGTAACACAGGTCGAAAAGGCTTTTGTCCTATCCTTGATGTTTGAGGTATGGAAATTCACAGGTCACTACCTTCATTTCAAACTGAATGAATGCACTATTCAATTTCTTTAAACAGGCGAAGTAAACATGAGTGATAATAAATTTCAAACTGTCGCTAATCAAATAAGATACTAAGAAAGCTTAAATAATATGATTAAGAATGAAGTGGACAGATTGTCCAAGATGGTAGCATTCAAAGACACGGAGCTTGATGCCTTTCATGGGCACACCAAAGTCACAACAGTTTACAGAACAGCAATTGATAAAAAAGTCCAGGACCTACCGTAAAAGATGTTTTACAGCTAAAGATATAAGGAAGGCACCTCGACAAGACAGAAAAGAAGGGCAAAATCTCAATAGAGTCAAGACCCATACCACCAGGTGGGTGGCCCACAAATGTGAGAATAATTACAATTTCAGAGGTGCTCCCAGGTAGCAAGGGGTATGAAGCCAACATCAGGCTCCCAAGCCCAGGGATCCTGTTCTGGAAAGAAGAGTTCCTCGAAAGTTGGGCTTTGAAGACCAGTAGTGCTTATTTTCCAGAGAGCCAGAGGGTTGTGGGAAATAGAGATTCCACTCTTAAAAGATGCTCACAAAATCCCACATGATCCGAGAATCAGAACAGAAGCAGTCATTTGAAAGGATCCCGGGTCACACCTACCTCCTGATCTTGGAGAGTCTCCCAGAGAGGCAAGAGGCAACTACAGCACAGCCTCAGGGACAGAGACACTGGCAGCAGCCATTCGGGGGAGCTCCTTCTACCTCGTGGACACTGGTACCAGCAAGCATAATTTCAGAATCCTCCCTCTATTTTTTTAGCCTCAGGACCTAGCCCTACCCATTTCCACCAGACTAGAGATACAAGTACTAGGATGCTACAGGCCAAGCAACTAACTGAGCAAGGGCATAGCCCCACCCACCGGCAAACAGGCTGCCTTCAGACCCTCTCAATGCACAGCTGCCCCTGGACATGGGCCCAGCCACCAAAAGCCCCAGGACCAGCCTCCACACCTCAGTGGACAGGCACCAGCCCCAGAGTCCCTGGCCCCTCTGACAAGTGAGCCTACTCTGGCCTTGGAGTCAGCCTCACCATCGGCAGGTGATAACTGCACAGGGACTGGATGGAGCTTGGACCTACCCAACAGCAAACCTGCTCTAGCATTGGGATCAGCCTCATACACCAACAGGCACACACCAGCTCCAGGAATACCACAGCTCAGCAGCCTGTGTGACCAGAACACTCACTTGCAGGCCAGAAGCAGCCATGGACTCAGCTGGGTCCTGACCCTGCCCACCAGAATGCCAACACAAGATTAGGGATACCCCAGACCCTGGAGATAGCTGTGTCAGGAACAGTGATCCAACACCAACTTTGCGACTCCTGGGCCCTGCAGCCAGAACTCAGGACCTGTCTCTTCCTCCCAGTAGCCAGCATAGCCCCAGGACCAGTGACTGGGCACTAGCCCTGATTATCACCTGGACTGCAGTTCTACCCATAAGTGAACCAGCACTAGATTTGGTGTCCCCCAGAGTTGTGCAGCCAGCTGCCTTATGATTTAGTCTCACCAAGCAGCACAGACAGCCTCCATACTAGGCAGAGCCTGGCAAACGAGCAGTCTGGGGGCAGCCAAGCCTACCAGACCACCCACAGTAGTCAGCCCACCACAACAGAAGAGCCCAAGCAGCCCACATAGGGGGTACACCTAGAACATATAGTTCTAGTGACCAGGGGACACTGGGTTGCTGGGACACATAGGACCTCTCCTACAAAAGGCCACTTCTCCAAGGTCAGGAAATGTAACGAACCTACTACATACATAGCAATAAAAACAGCAAGTTAAGAAAAATGAGGTGACACAGAAACACGATCCAAATGAAGGAACAAGATAAGAACTCAGAAGAAGATCTAAGTGAAGTGGAGATAGCCAATCTACTCAAGAAAGAGTTCAAGGTAATGACGGTAAAGATGATCAAAGAACTCAGGAGAAGAATGGACGACCAGAGCAAGAAGTTAGAAGTTTTTAAAAAAGAGTTAGACCATTAAAGAACACCAAAACAGAGATGAGGAATGCAATAACTGAAATGAAAAATACACTAAAAGGAAACTATGGTAGACTAAATGATACAGAGGAATGAATCAGAAAACTGAAGATGAACGGTAAAACAATAGATTAAAATGACATGAGGAAAGTTGAACAGACTTGTGAAATAACATCAAGTGTACTAATATTTGCATTATACTGGTCCCAGAAGCAAAAAGGAAAGAGAAAGCGGTGTAGAACAAACCTGAAGACATATGAGCTGAAAAGTTCCTTAACCTGGGAAAGAAAACAGACATCCAAGTCCAGTAAACACAGTAAGGCCAAAAGAGGATCAACCCAAAGAGGACTACACCAAGACTCATTGTAATTAAAATGGAAAAAATAATAAAGATAAAAAGACACTATTAAAAGGAGCAGGGCTTCCCTGGTGGCGCAGTGGTTGGGAGTCTGCCTGCTAATGCAGGGTACACGGGTTCGAGCCCTGGTCTGGGAAGATCCCACATGCCGCGGAGCAACTGGGCCCGTGAGCCACAACTGCTGAGCCTGCGCGTCTGGAGGCTGTGCCCCGCAATGGGAAGGGGCCGCGATAGTGAGAGGCCCGCGCACCGCGATGAAGAGTGGTCCCTGCACCACGATGAAGAGTGGCCCCCGCTTGCCGCAACTAGAGAAAGCCCTCACACGAAACGAAGACCCAACACAGCTATAAATAAATAAATAAATAAATAATGTAGCTATTTAAAAAAAAAAAAAGGAGCAAAGGAAAAGCAACAAGTTACAAACATGGGAAATTGCATAAAGTTATCTGCTGACTTTTCACGATAACCTCTGCATGCCAGAAGGGAGTGGCATGGTATATTTAAAGTCATGAAAGGGAAAAGCCGATAACCAAAAATACTCTACCTAGCGAGGCTCTCCTTCAGATTTGATGGTGATATCTAAAGTTTTACAGAGAAGCAAAACTAAAAGAGCTCAGCATCGCCAAACCAGCTTTATGAGAAATCTTAAAGGGGCTTTTCTAAGTGAAACAGAAATGGTCACGACTGAAACATAAAAATTAGGAAAGGAAACTTACTAAAGGAAAAAGCTCATTTGTTAAGGCAAATATTCAACAAAGGTAGTAAATCAACCATGTACACAGCTAATAGGAAGGATGAAAGAAAACGGTAATAAAATCATCTATATTCACAATAAGAAGTTAAGGCACACACAAACAAGTAGATGTAAAATATAAGGTCAAATTCAGTAACTGTGGGGGAGGAGAGTAACAATGCAGGGTTGGTAGTTTCCATGTGAAATTAAGAGCTCAGCAACTTAAATAATCACACACACACACACACACACACACACACAAATACACAAAACTGAAAGAAATCCAAACATAATATTAAAGATAGTCCTCACATCACAGATGAAGGGAATAAAAGGGGAAGAAAGGAACACTGAAGAAATTAAAGAGGGATTCCAAAAATACCAAAGACAAATGAAAATGAACACACAATGATCCAAAATCTATGGGACATGGCCAATGCAGATCACGGGGGAAGTTATAGTGACACAAGCTTATTCTTAGGAAATAAGAATAATATCAAATAAACAACCTAACATTACACCTGAAGGAATTAGAAAAAGAAGAAAAAAAAACCTCAAAGCTGTCAGAAAGAAAAATTAAGAAAACATCACCATATGCAATCACATCAAAAAGAATAAGATACCTAGGAATAAACATACCTAAGCAGGTAAAAGACATGTGCTCAGAAATCTATCAGCCATTGGTGAAAGAAGTTGAAGACAACACAAAATGATGGGAAAATATAGCATGTGCATAGACTGGAAGAATTAATACTCTTAAAATAACCATACTACCAAAGACAATCTACAGATTTAATGCAATCCCTATCAGAATACCAAAGCATTTGCACAGAACTTGAAAAAGTAATTTTAAAATTTGTATAGAAACACAAAGACCCCAAATAGCCAAACAATCTTGAGAAAGAGCAGAGCTGGAGGCATCATGCACCTTGACTTCAGACTATACTGCAAAGCGACAGTAATCAAAGAGAAAGGTACCGGAGCAAAAACAGACACAAAGATCACTGGAAGAGAACAGAGATCCCAGAAATAAGCCCACACACTTATATTTAATTGATTTATGACAAAGCCGGCAATATGGAGAAAAAACTGTCTCTTCAATAAGTGGTACTGGGAAAACTGGACAGCTAGATGGAAAAGAATAAAATTCGATTATTTTAGCACAGCATATATAAAATGAATGCAAAACTGAATAAACACCTAAATGTAGGACCAGAAACCATAAAACCCCTAGAGGAAAGTATACAACATTCTTCAACATAAATGATAGCAACAGTTTTAGGTTCAGTCTACTAAGGCAAATGAAACAAAAGCAAAAATAAACAAATGGGACTTCACTAAACTTAAAAGATTTTGCACAGCAAAGGAAACCAAAGACAAAATGAAAAGACAACCTGCTGAAGGAGACACAATATTTGCACATGATAAGAGGTTAACACCAAAAAGATGACCAAGCAAGGGTTCATATCTAAACTACAGAAACAGCACATACAACTCAATATCAAAAAAACACCCAAAATCTTTTTTAAAAAAATGAGAAGACCTAAATAGACATTTTTCCAAGGAAAAAATACAGATAGACAGCCAGAACTCACAAAGATGCTAAACATAGCTAATCGGCAGTAAAATGCAAATCAAAACTACGAGATCTATCACCTCAGTCTTGTCAGAAAGGCTGTCATCAAAAAGATCACAAATAACAAAGGTTAGTGAGGATGTGGAGAAAGGGAAACTCTTGTACACTCTTGATGTGAATGTGAAGTAGTGCAGCTACTGTGGAAGGCAGAATGGAGGTTCCACAAAAAACTAAAAATAGAACTACCATAATATCCAGCAATTTCACTGTTGGGTATATCAGAAGAAAACAAAAACACTATTTCAAAAAAATAACTGCACCCCAATGTTCATAACAGTGTTATTTGCCATAGCCAAGATATAGAGTCAAACTAAGTGTTCATCAATAGCTTAGTGGATAAAAAAGATTTTTTATGATGACTTCCGCAAAAAATGAAATTTTGCCATTTGCAAGAACATGGATGGACTTGGAGGGTATTATGCTTAGTAAAATAAGCCGCAGAGAAAACAAGCATGGTATGTTATGAGAAAACAAGCATGGTATGTTATGAGAAAACAAGCATGGTATGTTATCATTTACACGTGGCATCTAAAAATTTGAATACAACACAAACAACAACAACAAAAAAACAGACTCACAGATTAAAGAACAGACTAGTGGTTACCAGCAGGGAGAGATAGGGTGGAGGAGCAAAATAGTGGTAGGAGATTTTGAGCTACAATCCACTATGTATAAAATCAATAATCTACAGTGGTGTACTGTATAGCATGGGGAATATAGCCACTCTTTTGTAATAACTATAAATGGAGAAGAACCTAAACATTTATGAATCACTGTTGTACCTCTGAAACTAATATAATAATGTAAATTAACTATAGATCAATAAAATATAAAGTAAGAAACAATAAAGGGGAGACAGATTATTAGATAGAAATCAATTAAATAAACACAAGTTTTGGAAATCAGGAATTAAAACACAACATGTAAGACACAACATTGGCATTTAAAGTGTACAATCTATTCATTTAAAAGAAATCATTTAAGTGGTAAAAAATGGTACCCATTCTCACAATTTTGTATATCTAGGATAAATTACTATCTACAAAAATATGTTACAAATATTCACTCAAAAAGAAAGAGAAAATTTGGATAAACCCATTTTAGTATACAAATTTAATATCAAAGTCTCTAGGTAAAATTGATTTGAATAAGTTCTGTTAGCCACTTCTAGTTTCTTTGTGATGTAAAATCTTTTAAAGCATAAAAATCAGCCTTTCTACATTATTCCACTAGACATACATGGAAGTTAAAAGAAATGAGAAGAGAGAACAATCAACCAGGAAGGTGAATTTACTGAGAAACAGTCATTCGTTCTCCCTCCTCCTTTTCTTTTCCTCCTTTTCCAGGTCTCTTTCGGTTCCAATCAAGAGAAGTCTTGAGAGTTCTGAGAATATTTCTTTGACGGCTTCAAATCACCATACCTACATCCTCTGACACAACTACACACACGGGAACAAAAATAAACCTCTACTATCTACTCATGTAGGAGGGATTCATGCAAAATTAACTCCTACATGGAGACCAACAGGTGAGTTTTCTACCTATTCTTTATAATGTCCTTCCATTATAGTAAATCCCACACATTATGAGGCAGAAGTGGTTACGTGAGCTTTTCCTTGAAGTCAAAAATCTTGCATTCATTTCAAGCACCTGGTGATCATAGGGTACAGCCAGAGAAGGTGCCATCCCCCCTGGGGGTGGGGGGTGGCGGTGAATGGGCTCCCACACCCATGCATCTCCTGATGTACAGATTCTGGAGAAAAGAAGGGCGATCATACCGCAGTCAGCCTGTCAGGCTGTCGGGCCACTGGGCGACCTGACCAGCCTGGAAGTGTCCCATCAGTTGCTGAAAGCAAAACTCTGTCCCCACCCTGTGACGTCAGGCAATTTGGGCCAGAGAGTCAGAGGATAATCAAATCAGATAGTCAGAGGATACTCAGAGGTAATCAACTCCTCCTCTCTGCTCACCTCCTTGGGGTTACAGCAACCCCATCTCCAAACCCAAATCTGACCCTGGAGTGCCAAACTGGGAGTGGCAGGTGGGCTCTGCCCGTGCTTCAGCGCCCTCTGGAGGTTGTCTGCTCTAAAGCCAACTCTCAGCCCTTCCTTCTCCTTCCCTAGTCATGGGGGCTGCCTTGGTCTCCTGCAGCTGCTGGCCTGATTTCATTCTTCTTTTTTCTCAAATTACAATGAAGTGTCTTACAGAAGTTTGGAATCTCTTGAAGAAGGAAGATCTTTTAGTCAATACACCTTAACTGTGAGAAGTTGGTATCAAGAATGAACCTGAGGGCTTCCCTGGTGGCGCAGTGGTTGAGAATCTGCCTGCTAATGCAGGGGACACGAGTTTGAACCCTGGTCTGGGAAGATCCCACATGCCGCGGAGTGGCTGGGCCCCTGAGCCACAGCTGCTGAGCCTGCGCGTCTGGAGCCTGTGCCCCGCAACGGGAGGGGCCGCGATGGTGAAAGGCCCACGCATCGCGATGAAGAGCGGTCCCCGCACCGCGATGAAGAGTGGCTCCCGCTTGCCGCAACTGGAGAAAGCCCTCGCACGAACCGAAGACCCAGCACAGCCAAAAATAAATAAATAAATAAAAATAAAAGTAGCTATAAAATGTAAAAAAAAAAAAAATGAACCTGAAATACTGTATTTTTCTCCTGATGATTCCAAGGAGAGACAGCACAAGTTTTCTAAATCATAAGAAGAACCAAGGTAAATATGATATTCTGAGCCAGAGATGAAAAAGCAGTTTCTAGCACCCCTTCCTCATGTCATTTAACTGGAATTTAAATCAATCAACTGCCACTGGTTTTTAAATCACATGACCCAACTTTAAATCAATCAGCTGCTTCCCCGTAACTCACATGACTTGGCTTTGAATAATAAGAAACTCAGAGGTATAAAAAGGATGTTCTGAACAATAAATGGAAAAACAACATTTTAGAAAGTTTTTTCTTTTCGAATGGACCATTCATTGCCTACAGAATAAAGGATTCTCTTGTGGGTTTCTTGAACTATAAACACATACAATGTCTCCGTTGGCTTCACTGCCTTAGATTTGGGTTTTTTGTTGTTGCTATTGTTAACATATTTCTTGGAATATAATTACTTTACCTTGTTGTGTTAGCTTCTGCTGTATAACAAAGTGAATCAACTATTCGTATACATATATTCCCATATCCTCTCCCTCTTGTGTCTCCCTCCCACCTTCCCTAACCCACCCCTCTAGGTGGTCACAAAGCACTGAGCTGATCTCCCTGTGCTATATGCAGCTGCTTCCCAATAGCTATCTATTTCACCTTTGGTAGTGTATATATGTCCATGCCACTCTCTCACTTCATCCCAGCTTACCCTTGCCCCTCCCTGTGTCCTTAAGTCCATTCTCTACAGCTACGTCTTTATTCCTCTGCAGCGACTCCTGCTAGGGATGGATACTTCCTCTTATGCTCAGGAAAATCCCCTAGCTTGAATATGATTTGAGTTTGATCCTGTGAAACCATCAGAACTTCCCACCAGAGATAAATGAGGAGATTCTGGCCTTTATTAGTATGCACGATGAACACGGGTGTCCTGGCTGTACTTGCCAACCCTCCTATTTACCCACCTATTTTTATCCACCTTCCTCCCTGTGAGTACCTTTGACCAACCCTGAGCTCAGACTCCTGACCTATTCCAGTGACTTTGTCAGTCTTTCTTTAAAAATGGAAAGGTAATGAAATGAAATTAACCTAGAAGCAGCAGCTCAGTAAGGGAAATAAAATCATCAGAAGTTATCTAATCACAGCCACAGCCATCCAGGGCTCTGTCTTATCTCCTGGGTCATAAGAATGGTACCTTCCTAAACTTGAAGGACATCCAATCAACTAAGCAAAGGTGTTGCTCACCTCTGGCTCTTGGAGGGATTGCTAGGCACTCTACCCAGTGTATACTAACTGCAAAACACTGTCATGGTTGTGAAACACCTATGATCCAGGAAAGCTTTTTGGGGTGCATGGGGAAGGTTTCTTTTTGACATCAAGCAAAAAATAAATCACCAAGCTCTTTGAGCACAGGGGTTCTTAAG
The DNA here is from genome assembly GCF_965194805.1 of Balaenoptera borealis. Classification (NCBI taxonomy): domain Eukaryota; kingdom Metazoa; phylum Chordata; class Mammalia; order Artiodactyla; family Balaenopteridae; genus Balaenoptera; species Balaenoptera borealis. The sequence goes on along the minus strand of NW_028123909.1, from coordinate 584,930 downwards.
ACGGCAGTAGAAGGAAGGAATGGGCAGAAAAGATGATCTCCAATGAAGTTAAGGACATTTTCCCAAAAGAGTAGGATTTAGTCTCAGTTTAAGGAGAAGACTTTTAAATAGCTGGGACAGCTCCAAACTGCAGTTTAGGGAACGAGTGCTTCAAAAGAACAGTGCTTTAAAAGTCCTGGCAAGGCAGCAAGAGGATGAAGAGTTGGTTTTGCATAGTTTTGAACACAGGAGTAAAGAAGCAGAGGCATCTCTGACTAAAAGGCCCTGAGATCCTATGGCATCAATGGGTCAGTTGCAGGGGCAGGGGTGTGGGGGGCGATATTTCTCTCTCAATGTCTCCCAGGGCAGCCACCCCTCCCTACCCTAACCCCCAGTCCCTTCACCCTTCCTCCCTCCACTGTTGGGTCCCCAGGGACAGCACTTCTTACGCTGGAGCGCTCAGGCACCATCTCTGCAGTCTGGATTCTTCCTGGAGCCTGGCAAGTTCTGGGACAGGAAGACAGGTCTGCAAGCCCGCTGCGGTGCAGTCGGACCTGGAGGCCTGGAGAGGAACTGGAGCCCTGAAGCCCACCCACGTCCTTGAAGCCGAGGGAGGAACACATCCTCCTAACAGTACTTCTCAGGGGTCAGCGTGCTCCCCCCCACCCGACGGTGATCCATACTCACTTGAGGCAGCAAGCACTGCCTCTAACTGGCCCCCTCGATTCCGCCTTAAGGGTCCTCGCACATGTGTGATAGCGCAGGCCCCGGATCTCTTTAGTCAGCTGAGGCCAGTGCTGCCGGGATCGCTCCAGTCCCATCCCCCAGCCCCTCCCTCTCGGACTGTATGTAATAGAAGAAAGAGCACAGAGGAATAGGCTGAATCAAGGGATCTGGGAGCCTGGGTATGAGTTTGAAGACCGAGAACCTAAGGCGCAATTACATATTATTGGAAACTCTTGTGGGGTGTGTGAGGGGAGGTTAGGGGGCTGAGAGGCTGAGTCGACCTGGTGAGTCCAGTCCCAGGACACTACACAGCCCCGCCCCCCTTTCCTTGCCATCAGAGAAGGGTGCCGCAACTCCAGCTGGGACTCTGCACTTCCCCCTCCCTGATTCTCCAGAAGAGCAGGTGGCCCCCCTCTGAGGGCAGGGGCAAGACCACGGACCAAGTCCCCCTGCACTAAGGCACTACTGGAAGCTCTTCCTGAACAGCAGTCCTGGCTTGGAGCGAACCCGTGTACCGCCAAAGCTGGTCTCGTCCTGCAGCTGAGGGACGCAGGCTTTAAGTCAGCTGCCTTGGCTTTAAATCAATCAGTCCCCCCTTTAAGTCAGGTGACCTGATTTTAAATCACTGTGTGCCCCTCAAGCCTGCAACTTCAAAAGTTGGGAACTTCACTTTGATCCCAGCACCTCACACAGCTGAATGCACACTGTAGTCACCCCCAACCCTGGCTTAGAGGCAGGATATAAGGTAAGGGGATGGGCGTGCACACATGGTGATGAGGGTGTACTTCATGGACCAGAAGGGTCCAGGTACTCTGGGCACAGCAAGCAGTGCACGATACAGCAGCTCCCTGGCAAAGCTGGTGATGCACAGGGGGAGCAGGCACACCCAGGCATGCAGAGGCTCCAGGGCGGGAGCTGGGGCACAACCAGCCGGGAGGGTGTGAAAGCGGAGGATCTGAGCCTTCTTGAGAAAGGCAGACACAGAGGATGGATGAGAAACAAAGACCAGATGAAACATGGATTTGAAAAATACACCCTGCTCTTGAATTGGGATGGGGGGCACCCCAGATTTGAATCTTCTTACTCCCCAGTCGCTAGTGCTTTGGCATTTGCCCAATTACTTATAAAATGTGACTGATAATATCTAACCCATAGAATACAGCATTTGGAGTGGTTTTGCGTGTTTATGTTTCTATAGGGGAACAAACTTTTCTACAAGAAAAATGTATATTTTCTGAAATAAATTAAAACCCCTTTTTGAAAAGTACTATATCGGACTTCCCTGGTGGCGCAGTGGTTAAGAATCTGCCTGCCAAGGCAGAGGACATGGGCTCGAGCCCTGGTCAGGGAAGATCCCACATGCCGCAGAGCAGCTAAGCCCATGCCCCACAACTACTGAGGCTGGAGGCCACAACTACTGAAGCCTGCGCGCCTAAAGCCTATGCTCCACAACAAGCGCAACAAGAGAATCCACCACAATGAGAAGCCCGTGCACCGCAACAAAGAGTAACCCCCGCTCCCTGCAACTAGAGAAAGCCCACACGCAGCAACGAAGACCCAACACAGCCAAAAATAATTAAATTAATTATTTTTTTAAAAAAACTACTATATCCTTCTATACATCTTCTCTGGGAAAAACAGAGAGAAGGAGTGGGAGAGTGAGAAAGACCAATACTTAGTGCACATCCCTGATGCAAGTGCTCTGCTGGCTCAGATAGTTTTATGCCCACTTTACAAAGGAGGAAGTAAGCTCAGAGAGGTTTAGTAATTTTCCCAAAGCCAAACAGCTACTGAGTGGCAGAACCAGGATCTGAACCAAGTCTGTTGCCTTCAAAGCCTAAGCCCTCATCACAACAAAACTCAATTAATATTTACATTTATCGAATTACATTGCAACCTGGGGAGTTCTTGGCACAGTCCTGAATAAGAGTGAGAAAGAAAGAAATAGCATTGTTCATCCAGTCAACCAAAATTTTTGAAGCAGCTGCTAGATACCTGGCCCTGTTTGGAGTTCAGCAGTGATCAAGACAGGAAGAGTCCTGCTTTCATGAACCATGTAGTGGGGAGGAGAGACGGGTGCAACTTGGGTGAGGGATTTCACCTTGCTGGGCCTCTGTTTTCTCATCTGGAAAATGGGATGGGTGTTTCTCATTTTCTGGGATTGTCCCGCCCTCATATTCTCTGATTCCATAAGAAGCATTTGTTTTCCTGTTTCTTTAAAATTCAATCAGGCCATGAGCTGTGATGAATGTCGTTAGCTGCTCCCCAAATCACTCTATTTCCACCCATTTCCTGTGATCAGGTCTTTCCCCCAACATGACTCACAATCAATCAAGTCACAGAAGCTAAGGGGCACCCAGCAGAAGAATTCCAACCCTGGCTTCTCAGGAGCTCTGCGGTCTACCTGGCCAGGTAAACTTCACGCACCTGGCACAAGGTGGCCATCCCTGGTTTCACATCAACATGATCTCAGGCACAAACCTCCTTGTTTTTCCATTTTGTCTTTAAGTTACTTGCTGAAACAACTGCACAAATATGAAAAAAGATACAAAATCAGGCATCCTCTGCCCTCAGTGCCTACTAAATGATTTTCTGCCACTTTAATGATAAAGATACAACATTTCAGCATTCCGCTGCCCTTATTATTTTTCATTTTGTTGATATTTCTACTGAATACATCTTTCAATATTTTAACAATGGAACATGTATTCAGGTTGTTCCACACACAGCCTTTGGTGGTAAGGGTTTTGTTGTTATATTTCTATTATGTTTCCTTTAAAAATAATTATCCTGTTTAAATGGATTACGTCAATTTTATACGCATTTATCATATGATATTGATGAAATTAATACATAGAGGGCAGTAGTACAAATTGATTGGAATTGAGAGCCTCCATTAGCACACTTAAATATGAATATTATATATATACATATATATATTTATAAGCCAAATTACATGCTGAGTGAGATTCTCCTACTCTTTTTCACTCTCTGCCCCTCAAGCCTGTGAGAAATGGAATATTTCTTGCCATATCAGTAAAAAAAGGATGTCACAGACATCAGCACTTGCAGCCCTCCCGTGTGAGCCGGCAGGCCCTGAGGAACTCAGGATATGCAAATACAGAATGCTGGCCCCAGAGAGCTGAGGTGCATATCAAAGGAAGGATTTCAGTGAGCCCAGACGCTTGCATCTTCCCATACAAAGAAAAGCGCTACATTCCTCACCTTGGGAGAGCTGGTTTTCCTTAGTTAACAATCACCTTTTGATGTTCCCCATTACCTGCGCCATTCCCCTCCCCTGTCCCCTCCCCCCAGTACTTTAGCTCAGGGAGGAAGGAGCGCAGAGAGACTCAGCTGAACAAGGGGCCTGCGAGCCTGGGGATGCGTTTTCAGCCGCTTTCCCCGCAGTCAGGAGGAGGGGCGCTGACGCTCCAACCGGACCCTGGGCCTCCCTTGCCCCGTTTCCCCTCAGGACGCTCAGGCCGACCCACTCCCCACGCCCACCAGGCCCGGCGAGCCAGGCCGAGGGCAGGGGCGAGAGGAGGGACTGAAGTTCCCCGGGACCAGACGCAGGGGGCCGCTCTTTCTGCACAGCAGCGGCGGGTGGCAGCGACCCCCTGCCCCTCAGAAGCTGGTCTTGCGCTGACGCCCGGGCACCGGACCAGGAGGAGGGTCAGCGCCCACTTACCCGGCCCGCGGTCCCCAGGACTGTCGTGGCTTCAGCCGCCAGGGCCCCTCCAGAGCCGGCAGCCTCAGTGAGGCCTCCCTCCCCTCGGGCTCCGGGGCACTTCAGTGACAGCGGAGGGAAGAGACACCGAGCCAGGAGTTCCAGCTCTGCGGAAACGTGGGCTCCGTTCTGGGCGAGGAGGTGAGACCGCTCTGCCCCCAGGCCTTCCGGGAGTGAGGGCGGCGCTGGGGGAGGAGCCGCCTGCAGCCGCCAGGAGCCCTTCCGGGGGTCCTGGAGGCGCGGCCCGGCCTGGGGGCCCCGCCCACTGTGGCTGCAGCCCAGGCCTTTTTCCTCGAATCCTACACAAGAAAGAAAGATACACAGTCTATAGTAAATATTCACAAATGATTGTTGCTGCTGTGCTTACTATTCTATTAAAGGTGTAAAATCCATAAAACACTTTAAGTTCAAAGTTAAATATGAATTTTTACCTTTCTAATTATGTCTCTGCTATTCCCAACTGTGATTAATGAATCAGAGACTGTGGCATCACCAGTTAAAAATGAGCTTGAGAAAAAAATAGAACTCAGGCCCACCAGACCTACTGAATCACGATCTGCACTTTTACAATCTCCCCAGTGTACTTGTGTACCCATGAATAGTTGAAAGGTACATTTCTACCTCGACATGTCTTTTCTGTCTGAGAAATACACACATTTTATACAGTTTGATATAAATAACACACCCAAAAATGCATATGCCTTTGTTGAAACCATCATTTTATCATTTCTTTTCCAGATAAGTATAGTCTCTACACTGGTTTTGTGGATCACATGCCATACTCTTTTCTTGTAGTTAGAAATAAGGTAGAGAAAGTTACTTTGTATATATATATATATATATATATATATATATATATATATATATATATATATATATATATATATTAGTGGGTAATTGAAGACAGTCTTCTAAATTAAAAGCAGTTCTCTTAACTTGCTGTTTTCTTCTTGGGTCACATTATGAACTCTTCCCGTGGCCACATGGCATGTGTACTTTTAATTTCAGGGGCTGCTGACATTCCAGGATGTGGCCATAGATTTCTCTCAAGAGGAGTGAGAATGACTGGACCAAAATCAATGGGAATTGTACAGGGATGTGATTTTAGAGAAGTATAGGAACCTGCTCTCCTTGGGTGAGGATACCTTCCTTCCAGAATTCCTTATCCAACCACAGGGTTTAGAGTCCTTCATTTGTAGAATGTCTCCTGGAATCTTCTGCTTCCTACAATAGGGTTTCAGATTGCAACGTTTCAGGAAAGATTGGGAGTTTGTGGGTATAATTTATCTTATTCTTTTAAAATTGCAGCCTCCCTTTTAATATACTTTGTAACTGCTTGGGAAGTGTCTATATGAACTGTGTACTATATGCTTCTGTTATAGTCCTTACAATATTTTTTTGCCTTATTTTCTGTAACAATTTTCCATGGATTCTTTGGGCTTAAGGTATATTAAAAGGGAGACTGCGATTCTGGGACTTCCCTGGTGATGCAGTGGTTAAGAATTCACCTGCCAATGCAGGGGACCCGGTTCGATCCCCGGTCCGGGAAGATCCCACGTGCCACGGAGCAACTAAGCCAGTGGGCCACAACTACTGAGCCTGCGCGCCACAACTACTGAAGCCGGCGTGCCTTGAGCCCGTGCGCCATTTATTGTTTGGAGAATAAAACCGCCTCCGAGTGATTAAAATTTAGACCAGCTAGTCAAAATGCTTTATCACCTGTTCTTCTAAAGCACTGATCAACGGAACAAGTTTTACTAGGGATAACAGTGTGATTGTATTCTGGAGTTCATATGGGCAATATGGTTTATGACCTTGATGCTGGATCACGACATTTCAATGGCATAACTGCTATTAATTGTCTGTTTGTTCAGCGATTAAAGTCTCACGTGATCTGAGTTCAGACTGGAGTCATCCTGGTTGGTTTCTGTCTATTGCAGATTTCTTCCAGTATGAAAGGACAAGAGCAATTCGGCTTCCTTTACAAAATGTCTTCAAACTAAATGATGATGTAATCTACATTCAATTAATTTATACATACCCTACTGTAGAACAGGGTTTGTTACGGTGGCAGAGCCCGGTAATTATGTAAAACTGAAACCTTTATCTGCAGTGGTTCAAGTCCTCTTCCTAAGAATATGTTTATAATCAACATTCTTTCACAAATTACCCAATTTAATTCACCATAGCATTCCTCATATTAACTAAATGGAGAATCCTAGGCTATATGCAAATCCAGAAAGGGCCAAAAATCATCAGCCCCCATGGATTATTACAACCCATTGCTGAGGCATTCAAATTACTTATTAAAGAACCACTATGTCCATCAACATCATCAATTTATATATTATTGCCCCAATGCTAGCCTTAACCCTGGCTCTCACAACATGAATTCCTCTTCCCATATCTTATCCACTAATTAATATAAATGTAGGCATATTATTTATATTAGCCATATCACACCTAGCCATCTATTCCATCCTCAGATCTGGATGAGCTTCACGTTCAAAATACTCACTCACTGGAGCTCTAGGGACAGTAGCACAGACAATCTCATATGAAGTAATGTAACAGTTATTCTATTCTCAGTCTTACTGATAAATGGATCATTTACACTTTCAACAGTAATTATTACACAAGAACACCTATGACTAATTTTCTCCTGACCCCTACCCAGAATTTGATTATCTCCGCAGTAGCAGAAATCCAATGAAGGCCCACTTGATTTAACAGAAGTAGAATCAAAACCTGTATATGTCTTCAATGTAAAAAATGTAGCAGGCCCATTCACCCCGTCCCTCCTAGAGAATATGTCAATTTCCCTATAATAAACATTTCCACAGCAATCTACTTTTAGGAGCATTCGACAATCCCTAGGTGCCAGAATTATATACAGCCCAAGTCATCATTAAAACACATCTAACAATCTCCTTTCTATGAATTTGAGCCTCTTACCTACAATTTTGATATGACCAACGCATACATCTCTTATAAAATGTTTTTTTACGACTAACATTAACCTTATGTATATGAGAGTTTTCACTACTTGTCATCATACCAGGCAACCCACCACAAATTTAAGAAATATGTCTGACAAAAGAGTTACTTTGATAGAGTAAATCATAGAGGTTTCAATGCTCTTATTCCTGGAATTGAATTCTTCCTAATAATTTTACATTCTCCATGCTACCTACCGCATTACACCACATGCTATATAGTAAAGTTCTCTAAGTAAGCTTCAGGCCCATACCCCCAAAATATTTTTGTATATCCTTCCTGTGCTAATAAACTCTCATTGTTTTTACCATCATTCTACTGACCATTTTCTCAGGAAATATAATTGTATAACAAGCTCACACTGGTTAATGGTATCCCCATTCTAATAAAAAACATGAACCCGTAAGCTACAGAAGCATCCAACAAATATTTCCTAAAACAGTCCACCACATCAATACTACTTATAATGGCTATTATCGTTAATCTAATATACTCTGGTCAAAGAGCACAATGAATAACAAAAATCTTTAATCCAGCAGCATCCACCCTCATGACAATCGCCCTTGTCACAAAAGTAGGACTTTCCCCATTTCACTTCTGAGTGCCTGAAGTCATACAAGGCATCCCATGAACAGCAGACCTGATGCTATCAACATGACAAAATTGCACCCCTATCAGTTTTATACCACATGTCACCATCCATCAACCTAAATATACTATTAATCATAGTGATATTATAAATCATAGCTGGAGGCTGAGGCAGACTTCGCCATACTCACCTGGAAAATATTACACCCTCCTCATCAATTGCCCATATAGGATGAATAACAGCTATTATAATGTATATTCAGATTATAACAATCCTAAACATACAAATTTATATCATAACAACACTATCTTCTTCTTATTTATGCGCAGATCATGGACTACAAGAGTATCATTATCACACACATGAGATAAAACACCTCCCATCACAATCATTTTCCTCACCATTATAGTATCATTAGGACATCGCCCATCACTATCAGGGTTTCTACCCAAATGAATAATTATCCAAGAGATAACCAAAATGACAACATCATTCTACCAACACTAATAGCCATCATAGCAGTCCTCAGCATATATTTCTACTTGCAGCTAACATACTCCACATCACTAACTATATTCCCTTCATTAAACAACACAAACACAAAACAATTTGAACATACAAAGAAATAACCTTCCTATCATTACCAATCATAATACCCACACGATTACTACACACAACACCCATTCTATCGGTGCTGGACTAGGAATTTAGGTTAGTTCAGACCAAGAGCTTTCAAAACCCTAAACAAGTGAAATTTACTTAATTCCTAAAAATAAGGATTGCAAGACTTTATTCTACATCATTTGAATGTAAAGCAAACACTGTATTTAAGCCAAATCTTTACGAGATTGATGAGTTTTAACCCCAGGAAACTCTAGTTAACAGGCAAATCCTCTAGTCAACTGGCTTCAGTCTACTTCTCCTTCATTTGAGAAAGAAAAAAAGAAAAAACAAGGCAGGAAAACCACTGGCAGAATTGAAGCTGCTTCTCTGAAGTTACAATTCAATTTGTTGATTCACCACAGGGTTTGCCAGAAAGAGGGCTCAATCTCTGTCTTTAGATTTACAGTCTAATGCTAACTCAGTCATTTTACCTCTGTTCATACACTGCTGATTCTTTTCAACAAATCACAAAGATATCGGCATTTTATATTTACTATTTGGTGCTTGAGCTGGAGTAGCAGGCAGCCCCTTAATTATATTAATCCAGGCTGAGCTATGCTGACCTGGACCGCTACTTGGAGATGCCCAAGTCTGTAAGGTAGTCATAACAGTCCCTGCACTTGTAATAATTTTCTTTATAGCTGTACCCGTTATGATTGCAGGCTTTGAAAACTGACTTGGGCCACTAATAACTCAGACACCTGAAGTAGCATTTCCCCCAATAAATCATATAAACTTTTGACTACTTCCCCCATCATTCTTACTCCTACTCATATCACCAGTAGTAGAAGCTGGTTCTGGTACCAGTGGAACCATGTATTCAGCTCTAGCCTGCAATCTGGCCCATGCAGGAGCCTCTGTCGACCTAACTGTTTTCTCCTTACATTTAGCAGGTGTCTCTTCAATTCTTGGTATTATTACTTTTATTACTATAGTCTTTAATACAAAACCAGCAGTCATATCCCAATACCAAACACCATTATTTGTTTAATCTTCCCCAACTATAGCCATATTACTATAATTACCAATCTCAGTCCGAGCAGCCAGAATTGCCATACTGTTAAGAGATAGAAATCTAAACACTACTTTCTTTGACCCTGCAGGAGGGGACTGAATCCTATACCAACACCTATTTTGATTCTTTGCTCACCCTGAAGTCTGTATTCATGGCCTACCAGGCTTTGTTATAAACTCACATATCATTACATACTATTTAGGACAAAAAGTGCCTTTCAGCTAATTGGGAATAGTATGAGTCATGTTCACTGTTTTTTTAGGATTTCTCTTGTGGGCCCATCATATGTTTACCATAGGGATAGCTGTCGACTCAGGAGTATACTTTGCATCAGCTACCGTAATTACTTCTATCCCTACAGCAGTAAAAGTATCTAGCTGATTAGCAACTCTTTATTTAATTTTTCTTTTTCTTTTCTTTTTTTTTGGCTGCGCTGGGTCTTGTTTGCTGCACGTGGGCTTTCTCTGGTTGCGGTGAGCGGCAGCTACTCTTCGTGCGGTGTGCGGCCTTTTCATTGCAGTGGCTTCTCTTGTTGCAGAGCACAGCCTCTAGGCGCGTGGGCTGCAGTAGTTGTGGCTTGTGGGCTCTAGAGGGCAGCTCAGTAGTTGTGGTGCACGGGCTTTTTGCTCCGCGGCATGTGGAATCTTCCCAGACGAGGGCTCGAACCCGTGTCCCCTGCATTGGCAGGCGAATTCTTAACCACTGCGTCACCAGGGAAGTCCCTGGTTAGCAACTGTTCATGGAGGTAATATTATATGACCTCCCACTATATTATGAGTTTTAGGCTTTAGTTTTTCTTTTTACAGTAGGTAGTTTGACAGGAATCATCTTAGCCAACTCATCGCAGACATTGTCCTCCAGGATACATACTATGTAGTAGCACACTTCCATGACCTAATGTCCATGGGAGCAGTTTTCACTATTATAGGAGGCTTCCTACACTGATTCCCACTATTCTCAGGTTATAGAGTTAACTCAGCATGAGCAAAAATTCACTTCACAAGTATATTTGTAGTAGTAAATATGACTTCCTGCAGCACTTTCTTGGCCTCTCAGGGATGTCACTACGTTAGTCTGAGTACCCTGAGGCACACACCACATGAAATATTTTGTCTTTAGGCTCATTAATCTCAGTAGCAGCAGTAATGCTAATAATCTTCATACTTTGAAAAGCATTTGCGTCTAAACAAGAAGTCTTAGCAGTGGAAACTGCTACTCCTAACCTAGAATGGTTACACGAATGTCCTTTACCATATCCTATGTTTCAAGATCCTACCTATGTAAATGTAAAATAAGGAAGGACTCAAGTCCTTCTCAACCAGTTTCAAGCCAACACCATAACAATTATGTCTTTCTCAATAAATGAGATAAAAGTAAAAAGTGATGTAGCTTTGTCAAAGTTAAATCATAGGCTAAAATCCTGTATATCACTAAGGCATATCAATTTCATCTCGGCTCTCAAGATACAACATCACCGATTATGGAAGAACTTTTACATTTTCATCATCACACATGAATAGTGATTTTAAAAATAAGTTCTCTAGTCCTCTATATCATTTCACTAATATTGACATCTAAACTAACTCACTTGCATACAATAGATGCACAGGTAGAGAAAATGTGAACAATTTACTAGCCACTATTGTAATCTTAATTGCCCTATCATCATTGTGAATCCTTTACATGATACATGAAATCAATAACTCTTCCCAAACCATAAAAAACTATGGGTCAGTAATGATACTGAAGCTACAAATACACAGATTATGAAGATTTAAATGTTGACTCCTCTGTAATCCCCACATCAGAGCTAAAACCAGGAGAATAATGACTAATAGAAGTCAACAACCGAATAGTTAGAGATAGTCATTGAATATTAGTTTCATCTGAAATTGTTGTACACTCCTGAGTTGTTCCTTCTCAGACCTAAAAAGAGCTGCTATCCCAGGACGCCTAACTTAAAGAATCCTAGTACCAACAGGACCAGGCCTATGTTGTGGACAAGAGAGCTCGTTTTCCTGAGTTCAAAGACAGGACAGAGGGATATGGCTGAGATATGGGGTGAATCTGGAGCCCATGGGGATGCACTCTCCAAGCTCCAGGATAGGAATGGGGCCTCTAGGGTCCCAGGCCACCCACCACACCCTCCCGAGCAGGATCTGCGCAACATTCCCTGTCAGTGATGAGGCAGCCCTAGCACTTGTCACGCCCCGATGTTGTGTCCTATGTGGGCCCCATGCTCTTGGGACCACACCCCACACTCTGCAGGTCCATGCTACAGGTTCCTTCATGCCTCAGGAATAGAGCCCACACAGCAAGCAGTTCCCTCCCCAACCAGCAGGAGGAGGGGAGGAGAGCAGGGGCACCAGGGGAGTCTCACTCAGACAACAACACCCCAGGGGTGCCAGCGGGGACAGTGATGATGCAGATGAGGCACAGACCAAGAGATGGGACCAGAGGACCCAAAAGGCAGCTGGTCAGGTCCTGGCTCATCTGCACTCCGGACACCTTTGTCCCTCATACACCCCCTTCCTCATACACCCTCTCCTTAAATGCAGAATCTTCAGATGCAAACAGGCAGAGCTTCAGACTGAAAGTCAGCTCTTCCAAAATGACCCGTCAGCAAACACTGCAGGATTCCACTCCAGTGGGTGCCCTGGAGTCGACAACTCAGTGACTGAAGTGGATATCCGTGCCAGGGGCAGTGGGAGGGAATGGGAAGTGAGACTTTCATGGTTGTGGAATTTTCGTTTTGCAAGATGAAAAGTTCTAGGGATGGTGGTGATGGCTCCACGAGAAAGTGAATATATCTGATGCCTCAGAAACGTGCACTTAAAATGGTGATGATGGTAAAGGGTATGTGATGTGTGTGTTTTTTTGTTTTTGTTTTTGTTTTTTTGTGATGTGTGTTTTATTTCACTTAAAATAAATTCTTAAAATAATGTCTTGTTAATTGAGATTCCATTTCGACTCCCCTTCATCACAAATGTCAGAGGCCCAGACACAGTCCCCTACCTTAGGGGCCATCACGGTACCCTCACAGAGCACGTGGGAGACCATTCTTAGGGGGGGCTAGTCTGTGCTCACCTGACCTCTGTCCAGGGGGACCCAGGCAGTGGTGACCCCCATAGATTAGACATATGATATGCTATGATATTAATATGATACCACCAAGTATTGTCACTCACCAGAACACAGAGCAGCAACCCACTCAAACATGTCTGACCTCATATGATTGTGACAAGATTAAGAGAAGAAAAGGAACCACAGGTTAATCAGGGCAACACCCTTAATGCAGAGGTTGGAAATCTCAAAGGGGACAGGACACACTGCAGGCAAAGAGTGCATATGTGGTCTCCCCGTACCTGTGATCCTGACCCATGCAGGTGTGGTGAGACCCACACAGTCCCCGCACCCTATACCTGGGGTCACACATCCACACTCACCAGGGTGACCCACCTCCCCAGACCCCTCCACCTGGGTCACACGTCCACAGTCCCAGGGTGACCTCACCTCCCCAGACCCTGCACCTGGGGTCACACGTCCCCTTGGTCAGGACACCATGGCTCTGCAGGGTGCTCCCCCAATGTGGAAACAAGCTGGGTCCCTGGGACCTCCTGGGATGGGAAAAAGTGTCAGGTGGGTCTCCTTTCCCCACACTTGTCCCACAGGAGTCCTCCTCTTCTCACTTTGGTTCTGTGTGATTTTAACTGTTTTTAAAGCTTTCAGGCTAGAGCTGAACACACGACCTTGGCGCTGGCAGGCTCAGTGCTTTCTCGTCTCACTTACATGTTGAGAAAACTCACAGGACAGCAGGGCTGAAAGCCGAGGGGCAGCTCTGGACTCTGCTGAGTAGGGACGGTAGACTGGAAGGAGCGCTCAGCAGCAGCCTCAGCTGTTACCCATCGGCCTTTTGCCCAATCTGCGTGCCCTGCAATCAATTCACCAGCTAAACCTGCCTATCGGGCTTTTGCCCAATCTGCGTGCCCTGCAATCAATTCACCAGCTAAACCTGCCTCCCTATGCACCATGCACGTGCTGGTAAATTGGAATTATTGCCAGGTAGCCTCCCTGAGGATTCTCCACGAGCCCCAGGGAAGGTGAACCTTGCAGGGATTAAGACTAAGGCCCCGACCATAGCACTGACCCTTGGAAGGACCAGGTCACCACACTCAGAGGAGAGGCTGCTACGTAGACAAACCCACCTCAGCTCCAGACCCCAGACATCTAAGCACTGACATTCAGATGCAGGCACGGAGCTTCCCAGTACTGAGTCCAGGCCGGGTCTCTACCCAGGTCCCCATAGTCCTAGCGTACACAGAACATGGTCAGGTCTAAATCTTCTTATTATAGACAACACATGGTCAGCTCTAAACATAATCGGTAGACAAGACATGCAGAGGTCTAAATCTACCGTGTAGACAGAACTTGATCATGTTTAAACTAGCTTAGGGCTGATCTCATAGGACGTACAGATCACACACATGGGTCTCTCATCTTTGGACACCCACATCAGGAAACTGAACAAAATCTTTGTCATTAAACATTTCAACAGGCAAAACAGAAATGTTCCCAATTTCTCTGGCCACCTGATGGTCAGGATCCATGGGTGAGCCACGAACTTCTTAGAGTGCAGCCCAGTCTGCTGCCAAGACAGACAAGAAGTGGCCTGATTCCAGCCTCCCAGGCTTCCAGAAGGAGGCGACCACACTGGAAGCCCAGGCAGGAGAGTCCTGCATGGTCCGGGCCGGGAGATCCGGTCTGTCCATTCGGCTGGCCGATTCCGGGCGTGGCGCTCAGGGCCGCTGAGAGCCCTACACTCAGGTCCTGCTTCCCTGCAGCGTGTGCGTGTGTGTGTGCGTGTGTGTGTGTGTGTGTGTGTGTGTGTGTGTGTGTAGAGGGGGCGGTGGCTGACGGCTCCCATGGCTCCTGTCCCAGGCACCGCGCTGTGTTCCAGGGGAGGCACGGGGAGATGTAGGGACACAGAAGCCGTTGGAAAGGAGAACCTACCGCGGAACTCCTTGCACGCTGGCTCGCCCCACCCGGGGACCCGCCTGCCCATCGTGGGCCGCATGTCACCCCCCAGCCCCCCACCCCCGAGGACAGGGTGCCTGATCTTTCAACAGCACAGGGTCTCACATGAAGGAGACCCAGTGGGGACTGTCACCACCCCCCCCACTCCTGATACTGTGTTTGGGGAGAATGAACCCCCTTGACTGGGCGATGGGACCCTGTGAGGAAAGAGGTGGCGGCCCCATCCAAGTTGGGGCCTGGCTGAGAGATGGAAACACAGGAGCCAAGTGCAGGGCCTGGAGGCCAGGCCAACAGGAGGGGCACCCCCATACTTGGCCGGGCTCCCCAACTGTGACATTGTTGCTTTAGGGGACCTGGGGCAGGTGACTGAATGTAATGGGGGTCTAAACTGGACCCTGAATGGGGTTTAAAGAAGGTGTGAAAGAAGTTACTGAGACGGTGACAGTCATTGGAAGACAGACTCTGTGTCAGGACATCCTGCTCCATCCATTTAAATCCCTGAGATCTGTGACCTTTACGTGGCTACGCAGGATTGTTGGAGCAGCTGCGTGCGGATATATCTGGGGCACAATTCAGTCTGCAACCAACTTGCAAGTGCAAGTGGTTCCAGCAAACACACAGGTGTGCACACAGGCAGGCACAGCACACACACAAACATATGCACGTGCACAGAACAAATATATTCACACACTAGCATATGAACACACATGCACGCATATGCCCATGGACACACTAACGTGTGCAAGTGCACATACCTATGCACATGCACAGCATATGTATGCAAACAGGCACATGCACAAGCATAGCACAACACACAGGGAATAAAGTGAATCCGTAAAGTATTAATTCCTGAACACAAGTGAAGCTGACATGTATTTTTCCCTTTTCTTAGCTTTGATGTTTTTCACAATAAAAAGTTGAAGAAAAAAGTTAATGGCAAATGACTTTTGATTCATAGGACTTTCTGACATTATTCCACAAATATTATGACAGGAGAAATGAATGTAGATATTACATGTGTCCACTAATGGATGAACGGAGAAGAAAAACACAGCCCATCAATACAAGGGAATGTTTATTCCGCCTACAAAGGAAGGCAATTCTGACACGGGCTGCAGCAGGGATGAACCTTGAGGGCATTATGCTCAGTGATGTAAGCTAGACACAAAAAACAAACAGTGCTTGATCCACTCATACAAGACCTCTAGAGCAGTTGGAATCATAGAGACATAAAGTAGGATGTTGAGTGCCAGAGGCTGAGGGAGGGACAATGGGGAGTGAGTGTTTAATGGGGACTGTTTCAATTTTGCAAGATGAAAAAGTTCTGGAGGACGATGGCGGTCAGGTTTGCACAACAGTGCGAATTACTTCTTGACCCTGAAATGTGCACTTAAAAATGGTTAAGACAGTAAATTTTATGTTATGTGTATTTGACCACAATTTTAAAAACTTTTTAAAAAACAACAGGAAATAGTCCATGAATACCACAAGATGCACAACTTCACTAACAACCGAGGGATTAAAGCCATAAGAAAAATACTGTGCATACACCTACCGGAATGGCAGACATGAAAGACATAGTATCAACTATCAGCAGGATGTGGAGCAATGGAAAGCCTGGTATGCAGCGGGGGGGATGCAACCACTTCTGAAATAATCGGGCCTCAGATAGCGAAGTCCGTGCACACAGACCCACAGTGCTCCTCCCAGTTGAACACAAACCCACCAGCCCTGCACCAGGACACACGGACATGGACTCTGCAGCCACAGGAGCCAAACCTGAAAGAACTTGAAGGCCATCACAAGCGGATGCAGAAATGAATCATGCACGCTCCTATGAAGGAATATTCCACAGCAATGGAGTACATTTTGTTTAAAGGTAGTAAAACTATAAAAATTATTAAAAAAAAACTATATTCACAGGATGAAAGAATCTATAATTCTGGAACCTAGGGATTGTCAAATGCTCCTAAAAATAGATTGTTGTG
The DNA here is from genome assembly GCF_965194805.1 of Balaenoptera borealis. Classification (NCBI taxonomy): domain Eukaryota; kingdom Metazoa; phylum Chordata; class Mammalia; order Artiodactyla; family Balaenopteridae; genus Balaenoptera; species Balaenoptera borealis. The sequence goes on along the minus strand of NW_028123909.1, from coordinate 568,212 downwards.
GAAATGTTTATTATAGGGAAATTGACATATTCTCTAGGAAGGACGGGGTGAATGGGCCTGCTACATTTTCTACATTGAAGACATATACAGGTTTTGATTCTACTTCTGTTAAATCAAGTGGGCCTTCATTGGATTTCTGCTACTGCGGAGATAATCAAATTCTGGGTAGGGGTCAGGAGAAAATTAGTCATAGGTGTTCTTGTGTAATAATTACTGTTGAAAGTGTAAATGATCCATTTATCAGTAAGACTGAGAATAGAATAACTGTTACATTACTTCATATGAGATTGTCTGTGCTACTGTCCCTAGAGCTCCAGTGAGTGAGTATTTTGAACGTGAAGCTCATCCAGATCTGAGGATGGAATAGATGGCTAGGTGTGATATGGCTAATATAAATAATATGCCTACATTTATATTAATTAGTGGATAAGATATGGGAAGAGGAATTCATGTTGTGAGAGCCAGGGTTAAGGCTAGCATTGGGGCAATAATATATAAATTGATGATGTTGATGGACATAGTGGTTCTTTAATAAGTAATTTGAATGCCTCAGCAATGGGTTGTAATAATCCATGGGGGCTGATGATTTTTGGCCCTTTCTGGATTTGCATATAGCCTAGGATTCTCCATTTAGTTAATATGAGGAATGCTATGGTGAATTAAATTGGGTAATTTGTGAAAGAATGTTGATTATAAACATATTCTTAGGAAGAGGACTTGAACCACTGCAGATAAAGGTTTCAGTTTTACATAATTACCGGGCTCTGCCACCGTAACAAACCCTGTTCTACAGTAGGGTATGTATAAATTAATTGAATGTAGATTACATCATCATTTAGTTTGAAGACATTTTGTAAAGGAAGCCGAATTGCTCTTGTCCTTTCATACTGGAAGAAATCTGCAATAGACAGAAACCAACCAGGATGACTCCAGTCTGAACTCAGATCACGTGAGACTTTAATCGCTGAACAAACAGACAATTAATAGCAGTTATGCCATTGAAATGTCGTGATCCAGCATCAAGGTCATAAACCATATTGCCCATATGAACTCCAGAATACAATCACACTGTTATCCCTAGTAAAACTTGTTCCGTTGATCAGTGCTTTAGAAGAACAGGTGATAAAGCATTTTGACTAGCTGGTCTAAATTTTAATCACTCGGAGGCGGTTTTATTCTCCAAACAATAAATGGCGCACGGGCTCAAGGCACGCCGGCTTCAGTAGTTGTGGCGCGCAGGCTCAGTAGTTGTGGCCCACTGGCTTAGTTGCTCCGTGGCACGTGGGATCTTCCCGGACCGGGGATCGAACCGGGTCCCCTGCATTGGCAGGTGAATTCTTAACCACTGCATCACCAGGGAAGTCCCAGAATCGCAGTCTCCCTTTTAATATACCTTAAGCCCAAAGAATCCATGGAAAATTGTTACAGAAAATAAGGCAAAAAAATATTGTAAGGACTATAACAGAAGCATATAGTACACAGTTCATATAGACACTTCCCAAGCAGTTACAAAGTATATTAAAAGGGAGGCTGCAATTTTAAAAGAATAAGATAAATTATACCCACAAACTCCCAATCTTTCCTGAAACGTTGCAATCTGAAACCCTATTGTAGGAAGCAGAAGATTCCAGGAGACATTCTACAAATGAAGGACTCTAAACCCTGTGGTTGGATAAGGAATTCTGGAAGGAAGGTATCCTCACCCAAGGAGAGCAGGTTCCTATACTTCTCTAAAATCACATCCCTGTACAATTCCCATTGATTTTGGTCCAGTCATTCTCACTCCTCTTGAGAGAAATCTATGGCCACATCCTGGAATGTCAGCAGCCCCTGAAATTAAAAGTACACATGCCATGTGGCCACGGGAAGAGTTCATAATGTGACCCAAGAAGAAAACAGCAAGTTAAGAGAACTGCTTTTAATTTAGAAGACTGTCTTCAATTACCCACTAATATATATATATATATATATATATATATATATATATATATATATATATATATATACAAAGTAACTTTCTCTACCTTATTTCTAACTACAAGAAAAGAGTATGGCATGTGATCCACAAAACCAGTGTAGAGACTATACTTATCTGGAAAAGAAATGATAAAATGATGGTTTCAACAAAGGCATATGCATTTTTGGGTGTGTTATTTATATCAAACTGTATAAAATGTGTGTATTTCTCAGACAGAAAAGACATGTCGAGGTAGAAATGTACCTTTCAACTATTCATGGGTACACAAGTACACTGGGGAGATTGTAAAAGTGCAGATCGTGATTCAGTAGGTCTGGTGGGCCTGAGTTCTATTTTTTTCTCAAGCTCATTTTTAACTGGTGATGCCACAGTCTCTGATTCATTAATCACAGTTGGGAATAGCAGAGACATAATTAGAAAGGTAAAAATTCATATTTAACTTTGAACTTAAAGTGTTTTATGGATTTTACACCTTTAATAGAATAGTAAGCACAGCAGCAACAATCATTTGTGAATATTTACTATAGACTGTGTATCTTTCTTTCTTGTGTAGGATTCGAGGAAAAAGGCCTGGGCTGCAGCCACAGTGGGCGGGGCCCCCAGGCCGGGCCGCGCCTCCAGGACCCCCGGAAGGGCTCCTGGCGGCTGCAGGCGGCTCCTCCCCCAGCGCCGCCCTCACTCCCGGAAGGCCTGGGGGCAGAGCGGTCTCACCTCCTCGCCCAGAACGGAGCCCACGTTTCCGCAGAGCTGGAACTCCTGGCTCGGTGTCTCTTCCCTCCGCTGTCACTGAAGTGCCCCGGAGCCCGAGGGGAGGGAGGCCTCACTGAGGCTGCCGGCTCTGGAGGGGCCCTGGCGGCTGAAGCCACGACAGTCCTGGGGACCGCGGGCCGGGTAAGTGGGCGCTGACCCTCCTCCTGGTCCGGTGCCCGGGCGTCAGCGCAAGACCAGCTTCTGAGGGGCAGGGGGTCGCTGCCACCCGCCGCTGCTGTGCAGAAAGAGCGGCCCCCTGCGTCTGGTCCCGGGGAACTTCAGTCCCTCCTCTCGCCCCTGCCCTCGGCCTGGCTCGCCGGGCCTGGTGGGCGTGGGGAGTGGGTCGGCCTGAGCGTCCTGAGGGGAAACGGGGCAAGGGAGGCCCAGGGTCCGGTTGGAGCGTCAGCGCCCCTCCTCCTGACTGCGGGGAAAGCGGCTGAAAACGCATCCCCAGGCTCGCAGGCCCCTTGTTCAGCTGAGTCTCTCTGCGCTCCTTCCTCCCTGAGCTAAAGTACTGGGGGGAGGGGACAGGGGAGGGGAATGGCGCAGGTAATGGGGAACATCAAAAGGTGATTGTTAACTAAGGAAAACCAGCTCTCCCAAGGTGAGGAATGTAGCGCTTTTCTTTGTATGGGAAGATGCAAGCGTCTGGGCTCACTGAAATCCTTCCTTTGATATGCACCTCAGCTCTCTGGGGCCAGCATTCTGTATTTGCATATCCTGAGTTCCTCAGGGCCTGCCGGCTCACACGGGAGGGCTGCAAGTGCTGATGTCTGTGACATCCTTTTTTTACTGATATGGCAAGAAATATTCCATTTCTCACAGGCTTGAGGGGCAGAGAGTGAAAAAGAGTAGGAGAATCTCACTCAGCATGTAATTTGGCTTATAAATATATATATGTATATATATAATATTCATATTTAAGTGTGCTAATGGAGGCTCTCAATTCCAATCAATTTGTACTACTGCCCTCTATGTATTAATTTCATCAATATCATATGATAAATGCGTATAAAATTGACGTAATCCATTTAAACAGGATAATTATTTTTAAAGGAAACATAATAGAAATATAACAACAAAACCCTTACCACCAAAGGCTGTGTGTGGAACAACCTGAATACATGTTCCATTGTTAAAATATTGAAAGATGTATTCAGTAGAAATATCAACAAAATGAAAAATAATAAGGGCAGCGGAATGCTGAAATGTTGTATCTTTATCATTAAAGTGGCAGAAAATCATTTAGTAGGCACTGAGGGCAGAGGATGCCTGATTTTGTATCTTTTTTCATATTTGTGCAGTTGTTTCAGCAAGTAACTTAAAGACAAAATGGAAAAACAAGGAGGTTTGTGCCTGAGATCATGTTGATGTGAAACCAGGGATGGCCACCTTGTGCCAGGTGCGTGAAGTTTACCTGGCCAGGTAGACCGCAGAGCTCCTGAGAAGCCAGGGTTGGAATTCTTCTGCTGGGTGCCCCTTAGCTTCTGTGACTTGATTGATTGTGAGTCATGTTGGGGGAAAGACCTGATCACAGGAAATGGGTGGAAATAGAGTGATTTGGGGAGCAGCTAACGACATTCATCACAGCTCATGGCCTGATTGAATTTTAAAGAAACAGGAAAACAAATGCTTCTTATGGAATCAGAGAATATGAGGGCGGGACAATCCCAGAAAATGAGAAACACCCATCCCATTTTCCAGATGAGAAAACAGAGGCCCAGCAAGGTGAAATCCCTCACCCAAGTTGCACCCGTCTCTCCTCCCCACTACATGGTTCATGAAAGCAGGACTCTTCCTGTCTTGATCACTGCTGAACTCCAAACAGGGCCAGGTATCTAGCAGCTGCTTCAAAAATTTTGGTTGACTGGATGAACAATGCTATTTCTTTCTTTCTCACTCTTATTCAGGACTGTGCCAAGAACTCCCCAGGTTGCAATGTAATTCGATAAATGTAAATATTAATTGAGTTTTGTTGTGATGAGGGCTTAGGCTTTGAAGGCAACAGACTTGGTTCAGATCCTGGTTCTGCCACTCAGTAGCTGTTTGGCTTTGGGAAAATTACTAAACCTCTCTGAGCTTACTTCCTCCTTTGTAAAGTGGGCATAAAACTATCTGAGCCAGCAGAGCACTTGCATCAGGGATGTGCACTAAGTATTGGTCTTTCTCACTCTCCCACTCCTTCTCTCTGTTTTTCCCAGAGAAGATGTATAGAAGGATATAGTAGTTTTTTTAAAAAAATAATTAATTTAATTATTTTTGGCTGTGTTGGGTCTTCGTTGCTGCGTGTGGGCTTTCTCTAGTTGCAGGGAGCGGGGGTTACTCTTTGTTGCGGTGCACGGGCTTCTCATTGTGGTGGATTCTCTTGTTGCGCTTGTTGTGGAGCATAGGCTTTAGGCGCGCAGGCTTCAGTAGTTGTGGCCTCCAGCCTCAGTAGTTGTGGGGCATGGGCTTAGCTGCTCTGCGGCATGTGGGATCTTCCCTGACCAGGGCTCGAGCCCATGTCCTCTGCCTTGGCAGGCAGATTCTTAACCACTGCGCCACCAGGGAAGTCCGATATAGTACTTTTCAAAAAGGGGTTTTAATTTATTTCAGAAAATATACATTTTTCTTGTAGAAAAGTTTGTTCCCCTATAGAAACATAAACACGCAAAACCACTCCAAATGCTGTATTCTATGGGTTAGATATTATCAGTCACATTTTATAAGTAATTGGGCAAATGCCAAAGCACTAGCGACTGGGGAGTAAGAAGATTCAAATCTGGGGTGCCCCCCATCCCAATTCAAGAGCAGGGTGTATTTTTCAAATCCATGTTTCATCTGGTCTTTGTTTCTCATCCATCCTCTGTGTCTGCCTTTCTCAAGAAGGCTCAGATCCTCCGCTTTCACACCCTCCCGGCTGGTTGTGCCCCAGCTCCCGCCCTGGAGCCTCTGCATGCCTGGGTGTGCCTGCTCCCCCTGTGCATCACCAGCTTTGCCAGGGAGCTGCTGTATCGTGCACTGCTTGCTGTGCCCAGAGTACCTGGACCCTTCTGGTCCATGAAGTACACCCTCATCACCATGTGTGCACGCCCATCCCCTTACCTTATATCCTGCCTCTAAGCCAGGGTTGGGGGTGACTACAGTGTGCATTCAGCTGTGTGAGGTGCTGGGATCAAAGTGAAGTTCCCAACTTTTGAAGTTGCAGGCTTGAGGGGCACACAGTGATTTAAAATCAGGTCACCTGACTTAAAGGGGGGACTGATTGATTTAAAGCCAAGGCAGCTGACTTAAAGCCTGCGTCCCTCAGCTGCAGGACGAGACCAGCTTTGGCGGTACACGGGTTCGCTCCAAGCCAGGACTGCTGTTCAGGAAGAGCTTCCAGTAGTGCCTTAGTGCAGGGGGACTTGGTCCGTGGTCTTGCCCCTGCCCTCAGAGGGGGGCCACCTGCTCTTCTGGAGAATCAGGGAGGGGGAAGTGCAGAGTCCCAGCTGGAGTTGCGGCACCCTTCTCTGATGGCAAGGAAAGGGGGGCGGGGCTGTGTAGTGTCCTGGGACTGGACTCACCAGGTCGACTCAGCCTCTCAGCCCCCTAACCTCCCCTCACACACCCCACAAGAGTTTCCAATAATATGTAATTGCGCCTTAGGTTCTCGGTCTTCAAACTCATACCCAGGCTCCCAGATCCCTTGATTCAGCCTATTCCTCTGTGCTCTTTCTTCTATTACATACAGTCCGAGAGGGAGGGGCTGGGGGATGGGACTGGAGCGATCCCGGCAGCACTGGCCTCAGCTGACTAAAGAGATCCGGGGCCTGCGCTATCACACATGTGCGAGGACCCTTAAGGCGGAATCGAGGGGGCCAGTTAGAGGCAGTGCTTGCTGCCTCAAGTGAGTATGGATCACCGTCGGGTGGGGGGGAGCACGCTGACCCCTGAGAAGTACTGTTAGGAGGATGTGTTCCTCCCTCGGCTTCAAGGACGTGGGTGGGCTTCAGGGCTCCAGTTCCTCTCCAGGCCTCCAGGTCCGACTGCACCGCAGCGGGCTTGCAGACCTGTCTTCCTGTCCCAGAACTTGCCAGGCTCCAGGAAGAATCCAGACTGCAGAGATGGTGCCTGAGCGCTCCAGCGTAAGAAGTGCTGTCCCTGGGGACCCAACAGTGGAGGGAGGAAGGGTGAAGGGACTGGGGGTTAGGGTAGGGAGGGGTGGCTGCCCTGGGAGACATTGAGAGAGAAATATCGCCCCCCACACCCCTGCCCCTGCAACTGACCCATTGATGCCATAGGATCTCAGGGCCTTTTAGTCAGAGATGCCTCTGCTTCTTTACTCCTGTGTTCAAAACTATGCAAAACCAACTCTTCATCCTCTTGCTGCCTTGCCAGGACTTTTAAAGCACTGTTCTTTTGAAGCACTCGTTCCCTAAACTGCAGTTTGGAGCTGTCCCAGCTATTTAAAAGTCTTCTCCTTAAACTGAGACTAAATCCTACTCTTTTGGGAAAATGTCCTTAACTTCATTGGAGATCATCTTTTCTGCCCATTCCTTCCTTCTACTGCCGTCTTAAGAACCCCTGTGCTCAAAGAGCTTGGTGATTTATTTTTTGCTTGATGTCAAAAAGAAACCTTCCCCATGCACCCCAAAAAGCTTTCCTGGATCATAGGTGTTTCACAACCATGACAGTGTTTTGCAGTTAGTATACACTGGGTAGAGTGCCTAGCAATCCCTCCAAGAGCCAGAGGTGAGCAACACCTTTGCTTAGTTGATTGGATGTCCTTCAAGTTTAGGAAGGTACCATTCTTATGACCCAGGAGATAAGACAGAGCCCTGGATGGCTGTGGCTGTGATTAGATAACTTCTGATGATTTTATTTCCCTTACTGAGCTGCTGCTTCTAGGTTAATTTCATTTCATTACCTTTCCATTTTTAAAGAAAGACTGACAAAGTCACTGGAATAGGTCAGGAGTCTGAGCTCAGGGTTGGTCAAAGGTACTCACAGGGAGGAAGGTGGATAAAAATAGGTGGGTAAATAGGAGGGTTGGCAAGTACAGCCAGGACACCTGTGTTCATCGTGCATACTAATAAAGGCCAGAATCTCCTCATTTATCTCTGGTGGGAAGTTCTGATGGTTTCACAGGATCAAACTCAAATCATATTCAAGCTAGGGGATTTTCCTGAGCATAAGAGGAAGTATCCATCCCTAGCAGGAGTCGCTGCAGAGGAATAAAGACGTAGCTGTAGAGAATGGACTTAAGGACACAGGGAGGGGCAAGGGTAAGCTGGGATGAAGTGAGAGAGTGGCATGGACATATATACACTACCAAAGGTGAAATAGATAGCTATTGGGAAGCAGCTGCATATAGCACAGGGAGATCAGCTCAGTGCTTTGTGACCACCTAGAGGGGTGGGTTAGGGAAGGTGGGAGGGAGACACAAGAGGGAGAGGATATGGGAATATATGTATATGAATAGTTGATTCACTTTGTTATACAGCAGAAGCTAACACAACAAGGTAAAGTAATTATATTCCAAGAAATATGTTAACAATAGCAACAACAAAAAAAACCAAATCTAAGTCAATCAAGCCAACGGAGACATTGTATGTGTTTACAGTTCAAGAAATCCACAAGGGAATCCTTTATTCTGTAGGCAATGAATGGTCCATTCGAAAAGAAAAAAACTTTCTAAAATGTTGTTTTTCCATTTATTGTTCAGAACATCCTTTTTATACCTCTGAATTTCTTACTATTCAAAGCCAAGTCACGTGAGTTACGGGGAAGCAGCTGATTGATTTAAAGTTGGGTCATGTGATTTAAAAACCAGTGGCAGTTGATTGATTTAAATCCCGGTCATATGACATGAGAAGGGGGTGCTAGAAACTGCTTTTTCATCTCTGGCTCAGAATATCATATTTACCTACCTTGTTTTTTCTTATGATTTAGAAAACTTGAGCTGTCTCTCCTTGGAATCATCAGGAGAAAAATGCAGCATTTCAGGTTCATTCTTGAAACCAACTTCTCACGGTTAAGGTGTATTGGCTAAAAGATCTTCCTTCTTCAAGAGATTCCAAACCTCTGTAAGACACTTCATTGTAATTGGAGAAAAAAGAAGAATGAATTCAGGACAGCAGCTGCAGGAGGCCAAGGCAGCCCCCAGGATTAGGGAAGGAGGGGGAGGAAGGGCTGAGAGTTGGCTTTAGAGCAGACGACCCCCAGAGGGCGCTGAAGTACAGGCAGAGCCCACCTGCCACTCCCAGTTTGGCACTCCAGGGTCAGATTTGGGTTTGGAGATGGGGTGCTGTAACCCCAAGGAGGTGAGCAGAGAGGAGGAGTTGATTACCGGTCTCTTCTGCCTCTCTGACCCAAATTGCCTGGCTTCACAGGGGGACAGAGTTTTGCTTTCAGCAACTGATGGGCACTTCCAGGCTGGTCGGGTCGCTCAGTGACCCGACAGCCTGACAGGCTGACTGCAGTGTGACCGCCCTTTGTTTCTCCAGAATCTGTACATCAGGAGGTTCATGGGTGGGGGAGCCCATTCACCGCCCCTCCCCCCAAGGGGGATGGCACCTTCCCTGGCTGTACCCTATGATCACCAGGTACTTGAAATGAATGCAAGTTTTTTGACTTCAAGGAAACGCTCACATAACCGCTTCTTCCTCATAATGTGTGAGATTTACTATAATGGAAGGACATTATAAAGAACAAGTAGAAAACTCACCTATTGGTCTCCATGTAGGAGTTTATTTTGCATGAATCCCTCCTACATGAGTAGATAACAGAGGTTTATTTTTGTTCCCGTGTGTGTAGTTGTGTCAGAGGATGTAGGTATGGTGATTTGAAGCCGTCAAAGAAATATTCTCAGAACTCTCAAGACTTCTCTTGATTGGAACCGAAAGAGACCTGGAAAAGGAGGAAAAGAAAAGGAGGAGGGAGAACGAATGACTGTTTCTCAGTAAATTCACCTTCCTGGTTGATTGTTCTCTCTTCTCATTTCTTTTAACTTCCATGTATGTCTAATGGAATAATGTAGAAAGGCTGATTTTTATGCTTTAAAAGATTTTACATCACAAAGAAACTAGAAGTGGCTAACAGAACTTATTCAAATCAATTTTACCTAGAGACTTTGATATTAAATTTGTATACTAAAATGGGTTTATCCAAATTTTCTCTTTCTTTTTGAGTGAATATTTGTAACATATTTTTGTAGATAATAATTTATCCTAGATATACAAAATTGTGAGAATGGGTACCATTTTTTACCACTTAAATAGTTTCTTTTAAGTGAATAGATTTGTACACTTTAAATGCCAATGTTGTGTCTTCCGTTTTGTTTTTCAATTCCTTGATTTCCAAAACTTGTGTTTATTTAATTGATTTCTATCTAATAATCTGTCTCCCATTTATTGTTTCTTACTTTATATTTTATTGATCTATAGTTAATTTACATTATTATATTAGTTTCAGAGGTACAACAGTGATTCATAAATGTTTAGGTTCTTCTCCATTTATAGTTATTATAAAAGAGTGGCTATATTCCCCATGCTATACAGTACACCACTGTAGATTATTGATTTTATACATAGTGGATTGTACCTCAAAATCTCCTACCACTATTTTGCTCCTCCACCCTATCTTTCCCTGCTGGTAACCACTAGTCTGTTCTTTAATCTGTGAGTCTGTTTTTTTGTTGTTGTTGTTTGTGTTGTATTCAAATTTTTAGATGCCACGTGTAAGTGATGACATACCATGCTTGTTTTCTCATAACATACCATGCTTTTTTTCTCATAACATACCATGCTTGTTTTCTCTGCGGCTTATTTTACTAAGCATAATACCCTCCAAGTCCATCCATGTTCTTGCAAATGGCAAAATTTCATTTTTTGCGGAAGTCATCATAAAAAATCTTTTTTATCCACTAAGCTATTGATGAACACTTAGTTTGACTCTATATCTTGGCTATGGCAAATAACACTGTTATGAACATTGGGGTGCAGTTATTTTTTTGAAATAGTGTTTTTGTTTTCTTCTGATATACCCAACAGTGAAATTGCTGGATATTATGGTAGTTCTATTTTTAGTTTTTTGTGGAACCTCCATTCTGCCTTCCACAGTAGCTGCACTACTTCACATTCACATCAAGAGTGTACAAGAGTTTCCCTTTCTCCACATCCTCACTAACCTTTGTTATTTGTGATCTTTTTGATGACAGCCTTTCTGACAAGACTGAGGTGATAGATCTCGTAGTTTTGATTTGCATTTTACTGCCGATTAGCTATGTTTAGCATCTTTGTGAGTTCTGGCTGTCTATCTGTATTTTTTCCTTGGAAAAATGTCTATTTAGGTCTTCTCATTTTTTTAAAAAAGATTTTGGGTGTTTTTTTGATATTGAGTTGTATGTGCTGTTTCTGTAGTTTAGATATGAACCCTTGCTTGGTCATCTTTTTGGTGTTAACCTCTTATCATGTGCAAATATTGTGTCTCCTTCAGCAGGTTGTCTTTTCATTTTGTCTTTGGTTTCCTTTGCTGTGCAAAATCTTTTAAGTTTAGTGAAGTCCCATTTGTTTATTTTTGCTTTTGTTTCATTTGCCTTAGTAGACTGAACCTAAAACTGTTGCTATCATTTATGTTGAAGAATGTTGTATACTTTCCTCTAGGGGTTTTATGGTTTCTGGTCCTACATTTAGGTGTTTATTCAGTTTTGCATTCATTTTATATATGCTGTGCTAAAATAATCGAATTTTATTCTTTTCCATCTAGCTGTCCAGTTTTCCCAGTACCACTTATTGAAGAGACAGTTTTTTCTCCATATTGCCGGCTTTGTCATAAATCAATTAAATATAAGTGTGTGGGCTTATTTCTGGGATCTCTGTTCTCTTCCAGTGATCTTTGTGTCTGTTTTTGCTCCGGTACCTTTCTCTTTGATTACTGTCGCTTTGCAGTATAGTCTGAAGTCAAGGTGCATGATGCCTCCAGCTCTGCTCTTTCTCAAGATTGTTTGGCTATTTGGGGTCTTTGTGTTTCTATACAAATTTTAAAATTACTTTTTCAAGTTCTGTGCAAATGCTTTGGTATTCTGATAGGGATTGCATTAAATCTGTAGATTGTCTTTGGTAGTATGGTTATTTTAAGAGTATTAATTCTTCCAGTCTATGCACATGCTATATTTTCCCATCATTTTGTGTTGTCTTCAACTTCTTTCACCAATGGCTGATAGATTTCTGAGCACATGTCTTTTACCTGCTTAGGTATGTTTATTCCTAGGTATCTTATTCTTTTTGATGTGATTGCATATGGTGATGTTTTCTTAATTTTTCTTTCTGACAGCTTTGAGGTTTTTTTTTCTTCTTTTTCTAATTCCTTCAGGTGTAATGTTAGGTTGTTTATTTGATATTATTCTTATTTCCTAAGAATAAGCTTGTGTCACTATAACTTCCCCCGTGATCTGCATTGGCCATGTCCCATAGATTTTGGATCATTGTGTGTTCATTTTCATTTGTCTTTGGTATTTTTGGAATCCCTCTTTAATTTCTTCAGTGTTCCTTTCTTCCCCTTTTATTCCCTTCATCTGTGATGTGAGGACTATCTTTAATATTATGTTTGGATTTCTTTCAGTTTTGTGTATTTGTGTGTGTGTGTGTGTGTGTGTGTGTGTGTGTGATTATTTAAGTTGCTGAGCTCTTAATTTCACATGGAAACTACCAACCCTGCATTGTTACTCTCCTCCCCCACAGTTACTGAATTTGACCTTATATTTTACATCTACTTGTTTGTGTGTGCCTTAACTTCTTATTGTGAATATAGATGATTTTATTACCGTTTTCTTTCATCCTTCCTATTAGCTGTGTACATGGTTGATTTACTACCTTTGTTGAATATTTGCCTTAACAAATGAGCTTTTTCCTTTAGTAAGTTTCCTTTCCTAATTTTTATGTTTCAGTCGTGACCATTTCTGTTTCACTTAGAAAAGCCCCTTTAAGATTTCTCATAAAGCTGGTTTGGCGATGCTGAGCTCTTTTAGTTTTGCTTCTCTGTAAAACTTTAGATATCACCATCAAATCTGAAGGAGAGCCTCGCTAGGTAGAGTATTTTTGGTTATCGGCTTTTCCCTTTCATGACTTTAAATATACCATGCCACTCCCTTCTGGCATGCAGAGGTTATCGTGAAAAGTCAGCAGATAACTTTATGCAATTTCCCATGTTTGTAACTTGTTGCTTTTCCTTTGCTCCTTTTTTTTTTTTTAAATAGCTACATTATTTATTTATTTATTTATTTATAGCTGTGTTGGGTCTTCGTTTCGTGTGAGGGCTTTCTCTAGTTGCGGCAAGCGGGGGCCACTCTTCATCGTGGTGCAGGGACCACTCTTCATCGCGGTGCGCGGGCCTCTCACTATCGCGGCCCCTTCCCATTGCGGGGCACAGCCTCCAGACGCGCAGGCTCAGCAGTTGTGGCTCACGGGCCCAGTTGCTCCGCGGCATGTGGGATCTTCCCAGACCAGGGCTCGAACCCGTGTACCCTGCATTAGCAGGCAGACTCCCAACCACTGCGCCACCAGGGAAGCCCTGCTCCTTTTAATAGTGTCTTTTTATCTTTATTATTTTTTCCATTTTAATTACAATGAGTCTTGGTGTAGTCCTCTTTGGGTTGATCCTCTTTTGGCCTTACTGTGTTTACTGGACTTGGATGTCTGTTTTCTTTCCCAGGTTAAGGAACTTTTCAGCTCATATGTCTTCAGGTTTGTTCTACACCGCTTTCTCTTTCCTTTTTGCTTCTGGGACCAGTATAATGCAAATATTAGTACACTTGATGTTATTTCACAAGTCTGTTCAACTTTCCTCATGTCATTTTAATCTATTGTTTTACCGTTCATCTTCAGTTTTCTGATTCATTCCTCTGTATCATTTAGTCTACCATAGTTTCCTTTTAGTGTATTTTTCATTTCAGTTATTGCATTCCTCATCTCTGTTTTGGTGTTCTTTAATGGTCTAACTCTTTTTTAAAAACTTCTAACTTCTTGCTCTGGTCGTCCATTCTTCTCCTGAGTTCTTTGATCATCTTTACCGTCATTACCTTGAACTCTTTCTTGAGTAGATTGGCTATCTCCACTTCACTTAGATCTTCTTCTGAGTTCTTATCTTGTTCCTTCATTTGGATCGTGTTTCTGTGTCACCTCATTTTTCTTAACTTGCTGTTTTTATTGCTATGTATGTAGTAGGTTCGTTACATTTCCTGACCTTGGAGAAGTGGCCTTTTGTAGGAGAGGTCCTATGTGTCCCAGCAACCCAGTGTCCCCTGGTCACTAGAACTATATGTTCTAGGTGTACCCCCTATGTGGGCTGCTTGGGCTCTTCTGTTGTGGTGGGCTGACTACTGTGGGTGGTCTGGTAGGCTTGGCTGCCCCCAGACTGCTCGTTTGCCAGGCTCTGCCTTGTATGGAGGCTGTCTGTGCTGCTTGGTGAGACTAAATCATAAGGCAGCTGGCTGCACAACTCTGGGGGACACCAAATCTAGTGCTGGTTCACTTATGGGTAGAACTGCAGTCCAGGTGATAATCAGGGCTAGTGCCCAGTCACTGGTCCTGGGGCTATGCTGGCTACTGGGAGGAAGAGACAGGTCCTGAGTTCTGGCTGCAGGGCCCAGGAGTCTCAAAGTTGGTGTTGGATCACTGTTCCTGACACAGCTATCTGCAGGGTCTGGGGTGTCCCTAATCTTGTGTTGGCATTCTGGTGGGCAGGGTCAGGACCCAGCTGAGTCCATGGCTGCTTCTGGCCTGCAAGTGAGTGTTCTGGTCACACAGGCTGCTGGGCTGTGGTATTCCTGGAGCTGGTGTGTGCCTGTTGGTGTATGAGGCTGATCCCAATGCTAGAGCAGGTTTGCTGTTGGGTAGGTCCAAGCTCCATCCAGTCCCTGTGCAGTTATCACCTGCCGATGGTGAGGCTGACTCCAAGGCCAGAGTAGGCTCACTTGTCAGAGGGGCCAGGGACTCTGGGGCTGGTGCCTGTCCACTGAGGTGTGGAGGCTGGTCCTGGGGCTTTTGGTGGCTGGGCCCATGTCCAGGGGCAGCTGTGCATTGAGAGGGTCTGAAGGCAGCCTGTTTGCCGGTGGGTGGGGCTATGCCCTTGCTCAGTTAGTTGCTTGGCCTGCAGCATCCTAGTACTTGTGTCTCTAGTCTGGTGGAAATGGGTAGGGCTAGGTCCTGAGGCTAAAAAGATAGAGGGAGGATTCTGAAATTATGCTTGCTGGTACCAGTGTCCACGAGGTAGAAGGAGCTCCCCCGAATGGCTGCTGCCAGTGTCTCTGTCCCTGAGGCTGTGCTGTAGTTGCCTTTTGCCTCTCTGGGAGACTCTCCAAGATCAGGAGGTAGGTGTGACCCGGGATCCTTTCAAATGACTGCTTCTGTTCTGATTCTCGGATCATGTGGGATTTTGTGAGCATCTTTTAAGAGTGGAATCTCTATTTCCCACAACCCTCTGGCTCTCTGGAAAATAAGCACTACTGGTCTTCAAAGCCCAACTTTCTAGAAACTCTTCTTTCCAGAACAGGATCCCTGGGCTTGAGAGCCTGATGTTGGCTTCATACCCCTTGCTACCTGGGAGCACCTCTGAAATTGTAATTATTCTCACATTTGTGGGCCACCCACCTGGTGGTATGGGTCTTGACTCTATTGAGATTTTGCCCTTCTTTCCTGTCTTGTCGCGGTGCCTTCCTTATATCTTTAGCTGTAAAACATCTTTTACCGTAGGTCCCGGCCTGTTTCATCAATTGCTGATCTGTAAACAGTTGTGACTTTGGTGTGCCCATGAGAGGCATCAGGCTCCGTGTCTTTGAATGCTACCATGTTGGACAATCTCTCTACTTCACTCTTAAATCATATTATTCAAGTTTTCTTAGTATCTTATTTGATTAGCGACAGTTTGAAATTTATTATCACTCATGTTTACTTCGCCTGTTTAAAGAAATTGAATAGTGCATTCATTCAGTTTGAAATGTAGGTAGTGACCTGTGAATTTCCATACCTCAAACATCAAGGATAGGACAAAAGCCTTTTCGACCTGTGTTACCCTCAAACTCTGCACCCCACCCCAGCCTGGCAATTAACCTCTTACACCCATGCTCACACCTTCTGTTTTCGGACCGTTAACCATCATTGCATCTTTAAGTGTGTTGACAAAGTGAACTCTAGTCTTTCCAGTTTTTGAGTTTTGTTTTTTGCTTTAGGGAACAGTCCTACTATGAATGTACATTTACTGGTCTGCTGAAGTTCATATATAAACCTGTCAAGCACATTACCAGAATTGGAATTGCTTGTATATACACTTTGATAAATTTTAGAGACAATGGTAGAACAGAAGTAAATTGTATTTCAAATCCCACAATATTTTCACACCATGAAAACCCTTCCCTGTTTACTATATTTGTGTGTAGTTTATCTTTATGCCCATACTATATTTCCCAGAGATGGGTAAGTGTTATGTTTCTTGCTAGCACATTTACCGTATTGTTCAAAGTCAGGCGTTTAGTGGTTTTAGCATGATCCTATTTCCATGAACTCGCAAATACAAGACCTTCTCTCACACTGTCTTTTACTCCCTGCTGTTTTATATTGCCCTCCTAATTCTCAGTCCTGGTCTTTCTTTATGTTCTTCATCAACCTGGATAGGTTATACTATTTTCTCCCTTATTCAAGACCAATAGAATAGAATAGAACACCCAGAAATAAACCCTGATATATGGCCAAAGGATTTTTGACAAGTTGCCAAGACTTTTCAAAGTAGAAAGGATAGTATTTTCCACAAATGGTGCTGAGAAGTCATGTTGTCAACAGGCAAAGTAGGAAGATGGACCCTTACCTAACATCATATGCAAAAATTAATGAAAACGTATCAAGAAACTAAATATAAGACCTAATAAAATAAAAAGTCTTAGAAGAAGACACAGGACAAGGGCTTCATGACATTGGATTGGCAGTGTTTTCCTCAATATGAAACGAAGGAACAACAAAGGTACAGCTAACAAAAAAATTAACAATTTGCAGTACATAATTTAAAAAAATGTGTATCAAAGAAATGTAAACAGAGTAAAATGGCAACCCACAAGATGGGAGAAAATATTTGAAAGCCATGTATCTGACAAGAGATGTCTATTCAGAATATACAGAGAACTCCTACACCTCAACAAAAAGCAAACACCCTGATTCAAAAATGGATAAAAGACTTGAATAGATGGTTCTTCAAAAAGATGTACAAATGACTAAGCACTTGAATAGATGCTCCGTATCACTAAATGCATGTTTATATATTTGTGTGCATGCATACACACACAAGCACACATACACATACACAAGCAGAAAACAAGTATTGGTGAGGATGTGAGGGAGTTGGAACCATTGTGCTATGTCAGTGGGAATGTAGAATGATACAGCTGCTTTGCAAAAGAGTATGGCAATTTTTCAGATATTGAAAGATAGAATTACTACATGATCCAGGAATTTTACTATGAGGTATACCCAAAGGAATTGAAATCAGGGTCTTAAAGAAATATTTGTACTCCAGTGTTTAGAGCAGTAATAATCAGAGTAGCTAAAATATGAAAGCAACCTAAGTGTTTATCCACTAGTTCCTGGATAAGCAAAGTGTGGTATACCCATATAATACAATATTATTCAGCCTTAAGAAGGAAAAGATCTAGGAATATGCTACAACATGGATGAATCTTGAGGAAATTGAGCTACCAAAAATGCCATTTTTGTGACTTTTAGTGAGTCATAACAATACAACTACTTATTTCAATTATATGGGGTACTTAGTGTAGTCAAAACCATAGAAATTGGGAGGGTAATGATGCTTTTCAGGTGGTTATGGAACAAGAAGGAAAGTTATGTTTAAAGGATACAGAGTTACAGGTTTAAAACATAGAAAAGTATTAGAATAATAAATGATGATGTTGATCACCCAATAATATGAATGTATTTAATATCACTGAACGGTGCACTTTATAATAATTAACATGTTATATTTTATGTTATTTGATTTTACCAACATACACAATTGGGAAAGAATGTAATATCAGGAAAGGGAGTGGACCTGGGATAGAGCAGAGAGTAATCAGTAGGGTGAGACCCTGCATATGTTGAAGAAGAAGAACTGAGAGTCTTCATTGGCCAGGAGAGTCTTTATAAAAAAAATTACTCTGAGGGTGTATTAAATAGATATCTATGGGTGCACTGCTATCTCCCATGGGTTATCTTAAAGAGTCTTTAATAAAGTCCATAAGGCTTGCTGAGGCTTTTTTAAAAACTGGATTCCCTAGGAGATAATTAGAGGGTGGTACTTAAGTCTATGTCTAGGTTGACAGATTTTGCAGGGAAGACGAACCTGAGAACAGTGGAGGTCTTAAGAGTGTAAGTACATGGAAATTAAAAAAAAAATAATAAAGGGAATTAGGAAAACTGTGGACTTCGAAGGTCATGTATTATTACTGAGTCAGACCTGAGGTTTCTAAGGAGTTATATACACAGTTGCTATTTGGATTACTTGTTGATAAAGATAAGTGGAACAACTAGAATCGTTCCCAAGTGTAGGTAAGATATAATGAGAGGATGGAGGTGGAAAGTAGGGAGGCCCAGAGAGAAGTGGGAAGGTCATATTGGGCCAAGATGGTGGTAATATCCAGCAGAACAGATGGTAGGACAGACTATGGGTTCATCTTTTTCATTTCGGCTCCCCCCCTCATCCTTAATAATTCTTTGGGAATATTTCATGGCTCTGTGATGCAGGTACAGAATTCGAGTGAGGAGACTACACCCTCAGTGTCCAGCTGTCTGAGTCCTCAGTGTGCTTCAAATGATGGAGAACTATTGTTTCTTTATGAGAAGAGTTAGTACCTCGTAGCTAAGCTTAAGCTGGAGCTTATGCAATATTGATTCCATTTTATATATACTGTTGGCATGGAGGTTCCTCCTCCTCTTTTCTTGACCATTATGAAATGAATCTATATTTCTCAGTATTTGGGTATATCAGATAAATACATTAAGTAAAGGAATCTTATATATTGCTCCCTGCATAGTTTGCTCTTTCTTGTTTCTCTTTTATCTTTACTAAATTAGCACAGGGAGAGACCTTGAAATGTTCTAATTAGGAGAGATTAGAACATCATATTTCTAGAGAGGTTGGTTGGACAGAGCAGGGGTCCCAGTGAGAATCGAAGCTTCTGTTTCTACTTGGAAGTGTACCTGTGTAGAATAGAGGGCTCCAGGAAATATCCTAGAATATTCCAATGTCCCTGTGGGAGATCATTAAGAGAGGCAGGATCTGGTACCAGATCAGTGTACTATGACATGTTTGTCAGTCATCTGATGTGAGATTCTCAGAGCCAATTCCTTATGGTAGGGCTGAGTGCAGAGTGATGAAGAACCTGTGAAAGCCTTTGATTGCATGTTAAAGATGAAGCTCTGATTTCGGGGAGAATTTTCTTACCTGACTGAATGTCACCCTTCTGTAGGGATGAGATTCTGTGCTTTTCCTCCGTCGATGATCACTGACTGAAAATCATTAGAGGATCATGTCTAGAAAGCATTCCTTATTTAATTTCTTAAAGAAGAAAACATAGAAAACATTTTTATCCACTTTCAAATTGAGGATCATGGGGAATGTCATCAGTGAAAATGTCAGAGTAGGGAGCTCTGGCTTGTGTCCATCCCCAGAAACACTGACATACGTGGTAAAACCTGTCAAAATGATCTTATCCACACATGTAAGTTTTCTTATCTTTTCACCCCGTAGATTTATCTTTCATTGAAACTTTACTGACTACAGGGTGTGGAGAATAAACAGGGAAGTAGAAACTGTATTTCCTGATGAGAGACTCACTAAGTCACATTAGCTGTTCTGAGCTACGTCTTACTCACCGTGACTCTAATTAAAACAAACAAACAAAATACTTTTTTTTGTAAGTCAGTTCTGACATTTCCTCGTTAAAGACAAGGTAACAGATATAGACTTAGATCTACCAGAATTGAGCAAATTTTTGATTTTACCTGTGTTGAATATATGAGCATGACCTGCTACAAATCTTCATTATACTTATTGCCACAACTGACAAATTCCCTTTTTCCACTCCTGATATGTTGCATGTAAAGAATGCATAGGTCACTAATCCCAGCTGGTCACAGGTAAACTCTGCCACGTGGATTACTGCATGTTTTCCTGCTGGAAGACCACACATTCTCGAGTATCATGCCTGCCGAGTATCTGGGCTCTTCTTTTTTTCTGGATAAAGGTTAGATAATCACCTAATTTTATGAGAAATATATAAAATGTATTTGCATATTCTTCAGGTTTTTATTTATCCATTCTCTTTCAAGTCCTAAGTGCAAATATTAAAGTGATTTCTAAGAGGGTGGTAAATAAGACAGCTACATTTATGCTCCAAAATTAGCAATAAATCATAATACAATTGTAACTGCATTAATGTGTGATTAATATGTAGATACTTACGTAAATGCAAGTTTAGTAATGCTTTGTGGAGAGCTTCAGAATCTAGGTATTAAAAAAAAAAGGAGTTCTTGAAACTCTGAGGGAATTATAGAGAAGTCTTTGTGTCTATAAATATCACTCTGAAATAATGCATTTTCTCAGAAGTAAACTAGGCATAAAACTGTAGGAAAAAACTTCATGAAATGAAAGAGCATGTGAGATGGCCATACAAGAAAAAGAATATTCTCACAGAATAATGAACAGTGTGGAGTTCAGCAGAAGGGTCATACAGATTCAGAGAGTAAAACTTTGTAGAGCCTAATTGTGAGTTCCTCATATTTCATCTTTGGAGACATGGTAGTCATTGGAAATATGATGTTATAAGATGACGTTAACATACTTAAATACTTTCGTTTAGAAATGACCACTTAGAACCAGAATAAATGAAAGAGAACACAAAATTATGTTTCTGTTGATTTTTAAAGACCTCAGGTGAGTGCTGATAACTTAAAAATACATGATGTCTTTCACTGCAAAGTAAAGGAGCTGTTACAGTGGAGGATTACTGGACTGAATGTCAATATTACGACACAGTATGAGTGTGTTTCGTGTTTGGTAATTGCAATCATTGTTGCTTTTGTTGTGGTCATCCATTTACAATGCTTGGTGTCAGTTGATTTATCTCTTGTAAAAATAAAATACAGTGTGTGTGTGTGAAAAAAAACATACATGATTTCTTGACTAAAGTTGTATGGAATTTGAGATCTGGAAAAAAAGCATCTCTTTTCTGTACTGCTAGGATGCTAATTGGACATTTTTGCAAGAAAGAGATTTCAGGATGCAAATCTCGTGTCTCTAAGGTGGGAAGTCAGTTCATGGCGGAACATTCTATTAAACTTGTGTGAGTGGAGAAATATTTCTTTGGAAGGAAGAGGTCACGAATCCCTTTTTAATAGTTATTGGTTTATAGTATACCGAATGAGCAAAATGGCTATTTCTGAACGTTAGAAACAAATAATATAGTTTTTCTGCATTTATAATATGAAGCTGATGTAAAATATCAAAAATTCTTTATTTTGCAAAGCAATGTAATCAATTTGACATAATTCACATATATTGAACCTGTGGTACACACACACACAATAAAACTTACATTCAGAAAATTTTTTGCAGTTAAGAAATATTTTCAAGTGTAGTTGATTTACAATGTTGTGGGTTTTTAAAATACATGTTTATTGGAGTATAATTGCTTTATAATACTGTATTAATTTCTGCTTTACAGCAAAGTGAATCATCTATATGTATACATATATTCCCCACATCCCTCCCTCTTGAGCCTCCCTCTCACACTCCCTATCCCACCCCTCTGGGGGACATAAAGCACCGAGCTGATCTCCCTGTGCTATGAGGCAGCTTACCACTAGCTATTTTACATTTGGTAGTGTATATATGTCAGTGCTACTCTCTCACTACGTCCCTGTCTCCCCTTCCCCCCTGTGTCCTTAAGTCCGTTCTCTACGTCTGTGTCTTTATTCCTGCCCTGTCACTAGGTTCGTCAGTACCATTTTTCTAGATTCCATATATATGTGTTAGCATACGGTATTTGTTTTTCTCTTTCTGACTTACTTCACTCTGTATGACAGATTCTAGGTCCAACCACTGCACTACAAATAACTCAATTTTGTTCCTTTTTATGGCTGAGTAATACTCCATTGTATAGATGTGCCACATCTTCTTTATATATTCATCTGTCGATGGACATTTAGGTTGCTTCTATGTCCTGGCTATTGTAAATAGTGCTACAGTGAACATTATGGTACATGTATCTTTTTGAATTATGGTTTTCTCCAGGTATCTGTCCAGTAGTGGGATTGCTGTGTCATATGGTAGTTGTATTTTTAGCTTTTAAGGAATCTCCATACTGTTCTCCATAGTGGCTGTATCAGTTTACATTCCCACCAACAGTTCAGGAGGGTTCCCTTTTCTCCACACCCTCTGCAGCATTTATACATTGTTGTATTAATTTCTGCTGTGCAGCAAAGTGATTCAGTTTTATATATATATATATAGATATTAAACTAAGAGAGGTTTCAGCTTCAATTCACCGGAAGCATTGCCACCAAACAACAGTTAGCCTGTCCTTTGCTGCTTTACAGCCTGGCATCAACTTTTCCTCCTTACTGATGTAACATCGGTCTGGCATCCTCTTCCAGTACAGTTGTGTCTCATCCACATTAAAAACCTGGTTGGGTAAATACACACCATCATCAATAATTTCTCAAAGTGTTTCTGGATGTTCCTGGACAGCTACCCTATCTGCACTTGCTGCCTCTCCACTTACTTTTACATTGTGAAGGTTGGCTCTAGCCTTGAACCGATGAAACCAGCCATGGTTGGCATTAAAAGATGTGCCCTCTGATTCTTTGCCGTGTTTCTTCTTCAAGTCTTCATAAAGGCTTTTAGCTTTCTCTTGAATCAGCGTTAAGTTGAGCAGGACTCAGCGCTGATGTTGATCCTGCATCCGCACACTGAGAAGTTTCTCCATCTCCTCCATCACTTTTCCATGCTTCTTCGATATTTTGTCAACATCATCGGCACAGCAGACTTCACATGTTCCATGATCTTGTCCCTGTTCTTTAGATTCCTGCCAATGATTGAATGATTCATGTTATAAGAATGAGCGATGTCTAACATCTTTTTGCCTCGCTCCACTCTCTCAATTACTTTCACTTTTGTTTCCATCATTATCGCTTGGCGCTTCTTAACAGTACCAGCTACATCACCTCTGCTTTTACGCTTGCTTCCAGACATCTTGGGCTTGAAATAAAGATACTGTACTACTGTACTCTATACAGTACTGTAAAGTACACAAAAGCACAACCACATATACAGGAAGCACGCACGTGACAATGTATGCCAGACACGTGAACTAACTTACATGATTTGACATGCAAATGGACGTTTGCATCTTTGAAAGTTTGCAACTTGAAGGTTCGTATGTAGGTGACTTACCGTATTCGTACTGCCTAAGGAGAACTACCTAGGAAAACTTTGGTATGACTTATGTCAGAGAATGTTTTGCTTATGTTCTCTTCTAGGAGTTATAAGGTGTCCTATCTTATATTTAAGCATATAAGCTGTTTTGAGTTTATTTTTGTGTATGGTGTGAGGGTATGTTCTGACTTCACTGATTTGCATACGGCTCTCCAACTTTCAAAACGCCACTTGCTGAAGAGACTATCTTTTCCCCATTGTATATTCTTGCCTCCTTTGTCAAATGTTAATTGACCATAGGTGTGTGGGTTTATTTCTTAGCTCTCTATTTCCATTCCATTGATCCATGTGTCTCTTTCTGTGCCAATACCATGCGGCTTTGATTACTGTAACTCTGTAGTATTGTCTGAAGTTTAGGAGGGTTATGCCTCCTGCTTTGTTCTTTTTCCTGGGGATTGTGTTGACAGTTCTGACTTTTTATGGTTCCAGATACATTTTAGGATTATTTGTTCTAGTTCTGGGGAAAATGCCATGGGTAATTTGATAGGGATCACATTAAATCTGTAGATTGCTTTGGGTAGTATAGCCATTTTAACAGTATTAATTCTTCCCATCCAAGAGCGTGGGATGTCTTTCCATTTCTTTGAATCATCTTCAGTTTCCTTTACTAACGTTTTGTAGTTCTCAGCATATAAGTCTTTCACCTCCTTGGTGAGGTTTATTCCTAAGAATTTATTTTTTTGATGCCATTTAAAAAAGGATTGCTTGTTTACAGTTCCTTTCTGATATTTCATTGTTAGTATAAAGAAATGCAACCAGGGACTTCCCTGGTGGCTCTGTGGTTGAGAATCTGCCTGCCAATACAGGGGACATGGGTTTGAGCCCTGATGCAGGAAGATCTCACATGCCGTGGAGCAACTAAACCTGTGTGCCACAACTACTTAGACTGCACTCTAGAGCCAGAGAGCCACAACTACTGAGCCCGTGTGCCACAACTACTTAAGCCTGCGTGCCTAGAGCCCATGCTCCACAACAAGAGAAGCCACTGCAATAAGAAGCCTGCGCACCACAAGAAAGACTAGTCCCCACTGGCCACAACTAGAGAAAGCCCGTGCACAGCAATGAAGACCCAATGCAGCCAAAATAAATTTTTAAAAAAAGAAAGAAAAACCAAGAAATGCAACCAATTTATGTATGTTAATCTTGTATCCTGCTACTTTGCTGAATTTGTTTATCAGTTCTAGTAGTGTTTGTGTGGAATTTTTAGGGTTTCCTTTATATATATTATCATGTCATCACATATAATGACAACTTTACCTCTTCCCTTCCAATTTGGTTAGATTTTATTTCTTTTTCTTGTCTGATTGCTGTGGCTAGGACTTCCAGTACTATGTTGAAGAGAAGAGGTGAGAGTGGGCATCCTTGTCTTGTCCAGATTTTAGTGGGAAGGCTTTCAGCTTATGAACATTGAGTATTATATTGGCTGTGGGTTTGTCATAAATAGCTTTTATTATGTTGAGATATGTTTCCTCTATACCCACTTTGGTAAGTGTTTTTATCATGAATGGATGTTGAAGTTTTTCAAATGTTTTTTCGCCGTCTATTGAGATGATCGTTTGTTTTGTGTTTTTCCTTTGTTGACGGAGTGTATCATGTTGATTGACTTGCATATGTTGAAACAACTTTGTGACACTGGGATGAATCAAATTTGGTCATGGTGTATGATCCTCTTATGTGCTGTCGGTTTCGGTTTTCTAATATTCAGTTGAGAATTTTTGCATCTATATTTATCAAAGATATTGGCCTGCAGTTTTCTTTTTTGGTAGTGTCTTCCTCTGTGTTTTTTGTTAAAGTCTTTATTGAATTTGTGCCAATATTGCTTCTGTTTTATGTTTTGGTTTCTTGTTTGTGAGGCATGTGGGATCTTAGCTCCAAAACCAGGGATCGAACCTGCACCCCCTGCACTGGAAGGCAAAATCTTAACTGCTGGACCACCAGAAAAGTCCCCATCTGTTTTATTTTGTTTTTTTTAAGTAAATTTCTTTCTTTCTTTATTTTTGGATGCATTGGGCGTTCGTTGCTGTGCTCGGGTTCTCTCTAGTTGCGGCGAGCGGGGGCTACTCTTCCCTGTGGTGTGCAGGCTGTTCATTGCGGTGGCTTCTTTTGTTGCAGATCATGTGCTCTAGGTGCACAGGTTTCAGCAGTTGTGGCTATCAGGCTCAGTAGTTGTGGCTCGTGGGCTGTAGAGTGCAGGCTCAGTAGTTGTGGCACACAGGCTTAGTTGCTCCGTGGCATGTGGGATCTTTCCAGACCAGGTCTCGAACCTATGTCCCCTGCATTGGCAGACTGATTCTTAACCACTGTACCACCAGGGAAGTCGCCCCTCCATCTGTTTTTGATATCAGCGTGATAGTGGCTTCATAGAATGTCTTTGGAAGTATTCTTTACTCTTCAGTCTTTTCAAAGAGTTTGAGAAGAATCAGTGTAAGTTCTGCTTTGTATATTTGGTAGAATTTGCCTGTGAAACCATCTGATCCTGGACTTCTGTTGGTAGGGAGTTTTTTAAAATTACAGATTCTATTTTTTTAAAATTTTATTTATTTATTTATTTATTTATTTTTGGCTGTGTTGGATCTTCGTTTCTGTGCGAGTGCTTTCTCTAGTTTCAGCGAGCGGGGGCCACTCTTCATCGCGGTGCGTGCGCCTCTCACTATCGTGACCTCTCTTGTTGGGGAGCACGGGCTCCAGACGCGCAGGCTCAGTAGTTGTGGCTCACGGACCCAGTTGCTCCGCAACATGTGGGATCTTCCCAGACCAGGGCTCGAACCCATGTCCCCTGCATTGGCAGGCAGATTCTTAACCACTGCGCCACCAGGGAAGCCCTCTGTTTTGCTTTTAGTGATCAGTATGTTCAAGTTATCTATTTCCTCTTGATTCAGTTTTGTTCAGCTGTAAAAAAACAAAATATATTTTTAAGTTATGTTAGCACCTAAATACTTACCATGTATTAGACCACAAAAGAGTGAAGAAAAAAATATTAAAATATTTTTTCAAATACAAAAAGTATTGAAATGTTTTTAAGAAATTGGTATAATAATACTAATTACAATAATGACAAATTGTTCTGAACTTAAAGACTACTTATATCTAAGATGCATATTATATGCTTATTGTCTTATTATTTTTAAAAACATGGAATGTTTTCTCCTTTCTAATGTAGTTCTTTTATTTTACCTGTATATTGTGAAGAAAATTTAGTTGCACATAATATAAAAAATTACACTTTAATAGGAGATATTAATCCATTTACATTTACTATAGTACTGACAATACTTCGGTTTAGAGTTCCATGTCATTGAGTGCTCTTTTTTATTTATTTATTTTTTAAAAAGATTTAATTTGGGGGGCATAAATTATTTATTTATTTATTTATTTATTTTTAGCATCTTTATTGGACTATAATTGCTTTACAATGGTGTGTTAGTCTCTGCTTTATAGCAAAGTTAATCAGCTATACATATCCATATATCCCCATATCTCCTCCCTGTTGCATCTCCCTCCCACCCTCCCTATCCCACCCCTCTAAGTGGTCACAAAGCACTGAGCTGATCTCCCTGTGCTATGCAGCTGTTTCCTACTAGCTAGCTATTTTACATTTGGTAGTATATATAAGTCCATGCCACTCTCTCACTTCGTCCCAGCTTACCCTTCCCCCTCCCCATGTCCTCAAGTCCATTCTCTATGTCTGCGTCTTTATTCCTGTCCTGTCCCTAGGTTCTTCCCAACCATTTTTGCTTCTTTTTTTTTTAGATTCCACATATATGTGTTAGCATACAGTATTTGTTTTTCTCTTTCTGACTTACTTCACTCTGTATGACAGACCCTAGGTCCATCCATCTCACTACAAATAACTCAATTTCATTTCTTTTTATGGCTGAGTAATATTCCATTTTATATTGAAGATGTGCAACATCTTTTTTACCCATTCATCAGTTGATGGACACTTAGGTTGCTTCCATGTCATGGCTATTGCAAATAGAGCTGCAATGAACATTGTGGAACATGACTCTTTTTGAATTATGGTTTTCTCCAGGTATATGCCCAGTAGTGGGATTGCTGTGTCATATGGTAGTTCTATTTTTAGTTTTTTAAAGAACCTCCATACTGTTCTCGATAGTGGCTGTATCAATTTACACTCCCACCAACGGTGCAAGAGGGTTCCCTTTTTTCCACACTTCTGCAGCATTTATTGTTTGTAGATTTTTTTGATGATGGCCATTCTTACCTGTGTGTGGTGATATCTCATTGTAATTTCGATTTGCATTTCTCTAATGATCAATGATGTTGAGCATTCTTTCATGTGTTTGTTGGCAATCTGTATATCTTCTTTGGAGAAATGTCTATTTAGGTCTTCTGCCCATTTATGGATTGGGTTTTTGTTTTTTTGATATTGAGTTGCATGGGTTGCTTGTAAAGTTTGGAGATTAATCCTTTGTCAGTTGCTTCATTGGCAAATATTTTCTCCCATTCTGAGGGTTGCCTTTTCGTCTTGTTTACGTTTTCCTTTGCTGTGCAAAAGCTTTTAAGTCTCCTTAGGTCTCATTTGTTTATGTTTTTTTTTTTAATTTCCATTTCTCTAGGAGGTGGGTCAAAAAGGATCTTGCTGTGATGTATGTCATAGAATGTTCTGCCTATGTTTTCCTCTAAGAGTTTTATAGTGTCTGGCCTTACATTTAGGTCTTTAATCCATTTTGAGTTTATTTTTGTGTGTGGTGTTAGGGAGTCTTCTAATTTCATTCTTTTACCTGTAGCTGTCCAGTTTTCCCAGCACCACTTATTGAAGAGCCTGTGATTTCTCCATTGTATATTCTTGCCTCCTTTATCAAAAATAAGGTGACCATATGTGTATGGGTTTATGTCTGGGCTTTCACTCCTGTTCCATTGATCTATATTTCTGTTTTTGTGCCAGTACCATACTGTCTTGGCTACTCTAGCTTTGTAGTATTGTGTGAAGTCAGGGAGCCTGATTCCTCCAGCTCTGTTTTTCTTCTCAAGATTGCCTTGGCTGTTCAGGGTCTTTTGTGTTTCCATACAAATTGTGAAATTTTTTTGTGCTAGTTCTCTGAAAATTTCCATTGGTAGTTTGATAGGGATTGCATTGAATCTGTAGATTGCTTTGGGCAGTAGAGTCATTTTCACAATGTTGATTCTTCCAATCCAAGAACATGGTATATCTCTGTATCTGTTTGTGTCATCTTTGATTTCTTTCATCAGTGTCTTATAGTTTGTTGAGTAAACGTCTTTTGTCTCCTTAGGTAGGTTTATTCCTAGGTATTTTATTCTTTTTGTTGCAGTGGTAAATGGGAGTGTTTCCTGAATTTCTCTTTCAGATTTTTCATCTTTAATGTATAGGAATGAAAGAGATATCTGTACATTAATTTTGTATACTGCAACCTTACCAGATTCATTGATTAACTCTAGTAGGTTTCTGGTAGCATCTTTAGGATTCTCTATATATAGTATCATGTCATCTGCAAACAGTGAGAGCTTAACTTCTTCTTTTCCGATTTGGATTCCTTTTATTTCTTTTTCTTCTCTGATTGCTGTAGCTAAAAATTCCAAAAGTGTGTGGAATAATAGTGGTGAGAGTGGGCAACCTTGTCTTGTTCCTGATCTTGGTGGAAATGGTTTCACTTTTTCACCATTGAGAACGATGCTGGCTGTGGGTTTGTCATACATGGCCTTTATTATGTTGAGGAAAGTTCCCTCTATGCCTACTTTCTGGAGGGTTTTTATCATAAATGGGTGTTTAATATTGTCGAAAGCGTTTTCTGCATCTATTGAGATGACCATATGGTTTTATCCTTCAGCTTTTTAATATGGTGTATCACATTGATTTGCATGTATTGAAGAATCCTTGCATCCCTGGGATAAACCCCACTTGATCATGGTGTATGATCCTTTTAAGGTGCTGTTGGATTCTGTTTGCTAGTATTGTGCCGTGGATTTTTGCAGCTATGTTCATCAGTGATATTGGCCTGTAGTTTTCTTTCTTTGTGACATCTTTGTCTGGTTTTGGTGTCAGGGAGATGGTGGTCTCATAGAATAAGTTTGGGAGAGTTCCTCCCTCTGCTATATTTTGGAAGAGTTTGAGAAGGATGTGTGTTAACTCTTCTCTAAATGTTTGATAGAATTTGCCTGTGAAGCCATCTGGTCCTGGGCTTTTGTTTGTTGGAAGATTTTTAATCACAGTCTCAATTTCAGTGCTTGGGATTGGTTTGTTTATAGTTTCTATTTCTTCCTGGTTCAGTCTTGGAAGGTTGTGCTTTTCTAAGAATTTGTCCATTTCTTCCAGGTTGTCCATTTTATTGGCATATAGTTGCTTGCAGTAATCTCTCATGATCCTTTGTATTTCTGCCGTGTCAGTTGTTACTTCTCCTTTTTCATTTGTAATTCTATTGATTTGAGTCTTCTCCCTTTTTTTCTTGATGAGTCTGGCTAATGGTTTATCAATTTTGTTTATCTTCTCAAAGAACCAGCTTTTAGTTTTTTTGATCTTTGCTGTTGTTTCCTTCATTTCTTTTTCATTTATTTCTGATCTGATCTTTATGATTTCTTTCCTCTGCTGACTTTGGGTCTTTTTTCTTTCTTTCTCTAATTGCTTTAGGTGTAAGGTTAACTTGTTTATTTAAGATGTTTCTTGTTTCTTGAGGTAGGATTGTATTGCTATAAACTTCCCTCTTAGAACTGCTTTTGCTGCATCCCATAGGTTTTGGGTCTTCATGTTTTCATTGTCATTTGTTTCTAGGTATTTTTTGATTTCCTCTTTGATTTCTTCAGTGATCTCTTGGTTATTAAGTAGCGTATTGTTTAACGTCCATGTGTTTGTATTTTTTACAGATTTTTTCCTGTAATTGATATCTAGTCTGATAGCGTTGTGGTCGGAAAAGATACTTGATACGATTTCAATTTTCTTAAATTTACCAAGGCTTGATTTGTGACCCAAGATATGATCTATCCTGGAGAATGTTCCATGAGCACTTGAGAAAAATGTGTATTCTGTTGTTTTTGGGTGGAATGTCCTATAAATATCAATTAAGTCCATCTTGTTTAATGCATCATTTAAAGCTTGTGTTTCCTTATTTATTTTCATTTTGGATGATCTGTTCATTGGTGAAAGAGGGGTGCTAAAGGCCCCTACTATGACTGTGTTACTGTCAATGTCCCCTTTTATGGCTGTTAGCATTTGCCTTATGTATTGAGGTGCTCCTATGTTGGGTGCATAAATATGTACAATTGTTATATCTTCTTCTTGGATTGATCCCTTGATCATTATGTAGTGTTCTTCTTTGTCTCCTGTAATAGTCTTTATTTTAAAGTCTTTTTTGTCTGATATGAGAATTGCTACTCTAGCTTTCTTTAGATTTCCATGTGCATGGAATATCTTATTCCATCCCCTCACTTTCCGTCTGTATGTGTCCCTAGGTCTGAAGTGGGTCTCTTGTAGACCACATATATACCGGTCGTGTTCTCGGAGCCATTCAGCCAGTCTATGTCTTTTGGTTGGAGCATTTAATCCATTTACATTTAAGGTAATTATTGATATGTATGTTCTTATTACCATTTTCTTAATTGTTTTGGGTTTGTTATTGTAGGTCTTTTCCTTCTCTTGTGTTTCCTGCCTAGAGAAGTTCCTTTAGCATTTGTTGTAAAGCAGGTTTGGTGGTGCTGAATTCTCTTAGCTTTTGCTTGTCTGTAAAGGTTTTAATTTCTCTGTCGAATCTGAACGAGATCCTTGGTGGGTCGAGTAATCTTGGTTGTAGCTCTTCCCCTTTCATCACTTTAAATGTGTCCTGCCAGTCCCTTCTGGCTTGCAGAGTTTCTGCTGAAAGATCAGCTGTTAACCTTATGGGGATTCCCTTGTATGTTATTTGTTGTTTTTCCCTTGCTGCTTTTAATAATTTTTCTTTGTATTTAATTTTTGATAGTTTGATTAATATATGCTTTGGAATGTTTCTCCTTTGGTTTATCATGTATGGGACTCTCTGCACTTCCTGGACTTGATTAATGATTTCCTTTCCCATATTAGAGAAGTTTTCAACTATAATCTCTTTAAATATTTTCTCAGTGTCTTTCTTTTTCTCTTCTACTTCTTGGACCCCTATATTCGAATGTTGGTGTGTTTAATGTTGTCCCAGAGGTGTCTCAGATTGTCCTCAATTCTTTTCATTCTTTTTTCTTTTTTCTGCTCTGCAGTAGTTATTTCCACTATTTTATCTTCCAGGTCATTTATCCATTCTTCTGCCTCAGTTATTCTACTATTGTTTCCTTCTAGAGAATTTTTAATTCCATTTATTGTGCTGTTCATCATTGTTTGTTTGCTCTTTAGTTCTTCTAGGTCCTTGTTAAACGTTTCTTGTCTATTCTCCATTCCAGTTCCAAGATTTGGGATCATCTTTATTATCATTACTCTGAATTCTTTTTCAGGTAGACTGCCTATTTCCTCCACATTTGTTTGATCTGGTGGGTTTTTACCTTGCTCCTTCATCTGCTGTGTGTTTCTGTGTCTTCTCATTTGGCTTTGGGGACTGTGTTTGGGGTCTCCTTTTCAGAGGCTGCAGATTCATAGTTCCCGTTGTTTTTGGTGTCTGCCCCCAGTGGCTAAGATTGGTTCAGTGGGTTGTTTAGGCTTTCTGATGGAGGGGACTGGTGCCTGTGTTCTGGTGGGTGTGTCTGGATCTTGTCTTTCTGGTGGACAGGTCCGCATCTGGTGGTGTGTTTTGGTGTGTCTGTGACCTTATTATGATTTTAGGCAGCCTCTCTGCTAATGGGTGGGCCTGTATTCCTGTCTTGCTAGTTGTTTGGCATGGGACGTCCAGCACTGGATCTTGCTGGTCTCTGAGTGGAGCTGGGTCTTAGCATTGAGAAGGGTACCTCTGGGAGAGCTTTCGCTATTTGATATGACAAGGTGCCGGAGGTCTCTGGTAGACCAATATCCTGAACTCGGCTCTCCCACCTCAGAGGCACAGGCTTGACACCCGGCTGGAGTACCAAGACCCTGTCAGCCACATGGCTGGGGGTGAGAGCAAGAGGTAGCTTTGGTATATCTCAAAGACCACCAATGAGAATCACTGACCATTTTCTCTCCAGAAGTGAAGAAAACAAAATTCAGACTTTGGCTTGTCAGCCACTTTGGTAGCCAATTTCCAAGATGGCCCTAATTATCCCCTAATTATCTCCCAGTCTTCATGTACCTGTGTGGCTCCTCGCACTTGAAAAGGTTTGACTGTTTAACTAATAAGAAATTGCAGAAATGACAAAGTGCAGCTTCCAAAGTTATAAAAGACATTGCAGCTTCTGCTTTGGTTTCTGCTAGATCACTCATCCTGGGGTAAGCCAGCTGCCATGTCATGAGGACACTCAAGTAGCCCTAAGGAGAGATCCATGTGGCAAGGAACTGAGGCCTCTTACCTACAGCCACGTGAGTGAGTCATCTCAGAAGTCAAAAGATTTAATTTTATTTATTTTTGGTTGCGTTGGGTCTTCGTTGCTGCACAGGGTTTCTCTAGTTGTGTCAAGCAGGGGTTACTCATCATTGTGGTGCGAGGGTTTCTCCTTGTGGTGGTTTCTCTTGTTGTGGAGTATGGGCTCTAGGTGCATGGGCTCCAGTAGTTGTGTCATGCAGGCTCAATAGTTGTTGCTTGCAGGCTCTAGAGCACAGGCTCAGTAGTTGTGGCACACAGGCTTAGTTGCTCTGTGGCATGTGGGATCTTCCCAGACCAGGGATTGAACCACTGTTCCCTGCATTGGCAGGCAAATTCTTACCCACTGTGCCACCAGGGAAGTCCAGTGTGCTCTTTTTTAAACCTAGTCTGTTTTCATTATTTTCTATCGTAACGATTCTTTATTAAAGAAAAAAAATAATACTCCTTTCTACCCCTCCTCTTTGAGGATTATATATGAAGAAGTATGTCTTATTTATTAACCTCAAAGTTTCACCTTACATTTAAGAAGTAATCACAATGTCAAGTATTTAATACCTTTCACTTCCACCTTGAAAAGCATGGATATTAAAGTGCTAATATAATTACCTTCCCTAGTCTATCTTTTTTACTTTTTGTTATGTATAAAAAACAACTAAAAACATGCATGGTTTGTAAGGAAATGACAAATTTCAGAAAATTCAGCATCTGAATATGCTCTATACATAGCTTCTAGATAAAGACACAGAAAATTGCCAGATACTCAGAGGTCCCCTGGTCCCATTCTAGTGACTCCCCTTAAGGTTTAATATTGTTCTGGTATCTAACAAAAAGATAACTTTACCTGTATTTTGTATTTTATATAAATGTTATGGCACAGTAAAATCACTTTTGGATTGGGCTTTTTTATTTTATGTTGTTTGTGAATATGCCTATATGGTTGCCTGTTGTTGTGATCATGCATTGCCACTGATGCATAGGATTCCATAGTGTAAATATTTAACTATTAATTAATTTATTCCAATGTGTATTACAATATGAGTGATTTTCAGTTTGTGTCTATTGAGAACAGCACTGGTATATAAATTCTAGAACTTGAGCTTTGGTGGTGTGTGTATAAATTATTGTTCAGTATACATGTAGTAGTAAAATTTTCGAGTCATAGCTTTCTTGTATTTATCTTTTTAGATATTTCTAAATATTTTCAAAACATTTGTATGATTTTTCATCCTCAGCAGCAATGAATGTGATTCAAGGATTATACACATTCTTGTCAAACTTGATAATACTTGTCATTTTTATTTGAACTTTCTGGTTGGTGAGTGATAATTCCAGGTATCACGTTTTTGCATTTAATTGACTACTAAGAAGCCAAGCATCTTTTGATATGTTTACTTAACATTCTGTACTCTCTTTTTTGAAATATCTTTTGGTATATTTTCCCCATTTTGCTATTCCATTATCTTCTTATTGAAGACTTCTGTTTTTTTAACATCTGAAGACTTTTTATTTAAGAGTTTTTAATATATGCTTGATATGAGTTCTTCTCTCTTTCTGTCTCTCCTTCTCTTTCTTTAGATGAGTGTCAGTTTTTAATGTTAATAACATCTAATTTGTTATTTTCTTCTTTATTTATTTATTTAGTCTTATTTCTATTTATTTATGTAGTCTTCTTATCTGTAGCAGAACACATTATTTATTCTAAACCACAAATATGTTTTCGTTTCTTTAATAAATCTAATTATTAAGCTTTAAAATTAAGTTAACTTTCTAAACTAAATATGTTGTATCATAGTGAGTATTAATTTTTCTATGACAGCTGAAAGGTTACATTTATTCAGAAAATGTTGTATTCAGTTTTCTTTTCATTTGCTCCTACTTCTCATTGATTCACAGTGGTAAACATCACTTCATCCATGGATCTGACTTTTCTCTGATTTCTCATGGTCATTCTCACTAATTCGTCTTGCCTCCTGAAATCTTTAGCAATCCCATTATTCCACAGAAGCAAAAACCTTCCTTGGGCCTTTTTCCTCAGAAGGTTGATTATTCCCACATTTTAAATGGGAGATTGCAATAAGTTAGGAGAAAATGCCACAAGGGTCTCTCATTTTTTTTTCACATCTTGTATCAGCCTCTGCTTGCACTCTCTGTTCAAAGATTTTTGTACAACACATTGATGGAAGATGCCAGTTGTTTCTCTCCTTGGGGAAAAGACAGATTAATTACCTGACAAATAAAATAAAGAGAGTGTCTTGCTCTGTTCAAATGTTGGACAGGATTGCTTGCATCCTAATTTAAATGTTTCAGGTGACTGAAGCTTAAGATTCCTAAGCTTTAATCCATACTTGCACCATGCACAGCACCCAGCAGGAGTGCTTTACATAACCCCATGAGACACTTGTGTGCAAGTGGAACAGATAAAAATATAAAACTATTGCTGTCTTTTTGTGCCATAAAAATGATTTTTTGTCTCATTTAAAATATTTTTTTCTAAAATCCAAAAACGTGTCAGGCTAAAATATTGTTATTTCAAATATGGTAAAATCGAAGACCCTTCAAATTTCTTTCCAGTTTTGTTGATGATGGAATGTTGTCAGAGATATGACTTCATTAAACACAATAGGTAAGATTCCTTCATAGGCCTGATTGGGGAATATGAAAATAATCCCCAGAAAAATCTGGACATTTTCTAGTTCTCAAATATTGGTTAAGATGGTAGAAAGGGCCCTTCATTGTCCTATATGTTAATGCAGATCAATTGTGAGAGGTGGGGATAAAACAAGCAGCCTAAATATCCTTTATGTTTGTTGTACTACTAGTAGAAAGAGGAAGGGTCAACATGTCACCATGGTTGATATAGCAAATAAGCTGCTTGAAACTACACAGAAACGTACCTGCTTGTATTTTCTGTGCAGTTACCCTCTCTTTTGGTGTGCCTTGATACCTCCCTCAACTTATGTACCAACTCCAGCAGCATTAAGCAGAAATCCAAAGAAATCTATTCTTTGGAATTATGAGGAAGGGAAGAGTCGAAAATTTTATAGCATACTCTATACAAGGATACACGTCACCATTCTTATCTATGTCATGCCATTCATGGAGGGTCAGTAGGTTCAGGGGATTCTGGAAGCACCAAGTTCTGTGGGGTTAATCACAGCTGCGTTCATGGGCAGTAAAAGAGAAGGGCCTTATCTTGGTCACTTTCTCAATGCTAGTAGCTACAAAAAGAAGAGGACAGCAGACATCTTAGGGAGAAGAGCCAACATTAAATGAAATGTCCTAATTACTCTAGGCAACTTCTCATGATGGCCTCCCATAGCTCCTCAAATCCCTACATACTTGCACAAGGGATAGTGTAATATTATTGGAGTGTCTGACTGCAGATTAACATTATTTTTGTTGAAAAAAATAAAAATAGGTTCAAGTGATAGGGTTTGAAAAGGGTTCACAGTGCGAGGGAAGCTATTGTAACAATGTGGACAGAACCCTTTGGATGGATTCATCATGTTTTGTTTTGTTTTGTTTTGTTTTGCTGCTTCAGAATCTGTAGTAGAGATTGGTGTGTTCCATGATGCATTCCCGCTTCTTATAAGTTTTACATGGAATACCCCATTAGGAAGAAGTGCACGTAAGGAAGATTAGTGAATCAAACTCCTCTGCCCTCTGTCAGCAGTGGGTGGAAAGGGATTTAGACCAAGTGCTTTCATCCTTTTATGTGCAAAGTTTTCACTATATGAATGATGTTTTGTTTGTTTGCAGGTCAGGAGCCTTGGTCTCAATATCCCTGTTTAAAGTGTTATCACGTGTCTGCCAGAAAGAATTGCTGATGATACTGGAAAAAATTGAGAGTTATCCTTAACAATTAAGGGTTTTGTAACAACATGGATGGGCCTAGAGATTGTTATACTGAGTGAAGCAACTCAGACACACAAAGACAGATATCATATGATATTGCTTATATGAGGAATCTAAAAAAAAAGGTACAAATGAACTTATTTACACAACAGAAAGAGTCATGGATATAGAAAACAAACTTATGGTTACCAGGGGATAAGTGGGGAAGGGATAAATTGGGAGATTGGGACTGACATATACACACTACTATATATAAAATAGATAAGTATTGATAAAGACCTGCTTTATAGCACAGGGAACTCTACTCAATGGTCTGTACTGGCATATACGGAAAAATAATCTTAAAAAAAAACAAGGGTTTGGGGATTATATAATAAATATAAATGTGCAAACCTTTAACATGAAAGGAAAAGTCAGTTAACTCTGTGGTCCCTGTTATGGTGTAAACAATTTGTACCTCTAATTTTAAAATTTTGAAACCTAGCTCCCATGTTGATGGTATTAGGAGGTGGAGTTTTGGGGAGGTGATTAGGTCATGAGGCCAGAGACCTCAAACATGGGCTTAGTGACCTAATAAATGTAGCACACAGAAGATCTTATGCCCATTCCATGATTTCATTGCCGAGCGAGAAGACCCATATTATGAACCAGAAATTGGTCGCTCGCCACACACTAAGTCAGCTGGCAACTTATTCTTTTTTAAAAAAATTAATTAGATAATTAATTAATTAATTTTTTGGCTGTGTTGGGTCTTTGTTGCGGTGTGCGGGCTTCTCATTGGGTGGCTTCTCTTGTTGCGGAGCACAGGCTCTAGGCGTACGGGTTTCAGTAGTTGTGGCTCACGGGCTCAGTAGTTGTGGCCTGTGGGCTCTAGAGCACAGGCTCAGTATTTGTGGTGCGTGGGCTTAGTTGTTCCATGGCATGTGGGATCTCCCCGGACCATGGCTCGAACTCTTGTCCCCTTTATTGGTAGGCAGATTCTTAACCACTGCACCACCAGGGAAGCCCCTGGTAATTTGTTCTTGAACTTTTCAGCCTCAGCAATTATGAGAAAACAAAAATATTCTGTTGTTTATAAAATACCAAGTCTCTCATATTTTGCTTTAGCAGTCAAAGAGCTGGCTGAGGAGAAATATCTGTGAGCTTGAAGAAATATCAAGAGAAACCTTTAAATCTCAAAAGAAAAGAGAAAATGGGCAGGAAAGAAATCAACAGAACAGAGTAATCAAGAATTGTGGAACAATGAAAAATGCTGCGACCTATACATAATGGGTATAGCAGGAGGAGAATAAAGATAACAAAGAACAGAAAATATTTTCTAAAAATGACTGAGAATCTCCCCAAATGAATGTCTGACACTAAATCCACAACATCCAAACTTAGAGGAACATACGAATAGTAAAGAAAACTGACCAATATCTCTCAGGAACATCAGTGCAAAAATCCTCAACAAAATATTACCAAATCGAATCCAACAATATCTTGAGAGAATTTTATATCATGAATGAGAGGGAATAATCCCAGGTATGCAAGGCTGGTTCAACATTCTAAAATCAAATAATTATATCCATCATATCAACACCCTAAAGACAATCATTAGCATATCAATAGATTCAGAAGCTCTTTGAAAAAATCTAACACCCATTCTTCATAAAAATTCTCAGTTAAAGAAATAGACTGGAGCTTTCTCAAGTTGATAACAAAGATTTACAGGAAACTTTTATCTTACATCATGATTAATGGTCAAAAACATGAAGCTTTTCCACTAAGTTCAGGTAAAAGCAAGGATGTCCTCTTTCATGGCTCCTTTTCCATATTTTACTTCAAGTCCTTGCTAATGCAATAAGGCATGAAAATAAATAAAACATATACAGATTGGGTAGAAAAAAATGAAAGCAACCTAAATAAAATGTGGACCAATATACTTTATGGACACCTCACCAAAGAAAATAGACACTATGCATATAAGTATACAGAAGAATAATCCAGATTACATGCTGCCATGAAAAAGCAAATTAAAAATACAATTACATACCACTATGTAACACTTAGAATGGCTAAAATGTGAACAATGACAAGAACAAATTCTGTAGGAGATGTGGAACAATAGGAAATGTCATTTGTTATTGGTGGAAATGAAAAATAATACAGCTACTTTGGTAGTCTGATTGACACTTGCTATAATATTGAACATTCCCTTACTGTATAATCCGGCAAGTGTTCTCATGGATATTTACTGAAAGTAGTTTAAAACATACTTCCAGACGAAAACCTGCATATGGATATTTATAGCACCTAATTCAATATTGCCAAAATGTGAATGAAACTAAGGTGTCCTCCAATAGGTGAATGAAATGATATAGTATTAATATATTCTGGGAATGGGATAATATTGAGCACTAAAAAAGTAAACTATCAAGCCATAAAAATAGATGGGGATTCTTATTTTCTTTTGAAATATAGGTGATTTTCTTTATTTTGTAATTTAAATTTTATTGGAGTATAGTTGATTTACAATGTTGTGTTCATTTCAGCTGCACAGCAAGTGATTCAGTTACACATATGCATATATTCATTCTTTTTCAGATTCTTTTCTGATAAAAGTATTCTCAGAATATTGAGTAGAGTTCCCTGTGCTATACAGTAGGTCCTTGTTGCTTATCTATGTTATATATAGTAGTATTCGTATGTTTACCCCAAGTTCCTGATTTATCCCTACCCCCCACCTTTCCCCTTTGGTAACCATAAGTTTGTTTTCCAAGTCTGTGAGTCTGCCTCTGTTTTGCAAGTTAGTTCATTTGTATCAATTTTTAGGTGCCACCTAGAAGTGGTATCATACAATATTTGTCTTACTCTGTCTGACTTACTTCACTTAGTACAATCATCTCTAGGTCCATGCAAGTGACTGCAATTGGCATTATTTTCTTCTATTTTATGACTGAGTCATATTCCATTATATATATGTATCACATATTCTTTACCTATATTCATATGTTGATGGACATTTTGGTTGCTTCCATGTCTTCGCTATTGTAAAGAGTGTTGCAGTGAACATTGGGGAAGATGTGTCTTTTCGATTTATGCTTTCCTCCAGATATGCGCACAGGAGTGAACTTGCTGGATCATCTGGTAGCTCTATTTTATTTTATTTTATTTCATTTCATTTCAATTTCAATTTTTCTGGAGAAGAGTTGATTTACAATGTTGTGTTACTTTCTGCTGCACAGCACAGTGAAGCAGTTATACATATATCCAATCCTTTTTGGAGTCCCTTCCCATACAGGTCATTACAGAGTATTGAGTAGAGTTCCCTGTGCTATACAGCAAGCCCTTATTTGTTTTCTCTTTTATATATAGTGGTGTGTATATGTCAATCCCAATTTCCAATTTATCCCTGCCACCTCCCCTTACTCTGGTAACCTCCATTCTGTGCTCCATAGTGGCTATTACCAATTGGCATTGCCACCGATAGCATAGTATTGGTGGCGCAGTGGTTAAGAATCTGCCTGCCATTTCAGGGGTCACAGGTTCGAGCCCTGGCCCGGGAAGACCTCACATGTCACAGAACAAGTAAGCCCGTGCACCACAACTACTGAGTCTGCACTCTAGAGCCCACGAGCCACAACTACTGAAGCCTGTGTGCCTAGAGCCTGTGCTCCACAACAAGAGAAGTCACCGCAAAGAGAAGGCTTTGTACCACAACGATGAGTAGCCCCCGCTTGCTGCAGCTAGAGAAAAGCCACATGCAGCAATGAAGACCCAACGCAGATTAAAAAAAAATAATAATAAGTAGTAGGTTTCTCTTTTTCCCACACCATCTGAAGCATTTCGTGTTTGTAGACATTGTGATGATGGCTATTCTGAGTGGTTCCAGGTGATACTTCTTTGTACATCTGATTTGCATTTGTCTAACATAAAGCAATGGTGAGCATCTTCATATGTGCTTTTTTTTTTTGAACAGTGTGAGTAAAATTTAGCCCTTGAAAAAGGGTTATTGAAAGGTTGCCTTGTTTTGAAGTCTATTTCGATTACCTACCCTAAGACATTTTTTGAGGGCTGTTGTCATTTACAGCTCCCCAGGCATTGTGAATATGAAGTGCCTATAAGGTCCAGTTTTTAGAGTTGTTGTTATGGGAAACAGAAGGCGGCAGGATTTCTACTGTCCCTGTCTGGTTGCTGACACAACCTTAGATGTAGGGAAAGTCCTGTTCCTGGGTTTTAAATTAGAGTGGAATGTGCCTGACCAAACATGTAAGGGCTTCTGTCCCATTCCTTCTTCCCCCTTACCCTTCATCCCCCGAACAAATACAAACCCCTGCAAAATCACCTGTTGAGGGTGCTGTCTTGCAGAGTGGGATGACCCTAATGAAGAAGTCTGGAGGTCGGAACCCAAACACCAGGATATGTTGAGACCAGGTGATTTTCCAAGTGTCATCCAGCCCAGAGAGTCCACCATCCTTTGGGTGTCAGAGGGTTGATTTAGTAGTATGAGGGCACACTTAGATCTGGAGATTGTGATCCCATGCAGAGGGGACCAGGTACTACATGTTCAAGGGGGGTGAATTAGCTGGCATATCCTCCTGAGGTCCTCAGGCCC
The DNA here is from genome assembly GCF_965194805.1 of Balaenoptera borealis. Classification (NCBI taxonomy): domain Eukaryota; kingdom Metazoa; phylum Chordata; class Mammalia; order Artiodactyla; family Balaenopteridae; genus Balaenoptera; species Balaenoptera borealis. Next base: position 527,111 of record NW_028123909.1, on the reverse strand, counting down.
ACAACAGTCCAGTCTTGGGACCAAATTGGGTCTGTGTCCAGGGATGTGACACTAGCACGTTCACCGCGACTAAACGAATTTAGTGATCATTTTTCTTTTCTGTAATTTAATTTTAAATTTATAATGGAGTATAGTTGATTTACCATATTGTGTTCATTTTTGACATACACCAACATGATGCATTTATACAGAGATGACTATATATTCTTTTTAGAATTATTTTCCCATTGAGGTTACTAAAGGGTGTTGAGAAGAGTTCCAAGTGCTCTACAGCGGGTCCATGTTGATTACAAGTTTTCTCTCTGTAAATATGTATATACTAACTCCAACCTCATGATTTATGCCTCCAACACACCTTTCCAGTTTGGTAACCATAAGTTTGTGTTCTAAGTCTGGGACTCTGTTTCTGTGTTGTAAGATAGTACCTTTCTATCAATTTTTAGATTCCACCGATAAGTAATATCATATGATATTTTTCATTGTCTGATTTATGACACTTAGTATGAATGTATCTCGGTCCTTCCGAGTGGCTGCAAATGGCCTTATTTCATTCATTTCATGGCTGAGTAATATTCCATTGTACATATCTACCATAATTTCTTTATCCATTCTTCCTTCCAAGGACTTTTAGGTAGCTTCCAAGTAGAGGCTCTTGTAAACAGGGCTGCATAAATTTTGGAATGCCTGGGTCCTGTCAATTTACGTTTTTTCCAAGATACAGGCCCAGGAGTGGTATCGCCCTATGCTCTGAAGCTCTGGTTTTTAGATTTTTAAGGAATCACCACCCACTTCTCCAGAGTGGCTGTTAGCAATTTACATTCCCACCATCAGCTTGTCAGGGTTCCCTTTTCTGCACACCCTGTCCTGCATTTCAGGTTTTACACTTTGTGAGGTTGGCCATTCTGACTGGTGCGAAGTGATATCTCTTTGTAGTATTAATTGACATTGTCCACCTGTTTTGTTGGTCAAAAATGGAGTAAGGGTTTTTCCTGAATATATTAAGGAATAACGCATACGGCCTTTTTGGCAAACTGCATCATTGGCGATGTTCAGCAGCTTTGCGTGTGCTTTAATGGCGAGTGCAAACTACCTCTTGAAATTCCTTTCCTGCAATTCTGCCTTGCTTACAAGGCCTTTAGGAATACTTGGCTGAAGAAATGGCTCCATCAGAGGTGTCAATTACAACCCTGCATGTTTGTGAATTGCAGTGCCCCGGAGCACCGGTTTTCAACTTGTTGTTTAGGGAAGCAGACACAAAGGGGCAGGATTTCTACAGACCCATTCCGGTTACTGGGGCACCTGAAGGATAGGGAAATTCTTCTTCCAGATTAGGAAACTAGAGTGGCATATGCCTGTCCAAACATCTAAGGCTTGTGTCTCATTCCATCCCCCCATTCCCCTTCTTCACCGGAAAATTCCAAGCCGTGAAAAACTGGCTGTTGAGTGTGCTGCCTTCCCAAAGTGGGGAGGCTCTAAGGAAAGGAGCTGGGGAACCCGAATACCAGGAGAAGTGGAGATGGGGTGACTTTTCCAAACTCTTCCCGATCAGACGGTGTACCATCCTCTGGATGTCCCATGAATGTTTTAGCTGTAGGAAGGGTCCCCTGCACCTGGAGATATGGGACCCATGGAATGGGGGCCAGGCAGTATTACTCTAAAAGTGTTGCATTTGCTGTCCCATCCTCACGAAGCCTCTCAGACCAACGAGTGTAGAACCTTGGGTCCCATCCAGCTCTGTGTCTAGATGTGGTCAGTCCAGGTTGCATCACAGCCCTTGAACAAATTTTGTAAGAATTTCTCTCTCTCTCACTGTCTTTTTTTTTTTGTTCTTGTTATTTAATTTTATAATGGGGTATAGCTGATTTTCAATACTGTGTTTCTTCCTGCTCTGCATCTATCCACTTGATTCACTTAAAGAGAGACATCAATAAATTGTTTTACAGATTCTTACCAGTCTTATATATCCTTTTCCGGTGACAACAGTGTGCTGAGTCCAGCTCGTTGAGCTATACAGTAGGTCCTGTCGAATACCTATTTTGTTTATGGAACTGTATCTATGCTAATTTCAACCTCCTGGTTTATGCATCACCCCACCCCACCTTTCTTCTTTAGCAGCCGTAAGTGTGTTTTCTAAATGTGTGACTGTTTCTGTATTGTAATTGAGTTCATGTGTAGCCATTTTTAGATACTATCTGTAAGTGATACCTTATGGTAAGTCTCTTTTTATGTCTGACTTAGGTCACTTAGAATGATCGTACCTCAGTCTCCACGAGTTGCTGCAATTGGCCTTATTTCATTGATTTAATTGCAGAGTAATGTTCCATTGTACAGAAGTACCACATCTTCGTTATCCATTTATTGCTTCCAAGGACATGTAAGTTGTACCCAAATCGAGGCATTTCTAAACAGAGCAGCACTAAACGTATGGGGTGCCTGTGTCCTGTCGATTTTTGGTTTTCCCAAGATATGCGGCGAAGAGTGGAAGAGATGTATGCTCTGTAGCTCTGTATTTTAGACGTTTTAGGGAACACCATAGACTTCTCCAGAGTGGCCGTTGGCTATTTACATCCCCGTCATCAGCGAAACAAAGCTCCCTCTTCTCCATGGCCTGTCCAGCATTTTTGCTGTCTACACTTTTCCAGGATGGACTTTTGATGAATGCGAAGTGATACTTCTTTGTAGTATGGATTTGCATTGCCCGCTTGTTTGATTGGCCAAAAAGGACGTATGCGTTTTTTTCTGAATATATTTATTTTTATAATGGGGTTTAGCTGATTTTCACTGCTGTGTTTATGCCGCTTTACACCCACTTGATTCATTTACAGGGAGAAGTCAATACATAGGTTTTAAGATTCTTACTAGTCAGATATATTCTTGTGCGATGAATAGGGGGAGTTGAGTCCAGTTCACTGAGCAAGGAGTAGGTCTTGTCTATAACACATTTGGTTTATGGAACAGTATCTGTGCTAATTTCAAACCCTTGTTTTATGCATCACCCCACCTCACCTTTCCCGTTAAGCAGCCATAGTGTGTTTTCTAAATGTGTGACTCTCTTCTGTTTTGTAATACAGTTAATGTGTAGCGATTTTTACATGCCCTCCATAAGTGATATCTTATGATGTGTCTTTTTCTGTGTGACTTATTTCACTTAGAATCATCGTACTTAAATCCACTCATCATGCTGCTACTAGCCTTATGACATTGATTTCATGGCTGAGTGATATTCCATTGTACATAAGTAGCACAACTTCTTTATTACATTTTTCTCTTTCCTGGGATATTTAAGGTGTACCGAAGTGGAGGTTCTTGTAAACAAAGCAGCCCTAAACTTTGGGGTGCCTGTGTCTTGTTGATATTTAGTTTTCCCTATTTATACGCCCATGAGTGGAAGTGCCCTATGCTCTCTAGCTGTGTCTTTTAGATGTTTTGGGAAACACCATACACTTCTCCAGAGTGGCCGTTGGCAATTAACATCCCGCCCATCAGCGTAACAAGGCTCCCATTTCTCCCTGGCCTGTCCTGCATTTCTCGTTTTTACACTTTTTTAGGATGGCCATTTTGACCGCTGGGAAGTGAGACTTCTTTGTAGCACTGATTTGCATTTCCCGCTTGCTTGGTTGGCCCAAAAGCGCGTATGCGTTTTTTCCTGAATATATTCAGGAAAAAACGCATACGCCCTTTTTGGCCAAGTGCATCATTGTCAACGTTTTGCCGCTTTTCACGTGCTTTAAAGGCGATTCGAATCTACCTCCTGAAATGTGTTTCCTGCAATTCTGCCTTACTTTCAAATCCTCTTCGTTGCCTTCCCTCAATATATTTTTGGACGATAGTTATCATTTGTAACTCTGCAGGTTTGTGCATTGTAGTGTCACTGAGCTCCATTTTTCAACTCGCTTTTTTGGGAGCTGGCCGCAAAACCGCAGGATTGCTTCGGGCCCTATTCTGGTTCCGGGGGGGCAAGCTCAGCCTGTGGTTAATTCTTCTTCCTAATGGGAAATTAAAGTGACCTATGCCTCTCCCTACAGCTAGCGCTAGTCTCTCATTGGTTCCCCCTCTTCCCGTTCATCCTCAGGACAAATTGCAACCTGTACGAAACAGGAGCTTAAAGGTGCTGATTCTCCAAGTGGGGAGATTGTTAGGAAAGCGGCTGGAATGGCGAACCCGAGCACCAGGAGATAAGAAATGAGGTGCGTTTTAGAAAGCTTTCCCGATCACATGGTGTACCATTCTCTGGGTTTCCTATGCATGTTTTCGCTGTAGGAAGATTCCCTTTAACCCAGAGATTTGGGATGCATGGAATGGGTCCCACGCAGTATTACTTTAAAGGGTCTGCATTTGCTCACCCAACCACACCAAACCTCGCAGCCCCAAGAGTGTCCAGCCTTAAGTCTCATTCAGCTGTGGACCTCGATATGGTCAATCCAGGTTGCATCACAGCCCCTGAAATAATTTTGTAAGAATTTCTCTCTCTTTCACTGTCTTTGTTTTTTTTTTTTTTTTGTAATTTATTTTTATAATGGGGATTAACTGATTTTCACTGCTGTGTTTATGGCACTTTACACCCACTGGATTCACTTACAGAGAGATATCAATATATAGGTTTTCAGATGCTTACTAGTCAGATATATTCTTGTGTGGTGAATAGGGGGTGTTGAGTCCAGTTCACTGAGCAAGGAGTAGGTCTTGTCTATTATATATTTGGTTTATGGAACGGTATCTGTGCTAATTTCAAACCCTTGTTTTATGCATCACCCCACCTCACCTTTCCCGTTAAGCAGCCCTAGTGTGTTTTCTAATTGTGTGACTCTGTTCTGTTTTGTAATTCAGTTCATGAGTAGCGATTTTTACATTCCCTCTATAAGTGATATCTTATGATAACTGTCTTTTTCTGTGTGACTTATTTCACTTAGAATCATCGTACCTAAATCCACTGATCATGCTGCTGCTAGCCTTATGACATTGATTTCATGGCTGAGTGATATTCCATTGTACATACGTACCTCAACTTCTTTATCCATTTTTCTCTTTCCTGGGATATTTAAGGTGTACCGAAGTGGAGGTTCTTGTAAACAGAGCAGCCGTAAACTTTGGGGTGCCTGTGTCTTGTTGATTTTTAGCTTTCCCTATTTATACGCCCATGAGTGGAAGTGCCCTATGCTCTCTAGCTGTGTCTTTTAGATGTTTTGGGAAACATCATACACTTCTCCAGAGTGACCATTGGCAATTTACATCCCGCCCATCAGCGTAACAAGGCTCCTATTTCTCCCTAGCCTGTCCTGCATTTCTGGGTTTTACACTTTTTTAGGATGGCCCTTTTGCCCGCTGGGAAGTGAGACTTCTTTGTAGTGCTGATTTGCATTTCCCGCTTGCTTGGTTGGCCAAAAAGGGCCTTTGCATTTTTTCCTGAATATGTTCAGGAAAAAACGCATACGCCCTTTTTGGCCAAGTGCATCATTGTCAACGTTTTGCCGCTTTTCATGTGCTTTAAAGGACATTCGAATCTACCTCCTGAAATCTGTTTCCTGCAATTCTGCCTTACTTTCACATCCTCTTCGTTGCCTTCCCTCAATATATTTTTGGACGATAGTTATCATTTGTAACTCTGCAGGTTTGTGCATTGTAGTGTCACTGAGCTCCATTTTTCAACTCGCTTTTTTGGGAGCTGGTCGCAAAAAGGCAGGATTGCTTCAGGCCCTATTCTGGTTCGGGGAAGCAGGCTGAGCCTATGGTTAATTCTTCTTCCTGATGAGAAATTGGAGTGAGCAGTGCCTGTCCGAATAGCTAGAGCTAGTCTCTCATTGGTTCCCCCTCTTCCCATTCATCCTCAGGACAAATTGCAACCTGTATGAAACAGGAACTTAAAGGTGGTGATACTCCAAGTGGGGAGATTGTTAGGAAAGCGGCTGGAATGGCGAACCAGAGCACCAGGAGATGAGAAATGAGGTGCGTTTTAGAAACCTTTCCCGATCACACGGTGTACCATCCTCTGGGTTTCCTATGCATGTTTTCGCTGTAAGAAGATTCCCTTGAACCTGGAGATTTTGGGCCCATGGAATGGGTACCACGCAGTATTACTTTAAAGGGTCTGCATTTGCGCACCCAACCTCACCAAACCTCGCAACCCGACGAGTGTCCAGCCTTATGTCTCATTCAGCTGAGGGTCTAGATATGGTCAATCCAGGTTGCATCACAGCCCCCGAACGAATTTTGTAAGTATGTCTCTCTCTTTCACTGTCTTTATTTTTTTGGAATTTATTTTTATACTGGGGTTTATCTGATTTTCAATGCTGTGTTTATGCTGCTTTACACCCACTTGCTTCTCTTACTTAGAGATATCAATACATAGGTTTTAAGATTCTTACTAGTCAGATATATTCTTGTGCAGTGAATAGAGGGTGTTGAGTCCAGTTCATTGAGCAAGGAAGAGGTCTTCTCTATCACATATTTGGTTTATGGAACGGTATCTGTGCTAATTTCATACCCTTGTTTTATGCATCACCCCACCTCAGCTTTCCCGTTAAGCAGCCCTAGTGTGTTTTCTAAATGTGTGACTTTGTTCCGTTTTGTAATTCAGTTTATCTGTAGCGATTTTTACATTCCCTCTATAAGTGATATCTTTTGAAAGGTGTTTTTTTCCGTGTGACTTATTTCACTTAGAATCTTCGTACCTAAATCCACTCATCACGCTGCTACTAGCCTTATGACATTGATTTCATGGCTGAGTGATATTCCATTGTACATACGTACCTCAACTTCTTTATCCATTTTTCTCTTTCCTGGGATATCTAAGGTGTACCGAAGTGGAGGTTCTTGTAAGCAGAGCAGCCCTATACTTTGGGGTGCCTGTGTCTTGTTGATTTTTAGTTTTCCCAATTTATACGCCCATGAGTGGAAGTGCCATATGCTCTCTAGCTGTGTTTTTTCGATCTTTTAGGAAACCCCATACTCTTCTCCAGAGTGGCCGTTGGCAATTTACATCCCACCCATCAGCCTAACAAGGCTCCCTTTTCTACTTGGCCTGTCCTGCATTTCTGGTTTTTACACTTTTTTAGGATGGCCCTTCTGACCGCTGTGAAGTGAGACTTCTTTGTAGTGCTGATTTGCATTTCCTGCATGCTTGAGTGGCCTAAAAGGGCCAGGAGGGAGAAGGGAAGGAGTTTCAAGGAGAAGGACAGAGAGCAGGAGAAGGAGGGGGGTGAGGGAGAGAGAGGGGGGCGTGGGATAGAGGGAGGGAGGGAAAGACAAAGATATCTCTCCCTCACTCCCTCTATCCGTCTCTCCCTCGCTCCCTCTCCTCCCTCTCACTGTCCCTCCAGCTCTCCCTCTCCCTCCGTCTCTCCATCTCCCTTACTCCCTCCCAGAGATGGAGAGATGTAGGGAGAGGCAGAGACAAGGGAGAGGGAGAGAGGGAGAGAGAGGGGAGAGAGTTAGAGAGGGAGAGAGAGAGAGGTCTCTTCCTTCCTCTCTTTCCCTGTCTCCTCCTTCTCTCCCTCTCTCCCTCTTCCCTCTCCCTCTCCCTCTCTCCCCCCTCCCTCTCCCCGTCTCTCTGGTCTCTGCCTCTCCCTCCATCTCTCCCTCTCTGGGAGCGAGTGAGGGAGCGGGAGAGACGGAGGGAGAGGGAGAGACAGAGGGAGGGAGAGGGAGAGGGAGGGAGAGAGGAAGGGAAAATGCGAGGGAGGGAGAGGGAAGGAGGGCAAGATGTCTCTCCCTCTCCCTCTCCCTCTCCCTCCACCTCCCTCTCTCCCTCTCCCTCCCTTCCTCTTCCTTTCCTAGAGCGAAGGAGGGAGAGGGAGAGACAGAGGAAGAGGAGAGGGAGGGAGCGAAGGAGAGGGAGAGTCGGAGAAGGAGTTAGGGAGAGGGAAAAGGAGAGAGGGTGCCTGCTTCCCTCTCTGTCTCCCTCCCTCCCTCCCTCTCCGTGTCCCTCTCTCCCCCCTCTCCCTCTCCCTCTGTCTCTCCTTCTCTGGGAGGGAGAGAGGGAGAGGAAGAGGGAGGGAGAGTGAGAAGGAGGGAAAGTGATGGAGGGAGGGAGAGGGAGAGAGGGATAGAGGGAGGGAGGGAGAGATGTCTCCCCCCTTTCTCTCCTTCTCCCCCTCCCTCTCCTGCTCTCTCTCCCTCTCCCTCCACCTCCTTCCCTCTCCAGAGAGGGAAGGAGGTGGAGGGAGAGGGAGAAGGAGGGAGGGAGGGAGAGGGAAAGAGGTAGAGGCAGAGCGGAACAGGGAAACAAGGACTGGGAAACAGGCACAGGGAGAGGGAGGGAGAGAGGGAGAGAGGAGAGGGAAGAGGGAGGTGAAAGAAGGAGAGGAAAGAGGCAGAGGGACAGAGGGAGAGAGAAGAGGGAGAGGGAAGAGGGAGAGGGAGAGGGAGCGAGGGAGAGGAAAGAGAGAGAGGGAGAGACAGATGGAGAGAAAGAGAGGGAGAGAGAGGGAGAGGGAAAGAGGGAGAGGAAGAGTGGAACAGGGAAAGAGGGACAGGGAGAGAGGGAGGGATAGAGGGAGGAGAGGAAGCAGGGAGAAAAGAGAGAAAGAACACACCATCTACACTTCTGTCAAATGACACCGGGGATCCTTACACAACCAGGAGAAAATAACACAGGGAGGCTCTTTCTCAGCTGGAACTGGAACTGCAGACGGGGCCAAACACCACCAGGCTGGCCACACGTGTCCAGCCGCCGCTCCAGCCCCGTCAGCCGTGAGTCCGGTCACCAGGGCTCTGAGTGTCTGCTCCAGGGAGCTGGGGTTCACCCCCTCACACGGGAGGCTGGGCCAAGAGAGCAGGGCCCCGGGCTGGACACATAGGGGGAAACGCATCCCCACAGGACAGCTTGGGTAAGCAGATTCAGCTGCCAGATTCTAGAGGCCCGGGACCACCCTGTGGCCCGTGAAACCCAGGAGCCACGAGGGTCTTGCATCGTGATTCCTGTCCATTGGACTGTAAAGTTTATGTAGGGAATCTTGGAAACAGTGGTAACAAGGCTGAATTGGAACGAGCTTTAGGCTATTATGGACCACTCTGAAGTGTGTGGGGTGCTAAAAACCCTCCCGGCTTCGCTCTCGTTGAATGTGAAGATCCCCGAGATGCAGCCGATGCTGTCCGAGAACTAGATGGGAGAACACTAGGTGGCTGCCGAGTAAGAGTGGACCTGTCGAATGGGAAAAGAGAAGTCGAAATCATGACTGCCTCATTCTTGGGGTCGTCGCCCTCGAGATGATTATGGGAGGAGGAGTCGTCCACCTCCCACACATCTCCAAGATGGAGAGCCTTCTCCGTCAGCCAGAGCAGGTCCCTTTCTAGATATAGGAGAAGAGAGAGATCCCTGTCCCAAGAGAGAAATCACAAGCCGTCCCGATCTTTCTCTAGGTCTTCTAGCCGATCTAGGTCAGATGAAAGGAAATAGAAGACCACTTTGCAAGAGGAGTGGTGTACAGGCAATAACTTCATTTGGCAGGAGTATGTACAGAAAATTCAAGTTTTGTTTGAGACTTCCGAAGCTTGGTGCACTTTTTAAATGTTTTAGTTGTTCACATTTGTTTGTCTCTTGGGACAGTGACACATAAAGGTGTCATTCTCTATGGTTTGAAATGGGTCCTGTGAGGCATGTAATATGAAGAATTGTTACCTTACAATGTTCCCTTAAGCAAAATTGAATTTGCTTTGAATTTTTGGTCTTGCCTAGACTGATAATAAAACTCTAACTCCTGCCCACCTAAAGTGTGATGTTTACTATTATGGAAACAACACTGGCAAACGTTGAAAAGACTTTCTGTAGCTGGGATATGGTATGCAGCTGTAGTTAAGCAAGCAGTCTTTAAAAGGTGCTGTGAACCCAAGCCAGCAGGTAAAAATGAAAGCCGCACCCTTACCCTAGATTAGAGGTTTAAAAATTCCACTAGTCTTCACACCGGACAAGAGGTTGTCCAGGGAGTTTAAAATCTAAGAAGTTTCAAGGAAGTTAGTTTACCTTTGAGTTAGGTCATACGTCCCCTCTGTGATTGCTGTACATGAATACATAGCTCTTTGTAATATTTTTTGGAAATTTGAGATTATCAAGATACCAATGTCCTGCCAGATTTAGAGTATATTGTAGAGCTGAACTTTGAGTTACTGTGCAATTTTTTTTTTCATGCTGTCATTTGTAATATGTTTTGTGAGAATCCTTGGGATTAACGTTTTGGTTGCAAAAGAAAAAAAGAAAAGAAAAGAATCCGCCTGCCAATGCAGGGGACACAGGTTCAAGCCCTGGTCCGGGAAGATCCCAGGTGCCGCAGATCAACTAAGCCCGTGGGCCACAACTACTGAGCCTGCACTCTAGATCCTGGGAGCCAGAACTACTGAGCCCCCGTGACACAACTACAGAAGCCCACACGCAACGAAGACCCAACGCAGCAAGAAAAAAAAGACGATACTGGCCAGGTGATCAAGGGTAAAATCGTTTGTCATAAGTCCCGTTGATGGTGTGTATCCTTGATGTGACCTGAGGAGAATGGCATTTTTATCTCTGTCTGGGTCTTCCTCCCCAAACCCCATAACTCCAGACCAACCATAAGAAAACATCAGAAAACAAACAGACAAACAAATTGAGGGACAAAACACCTGACCAGTCCTCCTCAAAACTTTCAAGGTATCAAAACCCAGCGACGTCTGAGAAATGTCACAGCCCAGAGGAGACTGGGACAGAAAAAGGATGTTAGGGGAACACTAGGGAAATTCTAATAAAGTGTGGACTTTAGTTAATAACAATGTATCCATCTGGGTTCCTTAGTTGGATAAACATGTCACACTAAGGTACTAATGAGTTGGAAATAGGGGTACTGGGTCAGGGTCCACGGCACTCTGTACACTCTGTACAGATCTTTGCAACTTTTTTGTAACTCTAAGCTCTTGTAAAATTAAGCGAGTACTGAACAGAGCTAAGAATGTTATTTCCCTGATTTGAACATGCCTGAGTTTCTTTTCATGGTCACATTTTTGCTATTTGGATGTGTCTTGGAATCAGTAGCAAAGGAGAGTTGCCAGCCCCTGGGAAGATGTGGGTGGTTCGCAGGTGGCTTGCTCTGGAGCTGAAGACCACGGTGGGAAGTCTGCAGCCTCGGGCTGCACTTAGAAACATGGGAGGGGATGGGCCAGCTCAGTTAGGGATGGAACCTATAAATAAAACTTTTTTCTTTTCCGTTATGGCTTATCACAGGATACTGAATATAGTTCCCTGTGCTAGACAGTAGGACGTTGTAGTTTATCCATCCTATATTTAATAGTTTGCATCTGCTAACCCCAAACTCCCAATCCAACCCTCCCTCACTGTTTCTCCCCCTTGGCAACCACAAGTCTGTTCTCTATGTCTGTGAGTCTGTTTTTGTTTTGTAGACGCGTTCATTTGTGTCGTATTTTAGATTTCACATATAAGTGAGATCATATGATATTTGTCTTTCTCTTCTGACTTACTTCACTTAGTATGATAATCTCTAGGTCCATCCACGTTGCTGCAAATAGCATTATTTCATTCTTTTTATGGCTGAATAATATTCCATTGTATATATGTACCACATCTTCTTTATCCATTCATCCATCAGTGGACATTTAGGTAGCTTCCATGTCTTGGCTACTGTAAATAGTGCTGCAATGAACGTTGGGGTGCATGTATCTTTCTTTCTTTCTTCTTTCCTTCTTCCTTTCTTCCTTTCTTTCTTTCTCTCTCTCTCTTTCTCTTTCTTTCTTTCTTTCTTTCTCTCTCTTTCTCTCTTTCTTTCTTTCTTTTTTCTTTCTTCTTTTATTGTCACACGGCATGTGAGATCTTAGTTCCCTGACCAGAGATGGAACCCACGCCCCCTGCACTGGAAGCATGGATTCTTAACCACTGGACCACCAGGGAAATGCCAGGGGTGTATGTATAGTTTTGAATTAGAGTTTTCTCCGGATCTATGCCCGGGAGTGGAATTGTGGGACCCTATGGCAGCTGTATCTGTTCCTGCACGCCTCACATCAACCACCTGCACTCCAATCCTTGCTCTCAACGTCATCTTCAGGGAACCCAACCTGCGACAGGGACCTTGACAAGAAGAAATGGCTCAGGGAAAAGCTACCTGCACGGGGAGGAGATAGAGACCATCGCCCCTGGGGTGCGGAGGGGAGAGTGGGTGCAGAGGTTTGTCATTTCACCCCCGATACTCATCTCAGCCCTCGTGGCTGCCCCACTCTAGGTCACCTCGGGATACAGAGGTGAGCCGGTTAGAGTCCCTGCCTGTGCAGGAATCGGGGCACCAGCGGGTCTGAATAATATTAGTGCAGGGTCTTCCCCGTGGCACTGGGGTTATTCGGGGCGGGTCATCCTCTGCTGAGGGCCCCTCCTGGGCACTGTGTGGGGTTTAGCAGCATCCCTGGCCTCACCCATTTGATTCCAGGGGCCCTCCCTCCCAGTTGTGACAACCACAGATTTTCCCCACACATCACGGAAGAACTGGGTGAGGCGGGGGCAGGATGGCTCTGGGCGAGGACAGCTGTGTTGAAGCAACCAGCCTGGCCCAGGGCAAGGTCTGCCCCAATCCCGTCAGCGCCTGCATTTAGAACTGCCCCTTTCCTCTCCCACCTCCCCTGCCCTGCAGTGGTCTCCGAGACATCATCCCCATGTAATAAATCACACCTTCTCAGTTTACTGTTTGCTGCCCTCGCTAGAACGTGAGCTCTTTGAGGACAGGGATGCTGTTATGTCCCCAGCACCTAGAAGAGTGTCTGCTGTGTAGTAGATGCTTCATAAATACTTGCTGAATAAAGGAGTTGAATAAAGGGATGAGTGGGTGAATGAATGAAGGTTACAATGGAAGGAGGGGGGAGATTCCCTTTCTGGCTCTCGGGGGTTGGGAGATCAAGTGAAAGATCTGTCCTAAATAGGCTGACCAGCCTTCTGGGGTTCCCCGGGACTGAGAGTTTCCCCAGAGTTCCAGCGCTCAAACCTGAGCGGTCCTGGGCAAACTGGGGGCGGGTGTTGGTCACCCTATCTAAACACAGTAACAATTCCAGCTGCAATAGCAATGGCCAATGACCTCTACGGTCTTATTGACCATGCACAGTTCTCTACCTGGCGGGGAAGGGTGGGCCGGGATTGGAATTCTGGTGATCCAGGGCGGGTGAGGGCACACCCCGGGCTTGTGGAGGGGAGTCCAGGAAGGTTCTGGAGGAAGTGACAGTGACACAGGAGGGAGGGAGGAGTCTAAGGAAGAACATCCCACATGACAACCTGTGCCAATGGCCCTGGGCCCAAGGTCACACCTGACCAGGGCTTGCTTTTTTTTTTTTCTAATTTACTTTTCCCCACATGGATATGCAATTGTCCTAATGCCATTTATTGAAAACTCCTTAATTTCCCCACTTTCTATCATATCAAGTTCTCATATATCTGTTTCTGGACCTTTTTTCTATACCATAGAGCTATACGTCCCATCCTTGCACCACTAGGGCTGTTTCATCACTATAACTTTATTTATTCATTTTGTTTTGGCCGTGCTGTGTGGCATGTGGGATCTTATGTCCCTGACCAGGGATCGAACCCGCGTCCCCTGCAGTGGAAGCTCGGAGTCTTAATCACTGGACCTCCAGGGAAGTCCCCAGGGCTTGCTTTGACATCCATGGAATGGTGGCAGGTGGGCACGGGGAGCAGCTGTCTGTGAGCCATCCTGGGTAGAAATGCAGGGTGGAGGGGAGGACAGATGGAGCTGGAGGGGAAGAAGCGGAGGAGGGAGGGAGGAAGGGAGGGAGGCCGGGGGAGAGACAGACAGAGAGTTTCCGGAGACAATAGCTCTGGCCGTGTCCTAGGGCATGAAAGCTGAAAATAGCTCCTAGTGCCGGGAGCCTTGGAGCCGGAGGCTGGGAGCCAGGGTGACTGGCTCTCCTCCCTGGTGTGCGTGTGTTGCGGGGGGGTGGGTGGCTCTGGGCTTCTCAGGCTGGGAATGGGGTGCACAGAGCAGGAACGGAGCAGGGACCCTTCTCTCTGGAACCTCGTGGGCCATCCTCAGCTCACAAAGCTGAGCCACTCCTTGCCCTACGAGTGGGGGGCTTATCCTCCCTGTCCCCTGGATCATACCCCCTCACACACAACTTCCCCGTGTGTGTTCCCAGCAACCAAGAGAATCTGTTTTTAAAAGATTTGGGGGAGGGGGGTAACCATACAAACAAGAGCAGAATGGATACTTTTTCAGGATATGAATGGCTCTGTGTAAGCCCACCCCCAGGGTAACCACAGTCCTGACCTCTAACACTCTTGACGAGTCAGCCTTGGTCTGGGCTTGCGGACCCACGGAAGCTTCCTCATTCCCTCCTTCAGGTCCCGACTCTCCCTCGGCGTCTTTGTGAGAAGCACCCGGGGAAGTGGGACTGCTAGGCTGTACTGCTGCTAGAACTCCACCTGGGCTCCACCAGGCTCCAGCCCCCCGCCCTGTCCACCTAACTGACCCTGAGGCACCTCAACTGGTAGGAGCAGCATCACCTTCCCTCCTGGGACTCGTGATACTTAAGGGAGACACCGAAAGACAAGCCTTTGGCTCCCTGGCTGGCAAAGAGCAGGTACTCAATTGTCATAAGTGTCCGTATCAGTGAGGGTTCTCCAGACAAACAGAATCCATATGGGGTGTGTGTGTATATACACACACACGTACATATGTACAAGCATACAAAAATATACAGCTGTGTACATATGCAGTATGCGTACACACATATACACATATAGTATATACAATACACACATACATATATACACACATATAAAATGCAGTTCGTATATATACAGTATGTATACACACATATACACACAATATAGACAATACACACATACATATACACTATACATACACACATATAAAATGCATAGTTTGTATACAGTATGTACACATACGTATAACATATGCAATATACACACCTAGGTACATATATAGCATACGTATATACACACATACAAAGATATTTAGGTGTGCATATAGACAGTATACATACATACACATATAATATATGCAATACATACACGTACATACATATAGACACACATATACACCTACATATAAAAGCATATAGCATAAAAATATATATGTACTGTATATAGAAATTCATCGTATATATACATACATATATCATATTTATAAGATATATACACATACATATATACAATGTGTACACACACACACCTATATGTAAATATGCGCATGTACATACACATATAAATTCATACGCAAGTGTGTATATAATAGTATATTCATATATACATATAATACCTAGAAACATATTGGGGGGGAGGAGTCACGGTACGTCAAGGGCGGGAGTCGAACCCGCCACCCCAGGCCCCGAGGGGTCTCCCCGGGTCTCCACTTCGGGCCGGTGGGTGTGGCCGGGGGGGGGCAGCTGAAGACGTGCGTGCGTGCTTGCGTGCGTACGTGCGTACGTGCGTACGTGCGTACGTGCGTGCGTGGGGGCGGGTCCACGGGGCGGGAGGCGCTCGCTGCGAGTGAGTGGTTCAGCCGGGCCCCGGCTCATTGTGCTTGCCTCACGCCGGCCCCAGTTGGCAGCAGCGCTGGAGGCCCCGGGCCTGTGACCACAAAGAGGGAGCCGGGGGCCGGACGGGAGCAGGCCGGCGGCGGCGGCGGCGGCGGCGGCGGCGCCGGCTGAGGCCCAGGCCAGGCTCCCTCCCCTCAGCCTCCCGCCCGCCCGCCCGCCCGCCTGTCCCGCCCCCGCCGGCGGCGCCCCGCCCCTCCCCCAACCGCCAGACTAGCCTGGTGCGGGGGCCGCGCGCGAAAACGTGGGGGAGAAGCTGAGGCTGGAGTCGCCCGTGGTGGCCGAGCCTGCCGTCTACCCATGGCTGCTGCTGGTCTACGTGAGTGCCGCCCGTCCCCTCTTCCCGGACCTCCACCTCTCTTCCCCCACGGCACGCGCTGAGCCCACCGAGTAACGGAGCAACTCGAGTCGCCAGACCCTCTTTGGAGCCCCCCTTCCCACCCTGCCTGGTTCTCCGCGGCCGTTTCCAGCCCCCGCGCGCAGGGTGGGCAGAGGGGAGCCGGGGCCGGCCGGGGTCACAGACTCGGCAGCGGGGACCCCGCGCTTCCGAGGGGCGCCCGAGCCGGTCTGCCGTTGGCCCTGTAGGGCTGGGGACCCAGGTCCGCCCCCCCCCCTCGGCCTGGACTGCCGGCGGGCTTGCCCTTCCATACTTTATGATCTGACACGTCGGGTTTCTTTTTCCTGGCCAGCTTTACCATTACCTGACCAGCTTTCCCAGCATCCCCTGATAATGTGTTAGATATTCAAGTTTTAGGGCCCGGTCCCAGCCCTATGGAATCAGCAACTCTGGTGGGGCTCAGTGATCTCTGTTACAACAGGCCCTCCAGATGATTTTTATTCACCTTAAAGTTTGAAAATATCTGCATTGTCAGCTGGCCGAAGCGTCCACCAGCAGGTGAAGGGGAGTGGCGCCTGGAAAAGATAGGGACCAGCCAAGGTAAGTACAGTAGCATTTGCCATGGTAGTAATGGAGAATGCCTTTTCTCCACTGGTTGGCACAGACTAGTATCTGGGAGCAGTGGCAGGGTTATTTAGGATGTTTTACATTGCAGTGTAGAGTGACCGCTGTCCTGGTTTGCCAGGGACTTCCCCTGTGTGAGCACTTAAAATCTCATCCTGGCAAACCCCTTAGCCTTGGGTTTGATAAACTTAGGGAATAATATGAAATTTAGGGGAAACATGATCTAGGTTTTGGGCAAGTCACAAGTGCTAATTAAAGCTAAGCAAGTATGGACAACATCTAGCCTTCTTTACCCCTTTGCGGGGAGGTAAATCTTGATTGGGTGAGAGGACTTATTGTTAAGAGATCTTTGTAGAAACATCCCCTTCTGCTTAGTCCGCTGGTTCTCCGTTCTGGCTAGACATTGGCATCGTCTGAGGAGAGTTAAAAGGATTGTATTGGTCTAGCATGACCAACCGTCGGTGTGAGGGTTTTTAAAAAGTGCTTCAGAGGATTCTAATGTGCAGCCAAATTTAGGTGCCACTGCTTAAGCTTTTGAACCGCTGCTACGTATTTTCACCTCATCTTGCTGTGAGAATATCCAACTGTAGTTGAGGTTTGTTGTTTTTCTTTTTCTTTTTTTAACTGTCTTATTATAAGATTTACTGTCTTAAATAAGATTGAATGGACAGAAAATCCTGCTAGTCCATCTGGTATAGCTGGATACCCAGAGTAATATCGTTAAGATATGTACCATTTAAGTATTGTGACTGGCCTTTTAAAAATTAACATATGCATTAAATTAGTATTGATAGTATAGATCTCTTTCGAAGTTGTCATGTTGGGGAGCTATACCTCTAATCTGCTGCCATTGCTAAATATCTGGACACCTCTTACTAGGAATTGCTTTTAAAAATCTTTAGGGATTAAAACCAAGATTGCTGTATTATTTGTACTGGGACCACAAAAACCTCACAGAGTTCCCCCGCTGTACCTTCTACCCCCATCTCTAACCCTTGGCAACTTCTAATCTGTTCTCCATCTCCACAGTTTTGTTATTTTAAGAATAATATGTAAACATAATCATGAATTACTTAATCTTCGGAGATTGGCTTTTAAAAACTTTTCCCTCGGCATCATTCCCTTGAAGTTCATTTCAATTTTTGCATATATTAATAATTTGTTCCTTGTTGTTGCTCGGTAGTATTCTATCATAAGATTTTATCACAATCTGTTTCAACATTCACCCATTGAAAGACATTTGGGGAGTTGCCAGTTTGTGGCTATTAGAAATAAAACTGCTATGAACATTTATGTGTAAGTTTCTGTGGGAACTTCATTAAGTTTTTGTTTCTTTTGGATAAATGCTCAAGAGTACAATTACTGCATTGTAGGGTGAATCTACTTTTAGGATTAAAAGAGACTGTCAAGCTGTTTCTCAGAGTGGCTAAACCATTTTATTTTCCCACCAGTGATGTGATATAATTTTTCTACATACTCGCTAGCATTTGATGTTGTCACTATACTTTAATTTTAGTTATTCTCTGATATCTCATTATGGTCTTAATTTGCATTTCCCTGATGGCTAACGATGTTGAACATCTTTTCATGTGCTTCTTTGCCATGTGTATATTCTCTTCCATGAAATGTCTGTTCCTGTCTTCTGCCTATTCTCTAGTTGGATTTTTTTAAGTTGTTTGGAGAGTTCTTTGTATATTATAGATACAAGTCATTTGTCTCCTATGGGATTTTCAAATATGTTTTCCCACTGTGTAATTTGAGTTTTCATCCACTTAAAAGGATCTTCTATGAAGCATTTTTAACTCATTTTGATGAGATCCAATTGATCAGTTTTTGCTTTTATTGATCATACTTTCGGTGTCAAGTCTAAGAATTATTCACCTAGTTGTAGATGCCAAAGATTTTCTCCTATTTTTTTTCTCTAAAAATGTCCTGCTTTTACATTTAAGATTATGATCCACTTTGATTTAATTTTTGTGTAAGATGTGTAAGGTTTAGGTTAAGGTTCATTGTTTGTTTGTTTGTTTTTGTCGAGGGATGTCCAACTGTTTCAGTACCATTTTTTGAAAAGTCTTTTCTTCCTTGATAGCTTTTGCACTGCTGTCAAAACCAAGTTAAATGTATTTGTGTCAGTCTATTTCTGGGTTCTCTGTTCCATTCCATTGATCTATGTATCTACCCTCCATCATTACTGCGAAATCTTGAAATTGGGTAGATTAATTCCTCCCATTTTAATCTTCCTTTACAAATTGTTTTAGCTATTCTTCAGCCTCTTCCTACCATATAAATCTTAGAATAAGCTTGTCTATATCCACAAAAATCTTGAGGGCATTTTAAGAGTAATTGTGTTAAGCCTCTTAACTTGGGGAGAATTGACAGCTTTATTATGTTGTGTTTTCTAATCCATGAACAAGGTATGTCTCCCTATTTGTTTGGGACTTTTAAAATTTTCTTCATCAGCATTTTGTAATTTTCAGTATAGAGGTCCTATAAATGTCTTATTGGGCTTCTATTTAAGTATTTATTTAGGTCAGTTGTAAATGGCATCACATATTTTTATTTAAGCTTCTACACATTTGTTATTAATATATAATTTGATAAAATTGTGTGGATCTTGTACTCTAAAACATTTACAAACTAATATTATTTCTCAAGCTTTATGTGGATTCCTTGGTATTTTCTCCATTTAGATTATCATCTCATCTTCAGATACAGACAGTTTTAGTTTTCCTTTTTCAATATAATAGGATATATTACTATTCAACATTCAGGAGGATATATTCCTTCCTATTCAACATAGTAGGAATAGTTCTTTCATCTTTTAAATAAACTTTTTAAGAATTTAACTTTTAAATGTATCTATTTATTTATTTTTGCTTTATTTTCTTACTAGAACCTCCAGTAATATATTTAATAAAAGTGGTGAGAGCAGATATCGGTGCCTTGTTTCTGATCTTACAGAGAAAGCGTTCAGTCTTTCACAGTTAAATATAATGTCGGTATAGGTTGTTTGTAGATCATCTTTATGAGTTTCTGTATGTTCCTTTTCTATTCCTAGTTTGCTTGGAGTTTCTTTTCTTCTTTTTTTTTAAATCATGAATGGGATTGGATTTTGTCAAATGCTTTCTCTGCATTAATGATTAGGATCACATGACTTTTCCCCCTTAATCTATTGGATATGGTAGATTACATTGTTTGATTTTCAAATATTTAACCAACTTTGCATAACTGGAATAAATACCACTTGGTCATGGTATATTATTCTTTTTATATATTTCTGGAGTTAATTTGCTAATATTTGGCTGAAGATTTTTACAGCCAATTTCATAAAAAATACTGGCCTGTAGTTTTCTTCTTTCTATACTATCCCAGTCTGGTTTTGGTATCAAGGTAATACTGGCTTCATAAAATTAATTAGGAACTGTTCCCTCTACTTCTGTTTCTTATCAAGTCATGTAAAATTGGTGTTAATTCTTTAAGTCTTGGGTAAAAGTGAAACATCTAAGCCTGAATATTTCTTTTGGGAGTTTTTAAATGAAAAATCAGTGTTTCTCATGGTTACAGGAAAATTGAGATTGTCTCTTTCATCTTGGCTGAGTTTTGGTAGTTTTGGGTGTAGACGCATTGGTCCATTTCATCCACATTTTTGAATTTATAGTGTAGACTTGTTCATAATAACTTGTCCCTTATTAACCTGCAGGATATGTCATGGTATCCCTGGTTGCATTTCTGATATCTGTGATTTGTGCCATCTCTCTTTTTATCTTGATCAGTCTTGCTACATCTTTCTTGATGAGATTGTTTATTTTGAAGAACCAGCCTTTTGTTTCATTGATTTCCCCCCCCCCCCATTTTCCTGTTTTCAGTTTCATGGATTTTTGTTTCATCTTTATTATTTCCTTCTTTCTGCTTGTTTAGTGTTTTTTCCTCTTCCGTTTTTACTATTTTAATATAGAAAATTAGACTATTTCTTTGAAATATTTTCTTTCCCAATTTAGTGCTATAAACTTCCCTTTCAGCATTGCTTTCACTTCATTCCACAAACGTTGATCTGTTATATCTCCATTTTCTTTTATTCTATGCATTTAAAAATTTTTCCTTGACTTTTTACCCATGAGTTATTTGGAATTGTGATGTTTAGTTTTCATGTGATTGAAGATTTTCCTGTTGTCTTTCTGTTATTGATTCCTAGTCTGGTTCCATTATGGCTAGAGAACATACTCTCTAAGATTTTAATTCTTTTAAATCTGCTAATGTTTTTTTATCACCCAGTGTATGGTATATGAGTGAATGTTCCATGGACACTTGAATGTGTATTCTGTTTTTATTGAGTGTGTTCTTTTTTTTTTTTTTTTTTGAGTGTGTTCTTTAAATGTCAGTTATATCCTGTTGATTGATGATGTTTTCAGTTCTTCCATACCCTTGCTGATTTTTGTCTCTGGGAGTTCTATAAATTGCTGTGTTGAAGTCTCAAATAATAATTGTGGATTTGAAATTCTCTCCTTTTACCTTTTTCAGTGTTTGCTTCATGTGTTTTGAAGTTCTGTTGTTTGGTGCACACACATTTAGTATCACTAGGTCATCTAGGTGGATTATTCCTGTTATCTTTATGTAATGACCCTCTTTGCCCCTAATAATTTCCTTTGCTCTGAAATCTACTTTATCTGATATTAATATAGCCATTCCTGCTTTTTCTGATGAATGTTCACATGATATACCTTTTTCATCCTTTTACTTTGAACTACCTATATCATGATGTTTAAAGTAAGCTTCTTATAGACAGTATAGAGTTGGATCATGCTTGTGATTTTTTCATCTACTCTTCCAATCTCTGTCTTTGACTTGGTTATTTAGATCATTTACAGTTAATGTAATTATTGCTATGTTAAAGATTAGGTCTACCATTTTATTTTTTGTTTTGTCTTTTACCTTAGTTTCTCAATCCTGTGTTTCTCTTATTTTGCCTTCTTGTGGGTTACTTAAACATTTTTTGGTAAGTCCATTTTAATCTAATTTATTTATAATCATTTGTGTATACTGTTTGTATAGTTTTCTTAGTGGTTGCTTTTGGCCTTACACTATACATATGTAACTTATCATAGCCTACTGGAATCTGTCTTTTATTACTTCAAGTGAAGTTTCAAAATTTTACTTCCATTTAGGTCTCTTAATAGTCCCCAGTTTTAAAGTATGATTTTCTGTAGTATTTCCTTTATATACATTGAGAACCACATCAGACGGTGTCATAATTTTTGTTTGACCATCATAGGGAATTTAAGAAACTCATGAGACTAATGATAGTCTCTTATATTTATCCCACTTGTTTTCACCCATTCCATTGTTCGCCTTTTCTTTCTGAAGTTGCCAGTCTTCTGTTATTGTTTTTTATGTTTTCATAACAGTAGGTGATATCTGGGCTTTCCAGTGCCATTGGATATGAGTTTCAGGAAACACTGAGCCTGGCTCACTTAATGCTACTGAGTTGGAGGGTTTGTATACGTTGGGCCTGTTGGCACAGCAGATGCTAGCAGATTAGACTAATGCTGATGGGACTAGTGCCACAGGAGGATGCATTCCCATTCAGGCTATGCTGCTGCTACAGTAGATCAAATCCCCCTCTACCCCAAGTGTGGGGCAGTGACCTGCTGCTGTCACTGCTTCTTTATTAGGCTGCTTTCGCCTCAGGTGTGTGGTGGGATCCCTTGGAAGCTGCTGCTGCTGTGAATCACAGGGTTAAATTCATTTTAGAAATACTTAAATATAAATATATAGCCTGGCTCTTGTAGGACCTCTGTATTTGTTTTTTATTGCTTTCATACGAATTACCGCAAATTGAGTGACTCAAAACATCGTAAATTTATTACCTTACAAGTCTGACATTGGTCTCAGTTGAGTAAAGTAAAAGTGTTGGCAGGATCGACAGATGAATGGATAAAGCTGTGGCACATATATACAATGGACTATTACTCAGCCATAAAAAGAAATGAAATTGAGTTATTTGTAGTGAGGTGGATTGACCTAGAGACTGTCATACAGAGTGAAGTAAGTCAGAAAGAGAAAAACAAATACCGTATGCTAACACATATATATGGAATCTAAAAAAAAAGAAAAAAATGGTTATGAAGAACCTAGGGGCAGGACAGGAATAAAGACTCAGCCATAGAGAATGGACTTGAGGACACAGGGAGGGGGAAGGGTAATCTGGGATGAAGTCAGAGAGTGGCATGGACATATATACACTACCAAATGTAAACTAGATAGCTATTGGGAAGCAGCCACAAAGCACAGGGAGTGGAATCCTGCAGTGTTTGCTGATGGTCATTTGACTGGTGTGAGCTGAAACCTTTTTGACGTTGAATTTGCATGTGGCTAATAATTCCTTATACTGAGCTTTAGGCATGTCCTTTTTTTTCTTTTCCCTTTTTTTTTAAAGAGTGACTACAACTTCCCTCTTCATATTGACGTCTTGAATAATTTGTCATGTGTTGAATTTCCTTGCCTATTCCCTACCCCAGGGCATTTTTTGAGGGCAGGCGTCATTTACAGCCCAGCAGTCCTTGTGACTATTAAGCTACCATTAGCACTGGGTTTAAAGCTGCTGTTGTGGAAAAGAGCCACAAGGTGGCAGCATTATTTCGTTCTCAACTCTTGTTACTAGGGCAACAGAGTCTTCCTGGAGGTAGCGTTCCAAGGTTGTAAATTAGAGTGGAATGTGCTGGGACAAGCCCCCAGAAGTTTATGTCTCCTTACTTATGTTTGTTTTTTAAATTTAATTTCTATTTCTTATCGGAGTAAATTTGATTAGAGTGTTGTGGTTGTTTGGCTGTACAGAATCTGCTCAATGATTCATGCATATGTCTGTTCATCTTCGGATCCTGTTACCATGTATGTTATTACAGAATGTTGAGTAGACCTCCCTTGGTATTTGGTAGGTGTTTTGTCATTATATATTTTCTATGTATTCGTGATTATATAATTCATATAGTTTATATGTTATATGTTTATATACATTTAACATACATTAATCTATGTATGTTAGTCCCTTAGTCCTAAATTATCCATCCTCCCACCTTTCATTTTGGTTAACCATTAGTTTTATAAGTCTGTGAGTGTCTTTTTCTGTGGAAATATGTTCATTGGTAGCAATCTTAGGATAACATGTATAAATGATATCATAGGATATTTGTCATTCCCTTTTGACTGACTTAACCTAATATGATTATTTCTAGGCTCATCTGTAGTCCTGTAAACGGCATTGTTCATTTTTTTCCCGAGGCTACTATTCCGTTCGGTACGTATACCACTTCTTCTTTGTCCATGTATCTGTTGATGGGCATTTTGTTTGCTTCCATGTCTTGCCTATTGTAAATACTGCTGCAATACACGATTTTCCATCCCGTGTCTTTTGGATTCTGGCTTTCACAGGTGACAGGCCCAATAGTGGGCCTTCCAGATCATATGGTGACTCACTTTTTACCTTTAAACACACTGCCATTCTGTTCCTATTATTGGCTGTTACCACTTTACATCCCACTTAGACCGAGAGGTTATGCTGTTCTCCACAACTTCTTCAACATCTATTGTTTGTTGACTTTTTGCTGATGGTCATTCTGACTGGTGTGAGGTGATACCTTTGTGTAGATTGGGTTTCCATGCGTCTGACAATTCCTGATGTTTTGCGTTTATCAATGTCCTTTTCATTTTTTTTTAAGATTGAGCTAAACTTACAACTTCTAATTGCCTTCTTGAAAAATTTGCCGCGTTTGGATTTTTTGGCCATTCCCTGCCCCAGGATATTTTTTGAGGGCATGAGTCATTTACAGCCCTGCAGTCCTTGTGACTATTAGTGACCATTAGCAGTAGATTTGAGCTGCTGTTTGAGGAAACGGCCTTAGGGTGGGAAGACTTCTACGTTGCCAACTCTGCTTGCTAGGGAAACAGAACCTTGCTGCAAGTTGTGCTTTTAGGTTGCAGATTAGAGTGGAATGTGCCAGGACAAACCCCCATAAGTTTTAGCCTCCTTAATTCTTGTCTGTGTCTTTAAGTTGTAGTTTTTATCAGAGCAAACTTGATTGAAAAATGTCTTTTTTTCTAGGTGTACAGAATCTTGTTCATTTACACATATACATATATCTATTGATCTTTGGGTTCTTTTCCATGTAGGTTATTACAGAGTGTTGAGTAGACCACTCTTGGTATTCCATAGGTCTTTGGGGATTATATATTTTATATGTATTAGTATATGTGTGTTAACCCCAATATCCTAATTTATCCATTCCTCACACCTTTTCTTTGGCTTAACCATAAGTTTGTCTTCTCAATCTGAGATTGCCTTTCTCTGTGGAAATATGTTCATTTTTATGAATTTTCAGATAACATAAGTGACATCAAAAGGCATTTGTCTTTCGCATTCTGATTTACTTCACGTTGTGTGATTATCTCTAGGCTCATGTGTGGTGCTGCATATGCCATTCTTTTATTTTTTTTCGTGACTTATATTCCATTCTGTCTATATACCACTTCTTCTTTGTCCATTCATCTGTTTATGGACCTTTTTTTTGCTTCCATATCTTGGCTATTTCAATATTGCTGCAGTGCACATTTGCCTGCCTCTGTCTTTCTGATTCTGGTGGCCTTAGGTTATAGGCCCAAAAGGTGCCCTGCCGCATCATATGGTAGCTGAATTTTTACCTTTTAAAGCAGCTCCATTCAGTTTGTGTTAGTGCTGTTACCACTTTACATCCCACCAGCAGCTAGAAGGTACACAGTTCTCTACAAGCCCTTCAGCATTTATAGTTTGTAGACTTTTTGCTGATGGTCATTTGACTGGTGTGAGCTGAAACCTTTTTGGACATTGGATTTGCATATGGCTAAGAATTCCTTATAGTGAACTTTAGGCATGTCCTTTTTTTTCTTTTCCTTTTTTTTTTAAAGAGTGGCTACACCTTCCCTCTTCATATTGAGTTCTTGAAAAATTTGTCATGTGTTGAATTTCCTTGCCTATGCCCTACCCCAGGGCATTTTTTGAGGGCAGGCGTCATTTACAGTTTTTTTTTTAAATTTAATTTATTTTATTTTTTATTTTATTTTATTTTTGGCTGTGTTGGGTCTTCATTGCTGCGCACTGGCTTCCTCTAGTTGCGGTGAGCGGGGGCTACTCTTTGTTACAGTGCGCAGGCCTCTCATTGTGGTGGCTTCTCTTATTGTGGAGCACGGGCTCCAGGGTGCGCGGGCTTCAGTAGTTGTGGCACGCGGGCTCAGTAGTTGTGGCTCGCGGGCTCTAGAGCGCAGTCTCAGTAGTTGTGGCGCACGGGCTTAGTTGGTCCGCGGCATGTGGGATCTTCCGGGACCAGGGCTCGAACCCGTGTCCCCTGCGTTGGCAGGCGGATTCGTAACCACTGCGCCACCAGGGAAGGCCAAGAAGGTGTTTTTTAACGTGTAATTTGAGCAAGTGGTTCCGTGTTATTAACATGCCCGGGGCGGGGTGGGGGGTCGGTGTGACAGGCCTGCCCTCCTCTGCAGGTCTAGTTCCAGTCTCTGAAAGGCATTGAGGATTCTGTTTGAGGATTCTGTCTTCCTTTGTGTTTTCTGCTCCCCACGCTCCCTCCTGTGTCCCCTTTCTGCCATCCCCACTCCCCCCACCCCCCCAGTCACACGTTGCAAACCCCAGACCCGTTTTTTCCGTTGTGATTAAACCGTCACCTGAAGCCGCCTCCAGGAGCCTCTGATCTGAACCCCCTAGTGGCATTAACGTGGCCCTTGTGCTATTAACTTCAGCCTCACAGACTTTCCCCGCTGAGAACAGCTTTGCTGGGCACTGAGGGTCTGTGACTTTTATCTCAGTTAGGCCGTTAAAAAACTGAAACATGGTTTAGATAAATAAATAACTCCTCCTTCCCTTCCTCCTGGCTCTGAGCTTGGAGCTGGTGAGCTGTCTGGGGAGAAGGTCACGGGATGGGGGCTGGGGGATGGGGAGAGAGGACAAGGTAACCGTGCCTGACACGGATCTGTAACTACACGTGGACAGAGCTCTATACTGAACGTGTCTGGTCCCTCCTTTGCTCCGAGGCGTTCCCGTTTTCTGGTTGGTGTGAGGGGTGGGGCAGAGTGGAAGGTGGACCAAGGTTGCAGTAGCTTTGTCTGACTCTAGGTCTGTGACATCCCCCTTCAAGCACATCCCTCTTCCCCACTGTCTCCCCATCTCTTCCCTCCGCCCCTTTCCGTGACTGTCTCCGTGTGTTTCCACCTTGTTGCTTTTCTGTGGTCCCTCTGTTTCTCTTTCACCCTCTACCTGTCTCCGCCTTTTGTCTCCTTCCGAACCTTCCAGCATCCCCTGTGCTGCGGTTGGCGCATGGTTTGGGGGATCGCCCTCCAACGCGGGCTGCAGGCGACTTGTCAGACTGCTTTGTGAAACCAAAAAATGTAGAAATCTTTCATTTCCTTGGCCTCTGAGGCTTCGCTGGGGTGGCGGGCAATTGGCAGGCCTGTCGGCTACACCCCACACTGGTCGTTGTTTCATATTCTTAGCTATAAAAGTGGGGATACAAATGGTACCTGCTTCATAAGGCCGTAGTGAGGATCCAGCAGGAAGTGGATGCGAAGCCCTGAGCACAGTGATTGATTCTCAGCAGATGCTCAATGAATGAAATCTCTTAAATGAAATCGTTTATTATAAAAATGTTTAGTCCGGGGTAAAAGTGGACCAGAACAATGAGCCCCCATGCATATACATCAGCCAGATTCGGTATGTTTCAACATTTTGTGTACCTGCTTTGTCCATCCCCTCTTCTTGTGGTTGCCGGAATATTTTAAAGCAATTAGCAAACCCCTCGTAGCATTTCAGCCCTATGTGCGTCTCTAAAAAATCTGAATGTTTTCTCATACAACCTTAAGACCTTTATGCCAACCAATGAAAATGATGATTCTTACTTTAATACTGAGTCCATATTCAGGTTTTTCTGATTAACTTTAAAATGTCCTTTTACTCTTGTGTTTTTTGAATCAGGATCCAAATATTGTTCTTGTATTGTAATTGGTAATAACATCCCATTAATCCAGAACAGCCCCCCACCCCACCCCCACCCCCACCCCCAGGTAATTGACGTATTGAAGAAACTGGGCCGGCTGTAGAGTGTTCCACATTCTGGATTTCTCTGTTTGCTTTTTCGTGGTGTCATTTAAATTGCACTTCTGCTTCCTAAATTTCCTATGAGCTGAAAGCCAGCTCCAACAGCTGGATTAGCGTGTTAGGTTCGGACTTTGTAGCAAGAGGCACATGACACGTAGGGGCCGCTCTGCCGTCCGTCACTTCTCTAAAGTGGGCTCAGGTGCGCTCAGCTCTCCGGCTCCTCATTCAGCTGTCATCTGCCATTCGTTTCATTTTCACTGACGATCTCTGCATAAATCGATTATTTTATTAGGAAGTTAGGAAGCGGTGAGTTTGCTAATCATGCCATTCCTTCCACGTTGACTGCTTTTTACTCATCCACTTGCGCTATATATTTGCCTGTAAAGACAGTCAGGTGCGGTTGGCAGATTTCTGCGACGTCTCCCGTGACTTTTAAAAGCCTCCAGGGGTTACTCCCAGGGGTAACCCGCTGAAAGAGATTTTGCAGATATAATTAAGGTTGTGTTCTGGGTGGGTTGAATTTGCTCACACCAGCCCTTTAAAAGCAGAGAATGTCCTCAGGCCGGCAGCAGAAGTCAGAGAGATTGAAGCAGGAGAAAGGTGGGACGCACCCTTGGCAACTTTGCAGGTGGAGGGGGCCCCATGAGAAGGATTGTGAGTGTGTCGAGGAGCTGAGGGTGACCCCTCCTCCTTGGCAGGCAGCAAGGGAACGGGGACCTCAGTCCTACAGCCCTCGGACCTGCATTCTGCCAACAGCATGAATGAGTTTGGGAGCAGATTCCTCCCTGGAGCCTCTAGATAAGAACCCAGGTTGCCAGCACCTTGATTCTGGCTTTGTGAGCCCCTAGGCAGAAAACCCAGCAGAGCCAGCCAGGACTTCTGACCTCCAGAACTGGGAGGTATTTATTAGTGGTGTTTTTAAGTCACTGAGTTTGTGGATGTTTGTTACACAGCAATAGAAGACTAATAGAGCAGGATCAATGCTTAACTTCTTTGTTTTTAATTGCCGGTTTCCAGAATAAAAAAGGTTAAGTAAATGACAGCTGCCTTTATCTTCCTCATCCTAACATAGAAAC
Organism: Balaenoptera borealis; assembly: GCF_965194805.1. Lineage (NCBI taxonomy): Eukaryota > Metazoa > Chordata > Mammalia > Artiodactyla > Balaenopteridae > Balaenoptera > Balaenoptera borealis. The sequence continues at coordinate 498,418 of NW_028123909.1, read as the reverse complement.
CATACGTCTTAACGGACACCAATGAAGTGGATTCCTAATTTGCTGTCAGTAAAACTTACTCATTTAGAGATTGACAAGTGTCCTGGGTTTGGCTCATTGAAAGAATGGTTTTAAAGGGATACTGGTTATCAAATAGACAGTAAAATCAATTTGTCGGTTAAAATCAATTTGTATGGTTAAGATGTTTTGCTACCATTTTCTTCTGTGATATACTGAAATAATTTCATCATATGCAAGTGGGGCACATAACATTTGATAAATTCCATCTGTCTGTTGACAATCTACTCACTTCTCTGACTGCATACCCTCTCCTGTTAGAGAAGGATGTTTCCGATTATAAGGAGACTCCAAAATAGATGCTTAATTCATAAAGTATGCAAATGTTACTCTCATATATAAAGAACATCATGGTTAAAGTACTATGACGTCACATCATTATTGCCATGGAAGACATTTCATTTTCTCACACTGACTTCAGAGCTTAATCCAGAGTCTGAATATTGATCTTTTTCAATTCGTGTGAGAATTGGTGTCTTTGAAACATGGTTTTGGTCAAAACAAAATTTTGCAACTTTTACTCTTTGAAAAACAGCTTTATCGAGGCATGCTATTACATGTTATAAAATTCACTCACTATGAGTGTAAATTTGATGAGTTTTAGTAAACTCTGAGTTGTGCAGCCAGCACCACAGTCTAATTTTAAAACATTTCCATGTGTCAAAGAGACCCCCTGTGCCCACTTGTAGTCACTTCCTGCTCCCATCCCCAGGCAACCAATAATCTGCTTTCTGTCTCTATAGTAATTTTCCTTTTCTGAACATTTCATATGAGTGGAATCTTACAGGTTGTAGACTGTTTGTCTTTTGCACATGGCTTCTTTCATTTAACACCAGGTTTTGGAGGTTGATCCACGTTGTGTGTTCCGGTCTCTCGTTCCCTTTTGTTGCTGAATAATATTCCATTACGTGGATAGACCACATTTTGTTTATCCCTTCGCCAGTTGATGGACATTTGAATTATTCCCACTTTTGGTCTATTACAAACGATGCTGCTGTGTTCACATTCACGTACAAGTGTGGATGTATGTTTTCATTTCTCCTGGGTATGTAACTAGGAGTGGAATTGCTGGGCTGTATGGTGAATTCATGTTTAACTTTCTAAGGAATCACTAATTGCTTTCTAAATTATACTACATTTACATTCTCACCATCATTTTATGAGAGTTCCAGGTTTGCCATAGCCTCATCAACACTTGCTTTTGTCTTTGATTCTAGCCTTCCTAGTGGGTGTGAAGTGGTGCTTCATTGGGGTCTTGATTTGCATTTCCCTAACAGTTAGTGATATTGGACATGTTTGTGGTGATTAGCCATTCTTATATCTTCTTTGGTGAAATATCTATTTAAATCTTATGCCCATTTAAAAAATTGATTGTCTTTATTTATGTTATTTATCATGTGTATAATTCACAAATACTTCCTCCCAGTCAGTGGCTTCTTTTTCATTTTCTTCATAGTGACTTTTGAAGTACAGAAGGTTTTAATTTTGAAGTCCAGTTTACAACTTTTTGAATGAATTTTAGTGTCTTATCTAAGAACTTTTTGCCTAACTGAATTATTCCCCAAAGATTTTTTTCTCTTTTTCTTCTAGAAGTGTTTTAGCATTTTAGCTCTTAGGTCTTTGTTTGATTTTTGAGTTGTCATGTATAACGTGAGGTAAGGGTCTAAATTCATCTTTTTTTGCATGTGGCTATCTAGTTGTCTGAAAAATGTTTGTTTTTTTGTTTGAAGATAAAAACGTTTTCTTCCCCCGTTGGATTGTCTTGGCACCTTTGTTAAAAATTGATTGACCATAAACTTAAGGACTTATGTCTGGACTCTTAGTTTTGTTCTGTTGATGTATATGTCTGTCCTTATGCTGGTCCCACAGTGTCTTGATTACTGTAGCTTTATAGTAAGTTTTGAAATCAGGAAATAAAAATCTTCTCACTTTATTCTTTTCTTTCTTTTTTTTTTCAAACTTGTTTTTGGCTCTTCTGGATCCTTTGCATTTCCATATGAATTTTAGCATCAGTTTTTCAATTTCTGCCCCCCCTCAAAAAAAAGCCTACTCAGATTTTGGTAGGGATTTTGTTGAATGTATAGATTTGGAGACAACTGTCATTTTAACAACATTAAGTCTTCCAATCCATGAATGAAATGTCTCTACAGTTGTTTACGTCGTCCCTAATTTCTCTCAGCAGTGCTTTGTAGTTTTCAGTCTTATGTGTCTTCTTAAATTTATTCACAAATATTTTAATGTTTTTGATGCTATTATGGATGAAATTGTTTCTTTAATTTCATTTTTGGTTGTTCATTGCTAGTACATGGAAATAGAATTGGATTTTGTATGGTGATCTTGTATCCTACAATCTTGCTGAACTAATTTATTAGTTCTAGTAGATTTGTGTATGTGTGTATGTGTGTGAGTTCTTTAGGATTTTCTACATGTAAGATCCTGTCTCTGAATAAAAACAAATGTACTCCTTTCTTTCCAGTCTGGTGCCTTTTCTTTTCGATTTTTCCTTTTCACTTTAATTTCTTAAATATTTATTAACGTTGGTCTCAAACATATTTAGCATGCTTTCAAAGAACATTCGGGTTGAAAGAATGCATAAATTATATTTGGCGTTTGGGGCTAAGGCATAAGAAATATACTTGCCATGGACTTTGAAAAAAAAAGTATGTTTCATTATAAAAAGGATACATTGGAAAGACAGAAATTGCTACCTTACAAAGTTCTTTTTTTTTTAATTATTATTTATTTATTTATTTATTTATTTTTGGCTGTGTTGGGTCTTCGTTTCTGTGCGAGGGCTTCCTCTAGCTGCGGCAAGTGGGGGCCACTCTTCATCGCGGTGCGTGGGCCTCACTATCGTGGCCTTTCGTTGCGGAGCACGGGCTCCAGACGCGCAGGCTCAGTAGTTTTGGCTCACGGGCCTAGTTGCTCTGCGGCATGCGGGATCTTCCCAGAGCAGGGCTCGAACCCGTGTCCCCTGCATTAGCAGGCAGAGTCTCAACCACTGCGCCACCAGGGAAGCCCCAAAGTTCTTTTTAAAAGGATTTTCTAAGCAGGCCTGTAGAAAGAAAGATGGACACAGACATGACATAGAGACCTCTTTTTTTAATTTGGTAATTATATGCAAAATACAGGACCACAGAAGTACTGAAAAAAAAAAATAAGCGACACAGAGGAAAACATTTTAGGTTTACTTTTTTGTCAGTTTCAAGGAACAAAGTTACCAGCCTATTTTATGATTATAAAATTATTGCTCGAAGTGCTTTGTGCTTCAAAACATGGTAGGTGGCTAAAATCTGCAAATACTTAACCTCTGTGCAACTTCTGACTTGAAGAGCAGAGTTAAATGATAGAACATCGAGCCCTTTTGCTTGTGGTCATAGAGAGGGAAATCTTAACCTGGGAACCCCCCTTCAGGCTTTGTTTTCTCTTTTGTTTCCACCTTTGTTTGGAAGAGTTTGTTTGTGTCCCTGTGCAGGGCCTTCCCCAGACAAACAGCCTCCCTGATTGACAGTCACAGATGGCCGCCGTCCCACCCTGTCTGACGTGTAAAACTTCCTCCAGCTGAGAGCCACCAGCCCCAAAAGAGAAGAAAACCTGAGGCCCCATTCAACCCTGCATCAATTATCCATGGCTTTGTGGAGACTTCTAGTGAGGGAAAGAGTTAAAGATCCATTTAAACTTTCAAACAGCAGAGGTAAACACTTGGCTAAGCACAGCTGATTGGATTTTCAATTGAAGAGGCCAGGCAGCCACAGGCAACGGGTGGTGAGGAACCCACAGAAATGATGGACACAGATTCTGCACTTTCAACTTGCATCTCTAGACAGAAATGCCGCCTAGAGAGGAAAGACACTGAAGAAGAGGGAAAGGCTGTGAGTCCAAACCCCACTGGTAGGCAGTCCTTTGGGCTGACTCCTTATCTGTGTTGGCTCCCACAAGCCTGGGTATTGGCGCCCCGGGTTGGAGACGCCACCTGCCCTGCCACGCAGCCTCTGCGGCTCTGAAAACTGGGGACATCTGAGAAAATTGTGGCAGCTTTCAAAGAGAGTAAAAAGGCTTAAACCAGTCCTATGAGAAATTTCGTTGTCTTTTTTGTTCGTTTATTTTAAACCAGTTTATTTGGGCCGGTTTTCCTCTTACAAGACATCATTCAGGTTCTAAGATCAGCCATGATTATCTCTTCCCAGAAAAATTCAGAAGAGCTACACTTCTGCTGGAATGGCACAGTCCTTTAACATCTGCTAATCACTAGAACTATAGGAACCCTGGCATGTGACCACCAGACCCCTGATCTGCCGGCTGGCAACTCTCTCTCTGATCTTGTAGGTGGTTGCTATTTAATTTTCCCTGAGCTCTTCTGAGCCCGTGGTTGATGGGAATTACTATTGGTTTAAGACAGTGATGGCCACCTGTGTACTAAACACAGCACTAGTATTTTCTATGCTAGTTAAAATAATGTGACCAAGTTTGCCCATCCCCCAAAAAGCAGAGCCTGAATAGGAGGTAGGCACTTCACAACTGCTATTTTCCGTCTGTCACCAGGAAAAGTTAGTGGGGAAATGAGCACGCCTCGGGTTTTTTTTTTTTTAATTTTTTTCTTTAAATTTATTTATTTATATTTATTTTTGGCTGTGTTGGGTCTTTGTTTCTACGCGAGGGCTTTTCTCCAGTTGCGGCAAGCGGGGGCCACTCTTCATCGCGGTGCGCCGGCCTCTCACTCTCGCGGCCTCTCTTGTTGCGGAGCACAGGCTCCAGACGCGCAGGCTCAGTAGTTGTGGCTCACGGGCCTAGTTGCTCCGCGGCATGTGGGATCTTCCCAGACCAGGGCTCGAACCCGTGTCCCCTGCATTGGCAGGCAGATTCTCAACCACTGCGCCACCAGGGAAGCCCTGGGTTTTTTTTTAATTGAAGTATAGTTGATAGAATGTTGTGTTAGTTTCAGGTGTACAGCAAAGTGATTCAGTTATACATATATATATTCTTTTTCAGATTCTTTTCCATTATAGGTTATTACAAGATACTGAATGTAGTTCCCTGTGCCATACAGTAGGTCCTTGTGTTTATCTATTTTATATATAATGGTGTGTATCTGTTAATCCCAAACTCCTAATTTATCCCTCCCCACGTTTCTCCTTCGGTAGCCATAAGTTTGTTTTCTATGTCTGTGAGTCTATTTCTGTTTTGTAAATCAGTTCATTTGTATCATTTTTTTAGATTCCATGTATAAGTGATACCATGTAATATTTGTCTTTCTCTGTCTGACTCACTTCACTTAGTATGATCATCTCTAGGTCCGTCCATGTTGCTGCAAATGGCATTATTTCATTCTTTTTCATGGCTGCATAATATACCATTGTGTATATATTGATATATACCACATCATCTCTATCCATTCATCTGTGGACGGACATTTAGGCTGCTTCCATGTCTTGGCTATTGTAAGTAGTGCTGGAGTTTGTTTTTTAAAAAAGCATATAAACTATACAATTCCTAGTTAATATATCATGATACTAAAATCCAGAATTTGGGGGCAGTGCACAGGTCTCTGCTTTATGTGCTTTGTTGAATGAGACATTGAGAATCTAATATATATTAAGTGCTCCACTGGAAATGTCTTATTAAACAAAACAGCACATAGGGGAGACTAGAACAGCGTCAGGCCACAGAGGACTTTCCACCTGCCACCAGCTCACTCTGCAAAAGGATGGATGTGAAACCCACAGACCTCTGGCATGCCAGTATCAGACAGCTGTAAGGAGTGTTTACTACTGCCCAGAAGTCTCCGAAATTCTTGGAAGGGGCTACTGGTGATGTTTCAGCGCCATGAGTTTAGATCCCACGGCAAGTGTGGGGAAACCACTCTTAGCCAAAAGGAAAGTCTAGCCAATCAGCCAACATCTGCAACTGACTCAACTTTGTAGCTGTCTCGTTGCCTGGGTCCACATAATTAAGGGAAAATGCTACATGCTCTAGCAATATTAGCAAAGCTGGGGTCTTAATATATATTCCTAGAGAGTTCTAAGGACCCAGGAAACATCACCTCTACTGGAAAAGTTGACCGTCAGCTTTTTGAACTGACAGTAGAGGGATGATTGGGCGGGTTTAGGACTTTAGGAGCCCCAAACGCCTGAAATTCCAGGTGGCAGTGCACTGTCATTAATATCCCCTGGTTTTAGCTCTTTGGGAGATACCTTTTCTGAGGGTTTTATACATTATTTTTGATTTATTTTAGTATTCCTACTTCTAGTCAAAGTCAAGACCAGGAAATGTAGAGATATGCTATGAGGTGGTTCTCGGGCTTTGTTTGAAATCTACTAAAAATTCCGTCATTCGTTCAGTGACTTTCACTGTGTACCATGCATCCGTGAGTAGTACTGCTATGGGTGCCCCTATGGAGCTGACATTCTTTGTTTAATATACTTATTTAATTATTTATTTGGCTGCGCTGGGTCTTAGTTGTGGCACGTGGGATCTTTTAGTTGCAGCATGCGAACTCTTAGTTGTGGCATGTGGGATCTAGTGCCCTGACCAGGGATCGAACCCGGGCCCCCCTGCACTTAGCCACTGGACCACCAGGGAAGTCCCTGGAGCTAACATTCTACCGGGGGGTTGGGGGGGGGGGGCGGGAGACAGACCAACGAATACACACTGTCCGCACAGTAGTAAATGTTGTGGAGAATTGTAGAGGCCAGAGGGGGGCAGGGCTTGCCGGTATGTGCGGCAGTTTCAAAAGGGTGTTTGGAGAAGGCACCACTTATAAAGGGACGGTTGAACAGCGTCCTGGGGAGGTGTGAGGGCTGAGCCCCTGTGTACTGGGGGGAAGTGGGTCCAGGCAGAGGGCTCAGCAGGGCAGAGACCCTAAGACTGGAACCACGTGGTGGAGGAAGAGCAAGGTGGCTGCAGCCAAGGGGCTGAGTGCGAGGGACCGCGAGACAGGTGGGGGGTGGTTGGCGAGGCTTTTTAGGCAATCACGAGGATCTCCACTTTTACTGGTCCTGGGATGGGGCACAGGAAAGTTTGAGCACTGGGGCGGCACACCCTGACTCAAGTGCTCATGCAGCATCGTCTCGGTGCTGTGGAAGCAAGAAGCAGGAGATGCTGCAGCGCTCAGCAAGAGATGATCCCGGCTTTGGGACCAGCGGCCAGCAGTGGAGGTGGTGAGAAGTCATCTGAAGATGGGAGGATAGATTTGCAGTGAATTGTGCTGTGGTACAAAAGCGGGTGGGAGGCACAGGGGCTTGCAGGGTACCATGTGCTTGGGTTCAGCTGGGGTCAGAAGGTGAAAGAAAGGCTCAGGCAAGAGCCTGAGGGTGTAGGGCGATGACTGTGTTCATGCATCTCGGAATTAAGGTGACTTGCTTGCTTTGCACAGTGGGCCGTCTGCTGAAGAGTATTGTCACACCCGCTCTGTGTTCTGCGTGATGCTTTTAGGTCAGCCTTAGAGTTCAGAGCTTTGTCCCAACTCTGCTCGCTGATGAACAGAGAAGATTCTTGTGATTTGGTGGTTTCCAAGAGAAATCCCAGCAAAGTGTGGATGGAGGTGGGGGCAGAGAGAATTGCTTTAGTCCCTCAAAGAGACTGTTTATAACAGTAGAACACAGTGAGAGCAACTAGGACAGCTTCTTCAAGAAGCACATATTCTTTCTTCCCTTGTAAGAGGCACTTACTCTCCAAAGAAATCTTTTTTTTTTTTCCTTACTGGAAATATTTCACTGCTTTGATTTTATTTTTTAATTCATTGTCTTCAAAGTTTGCTCTTTCAGAATTCATTTGCTTACCATATAATCTATGACTATTTCAGAAGATTGAAATTAGGTTTGTTTTGTGGCTTCTACTTTTAAACCAAGAAGTGGGTTCAGAATTGGTGATGGAAGAGAACTTGAAATAGGATAGCTTATTGGGAACATTGATTTGGGCCCTTTTCTTCTAGTGTTACTTTTTAGCTTATCTCTTTCAGAATATGCCTGATTTCCTTCTCTTGAGATACCACATGTCTAAGGATCCAGTTGTTACTTAATTTTTCTTTGTTTACTGATAAATATGCTGTATGCTTTTGTTCTTTTAAAAAGCAATTTTATTGAGGTATAAAACACTCACAATAAAATACATCCAATTTAAGTATAGAGTTTGAGTTTTGACAAAAGTGTGCACCCGCGTACCTGTTACCACGATCCATATATGGACCATTTCCATCACTTTAAAAAGTACACTCTGGGCCCGTTTCTAAATAGCTCATCCCACCCAGCCCCAGGCAAACACTGATCTGCTTCTGCTTCCAGTCACAATAGATTATATTTGCCTTTTCTAGAACATCCTATCAATAGAATCAAATCCTATGCACTCTTTTGGGTCTGGCCCCTTTGCCTCAGCACCATGTTCTTCCTTGAGGTTCATTATCATGTTGCTTGTGTTGGGGTTTTTGTTTCTTTTATTGCTGAATAGTATTCCAATGTATGGACTTATTAACACACTTCACTTTTCATGGACATCGGGTTGTTTCCAGTTCAGGGAAATTATGAGTAAAGCTGCTATGGATATTTTTCATCAAGTCTTGTTGTGAACAAATGCTGTCATTTCTCTTTGGTAAGTGCCTAGGAGAGGCATTGTTGCATCTCCTGTGATAGGTACACACGGTATTTTTTTGTTTTTTGGTCGTACCATGCAGCTTGCGGGATCTTAGTCCCCCGACCAGAGATTGAACCTGTGCCCCCTGCAGTGGAAGCATGGACCCCTAACCACTTACCGCCAGGGAATTCCCAGTACACACACATTATGATTGTTATGTCATCTTGATGAATCTACCACTTTTATCATGATGAGAAGTCTGTCCTGGTAATAATATATTTGTTCTGACGTCTACTTTGTCTAATATTGTTATAATCACTCGAGCTTTCTTGATATTAGTGTTTGCATGGTATGTCTATTCTCTGACCTCTGCCTTGTAATTAGACTATTTAGACCATTTACACTTGAATAATTACCAATTTAGTTGGATTTAAATCTCGTATGTATTATTTGTTTCCTTGTTGCTTTTTTCTTCTCCAGTCTTCTTTTGGATTGAGTATATCCTAGTAAGTTGTCATCACCACTGGCTTATAATAGCTATATAGCTCTTCATTTCATTTATTTTTCTGGTGTTTCCAGGCACCTCGTCTTCCATGAACTCCTGGTGCCTTTGCCTCGGCAGGACCACCATGGTCTGCTTGGGTCCCCCTCCCAGCACCACATTTCAGAAAGTGCCTCCAGGCGAAGAGCTGACGCAGCCTGGGGTCCTCCTAGTTTGCTTCCCTTCTTTCAGGGACTCTAGCCCCTTCTGTGTCTGAAAACAGTTACTTCATATACTTTGTCCAGTTTTCTGGTTGTTATTGTGGGAGCTTAGGTTCGGCTCTGGTTACCATATTATGTTCTGAAGTGTAATTTTATTTTTGAAATAAAGTATTTGGTTCTTGGCAGGAGAATGTGTTAAATATGTGAAATTGGGACTGCCTGTAAAACCCTAGATGCATAACACCATTGTTATGACTTCACAAAGTGATGTAAAGATGGTGATGATCAGTTTCCGGCTTACGCATAGCAGCACGTGTAAACCTCAGAAGCAGAAGCTTTGAAAAGTTCTGTATCAGTCCCGTTTGAATGATAACAGCCCATAATCGAGCCCTTAGGTGCTCAGTGTTCTACATACAGATCTTTTTTAAAAAAAATCATCTTACGTGTGTGTTTTTTTAAATTATTTATTTATTTATTTATTTATTTTTGGCTGCGTTGAGTCTTCGTTGCTGTGCACGGGTTTTCTCTAGTTGCGGCGAGCGGGGGCTGCTCTTCGTTGTGGTGTGAGGGCTTCTCACTGTGGTAGCTTCTCTTGTTGCAGAGCACGGGCTGTAGCACGCGGGCTTCAGTAGTTGTGGTGCGTGGGCTTCAGTAGTTGTGGCTCACCGGCTCTAGAGCGCAGGCTCAGTAGTTGTAGTGCACGGGCTTAGTTGCTCCGAGGCATGTGGGATCTTCCCGGACCAGGGCTTAAACCCGTGTCCCCTGCATTGACAGGCGGATTCTTAACCACTGTGCCACCAGGGAAGCCCCTGAGGTTTTAATTTAATTTTAATTCATTTAAATTGAAATAGCCCCATGTGGCTAGTGGCTGCCGTATTAGACAGCAAAACTCCAGGTAGCAAGGGAGCAGGGGTAGAAAGACAGCCCTGTGGTGGAGCAGTCAGGGGAGCCTCCCAGCAAAAGACTGACCAGCCTCTTGCCTCACTGTGGCAGGGGAAGCCCCAGGCTGGAAATGGCAAATACTTGGCACAGGCACCACTCCGAACCATTCCTGCGCCCATGGCAGACATTGCTAGTCAATCACCACACACTTTCTTGCTAGTTCAGCCATAGCTCAGGATCCTTCTCAATACAACACTCCAGGCAGTCCCCAACTACAGATCAGTAGATGCTAGCATTTGAGAGAAATATTACTGGTCATCCCTAGGCCAGGAGGCCCATCTGGGAGGTCCAGGATCTCACCAGGCTGTAAGGTGGCTGGCAAGGGACGTGTGGCCAACCTGGGTCAGTGAGGCAACCACAAATATGGAGAGTGGAGAGGCAATGTGCTGGAGGAGCCAAGATTTTTCTATTTCTTCAAGAAACACTCAGAGCATGATTTAGGGAGAGAGGAAGGGGGTGGGGGGAGAGGTGAAGACTTGTCAAAGCCAGCTGATGTGCAAAGCATTTGGAGATTTTTATTGAGCTGGGTGCAATATTGTGATTTATGAAGAAAAATACATATTTGGTCATTCGGACCAAAAATATATATTTGGCCATCTCCCACGTGGCCCAAACCTTAAAATATTTACATTTTCGCCCTTTTTGGAAAAAAAAAATTTGCTGACCCTTATTCTAGAGAGGGTTCTGAATTGCCCACAAAAGTGGACTTGCTGGATTAAAGGAAATATGCATTGAAAATTTCAGCAGATGCTGCCCTTCATACTTGCACTAGCTAGCAGTGTATGAGATTGCCTGTTCCCCAGTATCCTCACCAACACAGAGTAATATCAAACTTTTCCATGTGGCCAATTGGATAGGTGAAAATGGTATTTCACTATCGTTTTAATTGTACTTACCTTATTAGCAGTAAGATTTAGTATTAGGCAGTAGGTATAATAAAATATATATTTGGTCTTTGTCCCTCATTCCTGGCACAAAACTTCTAAACCCCGTGGAATTTCCAGATAGGAGTGTCTTTTGATATTCATAACAAAACCCTTTCAACCACACCTGAGTTTGTGTTAATGAGGTGACTTTTGGAAAGCCCCTAAGGAAGGGGCTGGTTGCCAGGGGAACCAACCAGAATTAGAGGATTGGAACTTTCAGTCTCTTCCACCCTCCCCCCCACCCCCTTGAAGGGGAGAGGGGCTTGAGGTTGAATCAGTTAATCCTGTCTACATAACGAAGCTTCAGTGAAATTAAAAGAATGGAGTTTGGGGCTTCCCTGGTGGCGCAGTGGTTGAGAGTCTGCCTGCCAATGCAGGGGACGCGGGCTCGAGCCCTGGTCTGGGAAGATGCCACATGACACGGAGCAAGTGGGCCCGTGAGCCACAACTGCTGAGCCTGCGCGTCTGGAGCCTGTGCTCCGCAACAAGAGAGGCCGCGATGGTGAGAGACCCGCGCATCGCGATGAAGAGTGGCCCCCGCTTGCCACAACTAGAGAAAGCCCTTGCACAGAAACGAAGACCCAACACAACTAAAATAAATAAATAAATAAATAATTTAAAAAAAAAGTTCTTCAAAATTATTAAAAAAAAAAAAAAAAAAAAGAATGGAGTTTGGAGAGCTTCTGGATTGGTGTACCCAGGGAGGTGCCAGGTGGGACAGCATGGAAGCTTTGCACCCCTTTCCCCATACCTTGCCCTGTGCGTCTCTTCCATATGGCTGTTCCTGAGTTAGATCTTTTTATAATAAACTGGTAATCTAGAAAGGAAAAAAAATATTATATATATATATATATATATATTTGGTCATCTCATATATATTTGGCTTTCCAAAAGTCACCTCATTAACATAACAAAAGGCACCTTTTTTAAAAAATTAATTTTATTTGAGCGTAGTTCTGCTGTACAGCAAAGTGAATCAGCTATACATATACATATATCCCCTCTTTTTTGGATTTCCTTCCCATTTAGGTCACCACAGAGCATTGAGTAGAGTTCCCTGTGCTATACAGTAGGTTCTCATTAGCCTGGAAGGGCGACGCTGCACTCTCCCCTCCGTTGCCAGGCAGGCTGTGCTTCTGTTACTGCAGCCCAAGGCCCCGAGAGCCTGCTCTGGTTCCTTAGGGGCCCCTGGGAGGGGTGTTTGTCACAGGTCTCTCCGCAAGCCCAGTTCTCTCGACCGTGACTGTCCTCGATTGCGGCGTCTGCTACACGGCCTGGGTCAAAGAGCCTAAAAGTGCGGGGATTGGGACCCAACCTGGTAGGAGGAACTTGAGTCCCGTGATCCCCCTAAGCCCCTGTAACCCTGCGGTGGGCGTGGGTCCCCCTCAAGTCACGCTGCCTCCCACACCCACAGCTTCCTTCTGTCTTTGGCTGAGTCCCCTCTGGTTCCTCAAATGGCCACCAGGTGGGAGCAGAGACCTGCGGTGAGGCTGGGACTGAGGCCTCCTTGAAGATGGGCTAGGAGGGCTCCAGGCAGGGCTGGGGGCCTCTCTCACTGGGGGTCTGGGCTTGCCGGGTGGCTGGGAGCTGGGTGCGTGCCTGGGGGTGCAGGCCTCTTTTGGGGTGAGTGTGCTGTGACTGCGTGGGGTGTAGATGGGCACACCTGTGTGCAGAGGCCTCTGCAGCTGTTGGGTGCGTGTGCCCTTGAGCATGCCCGTGTGCAAGCATGCAGGGGGTACCTGTGTGTGACTGTGGGGCCTGGGTCTGCAGAATCCTCCCTGTTCCCCTGCAGGCCTGAGAAGGCTGACGATTGGGATAGCCTGGCCCTTGAACTTTATGTTTCCAAAGCGGCAGGTGGCTCCGAGGCTCGGACCTCAGGACCCCCTGCCCGCTGCGTTCCCTTAGGCTGTGTCCAGCCAGTGTGGCGGCTTGTCCTACTTTGCCAGGTTTGGGGTCCTGCTGAGCCTTTTTTATTTATTTATTTATTTTAACATCTTTATTGGAGTATACTTGCTTTACAATGGTGTGTTAGTTTCTGCTGTGTAACAAAGTGAATCAGTTATACATATACGTATGTTCCCATATCTCTTCCCTCTTGCATCTCCCTCCCTCCCACCCTCCCTATCCCACCCCTCTAGGTGGTCACAAAGCACCAAGCTGATCTCCCTGTGCTCTGCGGCTGCTTCCCACTAGCTCTCTGTTTGACGTTTGATAGTGTATATATGTCCATGCCACTGTCTCACTTTGTCACAAATCACCAAGCTGATCTCCCTGTGCTCTGCGGCTGCTTCCCACTAGCTCTCTGTTTGACGTTTGATAGTGTATATATGTCCATGCCACTGTCTCACTTTGTCACATCTTACCCTTCCCCCTCCCCATATCCTCAGGTCCATTCTCTAGTAGGTCTGTGAGCCTTTTGATTTGTGTCAGGATGGGGACTCATTGCTGTTCCTGGGGGCCTCGGGGTAGGAAAGGCCAACAGTGCACTGGGGGTGCTCCTTAGCCCCAGGCTGGGGGTTCGGGGAGGGGGAGGGCCGCCACACCGGAGTTTGTGCCCCTGGTCCTGCCAAGCCACTGGGAGGGTGGATGCTAGCCCACTTGTCACCCGCTTAGCATCCTGGGCTTCCAAGGTCCTCCTCCAGCCAGGCCCGTTTCCCTGCTCCCTTTGGTGCCTTTCTACTGCCCTCACTACCTCCACCGCCCTCTTCCGTTCTCCCTGAAAACCACGCTAAGCAGACATTTGTCAAGGTCACAGTGACCTCCATGCTGCCAAGCCCAGTGGACAATTCTCCGGCCTCCTCTGACTTGACCCTCAGCAGCACTTCAGGGGCTGGTCCTTACCTCCTCCTGCCATCACTCCCTTCCGCAGCTCAGGAATTCCGCTCTCCTGGTTTTCCTTCTGTCCCGCTGGCCCTCCCTCTCAGCCTCCTTTGCTGGTCCCTGATCTCTCCAAGTCTGGGTGCCCCATCCCTACACCTCTTCTGTCTCCCTCTTTAAACGCCCACTTCCTTGGTGATCTCATCCAAGCTCATGGCTTTCAAATGACTCCCGTTGAGTATAATTTAATTAGTTGGTTTTTTATCATCTGTCTTCTCCCAAAGGAAAGCAAGCTCTACAGGCAGGGCTTTTTTTGTCTTAAGTCAGGTTTATTAAGGTATAATTTACATACAGTTAATGTCACCCTTTTTAGTGTTCACTTCTGTAAGTTTTTGACAAACACGTATAGTTGTGAAACTGTCTCTGCCATCAATTACAGGACAGTTCCCATCACCCCCAAAAGTTCTCCATACCCTTGTGGTCATCCCCTCCCCCATGTCCCGCCCTGGGCAGCCACTAATCTGTTCTTTTGTCCCTTTTCCCTAGTTGTGCCTTTTCTGAAAAGTCATATAAATGGGATTGTACTGCGTGTAACCTTTGGAATCGGCTTCTTCCACTTATCACAATGCACAGCGCATTTGAGATTCACCCATATTGTTGCAGCTGTGAGCCGTTAGTTCTTTTATTCTATTGTATTTTATTGCACAGCTTTGTTTATCTGTTCGGAGGGGGACCAGTTGTCCTGGTTTCCGTGGGAGGGAATGGTTTTTCTGGGACATGGGACTTTCAGTGCTAAAACCAGGGTGGTTGGTTATCTTAGTTCTTTAGTTGAGGGACATTTGGGTTGTTTCTAGGTTGTTGATGATTTTGAATACCTACTCAATATAACCAGTGACAGAGGGTTTTTTGGTGAACACAAATGTCCATTTCTCTTGGGTAAATACCTAGGAGTGGGGTTGCTCAGTTGGATGACGAGTGTACGTATCACTGTAAAAGAGGCTGCCAAGCTGTTCTCCAGAGTGGCTGTATTGTGTAGCATTGTGGGAGAATTCCACTTGCTCTGCATCTTAACCAGAACTTGGTAGTGTGTCAAAAAAAATTAAAAACCGGTTTTTTAGCCATCTTAATAGGTGTATAATGATATCTCCTCACGGTTGGCAGAGATTTCCTTTATTCGCCTTGAGTAGTGTTGTGCCCCCAGTGCCTGGGTTAGTGCCTGCTATGTAGTAGACACTCAATGAATTTTTTTTTTTTTACTGAGTGAATGAATGTATGGATGGATGAATGAATGAAGTCAAAGGGGCTTCCGGTATCTAAATCTGTTATAGCAAATACATAGCACACGTACCGCCAATTCCCCCATGCCCCATTCTGTTTCCATGGCAGACGTCACTCATCAATTGAGCCATTTTATCCACCTGCTTCATTTCAGACAGGTACGATCCAGTCCTTTGTGTAGCAAGTGAGATGAGCCCCATGAGCTAATGCAGCTTTAGTTCAAGCCTCTCATTGGCTGAAGAAGAGGCCAGGCTCAGAGCAGGGTCCAAGGCTGCCCAAGGACTCACAGCGAGCCAGTGGCAGGACTAGATCTCCAGGCTGGGCTCTCCCCAGAAAAATGCACGACGTCTCTGACAAGGCTGGAGTAGGATGGGAGGCATGGACGTGGATCTGGGCTTGAGGCCGGGTTGGAGCATTGTGGAGTGCTCCCTGGGCCCCGGCCGGGTGGGAAGGCTGATGCCGGCGCTCTTCCTGCAGGTGCCCAGGAGCTGCTGGGATGGCCTACCCGCCCACGTTGGCTCCCTGGCCCAGCGGGCGTACTGGGCTCTGCTGAGCCAGCAGAGGGACCAGAGCATCGTGGCCCTGGGCCAGAGCGGTGCTGGCAAGACCACCTGCTGCGAGCAGGTCCTGGAGCACCTGGTGGGGATGGCAGGCAGTGTGGATGGCAGGGTCTCAGGTACAGTGGTCTCCAGGTGACGTGCAGCTGGGACGTGGTGGGGGCGGTGGCGTGGGGGAAGGGAAGGGAGAGTCAGAGGGGGTGCTGGGCGGCTCTTTCTTATATCTGCTCAGCTAGCGTTCACTGAGCACCTGTGTGCAGACCCTGTGCTGGCTTCTGGGCAGGGCCACCCCTAGTCTGTTGGGTACTTTTGTGTGAATTAGAAACAGGTACTCCTTGCCTAAGACACTCACTGCCACATGTGGAACCGTCGTCACGCATTGACATTGTTAGAACCAAACACTTGACCACCACGTTCTGGGCCATCATCCTAATAAGTATACAGGCCTATGGCTATCTGATATAAATGCTGTGCCCTTAGGTGTGGTGTCCTTGTGCAGCGCACAGCCCACTGGACTGTGCAGAGGACCCGATAAGTAAAAACAAAGACAAGGAGGCACTGACAGCCGGAAGGGAGACTCAGCTGCTCATCTGTGCCAGACTCCAGTGCTCTGCACCGCTTGCTGGCCGAGCTGGGGAGGGGAGAGGCGGAGGGAGCACAGAGAAGGGGCCGGGGGGCTTCCTTGAGGAAATGATGTTTGAGCTGGGCATTAAAGAAAGAGTTTCAACATTGTAAATCAACTATACTTCAATAAAAAATAGTGTCAGTTGGTGATAATAATTACAATATTGATGGGGATCGTGGTAAATGCTTGCTGAGGACTTACGCGCCAGGCTCTATTCCAAGCAGGTTAACTTATTTATTATTTAAAACATCCCTATAAGGTAGACATTATTATTATTTGAATTTTATAGATGAGGCCATTAAAACGCAGGGAGGTTAACCAGCTTGCCCAAGGCCACACAGCTCATACATCCTAGCACCGAGATTCAAACACAGACAGTTTGGCTCCAGAGCTGTTACCCCTGGGCCAGTGTTCTCAATGTATTGTTGCCCCTCTGAGGAGCCTTTTTAGTTGTTCTTTCTCCTAATCGTCTCCCACCGTGAAAAGTTAATGCCATAGATTCACCATATATTTGTTTATGCAGTGTGTGTGTATGTGTGTATATATATACAGACACACACAGACGTGTGTGTGTGTGTGTGTATCTGTGCTCTATTCTATACATAAGAAAGGAAAACTGCCCCCATCCTCAAGAATCAGTTTCTGCCCTCTTGGGGGCAGTATTCCCCCTGCTGAGAATATATGGCCCAGGCAGTATTGCTTTTCTAATAATAACAAACAATACTAACACCACCACATTTGGAGCATGTTCTGAGCACTTTACATTATTAAAGCTTTTAGTCTTTGTGGCAACCACATGAGGTAAGTAAGTACTATTATTACCCCCATCTTATAGATGGGGTATCTGAGGCACAGGGGGGTTAATTTATTCGCTCCAAATCAGGTGACTAACAACGGGGAGAGGCCATATTCAAGCTTGTTTAACCATTGTACTATCCTGCTTCTCCACTGGGCTTATTCCAATGCTTTATTGATCACCTGTTCTGCACCTGGCCCAGGTTAGAGCCCTGTGAGGAGCTGGGGATACAGCAAGGAGAGGCCCTCCCAGAATGTAGATCTGCTGAAAGTGTGTGTTGGGGGAGTGGAAGTCAGGCTAGGCTGTATCCAGGTGCCTAGCACATAGTGGGTGCTTGTTAAATAGTTATGTTAAAAAGCTTGGGACTGCTGGGCTTTTTGAGCTGGCTGTGATGGGCGTTCCCCAACAGCAGGTCCAAGAATGTTAATGCTCTGCCCTCCTCCTAGACTCCACCAGGCCCAGGAGGCCCTAGGGCAGCCCTTGTCACTCAGATCGTACCAATCCTAGGTGTGTGTATCTCCCCTTCTGGGCTCACTCTTGCTCACCCCGCGCCCCTGCTTGCAGCACAGGGCCAGCCCAGCAGCGGAAGAGGTGTGGCTTAGAGCTGAGTTGGGGGAGTGGAGGGGCCCCTGCTGGGGCCTGGGGCCAGAATGGGGTCCTGTGAGAGGTGGGGGTGGCAGCACCCGGGCCACGGGTGATGCCCTGTCTGTGCCCCACCAGTGGAGAAGATTCGAGCCACCTTCACTGTCCTCCGGGCCTTTGGCTCCGTGTTCACCGGCCACAGCCGCCGTGCCACCCGGTGCTCCATGGTGATGTCACTGGACTTGAACGCCACAGGCCGAGTCACGGCCGCCCAGCTCCAGGTGAGGCCTCTGGGTGGGAGGGAGAGGGGGCTCTTTGGGGCTGCAGTAGCCTCAGCCCCACTCAGCAGGGCCCACGCCTCCAGCTGGGACCCTGGAATGTGTCTAAATGGTCATCGCTCCCCAGGCCAAGGCCAGCTCCTCCCCACCTCACTCAGTGCCCAGACATCTCCTCCCGGAGCAGGCCAGCTCGTCTGTGCCTCGGAGTATCACAGGGATGAAATATTCATGAGTAGATACATAATTCAGCCACTCATTAGCTGGGTCTTAAAAGCGTAAGCTGAAATTAAACAGGCGCTCGCTGGCCTTCTGCGGCAGCCCGTGTGTGACAGGCACATGGCCTGTTTGTTCCTCTCTCTGAAATCACCTGGCTCCTCCCCTTCCCCCCCCGCCGCCCCCGCCAACATTCTGTTTGAACAGAAAACAGGATTAGGTTATTAGAAGGGTTGTTTGTATGCGGAGCTAGGAGAATACCCAGACTCGCTGGTGCACGATAAATCCCTTTCTGTCCCGGCCCTGAAAGTCTACCGTGCATCACCATGTGGGTCAAGTTATTAAGGGCTTCGGTTGCATAAGAGTGTGTTGGAGGGCGGCTCTGGGTTAATTGTTAGTACCCTTGGATTCCTTCATCGGAATGAGCCCGTTGCATTCGTTGATTGCCTGCGTGGACGCTGAATCAGTGAGACAAAGGCCTGGCACGTTTTGATTTGGAGGCGTCCAGCCAAGTTGGGGCCTGAGGTGCTGCCTCGAAGAGTGGGCCTGGGGGTTGGTGGGGGTGTGCGGGCAGCCTAGCGGGGCCTCGTGCTGACCGGCGCCTGTCCTCTCCCCTGGCAGACGATGCTGTTGGAGAAGAGCCACGTGGCCCGGCAGCTGGAAGGGGAAGGCAGTTTCGAGGTTTTCTCCCAGATGCTATCCGGATTGGACCTGGCTCTCAGGTGAGCGACTGGGCTGAGCAGGGACAGCCGAGGGCAGTGAGACAAAGGGCCTCCGCTCTCCAGGGCCCCAGCCCTGCCTCTGCCCAGAGGTGAGAGGCAGTGGAGCCCAGTGGTTAGGAATCTGGCCTCTGATTCTTGCTGCCTGGTACTGCTCCTGGGCTGGGTGAACCTGGCCAGGTGTCACCTGCTCTGAACCTCCGTTTCTTCCTCTGTAAAGTGGAAATAGTACCTTGACTGCTGACCTTACAGGATTAAGTGAGATAATTCACATATGGCTCTTTATACACGCTGGGGGGTGGTGGTGGATGTCTGCTGTGACGGTGACATTTTGGTACAGGTTCTGACAGCAGCGTGGGAGGTGGGCAAGGAACAGCAGACCCCAAATCTTCCAGAAGCTCCTAAACTCTGTGAGAGCCTTGGGTGCACCTGAGGTAGCTCAGGGCGAGGAGGCACCAGGTGGAACAGCAGAGAAGCCACAAGACTCATCTGGGAGGGCCTTCTGGGGGAGGTGGCCCAGGGAGTCATCTCTGCCCCTCGCTGACTCCTGGGAATTCTTGGACATGTGGCTCCCTGTCTCTGAGCCTTGG
Source organism: Balaenoptera borealis (assembly GCF_965194805.1). Classification (NCBI taxonomy): domain Eukaryota; kingdom Metazoa; phylum Chordata; class Mammalia; order Artiodactyla; family Balaenopteridae; genus Balaenoptera; species Balaenoptera borealis. The sequence continues at coordinate 478,771 of NW_028123909.1, read as the reverse complement.
TTTCCTCATCTGTTGAACGAATGAGTAAGGTTCTATCTAGTGAAGCTCCAGGGAGTGCTCACCCCAGGCGAGGGGTGATAATTTTCAATTTGCCTCTGCGTCCCCCATCATTTGTCTCCTGCCTTCCACCCCCGTCTGAAGGGCAGGCCCAACCTGTCCTGAGCCTCCTGGCTAAGGCCAGAGGGGCACCTTACCCTTTGGAGAGAGGGCAGATTAGGGAGGAAACTCCCAGTTTTCAGAGCAGGGTAACTGAGGAGTAAGGAAGCTTCTGGAAGGCCTTCACTTAAGAAGGGCCCATTGAGGGCAGCAAGTGAGGAATATTCGGGAGGCAGGGCCAGGGCCTGAGGCAGACCCCGGGGCCACCTGGGGCACTCTGTGGAGCCCCGTGCCATGATGCCCACCTGCCCTGCCAGGCCACTGGTGTGGGTGGGTCCTCCCTTACTTCTGGTCCCTTCTCTGTTTCCAGGACAGAACTGTACCTGCACCAGCTGGCAGACAGCAGCTCCTTCGGCATGGGCGTGTGGCCTAAGGTAAAGAGGAGGTCCTTCTGGGTGTGAGTGGGTGTCTGTGTCCCCATGGCCAAGATGGGCGGGTCCCCTGTGTGGCTCGTCCCTCTGCCACTGGGGTGAGTAGTTGGCAAGGGCTGGTCACGTGGGGGAGGCAGGGTTGCCTTTATGGGGCCTGGGCTTGTCAGGGAAATGAGTCTTGTGCTAATAAAGGGAACCAGGAGGTGGTTTGTGTAGAGGTTAGGGCACGGTCTCCGGGACAGGCTGTCTGGGTTCAAACCCCGGCTCTGACACTTACTGGATATGAGACCTCAGGCATGGACCCTAGCCTCTCTGAATGTCTGTGTCCTCTTCGGTAAAATAACAACAGAACGGGCGGGCAGGCTGAGGAGAGGACAGAGCGTGGCACGGCCTGCCCGCCTGGGCCACGGGGAGAAGGTCGGGGCGCCGCCCGCGCCCTCGTTCCGCTGCCTGGCGTCCTTTGTGGAGGCAGGGCTCCCAAGGAGCTCAAAGGCCAGGGAAGGACACACGGGACGGTCCAGAGCCACCCTACCGCTCCAGTGGTGCAGCACCCTCTCTGAATTCCTACTGCCACCAAAACACATCCCTAAGGCCTTTGGGAAGAATTGCTAGGACCCAGGAAGGCGGCCCCTTGCTGTGGTCCAGACTTCAGCAGCTGCCGATGACCAGAGGGAGCCAGCCGGCCGGCCGTGAGCAGGAGGACAGGACACGGGGACAGGGACAGCCCCAGCCGGGCTTCCCGCAGCTGTGCCCACCACCAGAACCAGCTCCAGCCAGTCACAGCCCCCGAGATGCCAAACAGAGACGGGCGAGAGGCCGGCAGGAAACTGACACCCCCTCACTGGAGAGCCTGCCCGGTCGGGGTGCGGGGCACCATCCCCGTCTGAACTCACCCCACAGCTCAGCCGTCTCCCAGTGACCCAGACGCGTCACCACGGCCCCAGGGCTGATCCCCGACCAAGGTCAGAACTCCCCCCAGTGTGACGGCCCCCATGCCACTCCTGTGGTGGAAGGGACGGCAGGCAGAGACCAGGAGTAGAGTCTTTTTTATTAATGGCTGCGTTTTCAAAGAACCGTTTTGTTACCAGGAAAGCTCCCCAGGAAGGGATTGCATTAGTGCAACAAGGGGGAGCCTTGATGCCAGGCTTTCCAGACACTTCCAGGTGGAGACTTTTGGCCTAGGCCGGCCGCCGGGGACTCGGGGGCTGGGAGGACACACGGCCCCTCCCCCGCCCCGACGGGGCGCTAAGGCACCCGGCCCGCCTGGGGGGGCAAAACCCCGTGCCGTCAGCAGGCCGGCGGCTTGCAGCCCTCAACCTGCAGCCCTTTGCTCAGGAGGAAGGCGTCCTGCATGGGGTCACAACCCAGGAAGAGCTTCACCATGCCCTTGGCATCCTCGGAGCCCCCTGGCCTCAGAATGCAGCTTCTGTAGTCCATGGCAACCTGAGGAGAGGGGGCGGGGCTGCAGGAGGGTGGAGCACCCCCTTCACGGAGGGTGTGGGTGTGGCCACCTCTGCTGTGACTCAACAAAGGGCAGGGGAGCAGGGGGTTCTGGGCAGGGCCCTCAGAGCCTGGCAGGCCCAGGCGGGCGGCAAAAGCATCTAGGCCCAGGCCCAAGGACCTCCGTGTTGGTCTGCACGGCAGGCCGGCCTCTCACCTTGCCACTCAGGACGCCCTCCTGCTTGAAACGAGTGTGTGGACCGTGTCCGCGGAGTACACCTCGCTGCACAGGTAGCCATAGGACTGGGCGTCGTAGCTTCCTGCCAGGTGGCCGAAGGTCGCAGGCAGGTGGGTCCCTGGGACACATGCGGAGAGGCTCCTGCCCGGCCCCCTGGCCGCTCCGTGCCCCTTCCCCAGAGCCCAGAGCTTGGGGCCTCAAAGCAGCCCTGTCTGAGTCCCCTGCCACTAGAGGGAGTATTGGCCCAACACTTCTAGAAAACAGGGACCTTGCGGGCAACTCAGTGGAGGGACACAAATCAATCGTTGCCGACATTCTGCTGAAGCTCACGAGGGTTCACCCCTAAGCCTCTTACAGGGACAGCTGCCCGAGGCTCCGAGGGATGAGTCAGGGCTCGCCCTCCAGCACGGGGAGAGCGCGGGTTAAAGCGCTCACGAGGGAGTGAACTGCGTCTCCGCACCGACACGCTCGGGCAAACCTCGTCGACGCGTTCCGTCCAGGGTATGAAGCCCTCTCCTGCCTCTTCCAGGCTCTCCAGAAAGCACGTGCAGATACGCCCAGCCCACCCTCGGACTCCGCGGGCCACAGCTGGAGGGACCAGCCCAGGAACCCAGGCAGGAAGAGGCCAGAGGTCAGCGAGCCTCGACCAGAGCCCGTCAGTCGGTCCCCCTTCACACACCACCAGAGGATCCTCTTGACCTGGGCAGTAGCCGCCAACCGACCGCTAAGGTGGGCCCGGCGTGCGCTTGGCTACCTGGCGTGGCTGGGACCCCGAGGATCTCCTGGCAGAGGCGGGCATTGTCCTAGGCCGGGTCCGAGGGCGTCTGCGTGTGCAGGGCCTGGTCCACCTTGGCCAGGACGATCTGGCGCAGGTTGAAGAGGCCTGGAGGGCGGGAGGAAGGAGACGGGGGCGCTGGCACTGTGTCCAGGCCGCGCTTTCCAGCCGGGCGGTCCGGGAGCCCCTTTCCTTTCCCTCGGCCCGGCCGCACGGGGGTTGGCCAGCCGGGACTTGATGAGCTTGTCCAGCAGCTCCTGGGGGACGGCGCTGCTCGTGCCCCGCCGAGACTGGCAGCAGCGCCAGGGCTTCACAGGGCGCGGCGCTCCCGGCCCCAGAGCCTACCCTCTGGTTCTCATCCCCGGCTGTCACCAGAGTCGCAGGCAACGTGCCCTTCTTTTCGTTTGTCTTTTTTCCGGCCCTCGACCATGCAAAGGTGTGAAGCCCTGCCACTCGCTGCCACGTGGATGCACCGTGAGAACACGGTGCTCAGCGAGAGAAGTCAGACACAGAAGGACACACAGGGTGTGACCCCACTGAGGGGAAACGTCCAGAACAGGTAGATCCACAGAGTCAGAGTGGGTTCCTGGTTGTCAGGGACAGGGGAGGGGAGGGAATGATAACTAAGGGCGTGAGGGACCTTTTTGGGGTGAGGGAAATGTTCCAGAACAGGGCAGTAGTGACGGCTGCACAGCTCAGTAAAGTGTCCCCACGCGCTCCGGTTGCAGTCTGTGAGAGCATCGCTCTCAGGACGAAGGGCTGACTGCAGGAAGACTGAACGAGCACTGGGTCCTGGGCCCAGACGCTCATCTGGGGACCCCCCCCACATTGGGAAGTCACTGGGACTTGCTGAGCCTCCACCGAGACTGGCAGCAGCCCCAGGGCCTCACAGGGCGTGGTGCTCCCGGCCCCAGAGCCTAACCTCTGGTTCTCATCACCGCCTGTCACCAGCCTTGCATGCAACGTTCCTTTCTTCTATTTTGTCTTTTTTAAAGGCAACTCTTGAATACCTGTATTTAACATTGCAGGGAACCAGTCCTGACTCCTTGATCTGGGACTTCCAGCCTCCAGAGTCTCGAGGACATCCACTTCCGTTGTTTACGCGCCCAGTGCGTGGGGTTTGATGATGGAAACTGACACCGAGGGCGTCTCCTCGTGCGGGGTGACATCAGCGGAAGAATCCCGTGGCGAGGGCCTGCCTGAGGACCACGGGAGAGCCCGGGCCCTCCCCGCCCCCTGCCTTCAGCCCCTCGCCCGCACCCTCCTGGGAGCGGAGCTGGTGCATCGCTTGCCAGAACTCATGGAAGTAGGTCTCCAGCTCATCATGCTGGAACAGGGAGGGCGGGTTGGGCGTAGGCTTGGTGAAGTTGGCCACCATGGCCGCGATGGCAATCTGGCGCCTCCCGTCCTGCTGCAGGCAGCCCGGCTGCAGGCCAAAGCAGGCCATGTGCCCGGACTTCCCTTCCCTGGGGAGGGACGCGGGTGAGGCCCCGCTACCACAGAGGAGCCCCGGCCCACGGCCGACAGGTTCCCCCACGCATGCACCGAGGGTAGAGGTCCAGGTAGAACTTGCTGATGGATGACCTTGCCCGAGGCCGCGTCCCGGACCGTGTAGAGCCTCACATCTTCATCTTCGTGACGCATGTTGGCGCCTTCCTCCAGGTCGAAGGTCAGCCCCAGCAGCTCCTGGGAGATGCCCAGCCGCCTGCGCGTGACCACCTGCATGGGGAAGGACTCATTGAGCAGGTACTGGTCCACGTGGTAGCGCGTCTCCTCCCCCTGGTTCATGTAGTAGCGCAGGTCCTAGACGTTGATGGGCCCGTCAAAGTGCAGGCCCCGCCTCTGGCACTCAGCCTTCTTTAGCTCCAGGATCAGGGCCGCTCCTGCTCCCCGAGGGGCTTCAGCTTCTGGGCCAGCTCATCTGCGGGCGGAGGGGAGAGGCTCAGCTATGTCCCTGTGGCAGCCGCCCAGCCGCCCCCCACCCCACGCCCCTCGAGGCAGAATGAAGGGTTGGGGAAGGCGACCCCCAAGGGCTGACACAGTGGGGTCTCAGGCAGCACCACGTCCAGTCAAGGTCCACCTGACCCCCGTCCCCACTGGGACTCGGGGAGGCGGGGTTACCTAGGAAAGTGGCCACCACCTGGCTGGTCTTGGCCATGTTCATCTCCAGCACAGAGTCGGCACGCGTGCTGAATCCCAGCAGGCGGGACTTCTGAGCCTGCAGCCTTACCAGCTCCCCGAGGATCGCGCAGTTCTCCTGGAACCCAGAGACAGCCAGCGCTGGGGACCGTGGGCCACGCCCTCCCCACAGGCCCCGGGCCAGGTCTCTGTGGGTGGGAGGGCTCTCAGGCCACTGGCGGGCACAGCCAAACCCCCTCCCTCCTCCTCCTGGCCTGGATTTCTAGACACTTTGGTGCTGTCCTAACATGTGGTCTTTATGAACACAGGTCCTTTTGGAACCAGAAACGGCGTGAACCATGATGAGCTCTAAGGCCAAGGGCAGGAAGAAATGTGACCAGGCTCTCCAGGAGCCACCCAGGGGCCTCCCCGGGCTCAACAATACAAACTTGGCTGCCGTGCAGACAGCAGCTCATCCCCACGGCGCCCGAACACCCAGCCCCTGGACGGCGAGAGACCTGTTGCTGCAGGTGCCCCGTGGTTGGCTGGTGAGGCCTGGCCCCAGGCGTACGCCACCTTCTCTGGGGCCACCTCTCTGGGTCTGCGGTGGGGTTCTCCTGGGAGCCCCCAGTCACCACAGGACCAACGTGGCCTGTCTGCAGCCCAAGAAGGTGGGGACACAGGTCTGTCCCCCGTGGACATCACCCGCGAGGCCGAGCAAGCACCAGTGGTGTCTGCGGGGAAGATGAAGGGCTCATGCACAGCCCCCATCTACTGAAGATGCTAAACGGGAGAAGCACAGACTGCAGCCACATGCGGTATGGACCAAACGCAAGTGTCCTTGCAGGAACCGATGTCTGAATGTCGAGGCTGTTCCCGGGCCACAGTGAGAAGGCCCAGGCCCCACGCAAGGCACAGAGAGGGGATGGGGGGAACATCTGCGAATCTGAGCTCATCGGGCATCACCCCAGAAGGAGAGGGAGAGAGCCAGAAGGAGATACGGAGGGAGAGGGAGAGAGAGGGAGGTACAGACGTCTCTCCTTTCCCTGGGGGTTCTCTAGTGCAGCCAAGCCTGAAAACCACTGCATTTCGGGAGATGGGTCCTCGTGGAAAAGTTAAATAGTAGCTCATGGCATTATCGACACATATTAAAATGGCCCCAAATCTTGGGGAGTCAGGGAGGGGAGCTGGCGGCTGCCTCGTAAAGGAGGAGAGATTGGGCGTCAGAGGAGGTGCCTGCCTCCACCACCTCCGCCGCCGCTGCCCCTCCCCCAGGGCCCCGCAGACTTCATCTCCCAGCTGTGGTCCTGGGCTGGAAGGCAGCGGGGAGGTCAGGCCGCCCCAAGCATCAACGTTGACTTCAGGGCTGATCTGAAAGGCGCCTGGTGTTTGTTGAAGCAGAAAAAAGAGAAAGCAGTGGGCAGAGGATGGGAGGGGGAGGGAGCCCCCATCAGCCCTTCTCCCTGTCTCCCTCTCTGTCTCCCTCCCTCCCTCCCTCCCTCTACCTCCCTGCCTCTCACTCTCCCTCCATCTCTCCCTCTGCCTCTCTCCCTCCCTCTCTCCCTCCCTCTCTCCCTGTCCCTCTTGCCCTGTCCTGTCCCTCTCTCCCTCCCTCCATCCCTGTCTCTCTTTCCCTGTCCCTCTCTCCCTCTCCCTCTATCCGTCCCCCCTCCCTTTCCCCATTTCCATCTCCCTCTCTGCCTCCCTCTTTCCCTGTCCCTGTTTCCCTGCTCTGCTCTCCCTCTCCCTCTTTCCCTCTCCCTCTCTCCCTGTCCCCCTTTCCCTGTCCCTGTTTCCCTGTTCCGCTCTTCCTATACCTCTTTCCCTCTCCCTCTCTCCCTCTCGTGCTCCCTCTCCCTCTCCCTCTCCCTCCACCTCCTTCCCTCTCCAGAGAGGGAAGGAGGTGGAGGGAGAGGGACAGGGAGCAGGAGAGGGAGGGGGGAGAGGGAGAGAGGGATAGAGGGAGGGAGAGGGACAGGGAGCAGGAGAGGGAGGGGGAAGAGGGAGAGAGTGATAGAGGGAGGGAGGGAAAGACAAAGACATCTCTCCCTCCCTCCCTCCCTCCCTCTCTCCCTCCCTCTCTCCCTCTTCCTCGCTCCCTCTCCTCCCTCTCCCTCCGTCTCTCCATCTCCCTCACTCCCTCCCAGAGACAGAGAGACGAAGAGGCAGAGACAAGGGAGAGGGAGAGAGAGAGAGGGAGAGACGGAGAGAGGGAGAGAGAGAGAGGTCTCTTCCTCCCTTTCCCTCTCTCCTCCTTCTCTCCCTCTCTCCCACTCTCCCTCTTCCCTCTCCCTCCCTCCCCCCTCCCTCTCTCCCTCTCCCCCTCTCCCTCGTCTCTCCCTCTCCCTCCATCTCTCCCTCTCTGGGAGGGAGTGAGGGAGAGGGAGAGACAGAGGGAGGGAGAGGGTGAGACAGAGGGAGGGAGAGGGAGAGAGGAAGGGAAAGGGCGAGGGAGGGAGAGGGAAGGAGGACGAGACGTCTCTCCCTCTCCGTCTCCCTCCCCCTCCCTCTCTCCCTCTCCCTCCCTTCCTCTCCCTCTCCCTCTCCTAGAGGGAGGGAGGGAGAGGGAGAGACAGAGGGAGAGGAGAGGGGGAGTCGGAGAAGGAGGTAGGGAGAGGGAGAAGGCGAGAGGGTGCCTGCTTCCCTCTCTGTCTCCCTCCCTCCCTCCCTCCCTCTCCGTGTCCCTGTCTCCCCCCTCTCCCTCTCCCTCTGTCTCTCCCTCTCTGGGAGGGAGAGAGGGAGAGGGAGAAGGAGGGAAAGTGATGGAGGGAGGGAGAGGGAGAGAAGGAGGAGAGAGGGAGAGGGAGGGAGGAAGAGAGCTCTCCCTCTCTCTCCCCTCTCTCTCCCCCTCCCTCTCTCCCTCTCCCCCTCTCCCTTGTCTTTGCCTCTCCCTCCGTCTCTCCCTCTCTGAGAGGGAGTGAGGGAGACGGAGAGACGGAGGGAGAGGGAGAGGGAGGAGAGGGAGGGAGGGAGGGAGAGACGTTTCCTCCCTCCCTTTCCTCCCTCTTCTCCCTCTCCCTCTCCCTCTCCATCTAACTCTCCCGCTCCCTCCATCTCTCCATCTCCCTCACTCCCTCCCAGAGGGAGAGGGGAGGGAGAGAAGGAGAGGGAAAGAGGAGAGGGAAGAGGGAGAGGAAAGAGGCAGAGGGAAGAGGCAGAGAGGGAAGAGGGAGAGAGGGAGAGGGAGAGAGAGGGGGAGAGAGGGAGAGACGGAGAGAGGGAGAAAGAGAGAGGTCTCTTCCTCCCTTTCCCTCTCTCCTCCTTCTCTCCCTCTCTCCCACTCTCCCTCTTCCCTCTCCCTCTCTCCCCCCTCCCTCTCTCCCTCTCCCCCTCTCCCTCGTCTCTCCCTCTCCATCCATCTCTCCCTCTCTGGGAGGGAGTGAGGGAGAGGGAGAGACAGAGGGAGGGAGAGGGTGAGACAGAGGGAGGGAGAGGGAGAGAGGAAGGGAAAGGGCGAGGGAGGGAGAGGGAAGGAGGGCGAGACGTCTCTCCCTCTCCGTCTCCCTTCCCCTCCCTCTCTCCCTCTCCCTCCCTTCCTCTCCCTCTCTCTCTCCTAGAGGGAGGGAGGGAGAGGGAGAGACAGAGGGAGAGGAGAGGGGGAGTCGGAGAAGGAGGTAGGGAGAGGGAGAAGGCGAGAGGGTGCCTGCTTCCCTCTCTGTCTCCCTCCCTCCCTCCCTCCGTCTCCGTGTCCCTGTCTCCCCCCTCTCCCTCTCCCTCTGTCTCTCCCTCTCTGGGAGGGAGAGAGGGAGAGGGAGAAGGAGGGAAAGTGATGGAGGGAGGGAGAGGGAGAGAGGGTGAGGGAGAGAGGGAGAGAAGGAGGAGAGAGGGAGAGGGAGGGAGGAAGAGAGCTCTCCCTCTCTCCCCCCTCTCTCTCCCCCTCCCTCTCTCCCTCTCCCCCTCTCCCTTGCCTTTGCCTCTCCCTCCGTCTCTCCCTCTCTGAGAGGGAGTGAGGGAGACGGAGAGACGGAGGGAGAGGGAAAGAGAGGAGAGGGAGGGAGGCAGAGGGAGGGAGGGAGGGAGAGACGTCTCCTCCCTCCCTCTCCTCCCTCTTCTCCCTCTCCCTCTCCCTCTCCCTCCAACTCTCCCGCTCCCTCCATCTCTCCATCTCCCTCACTCCCTCCCAGAGGGAGAGAAGGAGGGAGAGGCAGAGACAGGGGAGAGGGAGAGAGGAAGAGGGAGAGAGAGGGGGGAGAGAGGGAGAGGGAGAGAGGGGGAGGGAGAGAAGGAGAGGGAAAGAGGAGAGGGAAGAGGGAGAGGAAAGAGGCAGAGGAAAGAGGCAGAGGGAAGAGGGAGAGGAAGAGGGAAGAGGGAGAGAGGAGAGAGGGAGATAGGGAGAGGAAAGAGAGAGGGAGAGGGAGAGAGGGAGGGAGAGAGGAAGAGACAGAGGGAGAGCGAGAGAGGGAGTGGGAAAGAGGTAGAGGGAGAGCGGAACAGGGAAAGAGGTACAGGGAGAGAGGGAGGCAGCGAGGGAGGAGAGGAAGCAGGGAGAAAAGAGAGAAAGAACACACCGTCTACATTTCTGTCAAATGACACCGGGGATCCTTACACAACCAGGAGAAAGTAACACAGGGAGGCTCTTTCTCAGCTGGAACTGGAACTGCAGACGGGGCCAAACACCACCAGGCTGGCCACACGTGTCCAGCCGCCGCTCCAGCCCCGTCAGCCGTGAGTCCGGTCACCAGGGCTCTGAGTGTCTGCTCCAGGGAGCTGGGGTTCACCCTCTCACCCGGGAGGCCGGGCCAAGAGAGCAGGGCCCCGGGCTGGACACACAGGGGAAAACGCATCCCCACAGGACAGCTTGTGCGAGCAGATTCAGCTACCAGATTCTAGAGGCCCGGGACCACCCTGTGGCCCGTGAAACCCAGGAGCCACGAGGGTCTTGCAACATGATTCCTGTCCGTTGGACTGTAAAGTTTATGTAGGGAATCTTGGAAACAGTGGTAACAAGGCTGAATTGGAACGAGCTTTAGGCTATTATGGACCACTCTGAAGTGTGTGGGGTGCTAAAAACCCTCCCGGCTTCGCTCTCGTTGAATGTGAAGATCCCCGAGATGCAGCCGATGCTGTCCGAGAACTAGATGGGAGAACACTATGTGGCTGCCGAGTAAGAGTGGACCTGTCGAATGGGGAAAAGAGAAGTCGAAATCGTGACCGCCTCCTTCTTGGGGTCGTCGCCCTCGAGATGATTATGGGAGGAGGAGTCCTCCACCTCCCGCACATCTCCAAGATGGAGAGCCTTCTCCGTCAGCCAGAGCAGGTCCCTTTCTAGATATAGGAGAAGAGAGAGATCCCTGTCCCAAGAGAGAAATCACAAGCCGTCCTGATCTTTCTCTAGGTCTCCTAGCCGATCTAGGTCAGATGAAAGGAAATAGAAGACCACTTTGCAAGAGGAGTGGTGTACAGGCAATAACTTCATTTGGCAGGAGTATGTACAGAAAATTCAAGTTTTGTTTGAGACTTCCGAAGCTTGGTGCACTTTTTAAATGTTTTAGTTGTTCACATTTGTTTGTCTCTTGGGACAGTGACACATAAAGGTGTCATTCTCTATGGTTTGAAATGGGTCCTGGGAGGCATGTAATATGAAGAATTGTTACCTTACAATGTTCCCTTAAGCAAAATTGAACTTGCTTTGAATTTTTGGTCTTGCCTAGACTGATAATAAAACTCTAACTCCTGCCCACCTAAAGTGTGATGTTTACTATTATGGAAACAACACTGGCAAACATTGAAAAGACTTTCTGTAGCTGGGATATGGTATGCAGCTGTAGTTAAGCAAGCAGTCTTTAAAAGGTGCTGTGAACCCAAGCCAGCAGGTAAAAATGAAAGCCGCACCCTTACCCTAGATTAGAGGTTTAAAAATTCCACTAGTCTTCACACCGGACAAGAGATTGTCCAGGGAGTTTAAAATCTAAGAAGTTTCAAGGAAGTTAGTTTACCTTTGAGTTAGGTCATACGTCCCCTCTGTGATTGCTGTACATGAATACATAGCTCTTTGTAATATTTTTTGGAAATTTGAGATTATCAAGATACCAATGTCCTGCCAGATTAAGAGTATATTGTAGAGCTGAACTTTGAGTTACTGTGCAATTTTTTTTTTCATGCTGTCATTTGTAATATGTTTTGTGAGAATCCTTGGGATTAACGTTTTGGTTGCAAAAGAAAAAAAGAAAAGAAAAGAATCCGCCTGCCAATGCAGGGGACACAGGTTCAAGCCCTGGTCCGGGAAGATCCCAGGTGCCGCAGATCAACTAAGCCCGTGGGCCACAACTACTGAGCCTGCACTCTAGATCCTGGGAGCCAGAACTACTGAGCCCCCGTGCCACAACTACAGAAGCCCACACGCAACGAAGACCCAACGCAGCAAGAAAAAAAAGACGATACTGGCCAGGTGATCAAGGGTAAAATCGTTTGTCATAAGTCCCGTTGATGGTGTGTATCCTTGATGTGACCTGAGGAGAATGGCATTTTTATCTCTGTCTGGGTCTTCCGCCCCAAACCCCATAACTCCAGACCAACCATAAGAAAACATCAGAAAACAAACAGACTAACAAATTGAGGGACAAAACACCTGACCAGTCCTCCTCAAAACTTTCAAGGTATCAAAACCCAGCGACGTCTGAGAAATGTCACAGCCCAGAGGAGACTGGGACAGAAAAAGGATGTTAGGGGAACACTAGGGAAATTCTAATAAAGTGTGGACTTTAGTTAATAACAATGTATCCATCTGGGTTCCTTAGTTGGATAAACATGTCACACTAAGGTACTAATGAGTTGGAAATAGGGGTACTGGGTCAGGGTCCACGGCACTCTGTACACTCTGTACAGATCTTTGCAACTTTTTTGTAACTCTAAGCTCTTGTAAAATTAAGCGAGTACTGAACAGAGCTAAGAATGTTATTTCCCTGATTTGAACATGCCTGAGTTTCTTTTCATGGTCACATTTTTGCTATTTGGATGTGTCTTGGAATCAGTAGCAAAGGAGAGTTGCCAGCCCCTGGGAAGATGTGGGTGGTTCGCAGGTGGCTTGCTCTGGAGCTGAAGACCACGGTGGGAAGTCTGCAGCCTCGGGCTGCACTTAGAAACATGGGAGGGGATGGGCCAGCTCAGTTAGGGATGGAACCTATAAATAAAACTTTTTTCTTTTCCGTTATGGCTTATCACAGGATACTGAATATAGTTCCCTGTGCTAGACAGTAGGACGTTGTAGTTTATCCATCCTATATTTAATAGTTTGCATCTGCTAACCCCAAACTCCCAATCCAACCCTCCCTCACTGTTTCTCCCCCTTGGCAACCACAAGTCTGTTCTCTATGTCTGTGAGTCTGTTTTTGTTTTGTAGACGCGTTCATTTGTGTCGTATTTTAGATTTCACATATAAGTGAGATCATATGATATTTGTCTTTCTCTTCTGACTTACTTCACTTAGTATGATAATCTCTAGGTCCATCCACGTTGCTGCAAATAGCATTATTTCATTCTTTTTATGGCTGAATAATATTCCATTGTATATATGTACCACATCTTCTTTATCCATTCATCCATCAGTGGACATTTAGGTAGCTTCCATGTCTTGGCTACTGTAAATAGTGCTGCAATGAACGTTGGGGTGCATGTATCTTTCTTTCTTTCTTCTTTCCTTCTTCCTTTCTTCCTTTCTTTCTTTCTCTCTCTCTCTTTCTCTTTCTTTCTTTCTTTCTTTCTCTCTCTTTCTTTCTTTCTTTCTTTCTTTCTTTTTTCTTTCTTCTTTTATTGTCACACGGCATGTGAGATCTTAGTTCCCTGACCAGAGATGGAACCCACGCCCCCTGCACTGGAAGCATGGATTCTTAACCACTGGACCACCAGGGAAATGCCAGGGGTGTATGTATAGTTTTGAATTAGAGTTTTCTCCGGATCTATGCCCGGGAGTGGAATTGTGGGACCCTATGGCAGCTGTATCTGTTCCTGCACACCTCACATCAACCACCTGCACTCCAATCCTTGCTCTCAACGTCATCTTCGGGGAACCCAACCTGCGACAGGGACCTTGACAAGAAGAAATGGCTCAGGGAAAAGCTACCTGCACGGGGAGGAGATAGAGACCATCGCCCCTGGGGTGCGGAGGGGAGAGTGGGTGCAGAGGTTTGTCATTTCACCCCCGATACTCATCTCAGCCCTCGTGGCTGCCCCACTCTAGGTCACCTCGGGATACAGAGGTGAGCCGGTTAGAGTCCCTGCCTGTGCAGGAATCGGGGCACCAGCGGGTCTGAATAATACTAGTGCAGGGTCTCCCCCGTGGCACTGGGGTTATTCGGGGCGGGTCATCCTCTGCTGAGGGCCCCTCCTGGGCACTGTGTGGGGTTTAGCAGCATCCCTGGCCTCACCCATTTGATTCCAGGGGCCCTCCCTCCCAGTTGTGACAACCACAGATTTTCCCCACACATCACGGAAGAACTGGGTGAGGCGGGGGCAGGATGGCTCTGGGCGAGGACAGCTGTGTTGAAGCAACCAGCCTGGCCCAGGGCAAGGTCTGCCCCAATCCCGTCAGCGCCTGCATTTAGAACTGCCCCTTTCCTCTCCCACCTCCCCTGCCCTGCAGTGGTCTCCGAGACATCATCCCCATGTAATAAATCACACCTTCTCAGTTTACTGTTTGCTGCCCTCGCTAGAACGTGAGCTCTTTGAGGACAGGGATGCTGTTATGTCCCCAGCACCTAGAAGAGTGTCTGCTGTGTAGTAGATGCTTCATAAATACTTGCTGAATAAAGGAGTTGAATAAAGGGATGAGTGGATGAATGAATGAAGGTTACAATGGAAGGAGGGGGGAGATTCCCTTTCTGGCTCTCGGGGGTTGGGAGATCAAGTGAAAGATCTGTCCTAAATAGGCTGACCAGCCTTCTGGGGTTCCCCGGGACTGAGAGTTTCCCCAGAGTTCCAGCGCTCAAACCTGAGCGGTCCTGGGCAAACTGGGGGCGGGTGTTGGTCACCCTATCTAAACACAGTAACAATTCCAGCTGCAATAGCAATGGCCAATGACCTCTACGGTCTTATTGACCATGCACAGTTCTCTACCTGGCGGGGAAGGGTGGGCCGGGATTGGAATTCTGGTGATCCAGGGCGGGTGAGGGCACACCCCGGGCTTGTGGAGGGGAGTCCAGGAAGGTTCTGGAGGAAGTGACAGTGACACAGGAGGGAGGGAGGAGTCTAAGGAAGAACATCCCACATGACAACCTGTGCCAATGGCCCTGGGCCCAAGGTCACACCTGACCAGGGCTTGCTTTTTTTTTTTTTTCTAATTTACTTTTCCCCACATGGATATGCAATTGTCCTAATGCCATTTATTGAAAACTCCTTAATTTCCCCACTTTCTATCATATCAAGTTCTCATATATCTGTTTCTGGACCTTTTTTCTATACCATAGAGCTATACGTCCCATCCTTGCACCACTAGGGCTGTTTCATCACTATAACTTTATTTATTCATTTTGTTTTGGCCGTGCTGTGTGGCATGTGGGATCTTATGTCCCTGACCAGGGATCGAACCCGCGTCCCCTGCAGTGGAAGCTCGGAGTCTTAATCACTGGACCTCCAGGGAAGTCCCCAGGGCTTGCTTTGACATCCATGGAATGGTGGCAGGTGGGCACGGGGAGCAGCTGTCTGTGAGCCATCCTGGGTAGAAATGCAGGGTGGAGGGGAGGACAGATGGAGCTGGAGGGGAAGAAGCGGAGGAGGGAGGGAGGAAGGGAGGGAGGCCGGGGGAGAGACAGACAGAGAGTTTCCGGAGACAATAGCTCTGGCCGTGTCCTAGGGCATGAAAGCTGAAAATAGCTCCTAGTGCCGGGAGCCTTGGAGCCGGAGGCTGGGAGCCAGGGTGACTGGCTCTCCTCCCTGGTGTGCGTGTGTTGCGGGGGGGTGGGTGGCTCTGGGCTTCTCAGGCTGGGAATGGGGTGCACAGAGCAGGAACGGAGCAGGGACCCTTCTCTCTGGAACCTCGTGGGCCATCCTCAGCTCACAAAGCTGAGCCACTCCTTGCCCTACGAGTGGGGGGCTTATCCTCCCTGTCCCCTGGATCATACCCCCTCACACACAACTTCCCCGTGTGTGTTCCCAGCAACCAAGAGAATCTGTTTTTAAAAGATTTGGGGGAGGGGGGTAACCATACAAACAAGAGCAGAATGGATACTTTTTCAGGATATGAATGGCTCTGTGTAAGCCCACCCCCAGGGTAACCACAGTCCTGACCTCTAACACTCTTGACGAGTCAGCCTTGGTCTGGGCTTGCGGACCCACGGAAGCTTCCTCATTCCCTCCTTCAGATCCCGACTCTCCCTCGGCGTCTTTGTGAGAAGCACCCGGGGAAGTGGGACTGCTAGGCTGTACTGCTGCTAGAACTCCACCTGGGCTCCACCAGGCTCCAGCCCCCCGCCCTGTCCACCTAACTGACCCTGAGGCACCTCAACTGGTAGGAGCAGCATCACCTTCCCTCCTGGGACTCGTGATACTTAAGGGAGACACCGAAAGACAAGCCTTTGGCTCCCTGGCTGGCAAAGAGCAGGTACTCAATTGTCATAAGTGTCCGTATCAGTGAGGGTTCTCCAGACAAACAGAATCCATATGGGGTGTGTGTGTATATACACACACACGTACATATGTACAAGCATACAAAAATATACAGCTGTGTACATATGCAGTATGCGTACACACATATACACATATAGTATATACAATACACACATACATATATACACACATATAAAATGCAGTTTGTATATATACAGTATGTATACACACATATACACACAATATAGACAATACACACATACATATACACTATACATACACACATATAAAATGCATAGTTGGTATGTATACAGTATGTACACATACGTATAACATATGCAATATACACACCTAGGTACATATATAGCATACGTATATACACACATACAAAGATATTTAGGTGTGCATATAGACAGTATACATACATACACATATAATATATGCAATACATACACGTACATACATATAGACACACATATACACCTACATATAAAAGCATATAGCATAAAAATATATATGTACTGTATATAGAAATTCATCGTATATATACATACATATATCATATATATAAGATATATACACATACATATATACAATGTGTACACACACACACCTATATGTAAATATGCGCATGTACATACACATATAAATTCATACGCAAGTGTGTATATAATAGTATATTCATATATACATATAATACCTAGAAACATATTGGGGGGGAGGTGTCACGGTACGTCAAGGGCGGGAGTCGAACCCACCACCCCAGGCCCCGAGGGGTCTCCCCGGGTCTCCACTTCGGGCCGGTGGGTGTGGCCGGGGGGGGGGGGCAGCTGAAGACGTGCGTGCGTGCTTGCGTGCGTACGTGCGTGCGTGCGTACGTGCGTACGTGCGTGCGTGGGGGCGGGTCCACGGGGCGGGAGGCGCTCGCTGCGAGTGAGTGGTTCAGCCGGGCCCCGGCTCATTGTGCTTGCCTCACGCCGGCCCCAGTTGGCAGCAGCGCTGGAGGCCCCGGGCCTGTGACCACAAAGAGGGAGCCGGGGGCCGGACGGGAGCAGGCCGGCGGCGGCGGCGGCGGCGGCGGCTGAGGCCCAGGCCAGGCTCCCTCCCCTCAGCCTCCCGCCCGCCCGCCTGTCCCGCCCCCGCCGGCGGCGCCCCGCCCCTCCCCCAACCGCCAGACTAGCCTGGTGCGGGGGCCGCGCGCGAAAACGTGGGGGAGAAGCTGAGGCTGGAGTCGCCCGTGGTGGCCGAGCCCGCCGTCTACCCATGGCTGCTGCTGGTCTACGTGAGTGCCGCCCGTCCCCTCTTCCCGGACCTCCACCTCTCTTCCCCCACAGCGCGCGCTGAGCCCACCGAGTAACGGAGCGACTCAAGTCGCCAGACCCTCTTTGGAGCCCCCCTTCCCGCCCTGCCTGGTTCTCCGCGGCTGTTTGCAGCCCCCGCGCGCAGGGTGGGCAGAGGGGAGCCGGGGCCGGCCGGGGGCACAGACTCGGCAGCGGGGACCCCGCGCTTCCGAGGGGCGCCCGAGCCGGTCTGCCGTTGGCCCTGTAGGGCTGGGGACCCAGGTCCGCCCCCTCCCCCCGGCCTGGACTGCCGGCGGGCTTGCCCTGCCATACTTTATGATCTGACACGTCGGGTTTCTTTTTCCTGGCCAGCTTTACCATTACCTGACCAGCTTTCCCAGCATCCCCTGATAATGTGTTAGATATTCAAGTTTTAGGGCCCGGTCCCAGCCCTATGGAATCAGCAACTCTGGTGGGGCTCAGTGATCTCTGTTACAACAGGCCCTCCAGATGATTTTTATTCACCTTAAAGTTTGAAAATATCTGCATTGTCAGCTGGCCGAAGCGTCCACCAGCAGGTGAAGGGGAGTGGCGCCTGGAAAAGATAGGGACTAGCCAAGGTAAGTACAGTAGCATTTGCCATGGTAGTAATGGAGAATGCCTTTTCTCCACTGGTTGGCACAGACTAGTATCTGGGAGCAGTGGCAGGGTTATTTAGGATGCTTTACATTGCAGTGTAGAGTGACCGCTGTCCTGGTTTGCCAGGGACTTCCCCTGTGTGAGCACTTAAAATCTCATCCTGGCAAACCCCTTAGCCTTGGGTTTGATAAACTTAGGGAATAACATGAAATTTAGGGGAAACATGATCTAGGTTTTGGGCAAGTCACAAGTGCTAATTAAAGCTAAGCAAGTATGGACAACATCTAGCCTTCTTTACCCCTTTGCGGGGAGGTAAATCTTGATTGGGTGAGAGGACTTATTGTTAAGAGATCTTTGTAGAAACATCCCCTTCTGCTTAGTCCGCTGGTTCTCCGTTCTGGCTAGACATTGGCATCGTCTGAGGAGAGTTAAAAGGATTGTATTGGTCTAGCATGACCAACCGTCGGTGTGAGGGTTTTTAAAAAGTGCTTCAGAGGATTCTAATGTGCAGCCAAATTTAGGTGCCACTGCTTAAGCTTTTGAACCGCTGCTACGTATTTTCACCTCATCTTGCTGTGAGAATATCCAACTGTAGTTGAGGTTTGTTGTTTTTCTTTTTCTTTTTTTAACTGTCTTATTATAAGATTTACTGTCTTAAATAAGATTGAATGGACAGAAAATCCTGCTAGTCCATCTGGTATAGCTGGATACCCAGAGTAATATCGTTAAGATATGTACCATTTAAGTATTGTGACTGGCCTTTTAAAAATTAACATATGCATTAAATTAGTATTGATAGTATAGATCTCTTTCGAAGTTGTCATGTTGGGGAGCTATACCTCTAATCTGCTGCCATTGCTAAATATCTGGACACCTCTTACTAGGAATTGCTTTTAAAAATCTTTAGGGATTAAAACCAAGATTGCTGTATTATTTGTACTGGGACCACAAAAACCTCACAGAGTTCCCCCGCTGTACCTTCTACCCCCATCTCTAACCCTTGGCAACTTCTAATCTGTTCTCCATCTCCACAGTTTTGTTATTTTAAGAATAATATGTAAACATAATCATGAATTACTTAATCTTCGGAGATTGGCTTTTAAAAACTTTTCCCTCGGCATCATTCCCTTGAAGTTCATTTCAATTTTTGCATATATTAATAATTTGTTCCTTGTTGTTGCTCGGTAGTATTCTATCATAAGATTTTATCACAATCTGTTTCAACATTCACCCATTGAAAGACATTTGGGGAGTTGCCAGTTTGTGGCTATTAGAAATAAAACTGCTATGAACATTTATGTGTAAGTTTCTGTGGGAACTTCATTAAGTTTTTGTTTCTTTTGGATAAATGCTCAAGAGTACAATTACTGCATTGTAGGGTGAATCTACTTTTAGGATTAAAAGAGACTGTCAAGCTGTTTCTCAGAGTGGCTAAACCATTTTATTTTCCCACCAGTGATGTGATATAATTTTTCTACGTACTCGCTAGCATTTGATGTTGTCACTATACTTTAATTTTAGTTATTCTCTGATATCTCATTATGGTCTTAATTTGCATTTCCCTGATGGCTAACGATGTTGAACATCTTTTCATGTGCTTCTTTGCCATGTGTATATTCTCTTCCATGAAATGTCTGTTCCTGTCTTCTGCCTATTCTCTAGTTGGATTTTTTTAAGTTGTTTGGAGAGTTCTTTGTATATTATAGATACAAGTCATTTGTCTCCTATGGGATTTTCAAATATGTTTTCCCACTGTGTAATTTGAGTTTTCATCCACTTAAAAGGATCTTCTATGAAGCATTTTTAACTCATTTTGATGAGATCCAATTGATCAGTTTTTGCTTTTATTGATCATACTTTCGGTGTCAAGTCTAAGAATTATTCACCTAGTTCTAGTTGCCAAAGATTTTCTCCTATTTTTTTTTTCTAAAAATGTCCTGCTTTTACATTTAAGATTATGATCCACTTTGATTTAATTTTTGTGTAAGATGTGTAAGGTTTAGGTTAAGGTTCATTGTTTGTTTGTTTGTTTTTGTCGAGGGATGTCCAACTGTTTCAGTACCATTTTTTGAAAAGTCTATTCTTCCTTGATAGCTTTTGCACTGCTGTCAAAACCAAGTTAAATGTATTTGTGTCAGTCTATTGCTGGGTTCTCTGTTCCATTCCATTGATCTATGTATCTACCCTCCATCATTACTGCGAAATCTTGAAATTGGGTAGATTAATTCCTCCCATTTTAATCTTCCTTTACAAATTGTTTTAGCTATTCTTCAGCCTCTTCCTACCATATAAATCTTAGAATAAGCTTGTCTACATCCACAAAAACCTTGAGGGCATTTTAAGAGTAATTGTGTTAAGCCTCTTAACTTGGGGAGAATTGACAGCTTTATTATGTTGTGTTTTCTAATCCATGAACAAGGTATGTCTCCCTATTTGTTTGGGACTTTTAAAATTTTCTTCATCAGCATTTTGTAATTTTCAGTATAGAGGTCCTATAAATGTCTTATTGGGCTTCTATTTAAGTATTTATTTAGGTCAGTTGTAAATGGCATCACATATTTTTATTTAAGCTTCTACACATTTGTTATTAATATATAATTTGATAAAATTGTGTGGATCTTGTACTCTAAAACATTTACAAACTAATATTATTTCTCAAGCTTTTTGTGGATTCCTTGGTATTTTCTCCATTTAGATTATCATCTCATCTTCAGATACAGACAGTTTTAGTTTTCCTTATTCAATATAATAGGATATATTACTATTCAACATTCAGGAGGATATATTCCTTCCTATTCAACATAGTAGGAATAGTTCTTTCATCTTTTAAATAAACTTTTTAAAAATTTAACTTTTAAATGTATCTGTTTATTTATTTTTGCTTTATTTTCTTACTAGAACCTCCAGTAATATATTTAATAAAAGTGGTGAGAGCAGATATCGGTGCCTTGTTTCTGATCTTACAGAGAAAGCGTTCAGCCTTTCACAGTTAAATATAATGTCGGTATAGGTTGTTTGTAGATCATCTTTATGAGTTTCAGTATGTTCCTTTTCTACTCCTAGTTTGCTTGGAGTTTCTTTTCTTCTTTTTTTAAAATCATGAATGGGATTGGATTTTGTCAAATGCTTTCTCTGCATTAATGATTAGGATCACATGACTTTTCCCCCTTAATCTATTGGATATGGTAGATTACATTGTTTGATTTTCAAATATTTAACCAACTTTGCATAACTGGAATAAATACCACTTGGTCATGGTATATTATTCTTTTTATATATTTCTGGAGTTAATTTGCTCATATTTGGCTGAGGATTTTTACAGCCAATTTCATAAAAAATACTGGCCTGTAGTTTTCTTCTTTCTATACTATCCCAGTCTGGTTTTGGTATCAAGGTAATACTGGCTTCATAAAATTAATTAGGAACTGTTCCCTCTACTTCTGTTTCTTATCAAGTCATGTAAAATTGGTGTTAATTCTTTAAGTCTTGGGTAAAAGTGAAACATCTAAGCCTGAATATTTCTTTTGGGAGTTTTTAAATGAAAAATCAGTGTTTCTCATAGTTACAGGAAAATTGAGATTGTCTCTTTCATCTTGGCTGAGTTTTGGTAGTTTTGGGTGTAGACGCATTGGTCCATTTCATCCACATTTTTGAATTTATAGTGTAGACTTGTTCATAATAACTTGTCCCTTATTAACCTGCAGGATATGTCATGGTATCCCTGGTTGCATTTCTGATATCTGTGATTTGTGCCATCTCTCTTTTTATCTTGATCAGTCTTGCTACATCTTTCTTGATGAGATTGTTTATTTTGAAGAACCAGCCTTTTGTTTCATTGATTTCCTCCCCCCCCCCCCATTTTCCTGTTTTCAGTTTCATGGATTTTTGTTTCATCTTTATTATTTCCTTCTTTCTGCTTGTTTAGTGTTTTTTCCTCTTCCGTTTTTACTATTTTAATATAGAAAATTAGACTATTTCTTTGAAATATTTTCTTTCCCAATTTAGTGCTATAAACTTCCCTTTCAGCATTGCTTTCACTTCATTCCACAAACGTTGATCTGTTATATCTCCATTTTCTTTTATTCTATGCATTTAAAAATTTTTCCTTGACTTTTTACCCATGAGTTATTTGGAATTGTGATGTTTAGTTTTCATGTGATTGAAGATTTTCCTGTTGTCTTTCTGTTATTGATTTCTAGTCTGGTTCCATTATGGCTAGAGAACATACTCTCTATGATTTTAATTCTTTTAAATCTGCTAATGTTTTTTTTTATCACCCAGTGTATGGTATATGAGTGAATGTTCCATGGACACTTGAATATGTATTCTGCTTTTATTGAGTGTGTTCTTTAAATGTCAGTTATATCCTGTTGATTGATGATGTTTTCAGTTCTTCCATACCCTTGCTGATTTTTGTCTCTGGGAGTTCTATAAATTGCTGTGTTGAAGTCTCAAATAATAATTGTGGATTTGAAATTCTCTCCTTTTACCTTTTTCAGTGTTTGCTTCATGTGTTTTGAAGTTCTGTTGTTTGGTGCACACACATTTAGTATCACTAGGTCATCTAGGTGGATTATTCCTGTTATCTTTATGTAATGACCCTCTTTGCCCCTAATAATTTCCTTTGCTCTGAAATCTACTTTATCTGATATTAATATAGCCATTCCTGCTTTTTCTGATGAATGTTCACATGATATACCTTTTTCATCCTTTTACTTTGAACTACCTATATCATGATGTTTAAAGTAAGCTTCTTATAGACAGTATAGAGTTGGATCATGCTTGTGATTTTTTCATCTACTCTTCCAATCTCTGTCTTTGACTTGGTTATTTAGATCATTTACAGTTAATGTAATTATTGCTATGTTAAAGATTAGGTCTACCATTTTATTTTTTGTTTTGTCTTTTACCTTAGTTTCTCAATCCTGTGTTTCTCTTATTTTGCCTTCTTGTGGGTTACTTAAACATTTTTTGGTAAGTCCATTTTAATCTAATTTATTTATAATCATTTGTGTATACTGTTTGTATAGTTTTCTTAGTGGTTGCTTTTGGCCTTACACTATACATATGTAACTTATCATAGCCTACTGGAATCTGTCTTTTATTACTTCAAGTGAAGTTTCAAAATTTTACTTCCATTTAGGTCTCTTAATAGTCCCCAGTTTTAAAGTATGATTTTCTGTAGTATTTCCTTTATATACATTGAGAACCACATCAGACGGTGTCATAATTTTTGTTTGACCATCATAGGGAATTTAAGAAACTCATGAGACTAATGATAGTCTCTTATATTTATCCCACTTGTTTTCACCCATTCCATTGTTCGCCTTTTCTTTCTGAAGTTGCCAGTCTTCTGTTATTGTTTTTTATGTTTTCATAACAGTAGGTGATATCTGGGCTTTCCAGTGCCATTGGATATGAGTTTCAGGAAACACTGAGCCTGGCTCACTTAATGCTACTGAGTTGGAGGGTTTGTATACGTTGGGCCTGTTGGCACAGCAGATGCTAGCAGATTAGACTAATGCTGATGGGACTAGTGCCACAGGAGGATGCATTCCCATTCAGGCTATGCTGCTGCTACAGTAGATCAAATCCCCCTCTACCCCAAGTGTGGGGCAGTGACCTGCTGCTGTCACTGCTTCTTTATTAGGCTGCTTTCGCCTCAGGTGTGTGGTGGGATCCCTTGGAAGCTGCTGCTGCTGTGAATCACAGGGTTAAATTCATTTTAGAAATACTTAAATATAAATATATAGCCTGGCTCTTGTAGGACCTCTGTATTTGTTTTTTATTGCTTTCATACGAATTACCGCAAATTGAGTGACTCAAAACATCGTAAATTTATTACCTTACAAGTCTGACATTGGTCTCAGTTGAGTAAAGTAAAAGTGTTGGCAGGATCGACAGATGAATGGATAAAGCTGTGGCACATATATACAATGGACTATTACTCAGCCATAAAAAGAAATGAAATTGAGTTATTTGTAGTGAGGTGGATTGACCTAGAGACTGTCATACAGAGTGAAGTAAGTCAGAAAGAGAAAAACAAATACCGTATGCTAACACATATATATGGAATCTAAAAAAAAAGAAAAAAATGGTTATGAAGAACCTAGGGGCAGGACAGGAATAAAGACTCAGCCATAGAGAATGGACTTGAGGACACAGGGAGGGGGAAGGGTAATCTGGGATGAAGTCAGAGAGTGGCATGGACATATATACACTACCAAATGTAAACTAGATAGCTATTGGGAAGCAGCCACAAAGCACAGGGAGTGGAATCCTGCAGTGTTTGCTGATGGTCATTTGACTGGTGTGAGCTGAAACCTTTTTGACGTTGAATTTGCATGTGGCTAATAATTCCTTATACTGAGCTTTAGGCATGTCCTTTTTTTTCTTTTCCCTTTTTTTTTAAAGAGTGACTACAACTTCCCTCTTCATATTGACGTCTTGAATAATTTGTCATGTGTTGAATTTCCTTGCCTATTCCCTACCCCAGGGCATTTTTTGAGGGCAGGCGTCATTTACAGCCCAGCAGTCCTTGTGACTATTAAGCTACCATTAGCACTGGGTTTAAAGCTGCTGTTGTGGGAAAGAGCCACAAGGTGGCAGCATTATTTCGTTCTCAACTCTTGTTACTAGGGCAACAGAGTCTTCCTGGAGGTAGCGTTCCAAGGTTGTAAATTAGAGTGGAATGTGCTGGGACAAGCCCCCAGAAGTTTATGTCTCCTTACTTATGTTTGTTTTTTAAATTTAATTTCTATTTCTTATCGGAGTAAATTTGATTAGAGTGTTGTGGTTGTTTGGCTGTACAGAATCTGCTCAATGATTCATGCATATGTCTGTTCATCTTCGGATCCTGTTACCATGTATGTTATTACAGAATGTTGAGTAGACCTCCCTTGGTATTTGGTAGGTGTTTTGTCATTATATATTTTCTATGTATTCGTGATTATATAATTCATATAGTTTATATGTTATATGTTTATATACATTTAACATACATTAATCTATGTATGTTAGTCCCTTAGTCCTAAATTATCCATCCTCCCACCTTTCATTTTGGTTAACCATTAGTTTTATAAGTCTGTGAGTGTCTTTTTCTGTGGAAATATGTTCATTGGTAGCAATCTTAGGATAACATGTATAAATGATATCATAGGATATTTGTCATTCCCTTTTGACTGACTTAACCTAATATGATTATTTCTAGGCTCATCTGTAGTCCTGTAAACGGCATTGTTCATTTTTTTCCCGAGGCTACTATTCCATTCGGTACGTATACCACTTCTTCTTTGTCCATGTATCTGTTGATGGGCATTTTGTTTGCTTCCATGTCTTGCCTATTGTAAATACTGCTGCAATACACGATTTTCCATCCCGTGTCTTTTGGATTCTGGCTTTCACAGGTGACAGGCCCAATAGTGGGCCTTCCAGATCATATGGTGACTCACTTTTTACCTTTAAACACACTGCCATTCTGTTCCTATTATTGGCTGTTACCAGTTTACATCCCACTTAGACCGAGAGGTTATGCTGTTCTCCACAACTTCTTCAACATCTATTGTTTGTTGACTTTTTGCTGATGGTCATTCTGACTGGTGTGAGGTGATACCTTTGTGTAGATTGGGTTTCCATGCGTCTGACAATTCCTGATGTTTTGCGTTTATCAATGTCCTTTTCATTTTTTTTTAAGATTGAGCTAAACTTACAACTTCTAATTGCCTTCTTGAAAAATTTGCCGTGTTTGGATTTTTTGGCCATTCCCTGCCCCAGGATATTTTTTGAGGGCATGAGTCATTTACAGCCCTGCAGTCCTTGTGACTATTAGTGACCATTAGCAGTAGATTTGAGCTGCTGTTTGAGGAAACGGCCTTAGGGTGGGAAGACTTCTACGTTGCCAACTCTGCTTGCTAGGGAAACAGAACCTTGCTGCAAGTTGTGCTTTTAGGTTGCAGATTAGAGTGGAATGTGCCAGGACAAACCCCCATAAGTTTTAGCCTCCTTAATTCTTGTCTGTGTCTTTAAGTTGTAGTTTTTATCAGAGCAAACTTGATTGAAAAATGTCTTTTTTTCTAGGTGTACAGAATCTTGTTCATTTACACATATACATATATCTATTGATCTTTGGGTTCTTTTCCATGTAGGTTATTACAGAGTGTTGAGTAGACCACTCTTGGTATTCCATAGGTCTTTGGGGATTATATATTTTATATGTATTAGTATATGTGTGTTAACCCCAATATCCTAATTTATCCATTCCTCACACCTTTTCTTTGGCTTAACCATAAGTTTGTCTTCTCAATCTGAGATTGCCTTTCTCTGTGGAAATATGTTCATTTTTATGAATTTTCAGATAACATAAGTGACATCAAAAGGCATTTGTCTTTCGCATTCTGATTTACTTCACGTTGTGTGATTATCTCTAGGCTCATGTGTGGTGCTGCATATGCCATTCTTTTACTTTTTTTCGTGACTTATATTCCATTCTGTCTATATACCACTTCTTCTTTTGTCCATTCATCTGTTTATGGACCTTTTTTTTGCTTCCATATCTTGGCTATTTCAATATTGCTGCAGTGCACATTTGCCTGCCTCTGTCTTTCCGATTCTGGTGGCCTTAGGTTATAGGCCCAAAAGGTGCCCTGCCGCATCATATGGTAGCTGAATTTTTACCTTTTAAAGCAGCTCCATTCAGTTTGTGTTAGTGCTGTTACCACTTTACATCCCACCAGCAGCTAGAAGGTACACAGTTCTCTACAAGCCCTTCACCATTTATAGTTTGTAGACTTTTTGCTGATGGTCATTTGACTGGTGTGAGCTGAAACCTTTTTGGACGTTGGATTTGCATATGGCTAAGAATTCCTCATAGTGAACTTTAGGCATGTCCTTTTTTTTCTTTTCCTTTTTTTTTAAAGAGTGACTACACCTTCCCTCTTCATATTGAGTTCTTGAAAAATTTGTCATGTGTTGAATTTCCTTGCCTATGCCCTACCCCAGGGCATTTTTTGAGGGCAGGCGTCATTTACAGTTTTTTTTTTTAATTTAATTTATTTTATTTTTTATTTTATTTTATTTTTGGCTGTGTTGGGTCTTCATTGCTGCGCACTGGCTTCCTCTAGTTGCGGTGAGCGGGGGCTACTCTTTGTTACAGTGCGCAGGCCTCTCATTGTGGTGGCTTCTCTTATTGTGGAGCACGGGCTCTAGGGTGCGCGGGCTTCAGTAGTTGTGGCACGCGGGCTCAGTAGTTGTGGCTCGCGGGCTCTAGAGCGCAGTCTCAGTAGTTGTGGCGCACAGGCTTAGTTGCTCCGCGGCATGTGGGATCTTCCGGGACCAGGGCTCGAACCCGTGTCCCCTGCGTTGGCAGGCGGATTCGTAACCACTGCGCCACCAGGGAAGGCCAAGAAGGTGTTTTTTAACGTGTAATTTGAGCAAGTGGTTCCGTGTTATTAACATGCCCGGGGCGGGGTGGGGGGTCGGTGTGACAGGCCTGCCCTCCTCTGCAGGTCTAGTTCCAGTCTCTGAAAGGCATTGAGGATTCTGTTTGAGGATTCTGTCTTCCTTTGTGTTTTCTGCTCCCCACGCTCCCTCCTGTAACCCCTTTCTGCCATCCCCACTCCCCCCACCCCCCCAGTCACACGTTGCAAACCCCAGACCCGTTTTTTCCGTTGTGATTAAACCGTCACCTGAAGCCGCCTCCAGGAGCCTCTGATCTGAACCCCCTAGTGGCATTAACGTGGCCCTCGTGCTATTAACTTCAGCCTCACAGACTTTCCCCGCTGAGAACAGCTTTGCTGGGCACTGAGGGTCTGTGACTTTTATCTCAGTTAGGCCGTTAAAAAACTGAAACATGGTTTAGATAAATAAATAACTCCTCCTTCCCTTCCTCCTGGCTCTGAGCTTGGAGCTGGTGAGCTGTCTGGGGAGAAGGTCACGGGATGGGGGCTGGGGGATGGGGAGAGGGGACAAGGTAACCGTGCCTGACACGGATCTGTAACTACACGTGGACAGAGCTCTATACTGAACGTGTCTGGTCCCTCCTTTGCTCCGAGGCATTCCCGTTTTCTGGTTGGTGTGAGGGGTGGGGCAGAGTGGAAGGTGGACCAAGGTTGCAGTAGCTTTGTCTGACTCTAGGTCTGTGACATCCCCCTTCAAGCACATCCCTCTTCCCCACTGTCTCCCCATCTCTTCCCTCCGCCCCTTTCCGTGACTGTCTCCCTGTGTTTCCACCTTGTTGCTTTTCTGTGGTCCCTCTGTTTCTCTTTCACCCTCTACCTGTCTCCGCCTTTTGTCTCCTTCCGAACCTTCCAGCATCCCCTGTGCTGCGGTTGGCGCATGGTTTGGGGGATCGCCCTCCAACGCGGGCTGCAGGCGACTTGTCAGACTGCTTTGTGAAACCAAAAAATGTAGAAATCTTTCATTTCCTTGGCCTCTGAGGCTTCGCTGGGGTGGCGGGCAATTGGCAGGCCTGTCGGCTACACCCCACACTGGTCGTTGTTTCATATTCTTAGCTATAAAAGTGGGGATACAAATGGTACCTGCTTCATAAGGCCGTAGTGAGGATCCAGCAGGAAGTGGATGCGAAGCCCTGAGCACAGTGATTGATTCTCAGCAGATGCTCAATGAATGAAATCTCTTAAATGAAATCGTTTATTATAAAAATGTTTAGTCCGGGGTAAAAGTGGACCAGAACAATGAGCCCCCATGCATATACATCAGCCAGATTCGGTATGTTTCAACATTTTGTGTACCTGCTTTGTCCATCCCCTCTTCTTGTGGTTGCCGGAATATTTTAAAGCAATTAGCAAACCCCTCGTAGCATTTCAGCCCTATGTGCGTCTCTAAAAAATCTGAATGTTTTCTCATACAACCTTAAGACCTTTATGCCAACCAATGAAAATGATGATTCTTACTTTAATACTGAGTCCATATTCAGGTTTTTCTGATTAACTTTAAAATGTCCTTTTACTCTTGTGTTTTTTGAATCAGGATCCAAATATTGTTCTTGTATTGTAATTGGTAATAACATCCCATTAATCCAGAACAGCCCCCCACCCCACCCCCACCCCCACCCCCAGGTAATTGACGTATTGAAGAAACTGGGCCGGCTGTAGAGTGTTCCACATTCTGGATTTCTCTGTTTGCTTTTTCGTGGTGTCATTTAAATTGCACTTCTGCTTCCTAAATTTCCTATGAGCTGAAAGCCAGCTCCAACAGCTGGATTAGCGTGTTAGGTTCGGACTTTGTAGCAAGAGGCACATGACACGTAGGGGCCGCTCTGCCGTCCGTCACTTCTCTAAAGTGGGCTCAGGTGCGCTCAGCTCTCCGGCTCCTCATTCAGCTGTCATCTGCCATTCGTTTCATTTTCACTGACGATCTCTGCATAAATCGATTATTTTATTAGGAAGTTAGGAAGCGGTGAGTTTGCTAATCATGCCATTCCTTCCACGTTGACTGCTTTTTACTCATCCACTTGCGCTATATATTTGCCTGTAAAGACAGTCAGGTGCGGTTGGCAGATTTCTGCGACGTCTCCCGTGACTTTTAAAAGCCTCCAGGGGTTACTCCCAGGGGTAACCCGCTGAAAGAGATTTTGCAGATATAATTAAGGTTGTGTTCTGGGTGGGTTGAATTTGCTCACACCAGCCCTTTAAAAGCAGAGAATGTCCTCAGGCCGGCAGCAGAAGTCAGAGAGATTGAAGCAGGAGAAAGGTGGGACGCACCCTTGGCAACTTTGCAGGTGGAGGGGGCCCCATGAGAAGGATTGTGAGTGTGTCGAGGAGCTGAGGGTGACCCCTCCTCCTTGGCAGGCAGCAAGGGAACGGGGACCTCAGTCCTACAGCCCTCGGACCTGCATTCTGCCAACAGCATGAATGAGTTTGGGAGCAGATTCCTCCCTGGAGCCTCTAGATAAGAACCCAGGTTGCCAGCACCTTGATTCTGGCTTTGTGAGCCCCTAGGCAGAAAACCCAGCAGAGCCAGCCAGGACTTCTGACCTCCAGAACTGGGAGGTATTTATTAGTGGTGTTTTTAAGTCACTGAGTTTGTGGGTGTTTGTTACACAGCAATAGAAGACTAATAGAGCAGGATCAATGCTTAACTTCTTTGTTTTTAATTGCCGGTTTCCAGAATAAAAAAGGTTAAGTAAATGACAGCTGCCTTTATCTTCCTCATCCTAACATAGAAACCATACGTCTTAACGGACATCAATGAAGTGGATTCCTAATTTGCTGTCAGTAAAACTTACTCATTTAGAGATTGACAAGTGTCCTGGGTTTGGCTCATTGAAAGAATGGTTTTAAAGGGATACTGGTTATCAAATAGACAGTAAAATCAATTTGTCGGTTAAAATCAATTTGTATGGTTAAGATGTTTTGCTACCATTTTCTTCTGTGATATACTGAAATAATTTCATCATATGCAAGTGGGGCACATAACATTTGATAAATTCCATCTGTCTGTTGACAATCTACTCACTTCTCTGACTGCATACCCTCTCCTGTTAGAGAAGGATGTTTCCGATTATAAGGAGACTCCAAAATAGATGCTTAATTCATAAAGTATGCAAATGTTACTCTCATATATAAAGAACATCATGGTTAAAGTACTATGACGTCACATCATTATTGCCATGGAAGACATTTCATTTTCTCACACTGACTTCAGAGCTTAATCCAGAGTCTGAATATTGATCTTTTTCAATTCGTGTGAGAATTGGTGTCTTTGAAACATGGTTTTGGTCAAAACAAAATTTTGCAACTTTTACTCTTTGAAAAACAGCTTTATCGAGGCATGCTATTACATGTTATAAAATTCACTCACTATGAGTGTAAATTTGATGAGTTTTAGTAAACTCTGAGTTGTGCAGCCAGCACCACAGTCTAATTTTAAAACATTTCCATGTGTCAAAGAGACCCCCTGTGCCCACTTGTAGTCACTTCCTGCTCCCATCCCCAGGCAACCAATAATCTGCTTTCTGTCTCTATAGTAATTTTCCTTTTCTGAACATTTCATATGAGTGGAATCTTACAGGTTGTAGACTGTTTGTCTTTTGCACATGGCTTCTTTCATTTAACACCAGGTTTTGGAGGTTGATCCACGTTGTGTGTTCCGGTCTCTCGTTCCCTTTTGTTGCTGAATAATATTCCATTACGTGGATAGACCACATTTTGTTTATCCCTTCGCCAGTTGATGGACATTTGAATTATTCCCACTTTTGGTCTATTACAAACGATGCTGCTGTGTTCACATTCACGTACAAGTGTGGATGTATGTTTTCATTTCTCCTGGGTATGTAACTAGGAGTGGAATTGCTGGGCTGTATGGTGAATTCATGTTTAACTTTCTAAGGAATCACTAATTGCTTTCTAAATTATACTACATTTACATTCTCACCATCATTTTATGAGAGTTCCAGGTTTGCCATAGCCTCATCAACACTTGCTTTTATCTTTGATTCTAGCCTTCCTAGTGGGTGTGAAGTGGTGCTTCATTGGGGTCTTGATTTGCATTTCCCTAACAGTTAGTGATATTGGACATGTTTGTGGTGATTAGCCATTCTTATATCTTCTTTGGTGAAATATCTATTTAAATCTTATGCCCATTTAAAAAATTGATTGTCTTTATTTATGTTATTTATCATGTGTATAATTCACAAATACTTCCTCCCAGTCAGTGGCTTCTTTTTCATTTTCTTCATAGTGACTTTTGAAGTACAGAAGGTTTTAATTTTGAAGTCCAGTTTACAACTTTTTGGAATGAATTTTAGTGTCTTATCTAAGAACTTTTTGCCTAACTGAATTATTCCCCAAAGATTTTTTTCTCTTTTTCTTCTAGAAGTGTTTTAGCATTTTAGCTCTTAGGTCTTTGTTTGATTTTTGAGTTGTCATGTATAACGTGAGGTAAGGGTCTAAATTCATCTTTTTTTGCATGTGGCTATCTAGTTGTCTGAAAAATGTTTGTTTTTTTGTTTGAAGATAAAAACGTTTTCTTCCCCCGTTGGATTGTCTTGGCACCTTTGTTAAAAATTGATTGACCATAAACTTAAGGACTTATGTCTGGACTCTTAGTTTTGTTCTGTTGATGTATATGTCTGTCCTTATGCTGGTCCCACAGTGTCTTGATTACTGTAGCTTTATAGTAAGTTTTGAAATCAGGAAATAAAAATCTTCTCACTTTATTCTTTTCTTTCTTTTTTTTTTCAAACTTGTTTTTGGCTCTTCTGGATCCTTTGCATTTCCATATGAATTTTAGCATCAGTTTTTCAATTTCTGCCCCCCCTCAAAAAAAAGCCTACTCAGATTTTGGTAGGGATTTTGTTGAATGTATAGATTTGGAGACAACTGTCATTTTAACAACATTAAGTCTTCCAATCCATGAATGAAATGTCTCTACAGTTGTTTACGTCGTCCCTAATTTCTCTCAGCAGTGCTTTGTAGTTTTCAGTCTTATGTGTCTTCTTAAATTTATTCACAAATATTTTAATGTTTTTGATGCTATTATGGATGAAATTGTTTCTTTAATTTCATTTTTGGTTGTTCATTGCTAGTACATGGAAATAGAATTGGATTTTGTATGGTGATCTTGTATCCTACAATCTTGCTGAACTAATTTATTAGTTCTAGTAGATTTGTGTATGTGTGTATGTGTGTGAGTTCTTTAGGATTTTCTACATGTAAGATCCTGTCTCTGAATAAAAACAAATGTACTCCTTTCTTTCCAGTCTGGTGCCTTTTCTTTTCAATTTTTACTTTTCACTTTAATTTCTTAAATATTTATTAACGTTGGTCTCAAACATATTTAGCATGCTTTCAAAGAACATTCGGGTTGAAAGAATGCAGAAATTATATTTGGCGTTTGGGGCTAAGGCATAAGAAATATACTTGCCATGGACTTTGAAAAAAAAGTATGTTTCATTATAAAAAGGATACATTGGAAAGACAGAAATTGCTACCTTACAAAGTTCTTTTTTTTTTAATTATTATTTATTTATTTATTTATTTATTTTTGGCTGTGTTGGGTCTTCGTTTCTGTGCGAGGGCTTCCTCTAGCTGCGGCAAGTGGGGGCCACTCTTCATCGCGGTGCGTGGGCCTCACTATCGTGGCCTTTCGTTGCGGAGCACAGGCTCCAGACGCGCAGGCTCAGTAGTTGTGGCTCACGGGCCTAGTTGCTCTGCGGCATGCGGGATCTTCCCAGAGCAGGGCTCGAACCCGTGTCCCCTGCATTAGCAGGCAGAGTCTCAACCACTGCGCCACCAGGGAAGCCCCAAAGTTCTTTTTAAAAGGATTTTCTAAGCAGGCCTGTAGAAAGAAAGATGGACACAGACATGACATAGAGACCTCTTTTTTTAATTTGGTAATTATATGCAAAATACAGGACCACAGAAGTACTGAAAAAAAAAATAAGCGACACAGAGGAAAACATTTTAGGTTTACTTTTTTGTCAGTTTCAAGGAACAAAGTTACCAGCCTATTTTATGATTATAAAATTATTGCTCGAAGTGCTTTGTGCTTCAAAACATGGTAGGTGGCTAAAATCTGCAAATACTTAACCTCTGTGCAACTTCTGACTTGAAGAGCAGAGTTAAATGAGAGAACATCGAGCCCTTTTGCTTGTGGTCGTAGAGAGGGAAATCTTAACCTGGGAACCCCCCTTCAGGCTTTGTTTTCTCTTTTGTTTCCACCTTTGTTTGGAAGAGTTTGTTTGTGTCCCTGTGCAGGGCCTTCCCCAGACAAACAGCCTCCCTGATTGACAGTCACAGATGGCCGCCGTCCCACCCTGTCTGACGTGTAAAACTTCCTCCAGCTGAGAGCCACCAGCCCCAAAAGAGAAGAAAACCTGAGGCCCCATTCAACCCTGCATCAATTATCCATGGCTTTGTGGAGACTTCTAGTGAGGGAAAGAGTTAAAGATCCATTTAAACTTTCAAACAGCAGAGGTAAACACTTGGCTAAGCACAGCTGATTGGATTTTCAATTGAAGAGGCCAGGCAGCCACAGGCAACGGGTGGTGAGGAACCCACAGAAATGATGGACACAGATTCTGCACTTTCAACTTGCATCTCTAGACAGAAATGCCGCCTAGAGAGGAAAGACACTGAAGAAGAGGGAAAGGCTGTGAGTCCAAACCCCACTGGTAGGCAGTCCTTTGGGCTGACTCCTTATCTGTGTTGGCTCCCACAAGCCTGGGTATTGGCGCCCCAGGTTGGAGACGCCACCTGCCCTGCCACGCAGCCTCTGCGGCTCTGGAAACTGGGGACATCTGAGAAAATTGTGGCAGCTTTCAAAGAGAGTAAAAAGGCTTAAACCAGTCCTATGAGAAATTTCGTTGTCTTTTTTGTTCGTTTATTTTAAACCAGTTTATTTGGGCCGGTTTTCCTCTTACAAGACATCATTCAGGTTCTAAGATCAGCCATGATTATCTCTTCCCAGAAAAATTCAGAAGAGCTACACTTCTGCTGGAATGGCACAGTCCTTTAACATCTGCTAATCACTAGAACTATAGGAACCCTGGCATGTGACCACCAGACCCCTGATCTGCCGGCTGGCAACTCTCTCTCTGATCTTGTAGGTGGTTGCTATTTAATTTTCCCTGAGCTCTTCTGAGCCCGTGGTTGATGGGAATTACTATTGGTTTAAGACAGTGATGGCCACCTGTGTACTAAACACAGCACTAGTATTTTCTATGCTAGTTAAAATAATGTGACCAAGTTTGCCCATCCCCCAAAAAGCAGAGCCTGAATAGGAGGTAGGCACTTCACAACTGCTATTTTCTGTCTGTCACCAGGAAAAGTTAGTGGGGAAATGAGCACGCCTCGGGTTTTTTTTTTTTTTAATTTTTTTCTTTAAATTTATTTATTTATATTTATTTTTGGCTGTGTTGGGTCTTTGTTTCTACGCGAGGGCTTTTCTCCAGTTGCGGCAAGCGGGGGCCACTCTTCATCGTGGTGCGCCGGCCTCTCACTCTCGCGGCCTCTCTTGTTGCGGAGCACAGGCTCCAGACGCGCAGGCTCAGTAGTTGTGGCTCACGGGCCTAGTTGCTCCGCGGCATGTGGGATCTTCCCAGACCAGGGCTCGAACCCGTGTCCCCTGCATTGGCAGGCAGATTCTCAACCACTGCGCCACCAGGGAAGCCCTGGGTTTTTTTTTAATTGAAGTATAGTTGATAGAATGTTGTGTTAGTTTCAGGTGTACAGCAAAGTGATTCAGCTATACATATATATATTGTTTTTCAGATTCTTTTCCATTATAGGTTATTACAAGATACTGAATGTAGTTCCCTGTGCCATACAGTAGGTCCTTGTGTTTATCTATTTTATATATAATGGTGTGTATCTGTTAATCCCAAACTCCTAATTTATCCCTCCCCACGTTTCTCCTTCGGTAGCCATAAGTTTGTTTTCTATGTCTGTGAGTCTATTTCTGTTTTGTAAATCAGTTCATTTGTATCATTTTTTTAGATTCCATGTATAAGTGATACCATGTAATATTTGTCTTTCTCTGTCTGACTCACTTCACTTAGTATGATCATCTCTAGGTCCGTCCATGTTGCTGCAAATGGCATTATTTCATTCTTTTTTATGGCTGCATAATATACCATTGTGTATATATTGATATATACCACATCATCTTTATCCATTCATCTGTGGACGGACATTTAGGCTGCTTCCATGTCTTGGCTATTGTAAGTAGTGCTGGAGTTTGTTTTTTAAAAAAGCATATAAACTATACAATTCCTAGTTAATATATCATGATACTAAAATCCAGAATTTGGGGGCAGTGCACAGGTCTCTGCTTTATGTGCTTTGTTGAATGAGACATTGAGAATCTAATATATATTAAGTGCTCCACTGGAAATGTCTTATTAAACAAAACAGCACATAGGGGAGACTAGAACAGCGTCAGGCCACAGAGGACTTTCCACCTGCCACCAGCTCACTCTGCAAAAGGATGGATGTGAAACCCACAGACCTCTGGCATGCCAGTATCAGACAGCTGTAAGGAGTGTTTACTACTGCCCAGAAGTCTCCGAAATTCTTGGAAGGGGCTACTGGTGATGTTTCAGAGCCATGAGTTTAGATCCCACGGCAAGTGTGGGGAAACCACTCTTAGCCAAAAGGAAAGTCTAGCCAATCAGCCAACATCTGCAACTGACTCAACTTTGTAGCTGTCTCGTTGCCTGGGTCCACATAATTAAGGGAAAATGCTACATGCTCTAGCAATATTAGCAAAGCTAGGGTCTTAATATATATTCCTAGAGAGTTCTAAGGACCCAGGAAACATCACCTCTACTGGAAAAGTTGACCGTCAGCTTTTTGAACTGACAGTAGAGGGATGATTGGGCGGTTTTAGGACTTTAGGAGCCCCAAACGCCTGAAATTCCAGGTGGCAGTGCACTGTCATTAATATCCCCTGGTTTTAGCTCTTTGGGAGATACCTTTTCTGAGGGTTTTATACATTATTTTTGATTTATTTTAGTATTCCTACTTCTAGTCAAAGTCAAGACCAGGAAATGTAGAGATATGCTATGAGGTGGTTCTCGGGCTTTGTTTGAAATCTACTAAAAATTCCGTCATTCGTTCAGTGACTTTCACTGTGTACCATGCATCCGTGAGTAGTACTGCTATGGGTGCCCCTATGGAGCTGACATTCTTTGTTTAATATATTTATTTAATTATTTATTTGGCTGCGCTGGGTCTTAGTTGTGGCACGTGGGATCTTTTAGTTGCAGCATGCGAACTCTTAGTTGTGGCATGTGGGATCTAGTGCCCTGACCAGGGATCGAACCCGGGCCCCCCTGCACTTAGCCACTGGACCACCAGGGAAGTCCCTGGAGCTAACATTCTACCGGGGGGTTGGGGGGGGGCGGGAGACAGACCAACGAATACACACTGTCCGCACAGTAGTAAATGTTGTGGAGAATTGTAGAGGCCAGAGGGGGGCAGGGCTTGCCGGTATGTGCGGCAGTTTCAAAAGGGTGTTTGGAGAAGGCACCACTTATAAAGGGACGGTTGAACAGCGTCCTGGGGAGGTGTGAGGGCTGAGCCCCTGTGTACTGGGGGGAAGTGGGTCCAGGCAGAGGGCTCAGCAGGGCAGAGACCCTAAGACTGGAACCACGTGGTGGAGGAAGAGCAAGGTGGCTGCAGCCAAGGGGCTGAGTGCGAGGGACCGCGAGACAGGTGGGGGGTGGTTGGCGAGGCTTTTTAGGCAATCACGAGGATCTCCACTTTTACTGGTCCTGGGATGGGGCACAGGAAAGTTTGAGCACTGGGGCGGCACACCCTGACTCAAGTGCTCATGCAGCATCGTCTCGGTGCTGTGGAAGCAAGAAGCAGGAGATGCTGCAGCGCTCAGCAAGAGATGATCCCGGCTTTGGGACCAGCGGCCAGCAGTGGAGGTGGTGAGAAGTCATCTGAAGATGGGAGGATAGATTTGCAGTGAATTGTGCTGTGGTACAAAAGCGGGTGGGAGGCACAGGGGCTTGCAGGGTACCATGTGCTTGGGTTCAGCTGGGGTCAGAAGGTGAAAGAAAGGCTCAGGCAAGAGCCTGAGGGTGTAGGGCGATGACTGTGTTCATGCATCTCGGAATTAAGGTGACTTGCTTGCTTTGCACAGTGGGCCGTCTGCTGAAGAGTATTGTCACACCCGCTCTGTGTTCTGCGTGATGCTTTTAGGTCAGCCTTAGAGTTCAGAGCTTTGTCCCAACTCTGCTCGCTGATGAACAGAGAAGATTCTTGTGATTTGGTGGTTTCCAAGAGAAATCCCAGCAAAGTGTGGATGGAGGTGGGGGCAGAGAGAATTGCTTTAGTCCCTCAAAGAGACTGTTTATAACAGTAGAACACAGTGAGAGCAACTAGGACAGCTTCTTCAAGAAGCACATATTCTTTCTTCCCTTGTAAGAGGCACTTACTCTCCAAAGAAATCTTTTTTTTTTTTCCTTACTGGAAATATTTCACTGCTTTGATTTTATTTTTTAATTCATTGTCTTCAAAGTTTGCTCTTTCAGAATTCATTTGCTTACCATATAATCTATGACTATTTCAGAAGATTGAAATTAGGTTTGTTTTGTGGCTTCTACTTTTAAACCAAGAAGTGGGTTCAGAATTGGTGATGGAAGAGAACTTGAAATAGGATAGCTTATTGGGAACATTGATTTGGGCCCTTTTCTTCTAGTGTTACTTTTTAGCTTATCTCTTTCAGAATATGCCTGATTTCCTTCTCTTGAGATACCACATGTCTAAGGATCCAGTTGTTACTTAATTTTTCTTTGTTTACTGATAAATATGCTGTATGCTTTTGTTCTTTTAAAAAGCAATTTTATTGAGGTATAAAACACTCACAATAAAATACATCCAATTTAAGTATAGAGTTTGAGTTTTGACAAAAGTGTGCACCCGCGTACCTGTTACCACGATCCATATATGGACCATTTCCATCACTTTAAAAAGTACACTCTGGGCCCGTTTCTAAATAGCTCATCCCACCCAGCCCCAGGCAAACACTGATCTGCTTCTGCTTCCAGTCACAATAGATTATATTTGCCTTTTCTAGAACATCCTATCAATAGAATCAAATCCTATGCACTCTTTTGGGTCTGGCCCCTTTGCCTCAGCACCATGTTCTTCCTTGAGGTTCATTATCATGTTGCTTGTGTTGGGGTTTTTGTTTCTTTTATTGCTGAATAGTATTCCAATGTATGGACTTATTAACACACTTCACTTTTCATGGACATCGGGTTGTTTCCAGTTCAGGGAAATTATGAGTAAAGCTGCTATGGATATTTTTCATCAAGTCTTGTTGTGAACAAATGCTGTCATTTCTCTTTGGTAAGTGCCTAGGAGAGGCATTGTTGCATCTCCTGTGATAGGTACACACGGTATTTTTTTGTTTTTTGGTCGTACCATGCAACTTGCGGGATCTTA
Source organism: Balaenoptera borealis (assembly GCF_965194805.1). Lineage (NCBI taxonomy): Eukaryota > Metazoa > Chordata > Mammalia > Artiodactyla > Balaenopteridae > Balaenoptera > Balaenoptera borealis. Next base: position 440,297 of record NW_028123909.1, on the reverse strand, counting down.
GTCCCCCGACCAGAGATTGAACCTGTGCCCCCTGCAGTGGAAGCATGGACCCCTAACCACTTACCGCCAGGGAATTCCCAGTACACACACATTATGATTGTTATGTCATCTTGATGAATCTACCACTTTTATCATGATGAGAAGTCTGTCCTGGTAATAATATATTTGTTCTGACGTCTACTTTGTCTAATATTGTTATAATCACTCGAGCTTTCTTGATATTAGTGTTTGCATGGTATGTCTATTCTCTGACCTCTGCCTTGTAATTAGACTATTTAGACCATTTACACTTGAATAATTACCAATTTAGTTGGATTTAAATCTCGTATGTATTATTTGTTTCCTTGTTGCTTTTTTCTTCTCCAGTCTTCTTTTGGATTGAGTATATCCTAGTAAGTTGTCATCACCACTGGCTTATAATAGCTATATAGCTCTTCATTTCATTTATTTTTCTGGTGTTTCCAGGCACCTCGTCTTCCGTGAACTCCTGGTGCCTTTGCCTCGGCAGGACCACCATGGTCTGCTTGGGTCCCCCTCCCAGCACCACATTTCAGAAAGTGCCTCCAGGCGAAGAGCTGACGCAGCCTGGGGTCCTCCTAGTTTGCTTCCCTTCTTTCAGGGACTCTAGCCCCTTCTGTGTCTGAAAACAGTTACTTCATATACTTTGTCCAGTTTTCTGGTTGTTATTGTGGGAGCTTAGGTTCGGCTCTGGTTACCATATTATGTTCTGAAGTGTAATTTTATTTTTGAAATAAAGTATTTGGTTCTTGGCAGGAGAATGTGTTAAATATGTGAAATTGGGACTGCCTGTAAAACCCTAGATGCATAACACCATTGTTATGACTTCACAAAGTGATGTAAAGATGGTGATGATCAGTTTCCGGCTTACGCATAGCAGCACGTGTAAACCTCAGAAGCAGAAGCTTTGAAAAGTTCTGTATCAGTCCCGTTTGAATGATAACAGCCCATAATCGAGCCCTTAGGTGCTCAGTGTTCTACATACAGATCTTTTTTAAAAAAAATCATCTTACGTGTGTGTTTTTTTAAATTATTTATTTATTTATTTATTTATTTTTGGCTGCGTTGAGTCTTCGTTGCTGTGCACGGGTTTTCTCTAGTTGCGGCGAGCGGGGGCTGCTCTTCGTTGTGGTGTGAGGGCTTCTCACTGTGGTAGCTTCTCTTGTTGCAGAGCACGGGCTGTAGCACGCGGGCTTCAGTAGTTGTGGTGCGTGGGCTTCAGTAGTTGTGGCTCACCGGCTCTAGAGCGCAGGCTCAGTAGTTGTAGTGCACGGGCTTAGTTGCTCCGAGGCATGTGGGATCTTCCCGGACCAGGGCTTAAACCCGTGTCCCCTGCATTGACAGGCGGATTCTTAACCACTGTGCCACCAGGGAAGCCCCTGAGGTTTTAATTTAATTTTAATTCATTTAAATTGAAATAGCCCCATGTGGCTAGTGGCTGCCGTATTAGACAGCAAAACTCCAGGTAGCAAGGGAGCAGGGGTAGAAAGACAGCCCTGTGGTGGAGCAGTCAGGGGAGCCTCCCAGCAAAAGACTGACCAGCCTCTTGCCTCACTGTGGCAGGGGAAGCCCCAGGCTGGAAATGGCAAATACTTGGCACAGGCACCACTCCGAACCATTCCTGCGCCCATGGCAGACATTGCTAGTCAATCACCACACACTTTCTTGCTAGTTCAGCCATAGCTCAGGATCCTTCTCAATACAACACTCCAGGCAGTCCCCAACTACAGATCAGTAGATGCTAGCATTTGAGAGAAATATTACTGGTCATCCCTAGGCCAGGAGGCCCATCTGGGAGGTCCAGGATCTCACCAGGCTGTAAGGTGGCTGGCAAGGGACGTGTGGCCAACCTGGGTCAGTGAGGCAACCACAAATATGGAGAGTGGAGAGGCAATGTGCTGGAGGAGCCAAGATTTTTCTATTTCTTCAAGAAACACTCAGAGCATGATTTAGGGAGAGAGGAAGGGGGTGGGGGGAGAGGTGAAGACTTGTCAAAGCCAGCTGATGTGCAAAGCATTTGGAGATTTTTATTGAGCTGGGTGCAATATTGTGATTTATGAAGAAAAATACATATTTGGTCATTCGGACCAAAAATATATATTTGGCCATCTCCCACGTGGCCCAAACCTTAAAATATTTACATTTTCGCCCTTTTTGGAAAAAAAAAATTTGCTGACCCTTATTCTAGAGAGGGTTCTGAATTGCCCACAAAAGTGGACTTGCTGGATTAAAGGAAATATGCATTGAAAATTTCAGCAGATGCTGCCCTTCATACTTGCACTAGCTAGCAGTGTATGAGATTGCCTGTTCCCCAGTATCCTCACCAACACAGAGTAATATCAAACTTTTCCATGTGGCCAATTGGATAGGTGAAAATGGTATTTCACTATCGTTTTAATTGTACTTACCTTATTAGCAGTAAGATTTAGTATTAGGCAGTAGGTATAATAAAATATATATTTGGTCTTTGTCCCTCATTCCTGGCACAAAACTTCTAAACCCCGTGGAATTTCCAGATAGGAGTGTCTTTTGATATTCATAACAAAACCCTTTCAACCACACCTGAGTTTGTGTTAATGAGGTGACTTTTGGAAAGCCCCTAAGGAAGGGGCTGGTTGCCAGGGGAACCAACCAGAATTAGAGGATTGGAACTTTCAGTCTCTTCCACCCTCCCCCCCACCCCCTTGAAGGGGAGAGGGGCTTGAGGTTGAATCAGTTAATCCTGTCTACATAACGAAGCTTCAGTGAAATTAAAAGAATGGAGTTTGGGGCTTCCCTGGTGGCGCAGTGGTTGAGAGTCTGCCTGCCAATGCAGGGGACGCGGGCTCGAGCCCTGGTCTGGGAAGATGCCACATGACACGGAGCAAGTGGGCCCGTGAGCCACAACTGCTGAGCCTGCGCGTCTGGAGCCTGTGCTCTGCAACAAGAGAGGCCGCGATGGTGAGAGACCCGCGCATCGCGATGAAGAGTGGCCCCCGCTTGCCACAACTAGAGAAAGCCCTTGCACAGAAACGAAGACCCAACACAACTAAAATAAATAAATAAATAAATAATTTTAAAAAAAAGTTCTTCAAAATTATTAAAAAAAAAAAAAAAAAAAGAATGGAGTTTGGAGAGCTTCTGGATTGGTGTACCCAGGGAGGTGCCAGGTGGGACAGCATGGAAGCTTTGCACCCCTTTCCCCATACCTTGCCCTGTGCGTCTCTTCCATATGGCTGTTCCTGAGTTAGATCTTTTTATAATAAACTGGTAATCTAGAAAGGAAAAAAAAATATTATATATATATATATATATTTGGTCATCTCATATATATTTGGCTTTCCAAAAGTCACCTCATTAACATAACAAAAGGCACCTTTTTTAAAAAATTAATTTTATTTGAGCGTAGTTCTGCTGTACAGCAAAGTGAATCAGCTATACATATACATATATCCCCTCTTTTTTGGATTTCCTTCCCATTTAGGTCACCACAGAGCATTGAGTAGAGTTCCCTGTGCTATACAGTAGGTTCTCATTAGCCTGGAAGGGCGACGCTGCACTCTCCCCTCCGTTGCCAGGCAGGCTGTGCTTCTGTTACTGCAGCCCAAGGCCCCGAGAGCCTGCTCTGGTTCCTTAGGGGCCCCTGGGAGGGGTGTTTGTCACAGGTCTCTCCGCAAGCCCAGTTCTCTCGACCGTGACTGTCCTCGATTGCGGCGTCTGCTACACGGCCTGGGTCAAAGAGCCTAAAAGTGCGGGGATTGGGACCCAACCTGGTAGGAGGAACTTGAGTCCCGTGATCCCCCTAAGCCCCTGTAACCCTGCGGTGGGCGTGGGTCCCCCTCAAGTCACGCTGCCTCCCACACCCACAGCTTCCTTCTGTCTTTGGCTGAGTCCCCTCTGGTTCCTCAAATGGCCACCAGGTGGGAGCAGAGACCTGCGGTGAGGCTGGGACTGAGGCCTCCTTGAAGATGGGCTAGGAGGGCTCCAGGCAGGGCTGGGGGCCTCTCTCACTGGGGGTCTGGGCTTGCCGGGTGGCTGGGAGCTGGGTGCGTGCCTGGGGGTGCAGGCCTCTTTTGGGGTGAGTGTGCTGTGACTGCGTGGGGTGTAGATGGGCACACCTGTGTGCAGAGGCCTCTGCAGCTGTTGGGTGCGTGTGCCCTTGAGCATGCCCGTGTGCAAGCATGCAGGGGGTACCTGTGTGTGACTGTGGGGCCTGGGTCTGCAGAATCCTCCCTGTTCCCCTGCAGGCCTGAGAAGGCTGACGATTGGGATAGCCTGGCCCTTGAACTTTATGTTTCCAAAGCGGCAGGTGGCTCCGAGGCTCGGACCTCAGGACCCCCTGCCCGCTGCGTTCCCTTAGGCTGTGTCCAGCCAGTGTGGCGGCTTGTCCTACTTTGCCAGGTTTGGGGTCCTGCTGAGCCTTTTTTATTTATTTATTTATTTTAACATCTTTATTGGAGTATACTTGCTTTACAATGGTGTGTTAGTTTCTGCTGTGTAACAAAGTGAATCAGTTATACATATACGTATGTTCCCATATCTCTTCCCTCTTGCATCTCCCTCCCTCCCACCCTCCCTATCCCACCCCTCTAGGTGGTCACAAAGCACCAAGCTGATCTCCCTGTGCTCTGCGGCTGCTTCCCACTAGCTCTCTGTTTGACGTTTGATAGTGTATATATGTCCATGCCACTGTCTCACTTTGTCACATCTTACCCTTCCCCCTCCCCATATCCTCAGGTCCATTCTCTAGTAGGTCTGTGAGCCTTTTGATTTGTGTCAGGATGGGGACTCATTGCTGTTCCTGGGGGCCTCGGGGTAGGAAAGGCCAACAGTGCACTGGGGGTGCTCCTTAGCCCCAGGCTGGGGGTTCGGGGAGGGGGAGGGCCGCCACACCGGAGTTTGTGCCCCTGGTCCTGCCAAGCCACTGGGAGGGTGGATGCTAGCCCACTTGTCACCCGCTTAGCATCCTGGGCTTCCAAGGTCCTCCTCCAGCCAGGCCCGTTTCCCTGCTCCCTTTGGTGCCTTTCTACTGCCCTCACTACCTCCACCGCCCTCTTCCGTTCTCCCTGAAAACCACGCTAAGCAGACATTTGTCAAGGTCACAGTGACCTCCATGCTGCCAAGCCCAGTGGACAATTCTCCGGCCTCCTCTGACTTGACCCTCAGCAGCACTTCAGGGGCTGGTCCTTCCCTCCTCCTGCCATCACTCCCTTCCGCAGCTCAGGAATTCCGCTCTCCTGGTTTTCCTTCTGTCCCGCTGGCCCTCCCTCTCAGCCTCCTTTGCTGGTCCCTGATCTCTCCAAGTCTGGGTGCCCCATCCCTACACCTCTTCTGTCTCCCTCTTTAAACGCCCACTTCCTTGGTGATCTCATCCAAGCTCATGGCTTTCAAATGACTCCCGTTGAGTATAATTTAATTAGTTGGTTTTTTATCATCTGTCTTCTCCCAAAGGAAAGCAAGCTCTACAGGCAGGGCTTTTTTTGTCTTAAGTCAGGTTTATTAAGGTATAATTTACATACAGTTAATGTCACCCTTTTTAGTGTTCACTTCTGTAAGTTTTTGACAAACACGTATAGTTGTGAAACTGTCTCTGCCATCAATTACAGGACAGTTCCCATCACCCCCAAAAGTTCTCCATACCCTTGTGGTCATCCCCTCCCCCATGTCCCGCCCTGGGCAGCCACTAATCTGTTCTTTTGTCCCTTTTCCCTAGTTGTGCCTTTTCTGAAAAGTCATATAAATGGGATTGTACTGCGTGTAACCTTTGGAATCGGCTTCTTCCACTTATCACAATGCACAGCGCATTTGAGATTCACCCATATTGTTGCAGCTGTGAGCCGTTAGTTCTTTTATTCTATTGTATTTTATTGCACAGCTTTGTTTATCTGTTCGGAGGGGGACCAGTTGTCCTGGTTTCCGTGGGAGGGAATGGTTTTTCTGGGACATGGGACTTTCAGTGCTAAAACCAGGGTGGTTGGTTATCTTAGTTCTTTAGTTGAGGGACATTTGGGTTGTTTCTAGGTTGTTGATGATTTTGAATACCTACTCAATATAACCAGTGACAGAGGGTTTTTTGGTGAACACAAATGTCCATTTCTCTTGGGTAAATACCTAGGAGTGGGGTTGCTCAGTTGGATGACGAGTGTACGTATCACTGTAAAAGAGGCTGCCAAGCTGTTCTCCAGAGTGGCTGTATTGTGTAGCATTGTGGGAGAATTCCACTTGCTCTGCATCTTAACCAGAACTTGGCAGTGTGTCAAAAAAAATTAAAAACCGGTTTTTTAGCCATCTTAATAGGTGTATAATGATATCTCCTCACGGTTGGCAGAGATTTCCTTTATTCGCCTTGAGTAGTGTTGTGCCCCCAGTGCCTGGGTTAGTGCCTGCTATGTAGTAGACACTCAATGAATTTTTTTTTTTTTTACTGAGTGAATGGATGTATGGATGGATGAATGAATGAAGTCAAAGGGGCTTCCGGTATCTAAATCTGTTATAGCAAATACATAGCACACGTACCGCCAATTCCCCCATGCCCCATTCTGTTTCCATGGCAGACGTCACTCATCAATTGAGCCATTTTATCCACCTGCTTCATTTCAGACAGGTACGATCCAGTCCTTTGTGTAGCAAGTGAGATGAGCCCCATGAGCTAATGCAGCTTTAGTTCAAGCCTCTCATTGGCTGAAGAAGAGGCCAGGCTCAGAGCAGGGTCCAAGGCTGCCCAAGGACTCACAGCGAGCCAGTGGCAGGACTAGATCTCCAGGCTGGGCTCTCCCCAGAAAAATGCACGACGTCTCTGACAAGGCTGGAGTAGGATGGGAGGCATGGACGTGGATCTGGGCCTGAGGCCGGGTTGGAGCATTGTGGAGTGCTCCCTGGGCCCCGGCCGGGTGGGAAGGCTGATGCCGGCGCTCTTCCTGCAGGTGCCCAGGAGCTGCTGGGATGGCCTACCCGCCCACGTTGGCTCCCTGGCCCAGCGGGCGTACTGGGCTCTGCTGAGCCAGCAGAGGGACCAGAGCATCGTGGCCCTGGGCCAGAGCGGTGCTGGCAAGACCACCTGCTGCGAGCAGGTCCTGGAGCACCTGGTGGGGATGGCAGGCAGTGTGGATGGCAGGGTCTCAGGTACAGTGGTCTCCAGGTGACGTGCAGCTGGGACGTGGTGGGGGCGGTGGCGTGGGGGAAGGGAAGGGAGAGTCAGAGGGGGTGCTGGGCGGCTCTTTCTTATATCTGCTCAGCTAGCGTTCACTGAGCACCTGTGTGCAGACCCTGTGCTGGCTTCTGGGCAGGGCCACCCCTAGTCTGTTGGGTACTTTTGTGTGAATTAGAAACAGGTACTCCTTGCCTAAGACACTCACTGCCACATGTGGAACCGTCGTCACGCATTGACATTGTTAGAACCAAACACTTGACCACCACGTTCTGGGCCATCATCCTAATAAGTATACAGGCCTATGGCTATCTGATATAAATGCTGTGCCCTTAGGTGTGGTGTCCTTGTGCAGCGCACAGCCCACTGGACTGTGCAGAGGACCCGATAAGTAAAAACAAAGACAAGGAGGCACTGACAGCCGGAAGGGAGACTCAGCTGCTCATCTGTGCCAGACTCCAGTGCTCTGCACCGCTTGCTGGCCGAGCTGGGGAGGGGAGAGGCGGAGGGAGCACAGAGAAGGGGCCGGGGGGCTTCCTTGAGGAAATGATGTTTGAGCTGGGCATTAAAGAAAGAGTTTCAACATTGTAAATCAACTATACTTCAATAAAAAATAGTGTCAGTTGGTGATAATAATTACAATATTGATGGGGATCGTGGTAAATGCTTGCTGAGGACTTACGCGCCAGGCTCTATTCCAAGCAGGTTAACTTATTTATTATTTAAAACATCCCTATAAGGTAGACATTATTATTATTTGAATTTTATAGATGAGGCCATTAAAACGCAGGGAGGTTAACCAGCTTGCCCAAGGCCACACAGCTCATACATCCTAGCACCGAGATTCAAACACAGACAGTTTGGCTCCAGAGCTGTTACCCCTGGGCCAGTGTCCTCAATGTATTGTTGCCCCTCTGAGGAGCCTTTTTAGTTGTTCTTTCTCCTAATCGTCTCCCACCGTGAAAAGTTAATGCCATAGATTCACCATATATTTGTTTATGCAGTGTGTGTGTATGTGTGTATATATATACAGACACACACAGACATGTGTGTGTGTGTGTGTGTGTATCTGTGCTCTATTCTATACATAAGAAAGGAAAACTGCCCCCATCCTCAAGAATCAGTTTCTGCCCTCTTGGGGGCAGTATTCCCCCTGCTGAGAATATATGGCCCAGGCAGTATTGCTTTTCTAATAATAACAAACAATACTAACACCACCACATTTGGAGCATGTTCTGAGCACTTTACATTATTAAATCTTTTAGTCTTTGTGGCAACCACATGAGGTAAGTAAGTACTATTATTACCCCCATCTTATAGATGGGGTATCTGAGGCACAGGGAGGTTAATTTATTCGCTCCAAATCAGGTGACTAACAACGGGGAGAGGCCATATTCAAGCTTGTTTAACCATTGTACTATCCTGCTTCTCCACTGGGCTTATTCCAATGCTTTATTGATCACCTGTTCTGCACCTGGCCCAGGTTAGAGCCCTGTGAGGAGCTGGGGATACAGCAAGGAGAGGCCCTCCCAGAATGTAGATCTGCTGAAAGTGTGTGTTGGGGGAGTGGGAGTCAGGCTAGGCTGTATCCAGGTGCCTAGCACATAGTGGGTGCTTGTTAAATAGTTATGTTAAAAAGCTTGGGACTGCTGGGCTTTTTGATCTGGCTGTGATGGGCGTTCCCCCGAGAGCAGGTCCAAGAATGTTAATGCTCTGCCCTCCTCCTAGACTCCACCAGGCCCAGGAGGCCCTAGGGCAGCCCTTGTCACTCAGATCGTACCAATCCTAGGTGTGTGTATCTCCCCTTCTGGGCTCACTCTTGCTCACCCCGCGCCCCTGCTTGCAGCACAGGGCCAGCCCAGCAGCGGAAGAGGTGTGGCTTAGAGCTGAGTTGGGGGAGTGGAGGGGCCCCTGCTGGGGCCTGGGGCCAGAATGGGGTCCTGTGAGAGGTGGGGGTGGCAGCACCCGGGCCACGGGTGATGCCCTGTCTGTGCCCCACCAGTGGAGAAGATTCGAGCCACCTTCACTGTCCTCCGGGCCTTTGGCTCCGTGTTCACCGGCCACAGCCGCCGTGCCACCCGGTGCTCCATGGTGATGTCACTGGACTTGAACGCCACAGGCCGAGTCACGGCCGCCCAGCTCCAGGTGAGGCCTCTGGATGGGAGGGAGAGGGGGCTCTTTGGGGCTGCAGTAGCCTCAGCCCCACTCAGCAGGGCCCACGCCTCCAGCTGGGACCCTGGAATGTGTCTAAATGGTCATCGCTCCCCAGGCCAAGGCCAGCTCCTCCCCACCTCACTCAGTGCCCAGACATCTCCTCCCGGAGCAGGCCAGCTCGTCTGTGCCTCGGAGTATCACAGGGATGAAATATTCATGAGTAGATACATAATTCAGCCGCTCATTAGCTGGGTCTTAAAAGCGTAAGCTGAAATTAAACAGGCGCTCGCTGGCCTTCTGCGGCAGCCCGTGTGTGACAGGCACATGGCCTGTTTGTTCCTCTCTCTGAAATCACCTGGCTCCTCCCCTCCCCCCCCCCGCCCCCGCCAACATTCTGTTTGAACAGAAAACAGGATTAGGTTATTAGAAGGGTTGTTTGTATGCGGAGCTAGGAGAATACCCAGACTCGCTGGTGCACGATAAATCCCTTTCTGTCCCGGCCCTGAAAGTCTACCGTGCATCACCATGTGGGTCAAGTTATTAAGGGCTTCGGTTGCATAAGAGTGTGTTGGAGGGCGGCTCTGGGTTAATTGTTAGTACCCTTGGATTCCTTCATCGGAATGAGCCCGTTGCATTCGTTGATTGCCTGCGTGGACGCTGAATCAGTGAGACAAAGGCCTGGCACGTTTTGATTTGGAGGCGTCCAGCCAAGTTGGGGCCTGAGGTGCTGCCTCGAAGAGTGGGCCTGGGGGTTGGTGGGGGTGTGCGGGCAGCCTAGCGGGGCCTCGTGCTGACCGGCGCCTGTCCTCTCCCCTGGCAGACGATGCTGTTGGAGAAGAGCCACGTGGCCCGGCAGCTGGAAGGGGAAGGCAGTTTCGAGGTTTTCTCCCAGATGCTATCCGGATTGGACCTGGCTCTCAGGTGAGCGACTGGGCTGAGCAGGGACAGCCGAGGGCAGTGAGACAAAGGGCCTCCGCTCTCCAGGGCCCCAGCCCTGCCTCTGCCCAGAGGTGAGAGGCAGTGGAGCCCAGTGGTTAGGAATCTGGCCTCTGATTCTTGCTGCCTGGTACTGCTCCTGGGCTGGGTGAACCTGGCCAGGTGTCACCTGCTCTGAACCTCCGTTTCTTCCTCTGTAAAGTGGAAATAGTACCTTGACTGCTGACCTTACAGGATTAAGTGAGATAATTCACATATGGCTCTTTATACACGCTGGGGGGTGGTGGTGGATGTCTGCTGTGACGGTGACATTTTGGTACAGGTTCTGACAGCAGCGTGGGAGGTGGGCAAGGAACAGCAGACCCCAAATCTTCCAGAAGCTCCTAAACTCTGTGAGAGCCTTGGGTGCACCTGAGGTAGCTCAGGGCGAGGAGGCACCAGGTGGAACAGCAGAGAAGCCACAAGACTCATCTGGGAGGGCCTTCTGGGGGAGGTGGCCCAGGGAGTCATCTCTGCCCCTCGCTGACTCCTGGGAATTCTTGGACATGTGGCTCCCTGTCTCTGAGCCTTGGTTTCCTCATCTGTTGAACGAATGAGTAAGGTTCTATCTAGTGAAGCTCCAGGGAGTGCTCACCCCAGGCGAGGGGTGATAATTTTCAATTTGCCTCTGCGTCCCCCATCATTTGTCTCCTGCCTTCCACCCCCGTCTGAAGGGCAGGCCCAACCTGTCCTGAGCCTCCTGGCTAAGGCCAGAGGGGCACCTTACCCTTTGGAGAGAGGGCAGATTAGGGAGGAAACTCCCAGTTTTCAGAGCAGGGTAACTGAGGAGTAAGGAAGCTTCTGGAAGGCCTTCACTTAAGAAGGGCCCATTGAGGGCAGCAAGTGAGGAATATTCGGGAGGCAGGGCCAGGGCCTGAGGCAGACCCCGGGGCCACCTGGGGCACTCTGTGGAGCCCCGTGCCATGATGCCCACCTGCCCTGCCAGGCCACTGGTGTGGGTGGGTCCTCCCTTACTTCTGGTCCCTTCTCTGTTTCCAGGACAGAACTGTACCTGCACCAGCTGGCAGACAGCAGCTCCTTCGGCATGGGCGTGTGGCCTAAGGTAAAGAGGAGGTCCTTCTGGGTGTGAGTGGGTGTCTGTGTCCCCATGGCCAAGGTGGGCGGGTCCCCTGTGTGGCTCGTCCCTCTGCCACTGGGGTGAGTAGTTGGCAAGGGCTGGTCACGTGGGGGAGGCAGGGTTGCCTTTATGGGGCCTGGGCTTGTCAGGGAAATGAGTCTTGTGCTAATAAAGGGAACCAGGAGGTGGTTTGTGTAGAGGTTAGGGCGCGGTCTCCGGGACAGGCTGTCTGGGTTCAAACCCCGGCTCTGACACTTACTGGATATGAGACCTCAGGCATGGACCCTAGCCTCTCTGAATGTCTGTGTCCTCTTCGGTAAAATAACAACAGAACGGGCGGGCAGGCTGAGGAGAGGACAGAGCGTGGCACGGCCTGCCCGCCTGGGCCACGGGGAGAAGGTAGGGGCGCCGCCCGCGCCCTCGTTCCGCTGCCTGGCGTCCTTTGTGGAGGCAGGGCTCCCAAGGAGCTCAAAGGCCAGGGAAGGACACACGGGACGGTCCAGAGCCACCCTACCGCTCCAGTGGTGCAGCACCCTCTCTGAATTCCTACTGCCACCAAAACACATCCCTAAGGCCTTTGGGAAGAATTGCTAGGACCCAGGAAGGCGGCCCCTTGCTGTGGTCCAGACTTCAGCAGCTGCCGATGACCAGAGGGAGCCAGCCGGCCGGCCGTGAGCAGGAGGACAGGACACGGGGACAGGGACAGCCCCAGCCGGGCTTCCCGCAGCTGTGCCCACCGCCAGAACCAGCTCCAGCCAGTCACAGCCCCCGAGATGCCAAACAGAGACGGGCGAGAGGCCGGCAGGAAACTGACACCCCCTCACTGGAGAGCCTGCCCGGTCGGGGTGCGGGGCACCATCCCCGTCTGAACTCACCCCACAGCTCAGCCGTCTCCCAGTGACCCAGACGCGTCACCACGGCCCCAGGGCTGATCCCCGACCAAGGTCAGAACTCCCCCCAGTGTGACGGCCCCCATGCCACTCCTGTGGTGGAAGGGACGGCAGGCAGAGACCAGGAGTAGAGTCTTTTTTATTAATGGCTGCGTTTTCAAAGAACCGTTTTGTTACCAGGAAAGCTCCCCAGGAAGGGATTGCATTAGTGCAACAAGGGGGAGCCTTGATGCCAGGCTTTCCAGACACTTCCAGGTGGAGACTTTTGGCCTAGGCCGGCCGCCGGGGACTCGGGGGCTGGGAGGACACACGGCCCCTCCCCCGCCCCGACGGGGCGCTAAGGCACCCGGCCCGCCTGGGGGGGCAAAACCCCGTGCCGTCAACAGGCCGGCGGCTTGCAGCCCTCAACCTGCAGCCCTTTGCTCAGGAGGAAGGCGTCCTGCATGGGGTCACAACCCAGGAAGAGCTTCACCATGCCCTTGGCATCCTCGGAGCCCCCTGGCCTCAGAATGCAGCTTCTGTAGTCCATGGCAACCTGAGGAGAGGGGGCGGGGCTGCAGGAGGGTGGAGCACCCCCTTCACGGAGGGTGTGGGTGTGGCCACCTCTGCTGTGACTCAACAAAGGGCAGGGGAGCAGGGGGTTCTGGGCAGGGCCCTCAGAGCCTGGCAGGCCCAGGCGGGCGGCAAAAGCATCTAGGCCCAGGCCCAAGGACCTCCGTGTTGGTCTGCACGGCAGGCCGGCCTCTCACCTTGCCACTCAGGACGCCCTCCTGCTTGAAACGAGTGTGTGGACCGTGTCCGCGGAGTACACCTCGCTGCACAGGTAGCCATAGGACTGGGCGTCGTAGCTTCCTGCCAGGTGGCCGAAGGTCGCAGGCAGGTGGGTCCCTGGGACACACGCGGAGAGGCTCCTGCCCGGCCCCCTGGCCGCTCCGTGCCCCTTCCCCAGAGCCCAGAGCTTGGGGCCTCAAAGCAGCCCTGTCTGAGTCCCCTGCCACTAGAGGGAGTATTGGCCCAACACTTCTAGAAAACGGGGACCTTGCGGGCAACTCAGTGGAGGGACACAAATCAATCTTTGCCGACTTTCTGCTGAAGCTCACGAGGGTTCACCCCTAAGCCTCTTACAGGGACAGCTGCCCGAGGCTCCGAGGGATGAGTCAGGGCTCGCCCTCCAGCACGGGGAGAGCGCGGGTTAAAGCGCTCACGAGGGAGTGAACTGCGTCTCCGCACCGACACGCTCGGGCAAACCTCGTCGACGCGTTCCGTCCGGGGTATGAAGCCCTCTCCTGCCTCTTCCAGGCTCTCCAGAAAGCACGTGCAGATACGCCCAGCCCACCCTCGGACTCCGTGGGCCACAGCTGGAGGGACCAGCCCAGGAACCCAGGCAGGAAGAGGCCAGAGGTCAGCGAGCCTCGACCAGAGCCCGTCAGTCGGTCCCCCTTCACACACCACCAGAGGATCCTCTTGACCTGGGCAGTAGCCGCCAACCGACCGCTAAGGTGGGCCCGGCGTGCGCTTGGCTACCTGGCGTGGCTGGGACCCCGAGGATCTCCTGGCAGAGGCGGGCATTGTCCTAGGCCGGGTCCGAGGGCGTCTGCGTGTGCAGGGCCTGGTCCACCTTGGCCAGGACGATCTGGCGCAGGTTGAAGAGGCCTGGAGGGCGGGAGGAAGGAGACGGGGGCGCTGGCACTGTGTCCAGGCCGCGCTTTCCAGCCGGGCGGTCCGGGAGCCCCTTTCCTTTCCCTCGGCCCGGCCGCACGGGGGTTGGCCAGCCGGGACTTGATGAGCTTGTCCAGCAGCTCCTGGGGGACGGCGCTGCTCGTGCCCCGCCGAGACTGGCAGCAGCGCCAGGGCTTCACAGGGCGCGGCGCTCCCGGCCCCAGAGCCTACCCTCTGGTTCTCATCCCCGGCTGTCACCAGAGTCGCAGGCAACGTGCCCTTCTTTTCGTTTGTCTTTTTTCCGGCCCTCGACCATGCAAAGGTGTGAAGCCCTGCCACTCGCTGCCACGTGGATGCACCGTGAGAACACGGTGCTCAGCGAGAGAAGTCAGACACAGAAGGACACACAGGGTGTGACCCCACTGAGGGGAAACGTCCAGAACAGGTAGATCCACAGAGTCAGAGTGGGTTCCTGGTTGTCAGGGACAGGGGAGGGGAGGGAATGATAACTAAGGGCGTGAGGGACCTTTTTGGGGTGAGGGAAATGTTCCAGAACAGGGCAGTAGTGACGGCTGCACAGCTCAGTAAAGTGTCCCCACGCGCTCCGGTTGCAGTCTGTGAGAGCATCGCTCTCAGGACGAAGGGCTGACTGCAGGAAGACTGAACGAGCACTGGGTCCTGGGCCCAGACGCTCATCTGGGGACCCCCCCCACATTGGGAAGTCACTGGGACTTGCTGAGCCTCCACCGAGACTGGCAGCAGCCCCAGGGCCTCACAGGGCGTGGTGCTCCCGGCCCCAGAGCCTAACCTCTGGTTCTCATCACCGCCTGTCACCAGCCTTGCATGCAACGTTCCTTTCTTCTATTTTGTCTTTTTTAAAGGCAACTCTTGAATACCTGTATTTAACATTGCAGGGAACCAGTCCTGACTCCTTGATCTGGGACTTCCAGCCTCCAGAGTCTCGAGGACATCCACTTCCGTTGTTTACGCGCCCAGTGCGTGGGGTTTGATGATGGAAACTGACACCGAGGGCGTCTCCTCGTGCGGGGTGACATCAGCGGAAGAATCCCGTGGCGAGGGCCTGCCTGAGGACCACGGGAGAGCCCGGGCCCTCCCCGCCCCCTGCCTTCAGCCCCTCGCCCGCACCCTCCTGGGAGCGGAGCTGGTGCATCGCTTGCCAGAACTCATGGAAGTAGGTCTCCAGCTCATCATGCTGGAACAGGGAGGGCGGGTTGGGCGTAGGCTTGGTGAAGTTGGCCACCATGGCCGCGATGGCAATCTGGCGCCTCCCGTCCTGCTGCAGGCAGCCCGGCTGCAGGCCAAAGCAGGCCATGTGCCCGGACTTCCCTTCCCTGGGGAGGGACGCGGGTGAGGCCCCGCTACCACAGAGGAGCCCCGGCCCACGGCCGACAGGTTCCCCCACGCATGCACCGAGGGTAGAGGTCCAGGTAGAACTTGCTGATGGATGACCTTGCCCGAGGCCGCGTCCCGGACCGTGTAGAGCCTCACATCTTCATCTTCGTGACGCATGTTGGCGCCTTCCTCCAGGTCGAAGGTCAGCCCCAGCAGCTCCTGGGAGATGCCCAGCCGCCTGCGCGTGACCACCTGCATGGGGAAGGACTCATTGAGCAGGTACTGGTCCACGTGGTAGCGCGTCTCCTCCCCCTGGTTCATGTAGTAGCGCAGGTCCTAGACGTTGATGGGCCCGTCAAAGTGCAGGCCCCGCCTCTGGCACTCAGCCTTCTTTAGCTCCAGGATCAGGGCCGCTCCTGCTCCCCGAGGGGCTTCAGCTTCTGGGCCAGCTCATCTGCGGGCGGAGGGGAGAGGCTCAGCTATGTCCCTGTGGCAGCCGCCCAGCCGCCCCCCACCCCACGCCCCTCGAGGCAGAATGAAGGGTTGGGGAAGGCGACCCCCAAGGGCTGACACAGTGGGGTCTCAGGCAGCACCACGTCCAGTCAAGGTCCACCTGACCCCCGTCCCCACTGGGACTCGGGGAGGCGGGGTTACCTAGGAAAGTGGCCACCACCTGGCTGGTCTTGGCCATGTTCATCTCCAGCACAGAGTCGGCACGCGTGCTGAATCCCAGCAGGCGGGACTTCTGAGCCTGCAGCCTTACCAGCTCCCCGAGGATCGCGCAGTTCTCCTGGAACCCAGAGACAGCCAGCGCTGGGGACCGTGGGCCACGCCCTCCCCACAGGCCCCGGGCCAGGTCTCTGTGGGTGGGAGGGCTCTCAGGCCACTGGCGGGCACAGCCAAACCCCCTCCCTCCTCCTCCTGGCCTGGATTTCTAGACACTTTGGTGCTGTCCTAACATGTGGTCTTTATGAACACAGGTCCTTTTGGAACCAGAAACGGCGTGAACCATGATGAGCTCTAAGGCCAAGGGCAGGAAGAAATGTGACCAGGCTCTCCAGGAGCCACCCAGGGGCCTCCCCGGGCTCAACAATACAAACTTGGCTGCCGTGCAGACAGCAGCTCATCCCCACGGCGCCCGAACACCCAGCCCCTGGACGGCGAGAGACCTGTTGCTGCAGGTGCCCCGTGGTTGGCTGGTGAGGCCTGGCCCCAGGCGTACGCCACCTTCTCTGGGGCCACCTCTCTGGGTCTGCGGTGGGGTTCTCCTGGGAGCCCCCAGTCACCACAGGACCAACGTGGCCTGTCTGCAGCCCAAGAAGGTGGGGACACAGGTCTGTCCCCCGTGGACATCACCCGCGAGGCCGAGCAAGCACCAGTGGTGTCTGCGGGGAAGATGAAGGGCTCATGCACAGCCCCCATCTACTGAAGATGCTAAACGGGAGAAGCACAGACTGCAGCCACATGCGGTATGGACCAAACGCAAGTGTCCTTGCAGGAACCGATGTCTGAATGTCGAGGCTGTTCCCGGGCCACAGTGAGAAGGCCCAGGCCCCACGCAAGGCACAGAGAGGGGATGGGGGGAACATCTGCGAATCTGAGCTCATCGGGCATCACCCCAGAAGGAGAGGGAGAGAGCCAGAAGGAGATACGGAGGGAGAGGGAGAGAGAGGGAGGTACAGACGTCTCTCCTTTCCCTGGGGGTTCTCTAGTGCAGCCAAGCCTGAAAACCACTGCATTTCGGGAGATGGGTCCTCGTGGAAAAGTTAAATAGTAGCTCATGGCATTATCGACACATATTAAAATGGCCCCAAATCTTGGGGAGTCAGGGAGGGGAGCTGGCGGCTGCCTCGTAAAGGAGGAGAGATTGGGCGTCAGAGGAGGTGCCTGCCTCCACCACCTCCGCCGCCGCTGCCCCCCCCCAGGGCCCCGCAGACTTCATCTCCCAGCTGTGGTCCTGGGCTGGAAGGCAGCGGGGAGGTCAGGCCGTCCCAAGCATCAACGTTGACTTCAGGGCTGATCTGAAAGGCGCCTGGTGTTTGTTGAAGCAGAAAAAAGAGAAAGCAGTGGGCAGAGGATGGGAGGGGGAGGGAGCCCCCATCAGCCCTTCTCCCTGTCTCCCTCTCTGTCTCCCTCCCTCCCTCCCTCCCTCTACCTCCCTGCCTCTCACTCTCCCTCCATCTCTCCCTCTGCCTCTCTCCCTCCCTCTCTCCCTCCCTCTCTCCCTGTCCCTCTTGCCCTGTCCTGTCCCTCTCTCCCTCCCTCCATCCCTGTCTCTCTTTCCCTGTCCCTCTCTCCCTCTCCCTCTATCCGTCCCCCCTCCCTTTCCCCGTTTCCATCTCCCTCTCTGCCTCCCTCTTTCCCTGTCCCTGTTTCCCTGCTCTGCTCTCCCTCTCCCTCTCCCTCTTTCCCTCTCCCTCTCTCCCTGTCCCCCTTTCCCTGTCCCTGTTTCCCTGTTCCGCTCTTCCTATACCTCTTTCCCTCTCCCTCTCTCCCTCTCGTGCTCCCTCTCCCTCTCCCTCTCCCTCCACCTCCTTCCCTCTCCAGAGAGGGAAGGAGGTGGAGGGAGAGGGACAGGGAGCAGGAGAGGGAGGGGGAAGAGGGAGAGAGTGATAGAGGGAGGGAGGGAAAGACAAAGACATCTCTCCCTCCCTCCCTCTCTCCCTCCCTCTCTCCCTCCCTCTCTCCCTCTTCCTCGCTCCCTCTCCTCCCTCTCCCTCCGTCTCTCCATCTCCCTCACTCCCTCCCAGAGACAGAGAGACGAAGAGGCAGAGACAAGGGAGAGGGAGAGAGGGAGAGGGAGAGAGAGGGGGAGAGAGGGAGAGACGGAGAGAGGGAGAGAGAGAGAGGTCTCTTCCTCCCTTTCCCTCTCTCCTCCTTCTCTCCCTCTCTCCCACTCTCCCTCTTCCCTCTCCCTCCCTCCCCCCTCCCTCTCTCCCTCTCCCCCTCTCCCTCGTCTCTCCCTCTCCCTCCATCTCTCCCTCTCTGGGAGGGAGTGAGGGAGAGGGAGAGACAGAGGGAGGGAGAGGGTGAGACAGAGGGAGGGAGAGGGAGAGAGGAAGGGAAAGGGCGAGGGAGGGAGAGGGAAGGAGGACGAGACGTCTCTCCCTCTCCGTCTCCCTCCCCCTCCCTCTCTCCCTCTCCCTCCCTTCCTCTCCCTCTCCCTCTCCTAGAGGGAGGGAGGGAGAGGGAGAGACAGAGGGAGAGGAGAGGGGGAGTCGGAGAAGGAGGTAGGGAGAGGGAGAAGGCGAGAGGGTGCCTGCTTCCCTCTCTGTCTCCCTCCCTCCCTCCCTCCCTCTCCGTGTCCCTGTCTCCCCCCTCTCCCTCTCCCTCTGTCTCTCCCTCTCTGGGAGGGAGAGAGGGAGAGGGAGAAGGAGGGAAAGTGATGGAGGGAGGGAGAGGGAGAGAAGGAGGAGAGAGGGAGAGGGAGGGAGGAAGAGAGCTCTCCCTCTCTCTCCCCTCTCTCTCCCCCTCCCTCTCTCCCTCTCCCCCTCTCCCTTGTCTTTGCCTCTCCCTCCGTCTCTCCCTCTCTGAGAGGGAGTGAGGGAGACGGAGAGACGGAGGGAGAGGGAGAGGGAGGAGAGGGAGGGAGGGAGGGAGAGACGTTTCCTCCCTCCCTTTCCTCCCTCTTCTCCCTCTCCCTCTCCCTCTCCATCTAACTCTCCCGCTCCCTCCATCTCTCCATCTCCCTCACTCCCTCCCAGAGGGAGAGGGGAGGGAGAGAAGGAGAGGGAAAGAGGAGAGGGAAGAGGGAGAGGAAAGAGGCAGAGGGAAGAGGCAGAGAGGGAAGAGGGAGAGAGGGAGAGGGAGAGAGAGGGGGAGAGAGGGAGAGACGGAGAGAGGGAGAAAGAGAGAGGTCTCTTCCTCCCTTTCCCTCTCTCCTCCTTCTCTCCCTCTCTCCCACTCTCCCTCTTCCCTCTCCCTCTCTCCCCCCTCCCTCTCTCCCTCTCCCCCTCTCCCTCGTCTCTCCCTCTCCATCCATCTCTCCCTCTCTGGGAGGGAGTGAGGGAGAGGGAGAGACAGAGGGAGGGAGAGGGTGAGACAGAGGGAGGGAGAGGGAGAGAGGAAGGGAAAGGGCGAGGGAGGGAGAGGGAAGGAGGGCGAGACGTCTCTCCCTCTCCGTCTCCCTTCCCCTCCCTCTCTCCCTCTCCCTCCCTTCCTCTCCCTCTCTCTCTCCTAGAGGGAGGGAGGGAGAGGGAGAGACAGAGGGAGAGGAGAGGGGGAGTCGGAGAAGGAGGTAGGGAGAGGGAGAAGGCGAGAGGGTGCCTGCTTCCCTCTCTGTCTCCCTCCCTCCCTCCCTCCGTCTCCGTGTCCCTGTCTCCCCCCTCTCCCTCTCCCTCTGTCTCTCCCTCTCTGGGAGGGAGAGAGGGAGAGGGAGAAGGAGGGAAAGTGATGGAGGGAGGGAGAGGGAGAGAGGGTGAGGGAGAGAGGGAGAGAAGGAGGAGAGAGGGAGAGGGAGGGAGGAAGAGAGCTCTCCCTCTCTCCCCCCTCTCTCTCCCCCTCCCTCTCTCCCTCTCCCCCTCTCCCTTGCCTTTGCCTCTCCCTCCGTCTCTCCCTCTCTGAGAGGGAGTGAGGGAGACGGAGAGACGGAGGGAGAGGGAAAGAGAGGAGAGGGAGGGAGGCAGAGGGAGGGAGGGAGGGAGAGACGTCTCCTCCCTCCCTCTCCTCCCTCTTCTCCCTCTCCCTCTCCCTCTCCCTCCAACTCTCCCGCTCCCTCCATCTCTCCATCTCCCTCACTCCCTCCCAGAGGGAGAGAAGGAGGGAGAGGCAGAGACAGGGGAGAGGGAGAGAGGAAGAGGGAGAGAGAGGGGGGAGAGAGGGAGAGGGAGAGAGGGGGAGGGAGAGAAGGAGAGGGAAAGAGGAGAGGGAAGAGGGAGAGGAAAGAGGCAGAGGAAAGAGGCAGAGGGAAGAGGGAGAGGAAGAGGGAAGAGGGAGAGAGGAGAGAGGGAGATAGGGAGAGGAAAGAGAGAGGGAGAGGGAGAGAGGGAGGGAGAGAGGAAGAGACAGAGGGAGAGCGAGAGAGGGAGTGGGAAAGAGGTAGAGGGAGAGCGGAACAGGGAAAGAGGTACAGGGAGAGAGGGAGGCAGCGAGGGAGGAGAGGAAGCAGGGAGAAAAGAGAGAAAGAACACACCGTCTACATTTCTGTCAAATGACACCGGGGATCCTTACACAACCAGGAGAAAGTAACACAGGGAGGCTCTTTCTCAGCTGGAACTGGAACTGCAGACGGGGCCAAACACCACCAGGCTGGCCACACGTGTCCAGCCGCCGCTCCAGCCCCGTCAGCCGTGAGTCCGGTCACCAGGGCTCTGAGTGTCTGCTCCAGGGAGCTGGGGTTCACCCTCTCACCCGGGAGGCCGGGCCAAGAGAGCAGGGCCCCGGGCTGGACACACAGGGGAAAACGCATCCCCACAGGACAGCTTGTGCGAGCAGATTCAGCTACCAGATTCTAGAGGCCCGGGACCACCCTGTGGCCCGTGAAACCCAGGAGCCACGAGGGTCTTGCAACATGATTCCTGTCCGTTGGACTGTAAAGTTTATGTAGGGAATCTTGGAAACAGTGGTAACAAGGCTGAATTGGAACGAGCTTTAGGCTATTATGGACCACTCTGAAGTGTGTGGGGTGCTAAAAACCCTCCCGGCTTCGCTCTCGTTGAATGTGAAGATCCCCGAGATGCAGCCGATGCTGTCCGAGAACTAGATGGGAGAACACTATGTGGCTGCCGAGTAAGAGTGGACCTGTCGAATGGGGAAAAGAGAAGTCGAAATCGTGACCGCCTCCTTCTTGGGGTCGTCGCCCTCGAGATGATTATGGGAGGAGGAGTCCTCCACCTCCCGCACATCTCCAAGATGGAGAGCCTTCTCCGTCAGCCAGAGCAGGTCCCTTTCTAGATATAGGAGAAGAGAGAGATCCCTGTCCCAAGAGAGAAATCACAAGCCGTCCTGATCTTTCTCTAGGTCTCCTAGCCGATCTAGGTCAGATGAAAGGAAATAGAAGACCACTTTGCAAGAGGAGTGGTGTACAGGCAATAACTTCATTTGGCAGGAGTATGTACAGAAAATTCAAGTTTTGTTTGAGACTTCCGAAGCTTGGTGCACTTTTTAAATGTTTTAGTTGTTCACATTTGTTTGTCTCTTGGGACAGTGACACATAAAGGTGTCATTCTCTATGGTTTGAAATGGGTCCTGGGAGGCATGTAATATGAAGAATTGTTACCTTACAATGTTCCCTTAAGCAAAATTGAACTTGCTTTGAATTTTTGGTCTTGCCTAGACTGATAATAAAACTCTAACTCCTGCCCACCTAAAGTGTGATGTTTACTATTATGGAAACAACACTGGCAAACATTGAAAAGACTTTCTGTAGCTGGGATATGGTATGCAGCTGTAGTTAAGCAAGCAGTCTTTAAAAGGTGCTGTGAACCCAAGCCAGCAGGTAAAAATGAAAGCCGCACCCTTACCCTAGATTAGAGGTTTAAAAATTCCACTAGTCTTCACACCGGACAAGAGATTGTCCAGGGAGTTTAAAATCTAAGAAGTTTCAAGGAAGTTAGTTTACCTTTGAGTTAGGTCATACGTCCCCTCTGTGATTGCTGTACATGAATACATAGCTCTTTGTAATATTTTTTGGAAATTTGAGATTATCAAGATACCAATGTCCTGCCAGATTAAGAGTATATTGTAGAGCTGAACTTTGAGTTACTGTGCAATTTTTTTTTTCATGCTGTCATTTGTAATATGTTTTGTGAGAATCCTTGGGATTAACGTTTTGGTTGCAAAAGAAAAAAAGAAAAGAAAAGAATCCGCCTGCCAATGCAGGGGACACAGGTTCAAGCCCTGGTCCGGGAAGATCCCAGGTGCCGCAGATCAACTAAGCCCGTGGGCCACAACTACTGAGCCTGCACTCTAGATCCTGGGAGCCAGAACTACTGAGCCCCCGTGCCACAACTACAGAAGCCCACACGCAACGAAGACCCAACGCAGCAAGAAAAAAAAGACGATACTGGCCAGGTGATCAAGGGTAAAATCGTTTGTCATAAGTCCCGTTGATGGTGTGTATCCTTGATGTGACCTGAGGAGAATGGCATTTTTATCTCTGTCTGGGTCTTCCGCCCCAAACCCCATAACTCCAGACCAACCATAAGAAAACATCAGAAAACAAACAGACTAACAAATTGAGGGACAAAACACCTGACCAGTCCTCCTCAAAACTTTCAAGGTATCAAAACCCAGCGACGTCTGAGAAATGTCACAGCCCAGAGGAGACTGGGACAGAAAAAGGATGTTAGGGGAACACTAGGGAAATTCTAATAAAGTGTGGACTTTAGTTAATAACAATGTATCCATCTGGGTTCCTTAGTTGGATAAACATGTCACACTAAGGTACTAATGAGTTGGAAATAGGGGTACTGGGTCAGGGTCCACGGCACTCTGTACACTCTGTACAGATCTTTGCAACTTTTTTGTAACTCTAAGCTCTTGTAAAATTAAGCGAGTACTGAACAGAGCTAAGAATGTTATTTCCCTGATTTGAACATGCCTGAGTTTCTTTTCATGGTCACATTTTTGCTATTTGGATGTGTCTTGGAATCAGTAGCAAAGGAGAGTTGCCAGCCCCTGGGAAGATGTGGGTGGTTCGCAGGTGGCTTGCTCTGGAGCTGAAGACCACGGTGGGAAGTCTGCAGCCTCGGGCTGCACTTAGAAACATGGGAGGGGATGGGCCAGCTCAGTTAGGGATGGAACCTATAAATAAAACTTTTTTCTTTTCCGTTATGGCTTATCACAGGATACTGAATATAGTTCCCTGTGCTAGACAGTAGGACGTTGTAGTTTATCCATCCTATATTTAATAGTTTGCATCTGCTAACCCCAAACTCCCAATCCAACCCTCCCTCACTGTTTCTCCCCCTTGGCAACCACAAGTCTGTTCTCTATGTCTGTGAGTCTGTTTTTGTTTTGTAGACGCGTTCATTTGTGTCGTATTTTAGATTTCACATATAAGTGAGATCATATGATATTTGTCTTTCTCTTCTGACTTACTTCACTTAGTATGATAATCTCTAGGTCCATCCACGTTGCTGCAAATAGCATTATTTCATTCTTTTTATGGCTGAATAATATTCCATTGTATATATGTACCACATCTTCTTTATCCATTCATCCATCAGTGGACATTTAGGTAGCTTCCATGTCTTGGCTACTGTAAATAGTGCTGCAATGAACGTTGGGGTGCATGTATCTTTCTTTCTTTCTTCTTTCCTTCTTCCTTTCTTCCTTTCTTTCTCTCTCTCTCTTTCTCTTTCTTTCTTTCTTTCTTTCTCTCTCTTTCTTTCTTTCTTTCTTTCTTTCTTTTTTCTTTCTTCTTTTATTGTCACACGGCATGTGAGATCTTAGTTCCCTGACCAGAGATGGAACCCACGCCCCCTGCACTGGAAGCATGGATTCTTAACCACTGGACCACCAGGGAAATGCCAGGGGTGTATGTATAGTTTTGAATTAGAGTTTTCTCCGGATCTATGCCCGGGAGTGGAATTGTGGGACCCTATGGCAGCTGTATCTGTTCCTGCACGCCTCACATCAACCACCTGCACTCCAATCCTTGCTCTCAACGTCATCTTCGGGGAACCCAACCTGCGACAGGGACCTTGACAAGAAGAAATGGCTCAGGGAAAAGCTACCTGCACGGGGAGGAGATAGAGACCATCGCCCCTGGGGTGCGGAGGGGAGAGTGGGTGCAGAGGTTTGTCATTTCACCCCCGATACTCATCTCAGCCCTCGTGGCTGCCCCACTCTAGGTCACCTCGGGATACAGAGGTGAGCCGGTTAGAGTCCCTGCCTGTGCAGGAATCGGGGCACCAGCGGGTCTGAATAATACTAGTGCAGGGTCTCCCCCGTGGCACTGGGGTTATTCGGGGCGGGTCATCCTCTGCTGAGGGCCCCTCCTGGGCACTGTGTGGGGTTTAGCAGCATCCCTGGCCTCACCCATTTGATTCCAGGGGCCCTCCCTCCCAGTTGTGACAACCACAGATTTTCCCCACACATCACGGAAGAACTGGGTGAGGCGGGGGCAGGATGGCTCTGGGCGAGGACAGCTGTGTTGAAGCAACCAGCCTGGCCCAGGGCAAGGTCTGCCCCAATCCCGTCAGCGCCTGCATTTAGAACTGCCCCTTTCCTCTCCCACCTCCCCTGCCCTGCAGTGGTCTCCGAGACATCATCCCCATGTAATAAATCACACCTTCTCAGTTTACTGTTTGCTGCCCTCGCTAGAACGTGAGCTCTTTGAGGACAGGGATGCTGTTATGTCCCCAGCACCTAGAAGAGTGTCTGCTGTGTAGTAGATGCTTCATAAATACTTGCTGAATAAAGGAGTTGAATAAAGGGATGAGTGGATGAATGAATGAAGGTTACAATGGAAGGAGGGGGGAGATTCCCTTTCTGGCTCTCGGGGGTTGGGAGATCAAGTGAAAGATCTGTCCTAAATAGGCTGACCAGCCTTCTGGGGTTCCCCGGGACTGAGAGTTTCCCCAGAGTTCCAGCGCTCAAACCTGAGCGGTCCTGGGCAAACTGGGGGCGGGTGTTGGTCACCCTATCTAAACACAGTAACAATTCCAGCTGCAATAGCAATGGCCAATGACCTCTACGGTCTTATTGACCATGCACAGTTCTCTACCTGGCGGGGAAGGGTGGGCCGGGATTGGAATTCTGGTGATCCAGGGCGGGTGAGGGCACACCCCGGGCTTGTGGAGGGGAGTCCAGGAAGGTTCTGGAGGAAGTGACAGTGACACAGGAGGGAGGGAGGAGTCTAAGGAAGAACATCCCACATGACAACCTGTGCCAATGGCCCTGGGCCCAAGGTCACACCTGACCAGGGCTTGCTTTTTTTTTTTTCTAATTTACTTTTCCCCACATGGATATGCAATTGTCCTAATGCCATTTATTGAAAACTCCTTAATTTCCCCACTTTCTATCATATCAAGTTCTCATATATCTGTTTCTGGACCTTTTTTCTATACCATAGAGCTATACGTCCCATCCTTGCACCACTAGGGCTGTTTCATCACTATAACTTTATTTATTCATTTTGTTTTGGCCGTGCTGTGTGGCATGTGGGATCTTATGTCCCTGACCAGGGATCGAACCCGCGTCCCCTGCAGTGGAAGCTCGGAGTCTTAATCACTGGACCTCCAGGGAAGTCCCCAGGGCTTGCTTTGACATCCATGGAATGGTGGCAGGTGGGCACGGGGAGCAGCTGTCTGTGAGCCATCCTGGGTAGAAATGCAGGGTGGAGGGGAGGACAGATGGAGCTGGAGGGGAAGAAGCGGAGGAGGGAGGGAGGAAGGGAGGGAGGCCGGGGGAGAGACAGACAGAGAGTTTCCGGAGACAATAGCTCTGGCCGTGTCCTAGGGCATGAAAGCTGAAAATAGCTCCTAGTGCCGGGAGCCTTGGAGCCGGAGGCTGGGAGCCAGGGTGACTGGCTCTCCTCCCTGGTGTGCGTGTGTTGCGGGGGGGTGGGTGGCTCTGGGCTTCTCAGGCTGGGAATGGGGTGCACAGAGCAGGAACGGAGCAGGGACCCTTCTCTCTGGAACCTCGTGGGCCATCCTCAGCTCACAAAGCTGAGCCACTCCTTGCCCTACGAGTGGGGGGCTTATCCTCCCTGTCCCCTGGATCATACCCCCTCACACACAACTTCCCCGTGTGTGTTCCCAGCAACCAAGAGAATCTGTTTTTAAAAGATTTGGGGGAGGGGGGTAACCATACAAACAAGAGCAGAATGGATACTTTTTCAGGATATGAATGGCTCTGTGTAAGCCCACCCCCAGGGTAACCACAGTCCTGACCTCTAACACTCTTGACGAGTCAGCCTTGGTCTGGGCTTGCGGACCCACGGAAGCTTCCTCATTCCCTCCTTCAGATCCCGACTCTCCCTCGGCGTCTTTGTGAGAAGCACCCGGGGAAGTGGGACTGCTAGGCTGTACTGCTGCTAGAACTCCACCTGGGCTCCACCAGGCTCCAGCCCCCCGCCCTGTCCACCTAACTGACCCTGAGGCACCTCAACTGGTAGGAGCAGCATCACCTTCCCTCCTGGGACTCGTGATACTTAAGGGAGACACCGAAAGACAAGCCTTTGGCTCCCTGGCTGGCAAAGAGCAGGTACTCAATTGTCATAAGTGTCCGTATCAGTGAGGGTTCTCCAGACAAACAGAATCCATATGGGGTGTGTGTGTATATACACACACACGTACATATGTACAAGCATACAAAAATATACAGCTGTGTACATATGCAGTATGCGTACACACATATACACATATAGTATATACAATACACACATACATATATACACACATATAAAATGCAGTTTGTATATATACAGTATGTATACACACATATACACACAATATAGACAATACACACATACATATACACTATACATACACACATATAAAATGCATAGTTGGTATGTATACAGTATGTACACATACGTATAACATATGCAATATACACACCTAGGTACATATATAGCATACGTATATACACACATACAAAGATATTTAGGTGTGCATATAGACAGTATACATACATACACATATAATATATGCAATACATACACGTACATACATATAGACACACATATACACCTACATATAAAAGCATATAGCATAAAAATATATATGTACTGTATATAGAAATTCATCGTATATATACATACATATATCATATATATAAGATATATACACATACATATATACAATGTGTACACACACACACCTATATGTAAATATGCGCATGTACATACACATATAAATTCATACGCAAGTGTGTATATAATAGTATATTCATATATACATATAATACCTAGAAACATATTGGGGGGGAGGTGTCACGGTACGTCAAGGGCGGGAGTCGAACCCGCCACCCCAGGCCCCGAGGGGTCTCCCCGGGTCTCCACTTCGGGCCGGTGGGTGTGGCCGGGGGGGGGCAGCTGAAGACGTGCGTGCGTGCTTGCGTGCGTACGTGCGTGCGTGCGTACGTGCATACGTGCGTGCGTGGGGGCGGGTCCACGGGGCGGGAGGCGCTCGCTGCGAGTGAGTGGTTCAGCCGGGCCCCGGCTCATTGTGCTTGCCTCACGCCGGCCCCAGTTGGCAGCAGCGCTGGAGGCCCCGGGCCTGTGACCACAAAGAGGGAGCCGGGGGCCGGACGGGAGCAGGCCGGCGGCGGCGGCGGCGGCGGCGGCGGCGGCGCCGGCTGAGGCCCAGGCCAGGCTCCCTCCCCTCAGCCTCCCGCCCGCCCGCCTGTCCCGCCCCCGCCGGCGGCGCCCCGCCCCTCCCCCAACCGCCAGACTAGCCTGGTGCGGGGGCCGCGCGCGAAAACGTGGGGGAGAAGCTGAGGCTGGAGTCGCCCGTGGTGGCCGAGCCCGCCGTCTACCCATGGCTGCTGCTGGTCTACGTGAGTGCCGCCCGTCCCCTCTTCCCGGACCTCCACCTCTCTTCCCCCACGGCGCGCGCTGAGCCCACCGAGTAACGGAGCGACTCAAGTCGCCAGACCCTCTTTGGAGCCCCCCTTCCCGCCCTGCCTGGTTCTCCGCGGCTGTTTGCAGCCCCCGCGCGCAGGGTGGGCAGAGGGGAGCCGGGGCCGGCCGGGGGCACAGACTCGGCAGCGGGGACCCCGCGCTTCCGAGGGGCGCCCGAGCCGGTCTGCCGTTGGCCCTGTAGGGCTGGGGACCCAGGTCCGCCCCCTCCCCCCGGCCTGGACTGCCGGCGGGCTTGCCCTTCCATACTTTATGATCTGACACGTCGGGTTTCTTTTTCCTGGCCAGCTTTACCATTACCTGACCAGCTTTCCCAGCATCCCCTGATAATGTGTTAGATATTCAAGTTTTAGGGCCCGGTCCCAGCCCTATGGAATCAGCAACTCTGGTGGGGCTCAGTGATCTCTGTTACAACAGGCCCTCCAGATGATTTTTATTCACCTTAAAGTTTGAAAATATCTGCATTGTCAGCTGGCCGAAGCGTCCACCAGCAGGTGAAGGGGAGTGGCGCCTGGAAAAGATAGGGACTAGCCAAGGTAAGTACAGTAGCATTTGCCATGGTAGTAATGGAGAATGCCTTTTCTCCACTGGTTGGCACAGACTAGTATCTGGGAGCAGTGGCAGGGTTATTTAGGATGCTTTACATTGCAGTGTAGAGTGACCGCTGTCCTGGTTTGCCAGGGACTTCCCCTGTGTGAGCACTTAAAATCTCATCCTGGCAAACCCCTTAGCCTTGGGTTTGATAAACTTAGGGAATAACATGAAATTTAGGGGAAACATGATCTAGGTTTTGGGCAAGTCACAAGTGCTAATTAAAGCTAAGCAAGTATGGACAACATCTAGCCTTCTTTACCCCTTTGCGGGGAGGTAAATCTTGATTGGGTGAGAGGACTTATTGTTAAGAGATCTTTGTAGAAACATCCCCTTCTGCTTAGTCCGCTGGTTCTCCGTTCTGGCTAGACATTGGCATCGTCTGAGGAGAGTTAAAATGATTGTATTGGTCTAGCATGACCAACCGTCGGTGTGAGGGTTTTTAAAAAGTGCTTCAGAGGATTCTAATGTGCAGCCAAATTTAGGTGCCACTGCTTAAGCTTTTGAACCGCTGCTACGTATTTTCACCTCATCTTGCTGTGAGAATATCCAACTGTAGTTGAGGTTTGTTGTTTTTCTTTTTCTTTTTTTAACTGTCTTATTATAAGATTTACTGTCTTAAATAAGATTGAATGGACAGAAAATCCTGCTAGTCCATCTGCTATAGCTGGATACCCAGAGTAATATCGTTAAGATATGTACCATTTAAGTATTGTGACTGGCCTTTTAAAAATTAACATATGCATTAAATTAGTATTGATAGTATAGATCTCTTTCGAAGTTGTCATGTTGGGGAGCTATACCTCTAATCTGCTGCCATTGCTAAATATCTGGACACCTCTTACTAGGAATTGCTTTTAAAAATCTTTAGGGATTAAAACCAAGATTGCTGTATTATTTGTACTGGGACCACAAAAACCTCACAGAGTTCCCCCGCTGTACCTTCTACCCCCATCTCTAACCCTTGGCAACTTCTAATCTGTTCTCCATCTCCACAGTTTTGTTATTTTAAGAATAATATGTAAACATAATCATGAATTACTTAATCTTCGGAGATTGGCTTTTAAAAACTTTTCCCTCGGCATCATTCCCTTGAAGTTCATTTCAATTTTTGCATATATTAATAATTTGTTCCTTGTTGTTGCTCGGTAGTATTCTATCATAAGATTTTATCACAATCTGTTTCAACATTCACCCATTGAAAGACATTTGGGGAGTTGCCAGTTTGTGGCTATTAGAAATAAAACTGCTATGAACATTTATGTGTAAGTTTCTGTGGGAACTTCATTAAGTTTTTGTTTCTTTTGGATAAATGCTCAAGAGTACAATTACTGCATTGTAGGGTGAATCTACTTTTAGGATTAAAAGAGACTGTCAAGCTGTTTCTCAGAGTGGCTAAACCATTTTATTTTCCCACCAGTGATGTGATATAATTTTTCTACGTACTCGCTAGCATTTGATGTTGTCACTATACTTTAATTTTAGTTATTCTCTGATATCTCATTATGGTCTTAATTTGCATTTCCCTGATGGCTAACGATGTTGAACATCTTTTCATGTGCTTCTTTGCCATGTGTTTATTCTCTTCCATGAAATGTCTGTTCCTGTCTTCTGCCTATTCTCTAGTTGGATTTTTTTAAGTTGTTTGGAGAGTTCTTTGTATATTATAGATACAAGTCATTTGTCTCCTATGGGATTTTCAAATATGTTTTCCCACTGTGTAATTTGAGTTTTCATCCACTTAAAAGGATCTTCTATGAAGCATTTTTAACTCATTTTGATGAGATCCAATTGATCAGTTTTTGCTTTTATTGATCATACTTTCGGTGTCAAGTCTAAGAATTATTCACCTAGTTCTAGATGCCAAAGATTTTCTCCTATTTTTTTTTTCTAAAAATGTCCTGCTTTTACATTTAAGATTATGATCCACTTTGATTTAATTTTTGTGTAAGATGTGTAAGGTTTAGGTTAAGGTTCATTGTTTGTTTGTTTGTTTTTGTCGAGGGATGTCCAACTGTTTCAGTACCATTTTTTGAAAAGTCTATTCTTCCTTGATAGCTTTTGCACTGCTGTCAAAACCAAGTTAAATGTATTTGTGTCAGTCTATTGCTGGGTTCTCTGTTCCATTCCATTGATCTATGTATCTACCCTCCATCATTACTGCGAAATCTTGAAATTGGGTAGATTAATTCCTCCCATTTTAATCTTCCTTTACAAATTGTTTTAGCTATTCTTCAGCCTCTTCCTACCATATAAATCTTAGAATAAGCTTGTCTACATCCACAAAAACCTTGAGGGCATTTTAAGAGTAATTGTGTTAAGCCTCTTAACTTGGGGAGAATTGACAGCTTTATTATGTTGTGTTTTCTAATCCATGAACAAGGTATGTCTCCCTATTTGTTTGGGACTTTTAAAATTTTCTTCATCAGCATTTTGTAATTTTCAGTATAGAGGTCCTATAAATGTCTTATTGGGCTTCTATTTAAGTATTTATTTAGGTCAGTTGTAAATGGCATCACATATTTTTATTTAAGCTTCTACACATTTGTTATTAATATATAATTTGATAAAATTGTGTGGATCTTGTACTCTAAAACATTTACAAACTAATATTATTTCTCAAGCTTTTTGTGGATTCCTTGGTATTTTCTCCATTTAGATTATCATCTCATCTTCAGATACAGACAGTTTTAGTTTTCCTTATTCAATATAATAGGATATATTACTATTCAACATTCAGGAGGATATATTCCTTCCTATTCAACATAGTAGGAATAGTTCTTTCATCTTTTAAATAAACTTTTTAAAAATTTAACTTTTAAATGTATCTGTTTATTTATTTTTGCTTTATTTTCTTACTAGAACCTCCAGTAATATATTTAATAAAAGTGGTGAGAGCAGATATCGGTGCCTTGTTTCTGATCTTACAGAGAAAGCGTTCAGTCTTTCACAGTTAAATATAATGTCGGTATAGGTTGTTTGTAGATCATCTTTATGAGTTTCAGTATGTTCCTTTTCTACTCCTAGTTTGCTTGGAGTTTCTTTTCTTCTTTTTTTAAAATCATGAATGGGATTGGATTTTGTCAAATGCTTTCTCTGCATTAATGATTAGGATCACATGACTTTTCCCCCTTAATCTATTGGATATGGTAGATTACATTGTTTGATTTTCAAATATTTAACCAACTTTGCATAACTGGAATAAATACCACTTGGTCATGGTATATTATTCTTTTTATATATTTCTGGAGTTAATTTGCTCATATTTGGCTGAGGATTTTTACAGCCAATTTCATAAAAAATACTGGCCTGTAGTTTTCTTCTTTCTATACTATCCCAGTCTGGTTTTGGTATCAAGGTAATACTGGCTTCATAAAATTAATTAGGAACTGTTCCCTCTACTTCTGTTTCTTATCAAGTCATGTAAAATTGGTGTTAATTCTTTAAGTCTTGGGTAAAAGTGAAACATCTAAGCCTGAATATTTCTTTTGGGAGTTTTTAAATGAAAAATCAGTGTTTCTCATAGTTACAGGAAAATTGAGATTGTCTCTTTCATCTTGGCTGAGTTTTGGTAGTTTTGGGTGTAGACGCATTGGTCCATTTCATCCACATTTTTGAATTTATAGTGTAGACTTGTTCATAATAACTTGTCCCTTATTAACCTGCAGGATATGTCATGGTATCCCTGGTTGCATTTCTGATATCTGTGATTTGTGCCATCTCTCTTTTTATCTTGATCAGTCTTGCTACATCTTTCTTGATGAGATTGTTTATTTTGAAGAACCAGCCTTTTGTTTCATTGATTTCCTCCCCCCCCCCATTTTCCTGTTTTCAGTTTCATGGATTTTTGTTTCATCTTTATTATTTCCTTCTTTCTGCTTGTTTAGTGTTTTTTCCTCTTCCGTTTTTACTATTTTAATATAGAAAATTAGACTATTTCTTTGAAATATTTTCTTTCCCAATTTAGTGCTATAAACTTCCCTTTCAGCATTGCTTTCACTTCATTCCACAAACGTTGATCTGTTATATCTCCATTTTCTTTTATTCTATGCATTTAAAAATTTTTCCTTGACTTTTTACCCATGAGTTATTTGGAATTGTGATGTTTAGTTTTCATGTGATTGAAGATTTTCCTGTTGTCTTTCTGTTATTGATTTCTAGTCTGGTTCCATTATGGCTAGAGAACATACTCTCTATGATTTTAATTCTTTTAAATCTGCTAATGTTTTTTTTTATCACCCAGTGTATGGTATATGAGTGAATGTTCCATGGACACTTGAATATGTATTCTGCTTTTATTGAGTGTGTTCTTTAAATGTCAGTTATATCCTGTTGATTGATGATGTTTTCAGTTCTTCCATACCCTTGCTGATTTTTGTCTCTGGGAGTTCTATAAATTGCTGTGTTGAAGTCTCAAATAATAATTGTGGATTTGAAATTCTCTCCTTTTACCTTTTTCAGTGTTTGCTTCATGTGTTTTGAAGTTCTGTTGTTTGGTGCACACACATTTAGTATCACTAGGTCATCTAGGTGGATTATTCCTGTTATCTTTATGTAATGACCCTCTTTGCCCCTAATAATTTCCTTTGCTCTGAAATCTACTTTATCTGATATTAATATAGCCATTCCTGCTTTTTCTGATGAATGTTCACATGATATACCTTTTTCATCCTTTTACTTTGAACTACCTATATCATGATGTTTAAAGTAAGCTTCTTATAGACAGTATAGAGTTGGATCATGCTTGTGATTTTTTCATCTACTCTTCCAATCTCTGTCTTTGACTTGGTTATTTAGATCATTTACAGTTAATGTAATTATTGCTATGTTAAAGATTAGGTCTACCATTTTATTTTTTGTTTTGTCTTTTACCTTAGTTTCTCAATCCTGTGTTTCTCTTATTTTGCCTTCTTGTGGGTTACTTAAACATTTTTTGGTAAGTCCATTTTAATCTAATTTATTTATAATCATTTGTGTATACTGTTTGTATAGTTTTCTTAGTGGTTGCTTTTGGCCTTACACTATACATATGTAACTTATCATAGCCTACTGGAATCTGTCTTTTATTACTTCAAGTGAAGTTTCAAAATTTTACTTCCATTTAGGTCTCTTAATAGTCCCCAGTTTTAAAGTATGATTTTCTGTAGTATTTCCTTTATATACATTGAGAACCACATCAGACGGTGTCATAATTTTTGTTTGACCATCATAGGGAATTTAAGAAACTCATGAGACTAATGATAGTCTCTTATATTTATCCCACTTGTTTTCACCCATTCCATTGTTCGCCTTTTCTTTCTGAAGTTGCCAGTCTTCTGTTATTGTTTTTTATGTTTTCATAACAGTAGGTGATATCTGGGCTTTCCAGTGCCATTGGATATGAGTTTCAGGAAACACTGAGCCTGGCTCACTTAATGCTACTGAGTTGGAGGGTTTGTATACGTTGGGCCTGTTGGCACAGCAGATGCTAGCAGATTAGACTAATGCTGATGGGACTAGTGCCACAGGAGGATGCATTCCCATTCAGGCTATGCTGCTGCTACAGTAGATCAAATCCCCCTCTACCCCAAGTGTGGGGCAGTGACCTGCTGCTGTCACTGCTTCTTTATTAGGCTGCTTTCGCCTCAGGTGTGTGGTGGGATCCCTTGGAAGCTGCTGCTGCTGTGAATCACAGGGTTAAATTCATTTTAGAAATACTTAAATATAAATATATAGCCTGGCTCTTGTAGGACCTCTGTATTTGTTTTTTATTGCTTTCATACGAATTACCGCAAATTGAGTGACTCAAAACATCGTAAATTTATTACCTTACAAGTCTGACATTGGTCTCAGTTGAGTAAAGTAAAAGTGTTGGCAGGATCGACAGATGAATGGATAAAGCTGTGGCACATATATACAATGGACTATTACTCAGCCATAAAAAGAAATGAAATTGAGTTATTTGTAGTGAGGTGGATTGACCTAGAGACTGTCATACAGAGTGAAGTAAGTCAGAAAGAGAAAAACAAATACCGTATGCTAACACATATATATGGAATCTAAAAAAAAAGAAAAAAATGGTTATGAAGAACCTAGGGGCAGGACAGGAATAAAGACTCAGCCATAGAGAATGGACTTGAGGACACAGGGAGGGGGAAGGGTAATCTGGGATGAAGTCAGAGAGTGGCATGGACATATATACACTACCAAATGTAAACTAGATAGCTATTGGGAAGCAGCCACAAAGCACAGGGAGTGGAATCCTGCAGTGTTTGCTGATGGTCATTTGACTGGTGTGAGCTGAAACCTTTTTGACGTTGAATTTGCATGTGGCTAATAATTCCTTATACTGAGCTTTAGGCATGTCCTTTTTTTTCTTTTCCCTTTTTTTTTAAAGAGTGACTACAACTTCCCTCTTCATATTGACGTCTTGAATAATTTGTCATGTGTTGAATTTCCTTGCCTATTCCCTACCCCAGGGCATTTTTTGAGGGCAGGCGTCATTTACAGCCCAGCAGTCCTTGTGACTATTAAGCTACCATTAGCACTGGGTTTAAAGCTGCTGTTGTGGGAAAGAGCCACAAGGTGGCAGCATTATTTCGTTCTCAACTCTTGTTACTAGGGCAACAGAGTCTTCCTGGAGGTAGCGTTCCAAGGTTGTAAATTAGAGTGGAATGTGCTGGGACAAGCCCCCAGAAGTTTATGTCTCCTTACTTATGTTTGTTTTTTAAATTTAATTTCTATTTCTTATCGGAGTAAATTTGATTAGAGTGTTGTGGTTGTTTGGCTGTACAGAATCTGCTCAATGATTCATGCATATGTCTGTTCATCTTCGGATCCTGTTACCATGTATGTTATTACAGAATGTTGAGTAGACCTCCCTTGGTATTTGGTAGGTGTTTTGTCATTATATATTTTCTATGTATTCGTGATTATATAATTCATATAGTTTATATGTTATATGTTTATATACATTTAACATACATTAATCTATGTATGTTAGCCCCTTAGTCCTAAATTATCCATCCTCCCACCTTTCATTTTGGTTAACCATTAGTTTGTTTTATAAGTCTGTGAGTGTCTTTTTCTGTGGAAATATGTTCATTGGTAGCAATCTTAGGATAACATGTATAAATGATATCATAGGATATTTGTCATTCCCTTTTGACTGACTTAACCTAATATGATTATTTCTAGGCTCATCTGTAGTCCTGTAAACGGCATTGTTCATTTTTTTCCCGAGGCTACTATTCCATTCGGTACGTATACCACTTCTTCTTTGTCCATGTATCTGTTGATGGGCATTTTGTTTGCTTCCATGTCTTGCCTATTGTAAATACTGCTGCAATACACGATTTTCCATCCCGTGTCTTTTGGATTCTGGCTTTCACAGGTGACAGGCCCAATAGTGGGCCTTCCAGATCATATGGTGACTCACTTTTTACCTTTAAACACACTGCCATTCTGTTCCTATTATTGGCTGTTACCACTTTACATCCCACTTAGACCGAGAGGTTATGCTGTTCTCCACAACTTCTTCAACATCTATTGTTTGTTGACTTTTTGCTGATGGTCATTCTGACTGGTGTGAGGTGATACCTTTGTGTAGATTGGGTTTCCATGCGTCTGACAATTCCTGATGTTTTGCATTTATCAATGTCCTTTTCA
Source organism: Balaenoptera borealis (assembly GCF_965194805.1). Classification (NCBI taxonomy): domain Eukaryota; kingdom Metazoa; phylum Chordata; class Mammalia; order Artiodactyla; family Balaenopteridae; genus Balaenoptera; species Balaenoptera borealis. Next base: position 404,277 of record NW_028123909.1, on the reverse strand, counting down.
TTTTTTTTTAAGATTGAGCTAAACTTACAACTTCTAATTGCCTTCTTGAAAAATTTGCCGCGTTTGGATTTTTTGGCCATTCCCTGCCCCAGGATATTTTTTGAGGGCATGAGTCATTTACAGCCCTGCAGTCCTTGTGACTATTAGTGACCATTAGCAGTAGATTTGAGCTGCTGTTTGAGGAAACGGCCTTAGGGTGGGAAGACTTCTACGTTGCCAACTCTGCTTGCTAGGGAAACAGAACCTTGCTGCAAGTTGTGCTTTTAGGTTGCAGATTAGAGTGGAATGTGCCAGGACAAACCCCCATAAGTTTTAGCCTCCTTAATTCTTGTCTGTGTCTTTAAGTTGTAGTTTTTATCAGAGCAAACTTGATTGAAAAATGTCTTTTTTTCTAGGTGTACAGAATCTTGTTCATTTACACATATACATATATCTATTGATCTTTGGGTTCTTTTCCATGTAGGTTATTACAGAGTGTTGAGTAGACCACTCTTGGTATTCCATAGGTCTTTGGGGATTATATATTTTATATGTATTAGTATATGTGTGTTAACCCCAATATCCTAATTTATCCATTCCTCACACCTTTTCTTTGGCTTAACCATAAGTTTGTCTTCTCAATCTGAGATTGCCTTTCTCTGTGGAAATATGTTCATTTTTATGAATTTTCAGATAACATAAGTGACATCAAAAGGCATTTGTCTTTCGCATTCTGATTTACTTCACGTTGTGTGATTATCTCTAGGCTCATGTGTGGTGCTGCATATGCCATTCTTTTACTTTTTTTCGTGACTTATATTCCATTCTGTCTATATACCACTTCTTCTTTTGTCCATTCATCTGTTTATGGACCTTTTTTTTGCTTCCATATCTTGGCTATTTCAATATTGCTGCAGTGCACATTTGCCTGCCTCTGTCTTTCCGATTCTGGTGGCCTTAGGTTATAGGCCCAAAAGGTGCCCTGCCGCATCATATGGTAGCTGAATTTTTACCTTTTAAAGCAGCTCCATTCAGTTTGTGTTAGTGCTGTTACCACTTTACATCCCACCAGCAGCTAGAAGGTACACAGTTCTCTACAAGCCCTTCAGCATTTATAGTTTGTAGACTTTTTGCTGATGGTCATTTGACTGGTGTGAGCTGAAACCTTTTTGGACGTTGGATTTGCATATGGCTAAGAATTCCTCATAGTGAACTTTAGGCATGTCCTTTTTTTTCTTTTCCTTTTTTTTTAAAGAGTGACTACACCTTCCCTCTTCATATTGGGTTCTTGAAAAATTTGTCATGTGTTGAATTTCCTTGCCTATGCCCTACCCCAGGGCATTTTTTGAGGGCAGGCGTCATTTACAGTTTTTTTTTTAAATTTAATTTATTTTATTTTTTATTTTATTTTATTTTTGGCTGTGTTGGGTCTTCATTGCTGCGCACTGGCTTCCTCTAGTTGCGGTGAGCGGGGGCTACTCTTTGTTACAGTGCGCAGGCCTCTCATTGTGGTGGCTTCTCTTATTGTGGAGCACGGGCTCTAGGGTGCGCGGGCTTCAGTAGTTGTGGCACGCGGGCTCAGTAGTTGTGGCTCGCGGGCTCTAGAGCGCAGTCTCAGTAGTTGTGGCGCACAGGCTTAGTTGCTCCGCGGCATGTGGGATCTTCCGGGACCAGGGCTCGAACCCGTGTCCCCTGCGTTGGCAGGTGGATTCGTAACCACTGCGCCACCAGGGAAGGCCAAGAAGGTGTTTTTTAACGTGTAATTTGAGCAAGTGGTTCCGTGTTATTAACATGCCCGGGGCGGGGTGGGGGGTCGGTGTGACAGGCCTGCCCTCCTCTGCAGGTCTAGTTCCAGTCTCTGAAAGGCATTGAGGATTCTGTTTGAGGATTCTGTCTTCCTTTGTGTTTTCTGCTCCCCACGCTCCCTCCTGTAACCCCTTTCTGCCATCCCCACTCCCCCCACCCCCCCAGTCACACGTTGCAAACCCCAGACCCGTTTTTTCCGTTGTGATTTAACCGTCACCTGAAGCCGCCTCCAGGAGCCTCTGATCTGAATCCCCTAGTGGCATTAACGTGGCCCTCGTGCTATTAACTTCAGCCTCACAGACTTTCCCCGCTGAGAACAGCTTTGCTGGGCACTGAGGGTCTGTGACTTTTATCTCAGTTAGGCCGTTAAAAAACTGAAACATGGTTTAGATAAATAAATAACTCCTCCTTCCCTTCCTCCTGGCTCTGAGCTTGGAGCTGGTGAGCTGTCTGGGGAGAAGGTCACGGGATGGGGGCTGGGGGATGGGGAGAGAGGACAAGGTAACCGTGCCTGACACGGATCTGTAACTACACGTGGACAGAGCTCTATACTGAACGTGTCTGGTCCCTCCTTTGCTCCGAGGCGTTCCCGTTTTCTGGTTGGTGTGAGGGGTGGGGCAGAGTGGAAGGTGGACCAAGGTTGCAGTAGCTTTGTCTGACTCTAGGTCTGTGACATCCCCCTTCAAGCACATCCCTCTTCCCCACTGTCTCCCCATCTCTTCCCTCCGCCCCTTTCCGTGACTGTCTCCCTGTGTTTCCACCTTGTTGCTTTTCTGTGGTCCCTCTGTTTCTCTTTCACCCTCTACCTGTCTCCGCCTTTTGTCTCCTTCCGAACCTTCCAGCATCCCCTGTGCTGCGGTTGGCGCATGGTTTGGGGGATCGCCCTCCAACGCGGGCTGCAGGCGACTTGTCAGACTGCTTTGTGAAACCAAAAAATGTAGAAATCTTTCATTTCCTTGGCCTCTGAGGCTTCGCTGGGGTGGCGGGCAATTGGCAGGCCTGTCGGCTACACCCCACACTGGTCGTTGTTTCATATTCTTAGCTATAAAAGTGGGGATACAAATGGTACCTGCTTCATAAGGCCGTAGTGAGGATCCAGCAGGAAGTGGATGCGAAGCCCTGAGCACAGTGATTGATTCTCAGCAGATGCTCAATGAATGAAATCTCTTAAATGAAATCGTTTATTATAAAAATGTTTAGTCCGGGGTAAAAGTGGACCAGAACAATGAGCCCCCATGCATATACATCAGCCAGATTCGGTATGTTTCAACATTTTGTGTACCTGCTTTGTCCATCCCCTCTTCTTGTGGTTGCCGGAATATTTTAAAGCAATTAGCAAACCCCTCGTAGCATTTCAGCCCTATGTGCGTCTCTAAAAAATCTGAATGTTTTCTCATACAACCTTAAGACCTTTATGCCAACCAATGAAAATGATGATTCTTACTTTAATACTGAGTCCATATTCAGGTTTTTCTGATTAACTTTAAAATGTCCTTTTACTCTTGTGTTTTTTGAATCAGGATCCAAATATTGTTCTTGTATTGTAATTGGTAATAACATCCCATTAATCCAGAACAGCCCCCCACCCCACCCCCACCCCCACCCCCAGGTAATTGACGTATTGAAGAAACTGGGCCGGCTGTAGAGTGTTCCACATTCTGGATTTCTCTGTTTGCTTTTTCGTGGTGTCATTTAAATTGCACTTCTGCTTCCTAAATTTCCTATGAGCTGAAAGCCAGCTCCAACAGCTGGATTAGCGTGTTAGGTTCGGACTTTGTAGCAAGAGGCACATGACACGTAGGGGCCGCTCTGCCGTCCGTCACTTCTCTAAAGTGGGCTCAGGTGCGCTCAGCTCTCCGGCTCCTCATTCAGCTGTCATCTGCCATTCGTTTCATTTTCACTGACGATCTCTGCATAAATCGATTATTTTATTAGGAAGTTAGGAAGCGGTGAGTTTGCTAATCATGCCATTCCTTCCACGTTGACTGCTTTTTACTCATCCACTTGCGCTATATATTTGCCTGTAAAGACAGTCAGGTGCGGTTGGCAGATTTCTGCGACGTCTCCCAGTGACTTTTAAAAGCCTCCAGGGGTTACTCCCAGGGATAACCCGCTGAAAGAGATTTTGCAGATATAATTAAGGTTGTGTTCTGGGTGGGTTGAATTTGCTCACACCAGCCCTTTAAAAGCAGAGAATGTCCTCAGGCCGGCAGCAGAAGTCAGAGAGATTGAAGCAGGAGAAAGGTGGGACGCACCCTTGGCAACTTTGCAGGTGGAGGGGGCCCCATGAGAAGGATTGTGAGTGTGTCGAGGAGCTGAGGGTGACCCCTCCTCCTTGGCAGGCAGCAAGGGAACGGGGACCTCAGTCCTACAGCCCTCGGACCTGCATTCTGCCAACAGCATGAATGAGTTTGGGAGCAGATTCCTCCCTGGAGCCTCTAGATAAGAACCCAGGTTGCCAGCACCTTGATTCTGGCTTTGTGAGCCCCTAGGCAGAAAACCCAGCAGAGCCAGCCAGGACTTCTGACCTCCAGAACTGGGAGGTATTTATTAGTGGTGTTTTTAAGTCACTGAGTTTGTGGGTGTTTGTTACACAGCAATAGAAGACTAATAGAGCAGGATCAATGCTTAACTTCTTTGTTTTTAATTGCCGGTTTCCAGAATAAAAAAGGTTAAGTAAATGACAGCTGCCTTTATCTTCCTCATCCTAACATAGAAACCATACGTCTTAACGGACATCAATGAAGTGGATTCCTAATTTGCTGTCAGTAAAACTTACTCATTTAGAGATTGACAAGTGTCCTGGGTTTGGCTCATTGAAAGAATGGTTTTAAAGGGATACTGGTTATCAAATAGACAGTAAAATCAATTTGTCGGTTAAAATCAATTTGTATGGTTAAGATGTTTTGCTACCATTTTCTTCTGTGATATACTGAAATAATTTCATCATATGCAAGTGGGGCACATAACATTTGATAAATTCCATCTGTCTGTTGACAATCTACTCACTTCTCTGACTGCATACCCTCTCCTGTTAGAGAAGGATGTTTCCGATTATAAGGAGACTCCAAAATAGATGCTTAATTCATAAAGTATGCAAATGTTACTCTCATATATAAAGAACATCATGGTTAAAGTACTATGACGTCACATCATTATTGCCATGGAAGACATTTCATTTTCTCACACTGACTTCAGAGCTTAATCCAGAGTCTGAATATTGATCTTTTTGAATTCGTGTGAGAATTGGTGTCTTTGAAACATGGTTTTGGTCAAAACAAAATTTTGCAACTTTTACTCTTTGAAAAACAGCTTTATCGAGGCATGCTATTACATGTTATAAAATTCACTCACTATGAGTGTAAATTTGATGAGTTTTAGTAAACTCTGAGTTGTGCAGCCAGCACCACAGTCTAATTTTAAAACATTTCCATGTGTCAAAGAGACCCCCTGTGCCCACTTGTAGTCACTTCCTGCTCCCATCCCCAGGCAACCAATAATCTGCTTTCTGTCTCTATAGTAATTTTCCTTTTCTGAACATTTCATATGAGTGGAATCTTACAGGTTGTAGACTGTTTGTCTTTTGCACATGGCTTCTTTCATTTAACACCAGGTTTTGGAGGTTGATCCACGTTGTGTGTTCCGGTCTCTCGTTCCCTTTTGTTGCTGAATAATATTCCATTACGTGGATAGACCACATTTTGTTTATCCCTTCGCCAGTTGATGGACATTTGAATTATTCCCACTTTTGGTCTATTACAAACGATGCTGCTGTGTTCACATTCACGTACAAGTGTGGATGTATGTTTTCATTTCTCCTGGGTATGTAACTAGGAGTGGAATTGCTGGGCTGTATGGTGAATTCATGTTTAACTTTCTAAGGAATCACTAATTGCTTTCTAAATTATACTACATTTACATTCTCACCATCATTTTATGAGAGTTCCAGGTTTGCCATAGCCTCATCAACACTTGCTTTTGTCTTTGATTCTAGCCTTCCTAGTGGGTGTGAAGTGGTGCTTCATTGGGGTCTTGATTTGCATTTCCCTAACAGTTAGTGATATTGGACATGTTTGTGGTGATTAGCCATTCTTATATCTTCTTTGGTGAAATATCTATTTAAATCTTATGCCCATTTAAAAAATTGATTGTCTTTATTTATGTTATTTATCATGTGTATAATTCACAAATACTTCCTCCCAGTCAGTGGCTTCTTTTTCATTTTCTTCATAGTGACTTTTGAAGTACAGAAGGTTTTAATTTTGAAGTCCAGTTTACAACTTTTTGGAATGAATTTTAGTGTCTTATCTAAGAACTTTTTGCCTAACTGAATTATTCCCCAAAGATTTTTTTCTCTTTTTCTTCTAGAAGTGTTTTAGCATTTTAGCTCTTAGGTCTTTGTTTGATTTTTGAGTTGTCATGTATAACGTGAGGTAAGGGTCTAAATTCATCTTTTTTTGCATGTGGCTATCTAGTTGTCTGAAAAATGTTTGTTTTTTTGTTTGAAGATAAAAACGTTTTCTTCCCCCGTTGGATTGTCTTGGCACCTTTGTTAAAAATTGATTGACCATAAACTTAAGGACTTATGTCTGGACTCTTAGTTTTGTTCTGTTGATGTATATGTCTGTCCTTATGCTGGTCCCACAGTGTCTTGATTACTGTAGCTTTATAGTAAGTTTTGAAATCAGGAAATAAAAATCTTCTCACTTTATTCTTTTCTTTCTTTTTTTTTTCAAACTTGTTTTTGGCTCTTCTGGATCCTTTGCATTTCCATATGAATTTTAGCATCAGTTTTTCAATTTCTGCCCCCCCTCAAAAAAAAGCCTACTCAGATTTTGGTAGGGATTTTGTTGAATGTATAGATTTGGAGACAACTGTCATTTTAACAACATTAAGTCTTCCAATCCATGAATGAAATGTCTCTACAGTTGTTTACGTCGTCCCTAATTTCTCTCAGCAGTGCTTTGTAGTTTTCAGTCTTATGTGTCTTCTTAAATTTATTCACAAATATTTTAATGTTTTTGATGCTATTATGGATGAAATTGTTTCTTTAATTTCATTTTTGGTTGTTCATTGCTAGTACATGGAAATAGAATTGGATTTTGTATGGTGATCTTGTATCCTACAATCTTGCTGAACTAATTTATTAGTTCTAGTAGATTTGTGTATGTGTGTATGTGTGTGAGTTCTTTAGGATTTTCTACATGTAAGATCCTGTCTCTGAATAAAAACAAATGTACTCCTTTCTTTCCAGTCTGGTGCCTTTTCTTTTCGATTTTTCCTTTTCACTTTAATTTCTTAAATATTTATTAACGTTGGTCTCAAACATATTTAGCATGCTTTCAAAGAACATTCGGGTTGAAAGAATGCATAAATTATATTTGGCGTTTGGGGCTAAGGCATAAGAAATATACTTGCCATGGACTTTGAAAAAAAAAGTATGTTTCATTATAAAAAGGATACATTGGAAAGACAGAAATTGCTACCTTACAAAGTTCTTTTTTTTTTAATTATTATTTATTTATTTATTTATTTATTTTTGGCTGTGTTGGGTCTTCGTTTCTGTGCGAGGGCTTCCTCTAGCTGCGGCAAGTGGGGGCCACTCTTCATCGCGGTGCGTGGGCCTCACTATCGTGGCCTTTCGTTGCGGAGCACGGGCTCCAGACGCGCAGGCTCAGTAGTTGTGGCTCAGGGGCCTAGTTGCTCTGCGGCATGCGGGATCTTCCCAGAGCAGGGCTCGAACCCGTGTCCCCTGCATTGGCAGGCAGAGTCTCAACCACTGCGCCACCAGGGAAGCCCCAAAGTTCTTTTTAAAAGGATTTTCTAAGCAGGCCTGTAGAAAGAAAGATGGACACAGACATGACATAGAGACCTCTTTTTTTAATTTGGTAATTATATGCAAAATACAGGACCACAGAAGTACTGAAAAAAAAAAATAAGCGACACAGAGGAAAACATTTTAGGTTTACTTTTTTGTCAGTTTCAAGGATCAAAGTTACCAGCCTATTTTATGATTATAAAATTATTGCTCGAAGTGCTTTGTGCTTCAAAACATGGTAGGTGGCTAAAATCTGCAAATACTTAACCTCTGTGCAACTTCTGACTTGAAGAGCAGAGTTAAATGATAGAACATCGAGCCCTTTTGCTTGTGGTCGTAGAGAGGGAAATCTTAACCTGGGAACCCCCCTTCAGGCTTTGTTTTCTCTTTTGTTTCCACCTTTGTTTGGAAGAGTTTGTTTGTGTCCCTGTGCAGGGCCTTCCCCAGACAAACAGCCTCCCTGATTGACAGTCACAGATGGCCGCCGTCCCACCCTGTCTGACGTGTAAAACTTCCTCCAGCTGAGAGCCACCAGCCCCAAAAGAGAAGAAAACCTGAGGCCCCATTCAACCCTGCATCAATTATCCATGGCTTTGTGGAGACTTCTAGTGAGGGAAAGAGTTAAAGATCCATTTAAACTTTCAAACAGCAGAGGTAAACACTTGGCTAAGCACAGCTGATTGGATTTTCAATTGAAGAGGCCAGGCAGCCACAGGCAACGGGTGGTGAGGAACCCACAGAAATGATGGACACAGATTCTGCACTTTCAACTTGCATCTCTAGACAGAAATGCCGCCTAGAGAGGAAAGACACTGAAGAAGAGGGAAAGGCTGTGAGTCCAAACCCCACTGGTAGGCAGTCCTTTGGGCTGACTCCTTATCTGTGTTGGCTCCCACAAGCCTGGGTATTGGCGCCCCGGGTTGGAGACGCCACCTGCCCTGCCACGCAGCCTCTGCGGCTCTGAAAACTGGGGACATCTGAGAAAATTGTGGCAGCTTTCAAAGAGAGTAAAAAGGCTTAAACCAGTCCTATGAGAAATTTCGTTGTCTTTTTTGTTCGTTTATTTTAAACCAGTTTATTTGGGCCGGTTTTCCTCTTACAAGACATCATTCAGGTTCTAAGATCAGCCATGATTATCTCTTCCCAGAAAAATTCAGAAGAGCTACACTTCTGCTGGAATGGCACAGTCCTTTAACATCTGCTAATCACTAGAACTATAGGAACCCTGGCATGTGACCACCAGACCCCTGATCTGCCGGCTGGCAACTCTCTCTCTGATCTTGTAGGTGGTTGCTATTTAATTTTCCCTGAGCTCTTCTGAGCCCGTGGTTGATGGGAATTACTATTGGTTTAAGACAGTGATGGCCACCTGTGTACTAAACACAGCACTAGTATTTTCTATGCTAGTTAAAATAATGTGACCAAGTTTGCCCATCCCCCAAAAAGCAGAGCCTGAATAGGAGGTAGGCACTTCACAACTGCTATTTTCTGTCTGTCACCAGGAAAAGTTAGTGGGGAAATGAGCACGCCTCGGGTTTTTTTTTTTTTAATTTTTTTCTTTAAATTTATTTATTTATATTTATTTTTGGCTGTGTTGGGTCTTTGTTTCTACGCGAGGGCTTTTCTCCAGTTGCGGCAAGCGGGGGCCACTCTTCATCGCGGTGCGCCGGCCTCTCACTCTCGCGGCCTCTCTTGTTGCGGAGCACAGGCTCCAGACGCGCAGGCTCAGTAGTTGTGGCTCACGGGCCTAGTTGCTCCGCGGCATGTGGGATCTTCCCAGACCAGGGCTCGAACCCGTGTCCCCTGCATTGGCAGGCAGATTCTCAACCACTGCGCCACCAGGGAAGCCCTGGGTTTTTTTTTAATTGAAGTATAGTTGATAGAATGTTGTGTTAGTTTCAGGTGTACAGCAAAGTGATTCAGTTATACATATATATATTCTTTTTCAGATTCTTTTCCATTATAGGTTATTACAAGATACTGAATGTAGTTCCCTGTGCCATACAGTAGGTCCTTGTGTTTATCTATTTTATATATAATGGTGTGTATCTGTTAATCCCAAACTCCTAATTTATCCCTCCCCACGTTTCTCCTTCGGTAGCCATAAGTTTGTTTTCTATGTCTGTGAGTCTATTTCTGTTTTGTAAATCAGTTCATTTGTATCATTTTTTTAGATTCCATGTATAAGTGATACCATGTAATATTTGTCTTTCTCTGTCTGACTCACTTCACTTAGTATGATCATCTCTAGGTCCGTCCATGTTGCTGCAAATGGCATTATTTCATTCTTTTTTATGGCTGCATAATATACCATTGTGTATATATTGATATATACCACATCATCTTTATCCATTCATCTGTGGACGGACATTTAGGCTGCTTCCATGTCTTGGCTATTGTAAGTAGTGCTGGAGTTTGTTTTTTAAAAAAGCATATAAACTATACAATTCCTAGTTAATATATCATGATACTAAAATCCAGAATTTGGGGGCAGTGCACAGGTCTCTGCTTTATGTGCTTTGTTGAATGAGACATTGAGAATCTAATATATATTAAGTGCTCCACTGGAAATGTCTTATTAAACAAAACAGCACATAGGGGAGACTAGAACAGCGTCAGGCCACAGAGGACTTTCCACCTGCCACCAGCTCACTCTGCAAAAGGATGGATGTGAAACCCACAGACCTCTGGCATGCCAGTATCAGACAGCTGTAAGGAGTGTTTACTACTGCCCAGAAGTCTCCGAAATTCTTGGAAGGGGCTACTGGTGATGTTTCAGCGCCATGAGTTTAGATCCCACGGCAAGTGTGGGGAAACCACTCTTAGCCAAAAGGAAAGTCTAGCCAATCAGCCAACATCTGCAACTGACTCAACTTTGTAGCTGTCTCGTTGCCTGGGTCCACATAATTAAGGGAAAATGCTACATGCTCTAGCAATATTAGCAAAGCTGGGGTCTTAATATATATTCCTAGAGAGTTCTAAGGACCCAGGAAACATCACCTCTACTGGAAAAGTTGACCGTCAGCTTTTTGAACTGACAGTAGAGGGATGATTGGGCGGGTTTAGGACTTTAGGAGCCCCAAACGCCTGAAATTCCAGGTGGCAGTGCACTGTCATTAATATCCCCTGGTTTTAGCTCTTTGGGAGATACCTTTTCTGAGGGTTTTATACATTATTTTTGATTTATTTTAGTATTCCTACTTCTAGTCAAAGTCAAGACCAGGAAATGTAGAGATATGCTATGAGGTGGTTCTCGGGCTTTGTTTGAAATCTACTAAAAATTCCGTCATTCGTTCAGTGACTTTCACTGTGTACCATGCATCCGTGAGTAGTACTGCTATGGGTGCCCCTATGGAGCTGACATTCTTTGTTTAATATATTTATTTAATTATTTATTTGGCTGCGCTGGGTCTTAGTTGTGGCACGTGGGATCTTTTAGTTGCAGCATGCGAACTCTTAGTTGTGGCATGTGGGATCTAGTGCCCTGACCAGGGATCGAACCCGGGCCCCCCTGCACTTAGCCACTGGACCACCAGGGAAGTCCCTGGAGCTAACATTCTACCGGGGGGTTGGGGGGGGGGCGGGAGACAGACCAACGAATACACACTGTCCGCACAGTAGTAAATGTTGTGGAGAATTGTAGAGGCCAGAGGGGGGCAGGGCTTGCCGGTATGTGCGGCAGTTTCAAAAGGGTGTTTGGAGAAGGCACCACTTATAAAGGGACGGTTGAACAGCGTCCTGGGGAGGTGTGAGGGCTGAGCCCCTGTGTACTGGGGGGAAGTGGGTCCAGGCAGAGGGCTCAGCAGGGCAGAGACCCTAAGACTGGAACCACGTGGTGGAGGAAGAGCAAGGTGGCTGCAGCCAAGGGGCTGAGTGCGAGGGACCGCGAGACAGGTGGGGGGTGGTTGGCGAGGCTTTTTAGGCAATCACGAGGATCTCCACTTTTACTGGTCCTGGGATGGGGCACAGGAAAGTTTGAGCACTGGGGCGGCACACCCTGACTCAAGTGCTCATGCAGCATCGTCTCGGTGCTGTGGAAGCAAGAAGCAGGAGATGCTGCAGCGCTCAGCAAGAGATGATCCCGGCTTTGGGACCAGCGGCCAGCAGTGGAGGTGGTGAGAAGTCATCTGAAGATGGGAGGATAGATTTGCAGTGAATTGTGCTGTGGTACAAAAGCGGGTGGGAGGCACAGGGGCTTGCAGGGTACCATGTGCTTGGGTTCAGCTGGGGTCAGAAGGTGAAAGAAAGGCTCAGGCAAGAGCCTGAGGGTGTAGGGCGATGACTGTGTTCATGCATCTCGGAATTAAGGTGACTTGCTTGCTTTGCACAGTGGGCCGTCTGCTGAAGAGTATTGTCACACCCGCTCTGTGTTCTGCGTGATGCTTTTAGGTCAGCCTTAGAGTTCAGAGCTTTGTCCCAACTCTGCTCGCTGATGAACAGAGAAGATTCTTGTGATTTGGTGGTTTCCAAGAGAAATCCCAGCAAAGTGTGGATGGAGGTGGGGGCAGAGAGAATTGCTTTAGTCCCTCAAAGAGACTGTTTATAACAGTAGAACACAGTGAGAGCAACTAGGACAGCTTCTTCAAGAAGCACATATTCTTTCTTCCCTTGTAAGAGGCACTTACTCTCCAAAGAAATCTTTTTTTTTTTTCCTTACTGGAAATATTTCACTGCTTTGATTTTATTTTTTAATTCATTGTCTTCAAAGTTTGCTCTTTCAGAATTCATTTGCTTACCATATAATCTATGACTATTTCAGAAGATTGAAATTAGGTTTGTTTTGTGGCTTCTACTTTTAAACCAAGAAGTGGGTTCAGAATTGGTGATGGAAGAGAACTTGAAATAGGATAGCTTATTGGGAACATTGATTTGGGCCCTTTTCTTCTAGTGTTACTTTTTAGCTTATCTCTTTCAGAATATGCCTGATTTCCTTCTCTTGAGATACCACATGTCTAAGGATCCAGTTGTTACTTAATTTTTCTTTGTTTACTGATAAATATGCTGTATGCTTTTGTTCTTTTAAAAAGCAATTTTATTGAGGTATAAAACACTCACAATAAAATACATCCAATTTAAGTATAGAGTTTGAGTTTTGACAAAAGTGTGCACCCGCGTACCTGTTACCACGATCCATATATGGACCATTTCCATCACTTTAAAAAGTACACTCTGGGCCCGTTTCTAAATAGCTCATCCCACCCAGCCCCAGGCAAACACTGATCTGCTTCTGCTTCCAGTCACAATAGATTATATTTGCCTTTTCTAGAACATCCTATCAATAGAATCAAATCCTATGCACTCTTTTGGGTCTGGCCCCTTTGCCTCAGCACCATGTTCTTCCTTGAGGTTCATTATCATGTTGCTTGTGTTGGGGTTTTTGTTTCTTTTATTGCTGAATAGTATTCCAATGTATGGACTTATTAACACACTTCACTTTTCATGGACATCGGGTTGTTTCCAGTTCAGGGAAATTATGAGTAAAGCTGCTATGGATATTTTTCATCAAGTCTTGTTGTGAACAAATGCTGTCATTTCTCTTTGGTAAGTGCCTAGGAGAGGCATTGTTGCATCTCCTGTGATAGGTACACACGGTATTTTTTTGTTTTTTGGTCGTACCATGCAGCTTGCGGGATCTTAGTCCCCCGACCAGAGATTGAACCTGTGCCCCCTGCAGTGGAAGCATGGACCCCTAACCACTTACCGCCAGGGAATTCCCAGTACACACACATTATGATTGTTATGTCATCTTGATGAATCTACCACTTTTATCATGATGAGAAGTCTGTCCTGGTAATAATATATTTGTTCTGACGTCTACTTTGTCTAATATTGTTATAATCACTCGAGCTTTCTTGATATTAGTGTTTGCATGGTATGTCTATTCTCTGACCTCTGCCTTGTAATTAGACTATTTAGACCATTTACACTTGAATAATTACCAATTTAGTTGGATTTAAATCTCGTATGTATTATTTGTTTCCTTGTTGCTTTTTTCTTCTCCAGTCTTCTTTTGGATTGAGTATATCCTAGTAAGTTGTCATCACCACTGGCTTATAATAGCTATATAGCTCTTCATTTCATTTATTTTTCTGGTGTTTCCAGGCACCTCGTCTTCCGTGAACTCCTGGTGCCTTTGCCTCGGCAGGACCACCATGGTCTGCTTGGGTCCCCCTCCCAGCACCACATTTCAGAAAGTGCCTCCAGGCGAAGAGCTGACGCAGCCTGGGGTCCTCCTAGTTTGCTTCCCTTCTTTCAGGGACTCTAGCCCCTTCTGTGTCTGAAAACAGTTACTTCATATACTTTGTCCAGTTTTCTGGTTGTTATTGTGGGAGCTTAGGTTCGGCTCTGGTTACCATATTATGTTCTGAAGTGTAATTTTATTTTTGAAATAAAGTATTTGGTTCTTGGCAGGAGAATGTGTTAAATATGTGAAATTGGGACTGCCTGTAAAACCCTAGATGCATAACACCATTGTTATGACTTCACAAAGTGATGTAAAGATGGTGATGATCAGTTTCCGGCTTACGCATAGCAGCACGTGTAAACCTCAGAAGCAGAAGCTTTGAAAAGTTCTGTATCAGTCCCGTTTGAATGATAACAGCCCATAATCGAGCCCTTAGGTGCTCAGTGTTCTACATACAGATCTTTTTTAAAAAAAATCATCTTACGTGTGTGTTTTTTTAAATTATTTATTTATTTATTTATTTATTTTTGGCTGCGTTGAGTCTTCGTTGCTGTGCACGGGTTTTCTCTAGTTGCGGCGAGCGGGGGCTGCTCTTCGTTGTGGTGTGAGGGCTTCTCACTGTGGTAGCTTCTCTTGTTGCAGAGCACGGGCTGTAGCACGCGGGCTTCAGTAGTTGTGGTGCGTGGGCTTCAGTAGTTGTGGCTCACCGGCTCTAGAGCGCAGGCTCAGTAGTTGTAGTGCACGGGCTTAGTTGCTCCGAGGCATGTGGGATCTTCCCGGACCAGGGCTTAAACCCGTGTCCCCTGCATTGACAGGCGGATTCTTAACCACTGTGCCACCAGGGAAGCCCCTGAGGTTTTAATTTAATTTTAATTCATTTAAATTGAAATAGCCCCATGTGGCTAGTGGCTGCCGTATTAGACAGCAAAACTCCAGGTAGCAAGGGAGCAGGGGTAGAAAGACAGCCCTGTGGTGGAGCAGTCAGGGGAGCCTCCCAGCAAAAGACTGACCAGCCTCTTGCCTCACTGTGGCAGGGGAAGCCCCAGGCTGGAAATGGCAAATACTTGGCACAGGCACCACTCCGAACCATTCCTGCGCCCATGGCAGACATTGCTAGTCAATCACCACACACTTTCTTGCTAGTTCAGCCATAGCTCAGGATCCTTCTCAATACAACACTCCAGGCAGTCCCCAACTACAGATCAGTAGATGCTAGCATTTGAGAGAAATATTACTGGTCATCCCTAGGCCAGGAGGCCCATCTGGGAGGTCCAGGATCTCACCAGGCTGTAAGGTGGCTGGCAAGGGACGTGTGGCCAACCTGGGTCAGTGAGGCAACCACAAATATGGAGAGTGGAGAGGCAATGTGCTGGAGGAGCCAAGATTTTTCTATTTCTTCAAGAAACACTCAGAGCATGATTTAGGGAGAGAGGAAGGGGGTGGGGGGAGAGGTGAAGACTTGTCAAAGCCAGCTGATGTGCAAAGCATTTGGAGATTTTTATTGAGCTGGGTGCAATATTGTGATTTATGAAGAAAAATACATATTTGGTCATTCGGACCAAAAATATATATTTGGCCATCTCCCACGTGGCCCAAACCTTAAAATATTTACATTTTCGCCCTTTTTGGAAAAAAAAAATTTGCTGACCCTTATTCTAGAGAGGGTTCTGAATTGCCCACAAAAGTGGACTTGCTGGATTAAAGGAAATATGCATTGAAAATTTCAGCAGATGCTGCCCTTCATACTTGCACTAGCTAGCAGTGTATGAGATTGCCTGTTCCCCAGTATCCTCACCAACACAGAGTAATATCAAACTTTTCCATGTGGCCAATTGGATAGGTGAAAATGGTATTTCACTATCGTTTTAATTGTACTTACCTTATTAGCAGTAAGATTTAGTATTAGGCAGTAGGTATAATAAAATATATATTTGGTCTTTGTCCCTCATTCCTGGCACAAAACTTCTAAACCCCGTGGAATTTCCAGATAGGAGTGTCTTTTGATATTCATAACAAAACCCTTTCAACCACACCTGAGTTTGTGTTAATGAGGTGACTTTTGGAAAGCCCCTAAGGAAGGGGCTGGTTGCCAGGGGAACCAACCAGAATTAGAGGATTGGAACTTTCAGTCTCTTCCACCCTCCCCCCCACCCCCTTGAAGGGGAGAGGGGCTTGAGGTTGAATCAGTTAATCCTGTCTACATAACGAAGCTTCAGTGAAATTAAAAGAATGGAGTTTGGGGCTTCCCTGGTGGCGCAGTGGTTGAGAGTCTGCCTGCCAATGCAGGGGACGCGGGCTCGAGCCCTGGTCTGGGAAGATGCCACATGACACGGAGCAAGTGGGCCCGTGAGCCACAACTGCTGAGCCTGCGCGTCTGGAGCCTGTGCTCCGCAACAAGAGAGGCCGCGATGGTGAGAGACCCGCGCATCGCGATGAAGAGTGGCCCCCGCTTGCCACAACTAGAGAAAGCCCTTGCACAGAAACGAAGACCCAACACAACTAAAATAAATAAATAAATAAATAATTTAAAAAAAAAGTTCTTCAAAATTATTAAAAAAAAAAAAAAAAAAAAGAATGGAGTTTGGAGAGCTTCTGGATTGGTGTACCCAGGGAGGTGCCAGGTGGGACAGCATGGAAGCTTTGCACCCCTTTCCCCATACCTTGCCCTGTGCGTCTCTTCCATATGGCTGTTCCTGAGTTAGATCTTTTTATAATAAACTGGTAATCTAGAAAGGAAAAAAAAATATTATATATATATATATATATATTTGGTCATCTCATATATATTTGGCTTTCCAAAAGTCACCTCATTAACATAACAAAAGGCACCTTTTTTAAAAAATTAATTTTATTTGAGCGTAGTTCTGCTGTACAGCAAAGTGAATCAGCTATACATATACATATATCCCCTCTTTTTTGGATTTCCTTCCCATTTAGGTCACCACAGAGCATTGAGTAGAGTTCCCTGTGCTATACAGTAGGTTCTCATTAGCCTGGAAGGGCGACGCTGCACTCTCCCCTCCGTTGCCAGGCAGGCTGTGCTTCTGTTACTGCAGCCCAAGGCCCCGAGAGCCTGCTCTGGTTCCTTAGGGGCCCCTGGGAGGGGTGTTTGTCACAGGTCTCTCCGCAAGCCCAGTTCTCTCGACCGTGACTGTCCTCGATTGCGGCGTCTGCTACACGGCCTGGGTCAAAGAGCCTAAAAGTGCGGGGATTGGGACCCAACCTGGTAGGAGGAACTTGAGTCCCGTGATCCCCCTAAGCCCCTGTAACCCTGCGGTGGGCGTGGGTCCCCCTCAAGTCACGCTGCCTCCCACACCCACAGCTTCCTTCTGTCTTTGGCTGAGTCCCCTCTGGTTCCTCAAATGGCCACCAGGTGGGAGCAGAGACCTGCGGTGAGGCTGGGACTGAGGCCTCCTTGAAGATGGGCTAGGAGGGCTCCAGGCAGGGCTGGGGGCCTCTCTCACTGGGGGTCTGGGCTTGCCGGGTGGCTGGGAGCTGGGTGCGTGCCTGGGGGTGCAGGCCTCTTTTGGGGTGAGTGTGCTGTGACTGCGTGGGGTGTAGATGGGCACACCTGTGTGCAGAGGCCTCTGCAGCTGTTGGGTGCGTGTGCCCTTGAGCATGCCCGTGTGCAAGCATGCAGGGGGTACCTGTGTGTGACTGTGGGGCCTGGGTCTGCAGAATCCTCCCTGTTCCCCTGCAGGCCTGAGAAGGCTGACGATTGGGATAGCCTGGCCCTTGAACTTTATGTTTCCAAAGCGGCAGGTGGCTCCGAGGCTCGGACCTCAGGACCCCCTGCCCGCTGCGTTCCCTTAGGCTGTGTCCAGCCAGTGTGGCGGCTTGTCCTACTTTGCCAGGTTTGGGGTCCTGCTGAGCCTTTTTTATTTATTTATTTATTTTAACATCTTTATTGGAGTATACTTGCTTTACAATGGTGTGTTAGTTTCTGCTGTGTAACAAAGTGAATCAGTTATACATATACGTATGTTCCCATATCTCTTCCCTCTTGCATCTCCCTCCCTCCCACCCTCCCTATCCCACCCCTCTAGGTGGTCACAAAGCACCAAGCTGATCTCCCTGTGCTCTGCGGCTGCTTCCCACTAGCTCTCTGTTTGACGTTTGATAGTGTATATATGTCCATGCCACTGTCTCACTTTGTCACATCTTACCCTTCCCCCTCCCCATATCCTCAGGTCCATTCTCTAGTAGGTCTGTGAGCCTTTTGATTTGTGTCAGGATGGGGACTCATTGCTGTTCCTGGGGGCCTCGGGGTAGGAAAGGCCAACAGTGCACTGGGGGTGCTCCTTAGCCCCAGGCTGGGGGTTCGGGGAGGGGGAGGGCCGCCACACCGGAGTTTGTGCCCCTGGTCCTGCCAAGCCACTGGGAGGGTGGATGCTAGCCCACTTGTCACCCGCTTAGCATCCTGGGCTTCCAAGGTCCTCCTCCAGCCAGGCCCGTTTCCCTGCTCCCTTTGGTGCCTTTCTACTGCCCTCACTACCTCCACCGCCCTCTTCCGTTCTCCCTGAAAACCACGCTAAGCAGACATTTGTCAAGGTCACAGTGACCTCCATGCTGCCAAGCCCAGTGGACAATTCTCCGGCCTCCTCTGACTTGACCCTCAGCAGCACTTCAGGGGCTGGTCCTTCCCTCCTCCTGCCATCACTCCCTTCCGCAGCTCAGGAATTCCGCTCTCCTGGTTTTCCTTCTGTCCCGCTGGCCCTCCCTCTCAGCCTCCTTTGCTGGTCCCTGATCTCTCCAAGTCTGGGTGCCCCATCCCTACACCTCTTCTGTCTCCCTCTTTAAACGCCCACTTCCTTGGTGATCTCATCCAAGCTCATGGCTTTCAAATGACTCCCGTTGAGTATAATTTAATTAGTTGGTTTTTTATCATCTGTCTTCTCCCAAAGGAAAGCAAGCTCTACAGGCAGGGCTTTTTTTGTCTTAAGTCAGGTTTATTAAGGTATAATTTACATACAGTTAATGTCACCCTTTTTAGTGTTCACTTCTGTAAGTTTTTGACAAACACGTATAGTTGTGAAACTGTCTCTGCCATCAATTACAGGACAGTTCCCATCACCCCCAAAAGTTCTCCATACCCTTGTGGTCATCCCCTCCCCCATGTCCCGCCCTGGGCAGCCACTAATCTGTTCTTTTGTCCCTTTTCCCTAGTTGTGCCTTTTCTGAAAAGTCATATAAATGGGATTGTACTGCGTGTAACCTTTGGAATCGGCTTCTTCCACTTATCACAATGCACAGCGCATTTGAGATTCACCCATATTGTTGCAGCTGTGAGCCGTTAGTTCTTTTATTCTATTGTATTTTATTGCACAGCTTTGTTTATCTGTTCGGAGGGGGACCAGTTGTCCTGGTTTCCGTGGGAGGGAATGGTTTTTCTGGGACATGGGACTTTCAGTGCTAAAACCAGGGTGGTTGGTTATCTTAGTTCTTTAGTTGAGGGACATTTGGGTTGTTTCTAGGTTGTTGATGATTTTGAATACCTACTCAATATAACCAGTGACAGAGGGTTTTTTGGTGAACACAAATGTCCATTTCTCTTGGGTAAATACCTAGGAGTGGGGTTGCTCAGTTGGATGACGAGTGTACGTATCACTGTAAAAGAGGCTGCCAAGCTGTTCTCCAGAGTGGCTGTATTGTGTAGCATTGTGGGAGAATTCCACTTGCTCTGCATCTTAACCAGAACTTGGTAGTGTGTCAAAAAAAATTAAAAACCGGTTTTTTAGCCATCTTAATAGGTGTATAATGATATCTCCTCACGGTTGGCAGAGATTTCCTTTATTCGCCTTGAGTAGTGTTGTGCCCCCAGTGCCTGGGTTAGTGCCTGCTATGTAGTAGACACTCAATGAATTTTTTTTTTTTTTTACTGAGTGAATGAATGTATGGATGGATGAATGAATGAAGTCAAAGGGGCTTCCGGTATCTAAATCTGTTATAGCAAATACATAGCACACGTACCGCCAATTCCCCCATGCCCCATTCTGTTTCCATGGCAGACGTCACTCATCAATTGAGCCATTTTATCCACCTGCTTCATTTCAGACAGGTACGATCCAGTCCTTTGTGTAGCAAGTGAGATGAGCCCCATGAGCTAATGCAGCTTTAGTTCAAGCCTCTCATTGGCTGAAGAAGAGGCCAGGCTCAGAGCAGGGTCCAAGGCTGCCCAAGGACTCACAGCGAGCCAGTGGCAGGACTAGATCTCCAGGCTGGGCTCTCCCCAGAAAAATGCACGACGTCTCTGACAAGGCTGGAGTAGGATGGGAGGCATGGACGTGGATCTGGGCTTGAGGCCGGGTTGGAGCATTGTGGAGTGCTCCCTGGGCCCCGGCCGGGTGGGAAGGCTGATGCCGGCGCTCTTCCTGCAGGTGCCCAGGAGCTGCTGGGATGGCCTACCCGCCCACGTTGGCTCCCTGGCCCAGCGGGCGTACTGGGCTCTGCTGAGCCAGCAGAGGGACCAGAGCATCGTGGCCCTGGGCCAGAGCGGTGCTGGCAAGACCACCTGCTGCGAGCAGGTCCTGGAGCACCTGGTGGGGATGGCAGGCAGTGTGGATGGCAGGGTCTCAGGTACAGTGGTCTCCAGGTGACGTGCAGCTGGGACGTGGTGGGGGCGGTGGCGTGGGGGAAGGGAAGGGAGAGTCAGAGGGGGTGCTGGGCGGCTCTTTCTTATATCTGCTCAGCTAGCGTTCACTGAGCACCTGTGTGCAGACCCTGTGCTGGCTTCTGGGCAGGGCCACCCCTAGTCTGTTGGGTACTTTTGTGTGAATTAGAAACAGGTACTCCTTGCCTAAGACACTCACTGCCACATGTGGAACCGTCGTCACGCATTGACATTGTTAGAACCAAACACTTGACCACCACGTTCTGGGCCATCATCCTAATAAGTATACAGGCCTATGGCTATCTGATATAAATGCTGTGCCCTTAGGTGTGGTGTCCTTGTGCAGCGCACAGCCCACTGGACTGTGCAGAGGACCCGATAAGTAAAAACAAAGACAAGGAGGCACTGACAGCCGGAAGGGAGACTCAGCTGCTCATCTGTGCCAGACTCCAGTGCTCTGCACCGCTTGCTGGCCGAGCTGGGGAGGGGAGAGGCGGAGGGAGCACAGAGAAGGGGCCGGGGGGCTTCCTTGAGGAAATGATGTTTGAGCTGGGCATTAAAGAAAGAGTTTCAACATTGTAAATCAACTATACTTCAATAAAAAATAGTGTCAGTTGGTGATAATAATTACAATATTGATGGGGATCGTGGTAAATGCTTGCTGAGGACTTACGCGCCAGGCTCTATTCCAAGCAGGTTAACTTATTTATTATTTAAAACATCCCTATAAGGTAGACATTATTATTATTTGAATTTTATAGATGAGGCCATTAAAACGCAGGGAGGTTAACCAGCTTGCCCAAGGCCACACAGCTCATACATCCTAGCACCGAGATTCAAACACAGACAGTTTGGCTCCAGAGCTGTTACCCCTGGGCCAGTGTTCTCAATGTATTGTTGCCCCTCTGAGGAGCCTTTTTAGTTGTTCTTTCTCCTAATCGTCTCCCACCGTGAAAAGTTAATGCCATAGATTCACCATATATTTGTTTATGCAGTGTGTGTGTATGTGTGTATATATATACAGACACACACAGACGTGTGTGTGTGTGTGTGTATCTGTGCTCTATTCTATACATAAGAAAGGAAAACTGCCCCCATCCTCAAGAATCAGTTTCTGCCCTCTTGGGGGCAGTATTCCCCCTGCTGAGAATATATGGCCCAGGCAGTATTGCTTTTCTAATAATAACAAACAATACTAACACCACCACATTTGGAGCATGTTCTGAGCACTTTACATTATTAAAGCTTTTAGTCTTTGTGGCAACCACATGAGGTAAGTAAGTACTATTATTACCCCCATCTTATAGATGGGGTATCTGAGGCACAGGGGGGTTAATTTATTCGCTCCAAATCAGGTGACTAACAACGGGGAGAGGCCATATTCAAGCTTGTTTAACCATTGTACTATCCTGCTTCTCCACTGGGCTTATTCCAATGCTTTATTGATCACCTGTTCTGCACCTGGCCCAGGTTAGAGCCCTGTGAGGAGCTGGGGATACAGCAAGGAGAGGCCCTCCCAGAATGTAGATCTGCTGAAAGTGTGTGTTGGGGGAGTGGAAGTCAGGCTAGGCTGTATCCAGGTGCCTAGCACATAGTGGGTGCTTGTTAAATAGTTATGTTAAAAAGCTTGGGACTGCTGGGCTTTTTGAGCTGGCTGTGATGGGCGTTCCCCGAGAGCAGGTCCAAGAATGTTAATGCTCTGCCCTCCTCCTAGACTCCACCAGGCCCAGGAGGCCCTAGGGCAGCCCTTGTCACTCAGATCGTACCAATCCTAGGTGTGTGTATCTCCCCTTCTGGGCTCACTCTTGCTCACCCCGCGCCCCTGCTTGCAGCACAGGGCCAGCCCAGCAGCGGAAGAGGTGTGGCTTAGAGCTGAGTTGGGGGAGTGGAGGGGCCCCTGCTGGGGCCTGGGGCCAGAATGGGGTCCTGTGAGAGGTGGGGGTGGCAGCACCCGGGCCACGGGTGATGCCCTGTCTGTGCCCCACCAGTGGAGAAGATTCGAGCCACCTTCACTGTCCTCCGGGCCTTTGGCTCCGTGTTCACCGGCCACAGCCGCCGTGCCACCCGGTGCTCCATGGTGATGTCACTGGACTTGAACGCCACAGGCCGAGTCACGGCCGCCCAGCTCCAGGTGAGGCCTCTGGGTGGGAGGGAGAGGGGGCTCTTTGGGGCTGCAGTAGCCTCAGCCCCACTCAGCAGGGCCCACGCCTCCAGCTGGGACCCTGGAATGTGTCTAAATGGTCATCGCTCCCCAGGCCAAGGCCAGCTCCTCCCCACCTCACTCAGTGCCCAGACATCTCCTCCCGGAGCAGGCCAGCTCGTCTGTGCCTCGGAGTATCACAGGGATGAAATATTCATGAGTAGATACATAATTCAGCCACTCATTAGCTGGGTCTTAAAAGCGTAAGCTGAAATTAAACAGGCGCTCGCTGGCCTTCTGCGGCAGCCCGTGTGTGACAGGCACATGGCCTGTTTGTTCCTCTCTCTGAAATCACCTGGCTCCTCCCCTTCCCCCCCCGCCGCCCCCGCCAACATTCTGTTTGAACAGAAAACAGGATTAGGTTATTAGAAGGGTTGTTTGTATGCGGAGCTAGGAGAATACCCAGACTCGCTGGTGCACGATAAATCCCTTTCTGTCCCGGCCCTGAAAGTCTACCGTGCATCACCATGTGGGTCAAGTTATTAAGGGCTTCGGTTGCATAAGAGTGTGTTGGAGGGCGGCTCTGGGTTAATTGTTAGTACCCTTGGATTCCTTCATCGGAATGAGCCCGTTGCATTCGTTGATTGCCTGCGTGGACGCTGAATCAGTGAGACAAAGGCCTGGCACGTTTTGATTTGGAGGCGTCCAGCCAAGTTGGGGCCTGAGGTGCTGCCTCGAAGAGTGGGCCTGGGGGTTGGTGGGGGTGTGCGGGCAGCCTAGCGGGGCCTCGTGCTGACCGGCGCCTGTCCTCTCCCCTGGCAGACGATGCTGTTGGAGAAGAGCCACGTGGCCCGGCAGCTGGAAGGGGAAGGCAGTTTCGAGGTTTTCTCCCAGATGCTATCCGGATTGGACCTGGCTCTCAGGTGAGCGACTGGGCTGAGCAGGGACAGCCGAGGGCAGTGAGACAAAGGGCCTCCGCTCTCCAGGGCCCCAGCCCTGCCTCTGCCCAGAGGTGAGAGGCAGTGGAGCCCAGTGGTTAGGAATCTGGCCTCTGATTCTTGCTGCCTGGTACTGCTCCTGGGCTGGGTGAACCTGGCCAGGTGTCACCTGCTCTGAACCTCCGTTTCTTCCTCTGTAAAGTGGAAATAGTACCTTGACTGCTGACCTTACAGGATTAAGTGAGATAATTCACATATGGCTCTTTATACACGCTGGGGGGTGGTGGTGGATGTCTGCTGTGACGGTGACATTTTGGTACAGGTTCTGACAGCAGCGTGGGAGGTGGGCAAGGAACAGCAGACCCCAAATCTTCCAGAAGCTCCTAAACTCTGTGAGAGCCTTGGGTGCACCTGAGGTAGCTCAGGGCGAGGAGGCACCAGGTGGAACAGCAGAGAAGCCACAAGACTCATCTGGGAGGGCCTTCTGGGGGAGGTGGCCCAGGGAGTCATCTCTGCCCCTCGCTGACTCCTGGGAATTCTTGGACATGTGGCTCCCTGTCTCTGAGCCTTGGTTTCCTCATCTGTTGAACGAATGAGTAAGGTTCTATCTAGTGAGGCTCCAGGGAGTGCTCACCCCAGGCGAGGGGTGATAATTTTCAATTTGCCTCTGCGTCCCCCATCATTTGTCTCCTGCCTTCCACCCCCGTCTGAAGGGCAGGCCCAACCTGTCCTGAGCCTCCTGGCTAAGGCCAGAGGGGCACCTTACCCTTTGGAGAGAGGGCAGATTAGGGAGGAAACTCCCAGTTTTCAGAGCAGGGTAACTGAGGAGTAAGGAAGCTTCTGGAAGGCCTTCACTTAAGAAGGGCCCATTGAGGGCAGCAAGTGAGGAATATTCGGGAGGCAGGGCCAGGGCCTGAGGCAGACCCCGGGGCCACCTGGGGCACTCTGTGGAGCCCCGTGCCATGATGCCCACCTGCCCTGCCAGGCCACTGGTGTGGGTGGGTCCTCCCTTACTTCTGGTCCCTTCTCTGTTTCCAGGACAGAACTGTACCTGCACCAGCTGGCAGACAGCAGCTCCTTCGGCATGGGCGTGTGGCCTAAGGTAAAGAGGAGGTCCTTCTGGGTGTGAGTGGGTGTCTGTGTCCCCATGGCCAAGGTGGGCGGGTCCCCTGTGTGGCTCGTCCCTCTGCCACTGGGGTGAGTAGTTGGCAAGGGCTGGTCACGTGGGGGAGGCAGGGTTGCCTTTATGGGGCCTGGGCTTGTCAGGGAAATGAGTCTTGTGCTAATAAAGGGAACCAGGAGGTGGTTTGTGTAGAGGTAAGGGCGCGGTCTCCGGGACAGGCTGTCTGGGTTCAAACCCCGGCTCTGACACTTACTGGATATGAGACCTCAGGCATGGACCCTAGCCTCTCTGAATGTCTGTGTCCTCTTCGGTAAAATAACAACAGAACGGGCGGGCAGGCTGAGGGGAGGACAGAGCGTGGCACGGCCTGCCCGCCTGGGCCACGGGGAGAAGGTCGGGGCGCCGCCCGCGCCCTCGTTCCGCTGCCTGGCGTCCTTTGTGGAGGGAGGGCTCCCAAGGAGCTCAAAGGCCAGGGAAGGACACACGGGACGGTCCAGAGCCACCCTACCGCTCCAGTGGTGCAGCACCCTCTCTGAATTCCTACTGCCACCAAAACACATCCCTAAGGCCTTTGGGAAGAATTGCTAGGACCCAGGAAGGCGGCCCCTTGCTGTGGTCCAGACTTCAGCAGCTGCCGATGACCAGAGGGAGCCAGCCGGCCGGCCGTGAGCAGGAGGACAGGACACGGGGACAGGGACAGCCCCAGCCGGGCTTCCCGCAGCTGTGCCCACCGCCAGAACCAGCTCCAGCCAGTCACAGCCCCCGAGATGCCAAACAGTGACGGGCGAGAGGCCGGCAGGAAACTGACACCCCCTCACTGGAGAGCCTGCCCGGTCGGGGTGTGGGGCACCATCCCCGTCTGAACTCACCCCACAGCTCAGCCGTCTCCCAGTGACCCAGACGCGTCACCACGGCCCCAGGGCTGATCCCCGACCAAGGTCAGAACTCCCCCCAGTGTGACGGCCCCCATGCCACTCCTGTGGTGGAAGGGACGGCAGGCAGAGACCAGGAGTAGAGTCTTTTTTATTAATGGCTGCGTTTTCAAAGAACCGTTTTGTTACCAGGAAAGCTCCCCAGGAAGGGATTGCATTAGTGCAACAAGGGGGAGCCTTGATGCCAGGCTTTCCAGACACTTCCAGGTGGAGACTTTTGGCCTAGGCCGGCCGCCGGGGACTCGGGGGCTGGGAGGACACACGGCCCCTCCCCCGCCCCGACGGGGTGCTAAGGCACCCGGCCCGCCTGGGGGGGCAAAACCCCGTGCCGTCAGCAGGCCGGCGGCTTGCAGCCCTCAACCTGCAGCCCTTTGCTCAGGAGGAAGGCGTCCTGCATGGGGTCACAACCCAGGAAGAGCTTCACCATGCCCTTGGCATCCTCGGAGCCCCCTGGCCTCAGAATGCAGCTTCTGTAGTCCATGGCAACCTGAGGAGAGGGGGCGGGGCTGCAGGAGGGTGGAGCACCCCCTTCACGGAGGGTGTGGGTGTGGCCACCTCTGCTGTGACTCAACAAAGGGCAGGGGAGCAGGGGGTTCTGGGCAGGGCCCTCAGAGCCTGGCAGGCCCAGGCGGGCGGCACAAGCATCTAGGCCCAGGCCCAAGGACCTCCGTGTTGGTCTGCACGGCAGGCCGGCCTCTCACCTTGCCACTCAGGACGCCCTCCTGCTTGAAACGAGTGTGTGGACCGTGTCCGCGGAGTACACCTCGCTGCACAGGTAGCCATAGGACTGGGCGTCGTAGCTTCCTGCCAGGTGGCCGAAGGTCGCAGGCAGGTGGGTCCCTGGGACACACGCGGAGAGGCTCCTGCCCGGCCCCCTGGCCGCTCCGTGCCCCTTCCCCAGAGCCCAGAGCTTGGGGCCTCAAAGCAGCCCTGTCTGAGTCCCCTGCCACTAGAGGGAGTATTGGCCCAACACTTCTAGAAAACGGGGACCTTGCGGGCAACTCAGTGGAGGGACACAAATCAATCTTTGCCGACTTTCTGCTGAAGCTCACGAGGGTTCACCCCTAAGCCTCTTACAGGGACAGCTGCCCGAGGCTCCGAGGGATGAGTCAGGGCTCGCCCTCCAGCACGGGGAGAGCGCGGGTTAAAGCGCTCACGAGGGAGTGAACTGCGTCTCCGCACCGACACGCTCGGGCAAACCTCGTCGACGCGTTCCGTCCGGGGTATGAAGCCCTCTCCTGCCTCTTCCAGGCTCTCCAGAAAGCACGTGCAGATACGCCCAGCCCACCCTCGGACTCCGCGGGCCACAGCTGGAGGGACCAGCCCAGGAACCCAGGCAGGAAGAGGCCAGAGGTCAGCGAGCCTCGACCAGAGCCCGTCAGTCGGTCCCCCTTCACACACCACCAGAGGATCCTCTTGACCTGGGCAGTAGCCGCCAACCGACCGCTAAGGTGGGCCCGGCGTGCGCTTGGCTACCTGGCGTGGCTGGGACCCCGAGGATCTCCTGGCAGAGGCGGGCATTGTCCTAGGCCGGGTCCGAGGGCGTCTGCGTGTGCAGGGCCTGGTCCACCTTGGCCAGGACGATCTGGCGCAGGTTGAAGAGGCCTGGAGGGCGGGAGGAAGGAGACGGGGGCGCTGGCACTGTGTCCAGGCCGCGCTTTCCAGCCGGGCGGTCCGGGAGCCCCTTTCCTTTCCCTCGGCCCGGCCGCACGGGGGTTGGCCAGCCGGGACTTGATGAGCTTGTCCAGCAGCTCCTGGGGGACGGCGCTGCTCGTGCCCCGCCGAGACTGGCAGCAGCGCCAGGGCTTCACAGGGCGCGGCGCTCCCGGCCCCAGAGCCTACCCTCTGGTTCTCATCCCCGGCTGTCACCAGAGTCGCAGGCAACGTGCCCTTCTTTTCGTTTGTCTTTTTTCCGGCCCTCGACCACGCAAAGGTGTGAAGCCCTGCCACTCGCTGCCACGTGGATGCACCGTGAGAACACGGTGCTCAGCGAGAGAAGTCAGACACAGAAGGACACACAGGGTGTGACCCCACTGAGGGGAAACGTCCAGAACAGGTAGATCCACAGAGTCAGAGTGGGTTCCTGGTTGTCAGGGACAGGGGAGGGGAGGGAATGATAACTAAGGGCGTGAGGGACCTTTTTGGGGTGAGGGAAATGTTCCAGAACAGGGCAGTAGTGACGGCTGCACAGCTCAGTAAAGTGTCCCCACGCGCTCCGGTTGCAGTCTGTGAGAGCATCGCTCTCAGGACGAAGGGCTGACTGCAGGAAGACTGAACGAGCACTGGGTCCTGGGCCCAGACGCTCATCTGGGGACCCCCCCCCCACATTGGGAAGTCACTGGGACTTGCTGAGCCTCCACCGAGACTGGCAGCAGCCCCAGGGCCTCACAGGGCGTGGTGCTCCCGGCCCCAGAGCCTAATCTCTGGTTCTCATCACCGCCTGTCACCAGCCTTGCATGCAACGTTCCTTTCTTCTATTTTGTCTTTTTTAAAGGCAACTCTTGAATACCTGTATTTAACATTGCAGGGAACCAGTCCTGACTCCTTGATCTGGGACTTCCAGCCTCCAGAGTCTCGAGGACATCCACTTCCGTTGTTTACGCGCCCAGTGCGTGGGGTTTGATGATGGAAACTGACACCGAGGGCGTCTCCTCGTGCGGGGTGACATCAGCGGAAGAATCCCGTGGCGAGGGCCTGCCTGAGGACCACGGGAGAGCCCGGGCCCTCCCCGCCCCCTGCCTTCAGCCCCTCGCCCGCACCCTCCTGGGAGCGGAGCTGGTGCATCGCTTGCCAGAACTCATGGAAGTAGGTCTCCAGCTCATCATGCTGGAACAGGGAGGGCGGGTTGGGCGTAGGCTTGGTGAAGTTGGCCACCATGGCCGCGATGGCAATCTGGCGCCTCCCGTCCTGCTGCAGGCAGCCCGGCTGCAGGCCAAAGCAGGCCATGTGCCCGGACTTCCCTTCCCTGGGGAGGGACGCGGGTGAGGCCCCGCTACCACAGAGGAGCCCCGGCCCACGGCCGACAGGTTCCCCCACGCATGCACCGAGGGTAGAGGTCCAGGTAGAACTTGCTGATGGATGACCTTGCCCGAGGCCGCGTCCCGGACCGTGTAGAGCCTCACATCTTCATCTTCGTGACGCATGTTGGCGCCTTCCTCCAGGTCGAAGGTCAGCCCCAGCAGCTCCTGGGAGATGCCCAGCCGCCTGCGCGTGACCACCTGCATGGGGAAGGACTCATTGAGCAGGTACTGGTCCACGTGGTAGCGCGTCTCCTCCCCCTGGTTCATGTAGTAGCGCAGGTCCTAGACGTTGATGGGCCCGTCAAAGTGCAGGCCCCGCCTCTGGCACTCAGCCTTCTTTAGCTCCAGGATCAGGGCCGCTCCTGCTCCCCGAGGGGCTTCAGCTTCTGGGCCAGCTCATCTGCGGGCGGAGGGGAGAGGCTCAGCTATGTCCCTGTGGCAGCCGCCCAGCCGCCCCCCACCCCACGCCCCTCGAGGCAGAATGAAGGGTTGGGGAAGGCGACCCCCAAGGGCTGACACAGTGGGGTCTCAGGCAGCACCACGTCCAGTCAAGGTCCACCTGACCCCCGTCCCCACTGGGACTCGGGGAGGCGGGGTTACCTAGGAAAGTGGCCACCACCTGGCTGGTCTTGGCCATGTTCATCTCCAGCACAGAGTCGGCACGCGTGCTGAATCCCAGCAGGCGGGACTTCTGAGCCTGCAGCCTTACCAGCTCCCCGAGGATCGCGCAGTTCTCCTGGAACCCAGAGACAGCCAGCGCTGGGGACCGTGGGCCACGCCCTCCCCACAGGCCCCGGGCCAGGTCTCTGTGGGTGGGAGGGCTCTCAGGCCACTGGCGGGCACAGCCAAACCCCCTCCCTCCTCCTCCTGGCCTGGATTTCTAGACACTTTGGTGCTGTCCTAACATGTGGTCTTTATGAACACAGGTCCTTTTGGAACCAGAAACGGCGTGAACCATGATGAGCTCTAAGGCCAAGGGCAGGAAGAAATGTGACCAGGCTCTCCAGGAGCCACCCAGGGGCCTCCCCGGGCTCAACAATACAAACTTGGCTGCCGTGCAGACAGCAGCTCATCCCCACGGCGCCCGAACACCCAGCCCCTGGACGGCGAGAGACCTGTTGCTGCAGGTGCCCCGTGGTTGGCTGGTGAGGCCTGGCCCCAGGCGTACGCCACCTTCTCTGGGGCCACCTCTCTGGGTCTGCGGTGGGGTTCTCCTGGGAGCCCCCAGTCACCACAGGACCAACGTGGCCTGTCTGCAGCCCAAGAAGGTGGGGACACAGGTCTGTCCCCCGTGGACATCACCCGCGAGGCCGAGCAAGCACCAGTGGTGTCTGCGGGGAAGATGAAGGGCTCATGCACAGCCCCCATCTACTGAAGATGCTAAACGGGAGAAGCACAGACTGCAGCCACATGCGGTATGGACCAAACGCAAGTGTCCTTGCAGGAACCGATGTCTGAATGTCGAGGCTGTTCCCGGGCCACAGTGAGAAGGCCCAGGCCCCACGCAAGGCACAGAGAGGGGATGGGGGGAACATCTGCGAATCTGAGCTCATCGGGCATCACCCCAGAAGGAGAGGGAGAGAGCCAGAAGGAGATACGGAGGGAGAGGGAGAGAGAGGGAGGTACAGACGTCTCTCCTTTCCCTGGGGGTTCTCTAGTGCAGCCAAGCCTGAAAACCACTGCATTTCGGGAGATGGGTCCTCGTGGAAAAGTTAAATAGTAGCTCATGGCATTATCGACACATATTAAAATGGCCCCAAATCTTGGGGAGTCAGGGAGGGGAGCTGGCGGCTGCCTCGTAAAGGAGGAGAGATTGGGCGTCAGAGGAGGTGCCTGCCTCCACCACCTCCGCCGCCGCTGCCCCTCCCCCAGGGCCCCGCAGACTTCATCTCCCAGCTGTGGTCCTGGGCTGGAAGGCAGCGGGGAGGTCAGGCCGTCCCAAGCATCAACGTTGACTTCAGGGCTGATCTGAAAGGCGCCTGGTGTTTGTTGAAGCAGAAAAAAGAGAAAGCAGTGGGCAGAGGATGGGAGGGGGAGGGAGCCCCCATCAGCCCTTCTCCCTGTCTCCCTCTCTGTCTCCCTCCCTCCCTCCCTCCCTCTACCTCCCTGCCTCTCACTCTCCCTCCATCTCTCCCTCTGCCTCTCTCCCTCCCTCTCTCCCTCCCTCTCTCCCTGTCCCTCTTGCCCTGTCCTGTCCCTCTCTCCCTCCCTCCATCCCTGTCTCTCTTTCCCTGTCCCTCTCTCCCTCTCCCTCTATCCGTCCCCCCTCCCTTTCCCCATTTCCATCTCCCTCTCTGCCTCCCTCTTTCCCTGTCCCTGTTTCCCTGCTCTGCTCTCCCTCTCCCTCTCCCTCTTTCCCTCTCCCTCTCTCCCTGTCCCCCTTTCCCTGTCCCTGTTTCCCTGTTCCGCTCTTCCTATACCTCTTTCCCTCTCCCTCTCTCCCTCTCGTGCTCCCTCTCCCTCTCCCTCTCCCTCCACCTCCTTCCCTCTCCAGAGAGGGAAGGAGGTGGAGGGAGAGGGACAGGGAGCAGGAGAGGGAGGGGGGAGAGGGAGAGAGGGATAGAGGGAGGGAGAGGGACAGGGAGCAGGAGAGGGAGGGGGAAGAGGGAGAGAGTGATAGAGGGAGGGAGGGAAAGACAAAGACATCTCTCCCTCCCTCCCTCCCTCCCTCTCTCCCTCCCTCTCTCCCTCCCTCTCTCCCTCTTCCTCGCTCCCTCTCCTCCCTCTCCCTCCGTCTCTCCATCTCCCTCACTCCCTCCCAGAGACAGAGAGACGAAGAGGCAGAGACAAGGGAGAGGGAGAGAGGGAGAGGGAGAGAGAGGGGGAGAGAGGGAGAGACGGAGAGAGGGAGAGAGAGAGAGGTCTCTTCCTCCCTTTCCCTCTCTCCTCCTTCTCTCCCTCTCTCCCACTCTCCCTCTTCCCTCTCCCTCCCTCCCCCCTCCCTCTCTCCCTCTCCCCCTCTCCCTCGTCTCTCCCTCTCCCTCCATCTCTCCCTCTCTGGGAGGGAGTGAGGGAGAGGGAGAGACAGAGGGAGGGAGAGGGTGAGACAGAGGGAGGGAGAGGGAGAGAGGAAGGGAAAGGGCGAGGGAGGGAGAGGGAAGGAGGATGAGACGTCTCTCCCTCTCCGTCTCCCTCCCCCTCCCTCTCTCCCTCTCCCTCCCTTCCTCTCCCTCTCCCTCTCCTAGAGGGAGGGAGGGAGAGGGAGAGACAGAGGGAGAGGAGAGGGGGAGTCGGAGAAGGAGGTAGGGAGAGGGAGAAGGCGAGAGGGTGCCTGCTTCCCTCTCTGTCTCCCTCCCTCCCTCCCTCCCTCTCCGTGTCCCTGTCTCCCCCCTCTCCCTCTCCCTCTGTCTCTCCCTCTCTGGGAGGGAGAGAGGGAGAGGGAGAAGGAGGGAAAGTGATGGAGGGAGGGAGAGGGAGAGAGGGTGAGGGAGAGAGGGAGAGAAGGAGGAGAGAGGGAGAGGGAGGGAGGAAGAGAGCTCTCCCTCTCTCCCCCCTCTCTCTCCCCCTCCCTCTCTCCCTCTCCCCCTCTCCCTTGCCTTTGCCTCTCCCTCCGTCTCTCCCTCTCTGAGAGGGAGTGAGGGAGACGGAGAGATGGAGGGAGAGGGAAAGGGAGGAGAGGGAGGGAGGGAGAGACGTTTCCTCCCTCCCTTTCCTCCCTCTTCTCCCTCTCCCTCTCCCTCTCCGTCTAACTCTCCCGCTCCCTCCATCTCTCCATCTCCCTCACTCCCTCCCAGAGGGAGAGGGGAGGGAGAGAAGGAGAGGGAAAGAGGAGAGGGAAGAGGGAGAGGAAAGAGGCAGAGGAAAGAAGCAGAGGGAAGAGGCAGAGAGGGAAGAGGGAGAGAGGGAGAGGGAGAGAGAGGGGGAGAGAGGGAGAGACGGAGAGAGGGAGAAAGAGAGAGGTCTCTTCCTCCCTTTCCCTCTCTCCTCCTTCTCTCCCTCTCTCCCACTCTCCCTCTTCCCTCTCCCTCTCTCCCCCCTCCCTCTCTCCCTCTCCCCCTCTCCCTCGTCTCTCCCTCTCCCTCCATCTCTCCCTCTCTGGGAGGGAGTGAGGGAGAGGGAGAGACAGAGGGAGGGAGAGGGTGAGACAGAGGGAGGGAGAGGGAGAGAGGAAGGGAAAGGTCGAGGGAGGGAGAGGGAAGGAGGGCGAGACGTCTCTCCCTCTCCGTCTCCCTTCCCCTCCCTCTCTCCCTCTCCCTCCCTTCCTCTCCCTCTCCCTCTCCTAGAGGGAGGGAGGGAGAGGGAGAGACAGAGGGAGAGGAGAGGGGGAGTCGGAGAAGGAGGTAGGGAGAGGGAGAAGGCGAGAGGGTGCCTGCTTCCCTCTCTGTCTCCCTCCCTCCCTCCCTCCCTCTCCGTGTCCCTGTCTCCCCCCTCTCCCTCTCCCTCTGTCTCTCCCTCTCTGGGAGGGAGAGAGGGAGAGGGAGAAGGAGGGAAAGTGATGGAGGGAGGGAGAGGGAGAGAGGGTGAGGGAGAGAGGGAGAGAAGGAGGAGAGAGGGAGAGGGAGGGAGGAAGAGAGCTCTCCCTCTCTCCCCCCTCTCTCCCCCTCCCTCTCTCCCTCTCCCCCTCTCCCTTGTCTTTGCCTCTCCCTCCGTCTCTCCCTCTCTGAGAGGGAGTGAAGGAGACGGAGAGATGGAGGGAGAGGGAAAGAGAGGAGAGGGAGGGAGGCAGAGGGAGGGAGGGAGGGAGAGACGTCTCCTCCCTCCCTCTCCTCCCTCTTCTCCCTCTCCCTCTCCCTCTCCCTCCAACTCTCCCGCTCCCTCCATCTCTCCATCTCCCTCACTCCCTCCCAGAGGGAGAGACGGAGGGAGAGGCAGAGACAGGGGAGAGGGAGAGAGGAAGAGGGAGAGAGAGGGGGGAGAGAGGGAGAGGGAGAGAGGGGGAGGGAGAGAAGGAGAGGGAAAGAGGAGAGGGAAGAGGGAGAGGAAAGAGGCAGAGGAAAGAGGCAGAGGGAAGAGGGAGAGGAAGAGGGAAGAGGGAGAGAGGAGAGAGGGAGATAGGGAGAGGAAAGAGAGAGGGAGAGGGAGAGAGGGAGGGAGAGAGGAAGAGACAGAGGGAGAGCGAGAGAGGGAGTGGGAAAGAGGTAGAGGGAGAGCGGAACAGGGAAAGAGGTACAGGGAGAGAGGGAGGCAGCGAGGGAGGAGAGGAAGCAGGGAGAAAAGAGAGAAAGAACACACCGTCTACATTTCTGTCAAATGACACCGGGGATCCTTACACAACCAGGAGAAAGTAACACAGGGAGGCTCTTTCTCAGCTGGAACTGGAACTGCAGACGGGGCCAAACACCACCAGGCTGGCCACACGTGTCCAGCCGCCGCTCCAGCCCCGTCAGCCGTGAGTCCGGTCACCAGGGCTCTGAGTGTCTGCTCCAGGGAGCTGGGGTTCACCCTCTCACCCGGGAGGCCGGGCCAAGAGAGCAGGGCCCCGGGCTGGACACATAGGGGAAAACGCATCCCCACAGGACAGCTTGTGCGAGCAGATTCAGCTACCAGATTCTAGAGGCCCGGGACCACCCTGTGGCCCGTGAAACCCAGGAGCCACGAGGGTCTTGCAACGTGATTCCTGTCCGTTGGACTGTAAAGTTTATGTAGGGAATCTTGGAAACAGTGGTAACAAGGCTGAATTGGAACGAGCTTTAGGCTATTATGGACCACTCTGAAGTGTGTGGGGTGCTAAAAACCCTCCCGGCTTCGCTCTCGTTGAATGTGAAGATCCCCGAGATGCAGCCGATGCTGTCCGAGAACTAGATGGGAGAACACTATGTGGCTGCCGAGTAAGAGTGGACCTGTCGAATGGGGAAAAGAGAAGTCGAAATCGTGACCGCCTCCTTCTTGGGGTCGTCGCCCTCGAGATGATTATGGGAGGAGGAGTCCTCCACCTCCCGCACATCTCCAAGATGGAGAGCCTTCTCCGTCAGCCAGAGCAGGTCCCTTTCTAGATATAGGAGAAGAGAGAGATCCCTGTCCCAAGAGAGAAATCACAAGCCGTCCTGATCTTTCTCTAGGTCTCCTAGCCGATCTAGGTCAGATGAAAGGAAATAGAAGACCACTTTGCAAGAGGAGTGGTGTACAGGCAATAACTTCATTTGGCAGGAGTATGTACAGAAAATTCAAGTTTTGTTTGAGACTTCCGAAGCTTGGTGCACTTTTTAAATGTTTTAGTTGTTCACATTTGTTTGTCTCTTGGGACAGTGACACATAAAGGTGTCATTCTCTATGGTTTGAAATGGGTCCTGGGAGGCATGTAATATGAAGAATTGTTACCTTACAATGTTCCCTTAAGCAAAATTGAACTTGCTTTGAATTTTTGGTCTTGCCTAGACTGATAATAAAACTCTAACTCCTGCCCACCTAAAGTGTGATGTTTACTATTATGGAAACAACACTGGCAAACATTGAAAAGACTTTCTGTAGCTGGGATATGGTATGCAGCTGTAGTTAAGCAAGCAGTCTTTAAAAGGTGCTGTGAACCCAAGCCAGCAGGTAAAAATGAAAGCCGCACCCTTACCCTAGATTAGAGGTTTAAAAATTCCACTAGTCTTCACACCGGACAAGAGATTGTCCAGGGAGTTTAAAATCTAAGAAGTTTCAAGGAAGTTAGTTTACCTTTGAGTTAGGTCATACGTCCCCTCTGTGATTGCTGTACATGAATACATAGCTCTTTGTAATATTTTTTGGAAATTTGAGATTATCAAGATACCAATGTCCTGCCAGATTAAGAGTATATTGTAGAGCTGAACTTTGAGTTACTGTGCAATTTTTTTTTTCATGCTGTCATTTGTAATATGTTTTGTGAGAATCCTTGGGATTAACGTTTTGGTTGCAAAAGAAAAAAAGAAAAGAAAAGAATCCGCCTGCCAATGCAGGGGACACAGGTTCAAGCCCTGGTCCGGGAAGATCCCAGGTGCCGCAGATCAACTAAGCCCGTGGGCCACAACTACTGAGCCTGCACTCTAGATCCTGGGAGCCAGAACTACTGAGCCCCCGTGCCACAACTACAGAAGCCCACACGCAACGAAGACCCAACGCAGCAAGAAAAAAAAGACAATACTGGCCAGGTGATCAAGGGTAAAATCGTTTGTCATAAGTCCCGTTGATGGTGTGTATCCTTGATGTGACCTGAGGAGAATGGCATTTTTATCTCTGTCTGGGTCTTCCGCCCCAAACCCCATAACTCCAGACCAACCATAAGAAAACATCAGAAAACAAACAGACTAACAAATTGAGGGACAAAACACCTGACCAGTCCTCCTCAAAACTTTCAAGGTATCAAAACCCAGTGACGTCTGAGAAATGTCACAGCCCAGAGGAGACTGGGACAGAAAAAGGATGTTAGGGGAACACTAGGGAAATTCTAATAAAGTGTGGACTTTAGTTAATAACAATGTATCCATCTGGGTTCCTTAGTTGGATAAACATGTCACACTAAGGTACTAATGAGTTGGAAATAGGGGTACTGGGTCAGGGTCCACGGCACTCTGTACACTCTGTACAGATCTTTGCAACTTTTTTGTAACTCTAAGCTCTTGTAAAATTAAGCGAGTACTGAACAGAGCTAAGAATGTTATTTCCCTGATTTGAACATGCCTGAGTTTCTTTTCATGGTCACATTTTTGCTATTTGGATGTGTCTTGGAATCAGTAGCAAAGGAGAGTTGCCAGCCCCTGGGAAGATGTGGGTGGTTCGCAGGTGGCTTGCTCTGGAGCTGAAGACCACGGTGGGAAGTCTGCAGCCTCGGGCTGCACTTAGAAACATGGGAGGGGATGGGCCAGCTCAGTTAGGGATGGAACCTATAAATAAAACTTTTTTCTTTTCCGTTATGGCTTATCACAGGATACTGAATATAGTTCCCTGTGCTAGACAGTAGGACGTTGTAGTTTATCCATCCTATATTTAATAGTTTGCATCTGCTAACCCCAAACTCCCAATCCAACCCTCCCTCACTGTTTCTCCCCCTTGGCAACCACAAGTCTGTTCTCTATGTCTGTGAGTCTGTTTTTGTTTTGTAGACGCGTTCATTTGTGTCGTATTTTAGATTTCACATATAAGTGAGATCATATGATATTTGTCTTTCTCTTCTGACTTACTTCACTTAGTATGATAATCTCTAGGTCCATCCACGTTGCTGCAAATAGCATTATTTCATTCTTTTTATGGCTGAATAATATTCCATTGTATATATGTACCACATCTTCTTTATCCATTCATCCATCAGTGGACATTTAGGTAGCTTCCATGTCTTGGCTACTGTAAATAGTGCTGCAATGAACGTTGGGGTGCATGTATCTTTCTTTCTTTCTTCTTTCCTTCTTCCTTTCTTCCTTTCTTTCTTTCTCTCTCTCTCTTTCTTTCTTTCTTTCTTTCTTTCTCTCTCTTTCTTTCTTTCTTTCTTTTTTCTTTCTTCTTTTATTGTCACACGGCATGTGAGATCTTAGTTCCCTGACCAGAGATGGAACCCACGCCCCCTGCACTGGAAGCATGGATTCTTAACCACTGGACCACCAGGGAAATGCCAGGGGTGTATGTATAGTTTTGAATTAGAGTTTTCTCCGGATCTATGCCCGGGAGTGGAATTGTGGGACCCTATGGCAGCTGTATCTGTTCCTGCACGCCTCACATCAACCACCTGCACTCCAATCCTTGCTCTCAACGTCATCTTCAGGGAACCCAACCTGCGACAGGGACCTTGACAAGAAGAAATGGCTCAGGGAAAAGCTACCTGCACGGGGAGGAGATAGAGACCATCGCCCCTGGGGTGCGGAGGGGAGAGTGGGTGCAGAGGTTTGTGATTTCACCCCCGATACTCATCTCAGCCCTCGTGGCTGCCCCACTCTAGGTCACCTCGGGATACAGAGGTGAGCCGGTTAGAGTCCCTGCCTGTGCAGGAATCGGGGCACCAGCGGGTCTGAATAATACTAGTGCAGGGTCTCCCCCGTGGCACTGGGGTTATTCGGGGCGGGTCATCCTCTGCTGAGGGCCCCTCCTGGGCACTGTGTGGGGTTTAGCAGCATCCCTGGCCTCACCCATTTGATTCCAGGGGCCCTCCCTCCCAGTTGTGACAACCACAGATTTTTCCCACACATCACGGAAGAACTGGGTGAGGCGGGGGCAGGATGGCTCTGGGCGAGGACAGCTGTGTTGAAGCAACCAGCCTGGCCCAGGGCAAGGTCTGCCCCAATCCCGTCAGCGCCTGCATTTAGAACTGCCCCTTTCCTCTCCCACCTCCCCTGCCCTGCAGTGGTCTCCGAGACATCATCCCCATGTAATAAATCACACCTTCTCAGTTTACTGTTTGCTGCCCTCGCTAGAACGTGAGCTCTTTGAGGACAGGGATGCTGTTATGTCCCCAGCACCTAGAAGAGTGTCTGCTGTGTAGTAGATGCTTCATAAATACTTGCTGAATAAAGGAGTTGAATAAAGGGATGAGTGGATGAATGAATGAAGGTTACAATGGAAGGAGGGGGGAGATTCCCTTTCTGGCTCTCGGGGGTTGGGAGATCAAGTGAAAGATCTGTCCTAAATAGGCTGACCAGCCTTCTGGGGTTCCCCGGGACTGAGAGTTTCCCCAGAGTTCCAGCGCTCAAACCTGAGCGGTCCTGGGCAAACTGGGGGCGGGTGTTGGTCACCCTATCTAAACACAGTAACAATTCCAGCTGCAATAGCAATGGCCAATGACCTCTACGGTCTTATTGACCATGCACAGTTCTCTACCTGGCGGGGAAGGGTGGGCCGGGATTGGAATTCTGGTGATCCAGGGCGGGTGAGGGCACACCCCGGGCTTGTGGAGGGGAGTCCAGGAAGGTTCTGGAGGAAGTGACAGTGACACAGGAGGGAGGGAGGAGTCTAAGGAAGAACATCCCACATGACAACCTGTGCCAATGGCCCTGGGCCCAAGGTCACACCTGACCAGGGCTTGCTTTTTTTTTTTTTTCTAATTTACTTTTCCCCACATGGATATGCAATTGTCCTAATGCCATTTATTGAAAACTCCTTAATTTCCCCACTTTCTATCATATCAAGTTCTCATATATCTGTTTCTGGATCTTTTTTCTATACCATAGAGCTATACGTCCCATCCTTGCACCACTAGGGCTGTTTCATCACTATAACTTTATTTATTCATTTTGTTTTGGCCGTGCTGTGTGGCATGTGGGATCTTATGTCCCTGACCAGGGATCGAACCCGCGTCCCCTGCAGTGGAAGCTCGGAGTCTTAATCACTGGACCTCCAGGGAAGTCCCCAGGGCTTGCTTTGACATCCATGGAATGGTGGCAGGTGGGCACGGGGAGCAGCTGTCTGTGAGCCATCCTGGGTAGAAATGCAGGGTGGAGGGGAGGACAGATGGAGCTGGAGGGGAAGAAGCGGAGGAGGGAGGGAGGAAGGGAGGGAGGCCGGGCGAGAGACAGACAGAGAGTTTCCGGAGACAATAGCTCTGGCCGTGTCCTAGGGCATGAAAGCTGAAAATAGCTCCTAGTGCCGGGAGCCTTGGAGCCGGAGGCTGGGAGCCAGGGTGACTGGCTCTCCTCCCTGGTGTGCGTGTGTTGCGGGGGGGTGGGTGGCTCTGGGCTTCTCAGGCTGGGAATGGGGTGCACAGAGCAGGAACGGAGCAGGGACCCTTCTCTCTGGAACCTCGTGGGCCATCCTCAGCTCACAAAGCTGAGCCACTCCTTGCCCTACGAGTGGGGGGCTTATCCTCCCTGTCCCCTGGATCATACCCCCTCACACACAACTTCCCCGTGTGTGTTCCCAGCAACCAAGAGAATCTGTTTTTAAAAGATTTGGGGGAGGGGGGTAACCATACAAACAAGAGCAGAATGGATACTTTTTCAGGATATGAATGGCTCTGTGTAAGCCCACCCCCAGGGTAACCACAGTCCTGACCTCTAACACTCTTGACGAGTCAGCCTTGGTCTGGGCTTGCGGACCCACGGAAGCTTCCTCATTCCCTCCTTCAGGTCCCGACTCTCCCTCGGCGTCTTTGTGAGAAGCACCCGGGGAAGTGGGACTGCTAGGCTGTACTGCTGCTAGAACTCCACCTGGGCTCCACCAGGCTCCAGCCCCCCGCCCTGTCCACCTAACTGACCCTGAGGCACCTCAACTGGTAGGAGCAGCATCACCTTCCCTCCTGGGACTCGTGATACTTAAGGGAGACACCGAAAGACAAGCCTTTGGCTCCCTGGCTGGCAAAGAGCAGGTACTCAATTGTCATAAGTGTCCGTATCAGTGAGGGTTCTCCAGACAAACAGAATCCATATGGGGTGTGTGTGTATATACACACACACGTACATATGTACAAGCATACAAAAATATACAGCTGTGTACATATGCAGTATGCGTACACACATATACACACATAGTATATACAATACACACATACATATATACACACATATAAAATGCAGTTTGTATATATACAGTATGTATACACACATATACACACAATATAGACAATACACACATACATATACACTATACATACACACATATAAAATGCATAGTTGGTATGTATACAGTATGTACACATACGTATAACATATGCAATATACACACCTAGGTACATATATAGCATACGTATATACACACATACAAAGATATTTAGGTGTGCATATAGACAGTATACATACATACACATATAATATATGCAATACATACACGTACATACATATAGACACACATATACACCTACATATAAAAGCATATAGCATAAAAATATATATGTACTGTATATAGAAATTCATCGTATATATACATACATATATCATATATATAAGATATATACACATACATATATACAATGTGTACACATACACCCCTATATGTAAATATGGGCATGTACATACACATATAAATTCATACGCAAGTGTGTATATAATAGTATATTCATATATACATATAATACCTAGAAACATATTGGGGGGGAGGTGTCACGGTACGTCAAGGGCGGGAGTCGAACCCGCCACCCCAGGCCCCGAGGGGTCTCCCCGGGTCTCCACTTCGGGCCGGTGGGTGTGGCCGGGGGGGGGCAGCTGAAGACGTGCGTGCGTGCTTGCGTGCGTACGTGCGTGCGTGCGTACGTGCGTACGTGCGTGCGTGGGGGCGGGTCCACGGGGCGGGAGGCGCTCGCCGCGAGTGAGTGGTTCAGCCGGGCCCCGGCTCATTGTGCTTGCCTCACGCCGGCCCCAGTTGGCAGCAGCGCTGGAGGCCCCGGGCCTGTGACCACAAAGAGGGAGCCGGGGGCCGGACGGGAGCAGGCCGGCGGCGGCGGCGGCGGCGGCGCCGGCTGAGGCCCAGGCCAGGCTCCCTCCCCTCAGCCTCCCGCCCGCCCGCCCGCCTGTCCCGCCCCCGCCGGCGGCGCCCCGCCCCTCCCCCAACCGCCAGACTAGCCTGGTGCGGGGGCCGCGCGCGAAAACGTGGGGGAGAAGCTGAGGCTGGAGTCGCCCGTGGTGGCCGAGCCCGCCGTCTACCCATGGCTGCTGCTGGTCTACGTGAGTGCCGCCCGTCCCCTCTTCCCGGACCTCCACCTCTCTTCCCCCACGGCGCGCGCTGAGCCCACCGAGTAACGGAGCGACTCGAGTCGCCAGACCCTCTTTGGAGCCCCCCTTCCCGCCCTGCCTGGTTCTCCGCGGCTGTTTGCAGCCCCCGCGCGCAGGGTGGGCAGAGGGGAGCCGGGGCCGGCCGGGGGCACAGACTCGGCAGCGGGGACCCCGCGCTTCCGAGGGGCGCCCGAGCCGGTCTGCCGTTGGCCCTGTAGGGCTGGGGACCCAGGTCCGCCCCCTCCCCCCGGCCTGGACTGCCGGCGGGCTTGCCCTTCCATACTTTATGATCTGACACGTCGGGTTTCTTTTTCCTGGCCAGCTTTACCATTACCTGACCAGCTTTCCCAGCATCCCCTGATAATGTGTTAGATATTCAAGTTTTAGGGCCCGGTCCCAGCCCTATGGAATCAGCAACTCTGGTGGGGCTCAGTGATCTCTGTTACAACAGGCCCTCCAGATGATTTTTATTCACCTTAAAGTTTGAAAATATCTGCATTGTCAGCTGGCCGAAGCGTCCACCAGCAGGTGAAGGGGAGTGGCGCCTGGAAAAGATAGGGACTAGCCAAGGTAAGTACAGTAGCATTTGCCATGGTAGTAATGGAGAATGCCTTTTCTCCACTGGTTGGCACAGACTAGTATCTGGGAGCAGTGGCAGGGTTATTTAGGATGCTTTACATTGCAGTGTAGAGTGACCGCTGTCCTGGTTTGCCAGGGACTTCCCCTGTGTGAGCACTTAAAATCTCATCCTGGCAAACCCCTTAGCCTTGGGTTTGATAAACTTAGGGAATAACATGAAATTTAGGGGAAACATGATCTAGGTTTTGGGCAAGTCACAAGTGCTAATTAAAGCTAAGCAAGTATGGACAACATCTAGCCTTCTTTACCCCTTTGCGGGGAGGTAAATCTTGATTGGGTGAGAGGACTTATTGTTAAGAGATCTTTGTAGAAACATCCCCTTCTGCTTAGTCCGCTGGTTCTCCGTTCTGGCTAGACATTGGCATCGTCTGAGGAGAGTTAAAAGGATTGTATTGGTCTAGCATGACCAACCGTCGGTGTGAGGGTTTTTAAAAAGTGCTTCAGAGGATTCTAATGTGCAGCCAAATTTAGGTGCCACTGCTTAAGCTTTTGAACCGCTGCTACGTATTTTCACCTCATCTTGCTGTGAGAATATCCAACTGTAGTTGAGGTTTGTTGTTTTTCTTTTTCTTTTTTTAACTGTCTTATTATAAGATTTACTGTCTTAA
Source organism: Balaenoptera borealis (assembly GCF_965194805.1). Taxonomy (NCBI): domain Eukaryota; kingdom Metazoa; phylum Chordata; class Mammalia; order Artiodactyla; family Balaenopteridae; genus Balaenoptera; species Balaenoptera borealis. Next base: position 361,953 of record NW_028123909.1, on the reverse strand, counting down.
ATAAGATTGAATGGACAGAAAATCCTGCTAGTCCATCTGGTATAGCTGGATACCCAGAGTAATATCGTTAAGATATGTACCATTTAAGTATTGTGACTGGCCTTTTAAAAATTAACATATGCATTAAATTAGTATTGATAGTATAGATCTCTTTCGAAGTTGTCATGTTGGGGAGCTATACCTCTAATCTGCTGCCATTGCTAAATATCTGGACACCTCTTACTAGGAATTGCTTTTAAAAATCTTTAGGGATTAAAACCAAGATTGCTGTATTATTTGTACTGGGACCACAAAAACCTCACAGAGTTCCCCCGCTGTACCTTCTACCCCCATCTCTAACCCTTGGCAACTTCTAATCTGTTCTCCATCTCCACAGTTTTGTTATTTTAAGAATAATATGTAAACATAATCATGAATTACTTAATCTTCGGAGATTGGCTTTTAAAAACTTTTCCCTCGGCATCATTCCCTTGAAGTTCATTTCAATTTTTGCATATATTAATAATTTGTTCCTTGTTGTTGCTCGGTAGTATTCTATCATAAGATTTTATCACAATCTGTTTCAACATTCACCCATTGAAAGACATTTGGGGAGTTGCCAGTTTGTGGCTATTAGAAATAAAACTGCTATGAACATTTATGTGTAAGTTTCTGTGGGAACTTCATTAAGTTTTTGTTTCTTTTGGATAAATGCTCAAGAGTACAATTACTGCATTGTAGGGTGAATCTACTTTTAGGATTAAAAGAGACTGTCAAGCTGTTTCTCAGAGTGGCTAAACCATTTTATTTTCCCACCAGTGATGTGATATAATTTTTCTACGTACTCGCTAGCATTTGATGTTGTCACTATACTTTAATTTTAGTTATTCTCTGATATCTCATTATGGTCTTAATTTGCATTTCCCTGATGGCTAACGATGTTGAACATCTTTTCATGTGCTTCTTTGCCATGTGTTTATTCTCTTCCATGAAATGTCTGTTCCTGTCTTCTGCCTATTCTCTAGTTGGATTTTTTTAAGTTGTTTGGAGAGTTCTTTGTATATTATAGATACAAGTCATTTGTCTCCTATGGGATTTTCAAATATGTTTTCCCACTGTGTAATTTGAGTTTTCATCCACTTAAAAGGATCTTCTATGAAGCATTTTTAACTCATTTTGATGAGATCCAATTGATCAGTTTTTGCTTTTATTGATCATACTTTCGGTGTCAAGTCTAAGAATTATTCACCTAGTTCTAGATGCCAAAGATTTTCTCCTATTTTTTTTTTCTAAAAATGTCCTGCTTTTACATTTAAGATTATGATCCACTTTGATTTAATTTTTGTGTAAGATGTGTAAGGTTTAGGTTAAGGTTCATTGTTTGTTTGTTTGTTTTTGTCGAGGGATGTCCAACTGTTTCAGTACCATTTTTTGAAAAGTCTATTCTTCCTTGATAGCTTTTGCACTGCTGTCAAAACCAAGTTAAATGTATTTGTGTCAGTCTATTGCTGGGTTCTCTGTTCCATTCCATTGATCTATGTATCTACCCTCCATCACTACTGCGAAATCTTGAAATTGGGTAGATTAATTCCTCCCATTTTAATCTTCCTTTACAAATTGTTTTAGCTGTTCTTCAGCCTCTTCCTACCATATAAATCTTAGAATAAGCTTGTCTATATCCACAAAAACCTTGAGGGCATTTTAAGAGTAATTGTGTTAAGCCTCTTAACTTGGGGAGAATTGACAGCTTTATTATGTTGTGTTTTCTAATCCATGAACAAGGTATGTCTCCCTATTTGTTTGGGACTTTTAAAATTTTCTTCATCAGCATTTTGTAATTTTCAGTATAGAGGTCCTATAAATGTCTTATTGGGCTTCTATTTAAGTATTTATTTAGGTCAGTTGTAAATGGCATCACATATTTTTATTTAAGCTTCTACACATTTGTTATTAATATATAATTTGATAAAGTTGTGTGGATCTTGTACTCTAAAACATTTACAAACTAATATTATTTCTCAAGCTTTATGTGGATTCCTTGGTATTTTCTCCATTTAGATTATCATCTCATCTTCAGATACAGACAGTTTTAGTTTTCCTTATTCAATATAATAGGATATATTACTATTCAACATTCAGGAGGATATATTCCTTCCTATTCAACATAGTAGGAATAGTTCTTTCATCTTTTAAATAAACTTTTTAAAAATTTAACTTTTAAATGTATCTGTTTATTTATTTTTGCTTTATTTTCTTACTAGAACCTCCAGTAATATATTTAATAAAAGTGGTGAGAGCAGATATCGGTGCCTTGTTTCTGATCTTACAGAGAAAGCGTTCAGTCTTTCACAGTTAAATATAATGTCGGTATAGGTTGTTTGTAGATCATCTTTATGAGTTTCTGTATGTTCCTTTTCTATTCCTAGTTTGCTTGGAGTTTCTTTTCTTCTTTTTTTTTAAATCATGAATGGGATTGGATTTTGTCAAATGCTTTCTCTGCATTAATGATTAGGATCACATGACTTTTCCCCCTTAATCTATTGGATATGGTAGATTACATTGTTTGATTTTCAAATATTTAACCAACTTTGCATAACTGGAATAAATACCACTTGGTCATGGTATATTATTCTTTTTATATATTTCTGGAGTTAATTTGCTAATATTTGGCTGAAGATTTTTACAGCCAATTTCATAAAAAATACTGGCCTGTAGTTTTCTTCTTTCTATACTATCCCAGTCTGGTTTTGGTATCAAGGTAATACTGGCTTCATAAAATTAATTAGGAACTGTTCCCTCTACTTCTGTTTCTTATCAAGTCATGTAAAATTGGTGTTAATTCTTTAAGTCTTGGGTAAAAGTGAAACATCTAAGCCTGAATATTTCTTTTGGGAGTTTTTAAATGAAAAATCAGTGTTTCTCATAGTTACAGGAAAATTGAGATTGTCTCTTTCATCTTGGCTGAGTTTTGGTAGTTCTGGGTGTAGACGCATTGGTCCATTTCATCCACATTTTTGAATTTATAGTGTAGACTTGTTCATAATAACTTGTCCCTTATTAACCTGCAGGATATGTCATGGTATCCTTGGTTGCATTTCTGATATCTGTGATTTGTGCCATCTCTCTTTTTATCTTGATCAGTCTTGCTACATCTTTCTTGATGAGATTGTTTATTTTGAAGAACCAGCCTTTTGTTTCATTGATTTCCTCCCCCCCCCCATTTTCCTGTTTTCAGTTTCATGGATTTTTGTTTCATCTTTATTATTTCCTTCTTTCTGCTTGTTTAGTGTTTTTTCCTCTTCCGTTTTTACTATTTTAATATAGAAAATTAGACTATTTCTTTGAAATATTTTCTTTCCCAATTTAGTGCTATAGACTTCCCTTTCAGCATTGCTTTCACTTCATTCCACAAATGTTGATCTGTTATATCTCCATTTTCTTTTATTCTATGCATTTAAAAATTTTTCCTTGACTTTTTACCCATGAGTTATTTGGAATTGTGATGTTTAGTTTTCATGTGATTGAAGATTTTCCTGTTGTCTTTCTGTTATTGATTTCTAGTCTGGTTCCATTATGGCTAGAGAATATACTCTCTATGATTTTAATTCTTTTAAATCTGCTAATGTTTTTTTTTAGCACCCAGTGTATGGTATATGAGTGAATGTTCCATGGACACTTGAATATGTATTCTGCTTTTATTGAGTGTGTTCTTTAAATGTCAGTTATATCCTGTTGATTGATGATGTTTTCAGTTCTTCCATACCCTTGCTGATTTTTGTCTCTGGGAGTTCTATAAATTGCTGTGTTGAAGTCTCAAATAATAATTGTGGATTTGAAATTCTCTCCTTTTACCTTTTTCAGTGTTTGCTTCATGTGTTTTGAAGTTCTGTTGTTTGGTGCACACACATTTAGTATCACTAGGTCATCTAGGTGGATTATTCCTGTTATCTTTATGTAATGACCCTCTTTGCCCCTAATAATTTCCTTTGCTCTGAAATCTACTTTATCTGATATTAATATAGCCATTCCTGCTTTTTCTGATGAATGTTCACATGATATACCTTTTTCATCCTTTTACTTTGAACTACCTATATCATGATGTTTAAAGTAAGCTTCTTATAGACAGTATAGAGTTGGATCATGCTTGTGATTTTTTCATCTACTCTTCCAATCTCTGTCTTTGACTTGGTTATTTAGATCGTTTACAGTTAATGTAATTATTGCTATGTTAAAGATTAGGTCTACCATTTTATTTTTTGTTTTGTCTTTTACCTTAGTTTCTCAATCCTGTGTTTCTCTTATTTTGCCTTCTTGTGGGTTACTTAAACATTTTTTGGTAAGTCCATTTTAATCTAATTTATTTATAATCATTTGTGTATACTGTTTGTATAGTTTTCTTAGTGGTTGCTTTTGGCCTTACACTATACATATGTAACTTATCATAGCCTACTGGAATCTGTCTTTTATTACTTCAAGTGAAGTTTCAAAATTTTACTTCCATTTAGGTCTCTTAATAGTCCCCAGTTTTAAAGTATGATTTTCTGTAGTATTTCCTTTATATACATTGAGAACCACATCAGACGGTGTCATAATTTTTGTTTGACCATCATAGGGAATTTAAGAAACTCATGAGACTAATGATAGTCTCTTATATTTATCCCACTTGTTTTCACCCATTCCATTGTTCGCCTTTTCTTTCTGAAGTTGCCAGTCTTCTGTTATTGTTTTTTATGTTTTCATAACAGTAGGTGATATCTGGGCTTTCCAGTGCCATTGGATATGAGTTTCAGGAAACACTGAGCCTGGCTCACTTAATGCTACTGAGTTGGAGGGTTTGTATACGTTGGGCCTGTTGGCACAGCAGATGCTAGCAGATTAGACTAATGCTGATGGGACTAGTGCCACAGGAGGATGCATTCCCATTCAGGCTATGCTGCTGCTACAGTAGATCAAATCCCCCTCTACCCCAAGTGTGGGGCAGTGACCTGCTGCTGTCACTGCTTCTTTATTAGGCTGCTTTCGCCTCAGGTGTGTGGTGGGATCCCTTGGAAGCTGCTGCTGCTGTGAATCACAGGGTTAAATTCATTTTAGAAATACTTAAATATAAATATATAGCCTGGCTCTTGTAGGACCTCTGTATTTGTTTTTTATTGCTTTCATACGAATTACCGCAAATTGAGTGACTCAAAACATCGTAAATTTATTACCTTACAAGTCTGACATTGGTCTCAGTTGAGTAAAGTAAAAGTGTTGGCAGGATCGACAGATGAATGGATAAAGCTGTGGCACATATATACAATGGACTATTACTCAGCCATAAAAAGAAATGAAATTGAGTTATTTGTAGTGAGGTGGATTGACCTAGAGACTGTCATACAGAGTGAAGTAAGTCAGAAAGAGAAAAACAAATACCGTATGCTAACACATATATATGGAATCTAAAAAAAAAGAAAAAAATGGTTATGAAGAACCTAGGGGCAGGACAGGAATAAAGACTCAGCCATAGAGAATGGACTTGAGGACACAGGGAGGGGGAAGGGTAATCTGGGATGAAGTCAGAGAGTGGCATGGACATATATACACTACCAAATGTAAACTAGATAGCTATTGGGAAGCAGCCACAAAGCACAGGGAGTGGAATCCTGCAGTGTTTGCTGATGGTCATTTGACTGGTGTGAGCTGAAACCTTTTTGACGTTGAATTTGCATGTGGCTAATAATTCCTTATACTGAGCTTTAGGCATGTCCTTTTTTTTCTTTTCCCTTTTTTTTTAAAGAGTGACTACAACTTCCCTCTTCATATTGACGTCTTGAAAAATTTGTCATGTGTTGAATTTCCTTGCCTATTCCCTACCCCAGGGCATTTTTTGAGGGCAGGCGTCATTTACAGCCCAGCAGTCCTTGTGACTATTAAGCTACCATTAGCACTGGGTTTAAAGCTGCTGTTGTGGGAAAGAGCCACAAGGTGGCAGCATTATTTCGTTCTCAACTCTTGTTACTAGGGCAACAGAGTCTTCCTGGAGGTAGCGTTCCAAGGTTGTAAATTAGAGTGGAATGTGCTGGGACAAGCCCCCAGAAGTTTATGTCTCCTTACTTATGTTTGTTTTTTAAATTTAATTTCTATTTCTTATCGGAGTAAATTTGATTAGAGTGTTGTGGTTGTTTGGCTGTACAGAATCTGCTCAATGATTCATGCATATGTCTGTTCATCTTCGGATCCTGTTACCATGTATGTTATTACAGAATGTTGAGTAGACCTCCCTTGGTATTTGGTAGGTGTTTTGTCATTATATATTTTCTATGTATTCGTGATTATATAATTCATATAGTTTATATGTTATATGTTTATATACATTTAACATACATTAATCTATGTATGTTAGCCCCTTAGTCCTAAATTATCCATCCTCCCACCTTTCATTTTGGTTAACCATTAGTTTGTTTTATAAGTCTGTGAGTGTCTTTTTCTGTGGAAATATGTTCATTGGTAGCAATCTTAGGATAACATGTATAAATGATATCATAGGATATTTGTCATTCCCTTTTGACTGACTTAACCTAATATGATTATTTCTAGGCTCATCTGTAGTCCTGTAAACGGCACTGTTCATTTTTTTCCCGAGGCTACTATTCCATTCGGTACGTATACCACTTCTTCTTTGTCCATGTATCTGTTGATGGGCATTTTGTTTGCTTCCATGTCTTGCCTATTGTAAATACTGCTGCAATACACGATTTTCCATCCCGTGTCTTTTGGATTCTGGCTTTCACAGGTGACAGGCCCAATAGTGGGCCTTCCAGATCATATGGTGACTCACTTTTTACCTTTAAACACACTGCCATTCTGTTCCTATTATTGGCTGTTACCAGTTTACATCCCACTTAGACCGAGAGGTTATGCTGTTCTCCACAACTTCTTCAACATCTATTGTTTGTTGACTTTTTGCTGATGGTCATTCTGACTGGTGTGAGGTGATACCTTTGTGTAGATTGGGTTTCCATGCGTCTGACAATTCCTGATGTTTTGCGTTTATCAATGTCCTTTTCATTTTTTTTTAAGATTGAGCTAAACTTACAACTTCTAATTGCCTTCTTGAAAAATTTGCCGCGTTTGGATTTTTTGGCCATTCCCTGCCCCAGGATATTTTTTGAGGGCATGAGTCATTTACAGCCCTGCAGTCCTTGTGACTATTAGTGACCATTAGCAGTAGATTTGAGCTGCTGTTTGAGGAAACGGCCTTAGGGTGGGAAGACTTCTACGTTGCCAACTCTGCTTGCTAGGGAAACAGAACCTTGCTGCAAGTTGTGCTTTTAGGTTGCAGATTAGAGTGGAATGTGCCAGGACAAACCCCCATAAGTTTTAGCCTCCTTAATTCTTGTCTGTGTCTTTAAGTTGTAGTTTTTATCAGAGCAAACTTGATTGAAAAATGTCTTTTTTTCTAGGTGTACAGAATCTTGTTCATTTACACATATACATATATCTATTGATCTTTGGGTTCTTTTCCATGTAGGTTATTACAGAGTGTTGAGTAGACCACTCTTGGTATTCCATAGGTCTTTGGGGATTATATATTTTATATGTATTAGTATATGTGTGTTAACCCCAATATCCTAATTTATCCATTCCTCACACCTTTTCTTTGGCTTAACCATAAGTTTGTCTTCTCAATCTGAGATTGCCTTTCTCTGTGGAAATATGTTCATTTTTATGAATTTTCAGATAACATAAGTGACATCAAAAGGCATTTGTCTTTCGCATTCTGATTTACTTCACGTTGTGTGATTATCTCTAGGCTCATGTGTGGTGCTGCATATGCCATTCTTTTATTTTTTTTCGTGACTTATATTCCATTCTGTCTATATACCACTTCTTCTTTTGTCCATTCATCTGTTTATGGACCTTTTTTTTGCTTCCATATCTTGGCTATTTCAATATTGCTGCAGTGCACATTTGCCTGCCTCTGTCTTTCCGATTCTGGTGGCCTTAGGTTATAGGCCCAAAAGGTGCCCTGCCGCATCATATGGTAGCTGAATTTTTACCTTTTAAAGCAGCTCCATTCAGTTTGTGTTAGTGCTGTTACCACTTTACATCCCACCAGCAGCTAGAAGGTACACAGTTCTCTACAAGCCCTTCAGCATTTATAGTTTGTAGACTTTTTGCTGATGGTCATTTGACTGGTGTGAGCTGAAACCTTTTTGGACGTTGGATTTGCATATGGCTAAGAATTCCTCATAGTGAACTTTAGGCATGTCCTTTTTTTTCTTTTCCTTTTTTTTTAAAGAGTGACTACACCTTCCCTCTTCATATTGAGTTCTTGAAAAATTTGTCATGTGTTGAATTTCCTTGCCTATGCCCTACCCCAGGGCATTTTTTGAGGGCAGGCGTCATTTACAGTTTTTTTTTTAAATTTAATTTATTTTATTTTTTATTTTATTTTATTTTTGGCTGTGTTGGGTCTTCATTGCTGCGCACTGGCTTCCTCTAGTTGCGGTGAGCGGGGGCTACTCTTTGTTACAGTGCGCAGGCCTCTCATTGTGGTGGCTTCTCTTATTGTGGAGCACGGGCTCTAGGGTGCGCGGGCTTCAGTAGTTGTGGCACGCGGGCTCAGTAGTTGTGGCTCGCGGGCTCTAGAGCGCAGTCTCAGTAGTTGTGGCGCACAGGCTTAGTTGCTCCGCGGCATGTGGGATCTTCCGGGACCAGGGCTCGAACCCGTGTCCCCTGCGTTGGCAGGCGGATTCGTAACCACTGCGCCACCAGGGAAGGCCAAGAAGGTGTTTTTTAACGTGTAATTTGAGCAAGTGGTTCCGTGTTATTAACATGCCCGGGGCGGGGTGGGGGGTCGGTGTGACAGGGCTGCCCTCCTCTGCAGGTCTAGTTCCAGTCTCTGAAAGGCATTGAGGATTCTGTTTGAGGATTCTGTCTTCCTTTGTGTTTTCTGCTCCCCACGCTCCCTCCTGTAACCCCTTTCTGCCATCCCCACTCCCCCCACCCCCCCAGTCACACGTTGCAAACCCCAGACCCGTTTTTTCCGTTGTGATTAAACCGTCACCTGAAGCCGCCTCCAGGAGCCTCTGATCTGAACCCCCTAGTGGCATTAACGTGGCCCTCGTGCTATTAACTTCAGCCTCACAGACTTTCCCCGCTGAGAACAGCTTTGCTGGGCACTGAGGGTCTGTGACTTTTATCTCAGTTAGGCCGTTAAAAAACTGAAACATGGTTTAGATAAATAAATAACTCCTCCTTCCCTTCCTCCTGGCTCTGAGCTTGGAGCTGGTGAGCTGTCTGGGGAGAAGGTCACGGGATGGGGGCTGGGGGATGGGGAGAGAGGACAAGGTAACCGTGCCTGACACGGATCTGTAACTACACGTGGACAGAGCTCTATACTGAACGTGTCTGGTCCCTCCTTTGCTCCGAGGCGTTCCCGTTTTCTGGTTGGTGTGAGGGGTGGGGCAGAGTGGAAGGTGGACCAAGGTTGCAGTAGCTTTGTCTGACTCTAGGTCTGTGACATCCCCCTTCAAGCACATCCCTCTTCCCCACTGTCTCCCCATCTCTTCCCTCCGCCCCTTTCCGTGACTGTCTCCGTGTGTTTCCACCTTGTTGCTTTTCTGTGGTCCCTCTGTTTCTCTTTCACCCTCTACCTGTCTCCGCCTTTTGTCTCCTTCCGAACCTTCCAGCATCCCCTGTGCTGCGGTTGGCGCATGGTTTGGGGGATCGCCCTCCAACGCGGGCTGCAGGCGACTTGTCAGACTGCTTTGTGAAACCAAAAAATGTAGAAATCTTTCATTTCCTTGGCCTCTGAGGCTTCGCTGGGGTGGCGGGCAATTGGCAGGCCTGTCGGCTACACCCCACACTGGTCGTTGTTTCATATTCTTAGCTATAAAAGTGGGGATACAAATGGTACCTGCTTCATAAGGCCGTAGTGAGGATCCAGCAGGAAGTGGATGCGAAGCCCTGAGCACAGTGATTGATTCTCAGCAGATGCTCAATGAATGAAATCTCTTAAATGAAATCGTTTATTATAAAAATGTTTAGTCCGGGGTAAAAGTGGACCAGAACAATGAGCCCCCATGCATATACATCAGCCAGATTCGGTATGTTTCAACATTTTGTGTACCTGCTTTGTCCATCCCCTCTTCTTGTGGTTGCCGGAATATTTTAAAGCAATTAGCAAACCCCTCGTAGCATTTCAGCCCTATGTGCGTCTCTAAAAAATCTGAATGTTTTCTCATACAACCTTAAGACCTTTATGCCAACCAATGAAAATGATGATTCTTACTTTAATACTGAGTCCATATTCAGGTTTTTCTGATTAACTTTAAAATGTCCTTTTACTCTTGTGTTTTTTGAATCAGGATCCAAATATTGTTCTTGTATTGTAATTGGTAATAACATCCCATTAATCCAGAACAGCCCCCCACCCCACCCCCACCCCCAGGTAATTGACGTATTGAAGAAACTGGGCCGGCTGTAGAGTGTTCCACATTCTGGATTTCTCTGTTTGCTTTTTCGTGGTGTCATTTAAATTGCACTTCTGCTTCCTAAATTTCCTATGAGCTGAAAGCCAGCTCCAACAGCTGGATTAGCGTGTTAGGTTCGGACTTTGTAGCAAGAGGCACATGACACGTAGGGGCCGCTCTGCCGTCCGTCACTTCTCTAAAGTGGGCTCAGGTGCGCTCAGCTCTCCGGCTCCTCATTCAGCTGTCATCTGCCATTCGTTTCATTTTCACTGACGATCTCTGCATAAATCGATTATTTTATTAGGAAGTTAGGAAGCAGTGAGTTTGCTAATCATGCCACTCCTTCCACGTTGACTGCTTTTTACTCATCCACTTGCGCTATATATTTGCCTGTAAAGACAGTCAGGTGCGGTTGGCAGATTTCTGCGACGTCTCCCGTGACTTTTAAAAGCCTCCAGGGGTTACTCCCAGGGGTAACCCGCTGAAAGAGATTTTGCAGATATAATTAAGGTTGTGTTCTGGGTGGGTTGAATTTGCTCACACCAGCCCTTTAAAAGCAGAGAATGTCCTCAGGCCGGCAGCAGAAGTCAGAGAGATTGAAGCAGGAGAAAGGTGGGACGCACCCTTGGCAACTTTGCAGGTGGAGGGGGCCCCATGAGAAGGATTGTGAGTGTGTCGAGGAGCTGAGGGTGACCCCTCCTCCTTGGCAGGCAGCAAGGGAACGGGGACCTCAGTCCTACAGCCCTCGGAACTGCATTCTGCCAACAGCATGAATGAGTTTGGGAGCAGATTCCTCCCTGGAGCCTCTAGATAAGAACCCAGGTTGCCAGCACCTTGATTCTGGCTTTGTGAGCCCCTAGGCAGAAAACCCAGCAGAGCCAGCCAGGACTTCTGACCTCCAGAACTGGGAGGTATTTATTAGTGGTGTTTTTAAGTCACTGAGTTTGTGGATATTTGTTACACAGCAATAGAAGACTAATAGAGCAGGATCAATGCTTAACTTCTTTGTTTTTAATTGCCGGTTTCCAGAATAAAAAAGGTTAAGTAAATGACAGCTGCCTTTATCTTCCTCATCCTTACATAGAAACCATACGTCTTAACGGACGTCAATGAAGTGGATTCCTAATTTGCTGTCAGTAAAACTTACTCATTTAGAGATTGACAAGTGTCCTGGGTTTGGCTCATTGAAAGAATGGTTTTAAAGGGATACTGGTTATCAAATAGACAGTAAAATCAATTTGTCGGTTAAAATCAATTTGTATGGTTAAGATGTTTTGCTACCATTTTCTTCTGTGATATACTGAAATAATTTCATCATATGCAAGTGGGGCACATAACATTTGATAAATTCCATCTGTCTGTTGACAATCTACTCACTTCTCTGACTGCATACCCTCTCCTGTTAGAGAAGGATGTTTCCGATTATAAGGAGACTCCAAAATAGATGCTTAATTCATAAAGTATGCAAATGTTACTCTCATATATAAAGAACATCATGGTTAAAGTACTATGACGTCACATCATTATTGCCATGGAAGACATTTCATTTTCTCACACTGACTTCAGAGCTTAATCCAGAGTCTGAATATTGATCTTTTTGAATTCGTGTGAGAATTGGTGTCTTTGAAACATGGTTTTGGTCAAAACAAAATTTTGCAACTTTTACTCTTTGAAAAACAGCTTTATCGAGGCATGCTATTACATGTTATAAAATTCACTCACTATGAGTGTAAATTTGATGAGTTTTAGTAAACTCTGAGTTGTGCAGCCAGCACCACAGTCTAATTTTAAAACATTTCCATGTGTCAAAGAGACCCCCTGTGCCCACTTGTAGTCACTTCCTGCTCCCATCCCCAGGCAACCAATAATCTGCTTTCTGTCTCTATAGTAATTTTCCTTTTCTGAACATTTCATATGAGTGGAATCTTACAGGTTGTAGACTGTTTGTCTTTTGCACATGGCTTCTTTCATTTAACACCAGGTTTTGGAGGTTGATCCACGTTGTGTGTTCCGGTCTCTCGTTCCCTTTTGTTGCTGAATAATATTCCATTACGTGGATAGACCACATTTTGTTTATCCCTTCGCCAGTTGATGGACATTTGAATTATTCCCACTTTTGGTCTATTACAAACGATGCTGCTGTGTTCACATTCACGTACAAGTGTGGATGTATGTTTTCATTTCTCCTGGGTATGTAACTAGGAGTGGAATTGCTGGGCTGTATGGTGAATTCATGTTTAACTTTCTAAGGAATCACTAGTTGCTTTCTAAATTATACTACATTTACATTCTCACCATCATTTTATGAGAGTTCCAGGTTTGCCATAGCCTCATCAACACTTGCTGTTGTCTTTGATTCTAGCCTTCCTAGTGGGTGTGAAGTGGTGCTTCATTGGGGTCTTGATTTGCATTTCCCTAACAGTTAGTGATATTGGACATGTTTGTGGTGATTAGCCATTCTTATATCTTCTTTGGTGAAATATCTATTTAAATCTTATGCCCATTTAAAAAATTGATTGTCTTTATTTATGTTATTTATCATGTGTATAATTCACAAATACTTCCTCCCAGTCAGTGGCTTCTTTTTCATTTTCTTCATAGTGACTTTTGAAGTACAGAAGGTTTTAATTTTGAAGTCCAGTTTACAACTTTTTGGAATGAATTTTAGTGTCTTATCTAAGAACTTTTTGCCTAACTGAATTCCCCAAAGATTTTTTTCTCTTTTTCTTCTAGAAGTGTTTTAGCATTTTAGCTCTTAGGTCTTTGTTTGATTTTTGAGTTGTCATGTATAACGTGAGGTAAGAGTCTAAATTCATCTTTTTTTGCATGTGGCTATCTAGTTGTCTGAAAAATGTTTGTTTTTTTGTTTGAAGATAAAAACGTTTTCTTCCCCCGTTGGATTGTCTTGGCACCTTTGTTGAAAATTGATTGACCATAAACTTAAGGACTTATTTCTGGACTCTTAGTTTTGTTCTGTGGATGTATATGTCTGTCCTTATGCTGGTCCCACAGTGTCTTGATTACTGTAGCTTTATAGTAAGTTTTGAAATCAGGAAATAAAAATCTTCTCACTTTATTCTTTTCTTTCTTTTTTTTTTCAAACTTGTGTTTGGCTCTTCTGGATCCTTTGCATTTCCATATGAATTTTAGCATCAGTTTTTCAATTTCTGCCCCCCCTCAAAAAAAAGCCTACTCAGATTTTGGTAGGGATTTTGTTGAATGTATAGATTTGGAGACAACTGTCATTTTAACAACATTAAGTCTTCCAATCCATGAATGAAATGTCTCTACAGTTGTTTACGTCGTCCCTAATTTCTCTCAGCAGTGCTTTGTAGTTTTCAGTCTTATGTGTCTTCTTAAATTTATTCACAAATATTTTAATGTTTTTGATGCTATTATGGATGAAATTGTTTCTTTAATTTCATTTTTGGTTGTTCATTGCTAGTACATGGAAATAGAATTGGATTTTGTATGGTGATCTTGTATCCTACAATCTTGCTGAACTAATTTATTAGTTCTAGTAGATTTGTGTATGTGTGTATGTGTGTGAGTTCTTCAGGATTTTCTACATGTAAGATCCTGTCTCTGAATAAAAACAAATGTACTCCTTTCTTTCCAGTCTGGTGCCTTTTCTTTTCGATTTTTCCTTTTCACTTTAATTTCTTAAATATTTATTAACGTTGGTCTCAAACATATTTAGCATGCTTTCAAAGAACATTCGGGTTGAAAGAATGCATAAATTATATTTGGCGTTTGGGGCTAAGGCATAAGAAATATACTTGCCATGGACTTTGAAAAAAAAATGTATGTTTCATTATAAAAAGGATACATTGGAAAGACAGAAATTGCTACCTTACAAAGTTCTTTTTTTTAAATTATTATTTATTTATTTATTTATTTATTTAGTTTTGGCTGTGTTGGGTCTTCGTTTCTGTGCGAGGGCTTCCTCTAGCTGCGGCAAGTGGGGGCCACTCTTCATCGCGGTGCGTGGGCCTCACTATCGTGGCCTTTCGTTGCGGAGCACAGGCTCCAGACGCGCAGGCTCAGTAGTTGTGGCTCACGGGCCTAGTTGCTCCGCGGCATGTGGGATCTTCCCAGACCAGGGCTCGAACCCGTGTCCCCTGCATTGGCAGGCAGATTCTCAACCACTGCGCCACCAGGGAAGCCCTGGGTTTTTTTTTAATTGAAGTATAGTTGATAGAATGTTGTGTTAGTTTCAGGTGTACAGCAAAGTGATTCAGCTATACATATATATATTCTTTTTCAGACTCTTTTCCATTATAGGTTATTACAAGATACTGAATGTAGTTCCCTGTGCCATACAGTAGGTCCTTGTGTTTATCTATTTTATATATAATGGTGTGTATCTGTTAATCCCAAACTCCTAATTTATCCCTCCCCACGTTTCTCCTTCGGTAGCCATAAGTTTGTTTTCTATGTCTGTGAGTCTATTTCTGTTTTGTAAATCAGTTCATTTGTATCATTTTTTTAGATTCCATGTATAAGTGATACCATGTAATATTTGTCTTTCTCTGTCTGACTCACTTCACTTAGTATGATCATCTCTAGGTCCGTCCATGTTGCTGCAAATGGCATTATTTCATTCTTTTTCATGGCTGCATAATATACCATTGTGTATATATTGATATATACCACATCATCTCTATCCATTCATCTGTGGACGGACATTTAGGCTGCTTCCATGTCTTGGCTATTGTAAGTAGTGCTGGAGTTTGTTTTTTAAAAAAGCATATAAACTATACAATTCCTAGTTAATATATCATGATACTAAAATCCAGAATTTGGGGGCAGTGCACAGGTCTCTGCTTTATGTGCTTTGTTGAATGAGACATTGAGAATCTAATATATATTAAGTGCTCCACTGGAAATGTCTTATTAAACAAAACAGCACATAGGGGAGACTAGAACAGCGTCAGGCCACAGAGGACTTTCCACCTGCCACCAGCTCACTCTGCAAAAGGATGGATGTGAAACCCACAGACCTCTGGCATGCCAGTATCAGACAGCTGTAAGGAGTGTTTACTACTGCCCAGAAGTCTCCGAAATTCTTGGAAGGGGCGACTGGTGATGTTTCAGCGCCATGAGTTTAGATCCCACGGCAAGTGTGGGGAAACCACTCTTAGCCAAAAGGAAAGTCTAGCCAATCAGCCAACATCTGCAACTGACTCAACTTTGTAGCTGTCTCGTTGCCTGGGTCCACATAATTAAGGGAAAATGCTACATGCTCTAGCAATATTAGCAAAGCTGGGGTCTTAATATATATTCCTAGAGAGTTCTAAGGACCCAGGAAACATCACCTCTACTGGAAAAGTTGACCGTCAGCTTTTTGAACTGACAGTAGAGGGATGATTGGGCGGGTTTAGGACTTTAGGAGCCCCAAACGCCTGAAATTCCAGGTGGCAGTGCACTGTCATTAATATCCCCTGGTTTTAGCTCTTTGGGAGATACCTTTTCTGAGGGTTTTATACATTATTTTTGATTTATTTTAGTATTCCTACTTCTAGTCAAAGTCAAGACCAGGAAATGTAGAGATATGCTATGAGGTGGTTCTCGGGCTTTGTTTGAAATCTACTAAAAATTCCGTCATTCGTTCAGTGACTTTCACTGTGTACCATGCATCCGTGAGTAGTACTGCTATGGGTGCCCCTATGGAGCTGACATTCTTTGTTTAATATACTTATTTAATTATTTATTTGGCTGCGCTGGGTCTTAGTTGTGGCACGTGGGATCTTTTAGTTGCAGCATGCGAACTCTTAGTTGTGGCATGTGGGATCTAGTGCCCTGACCAGGGATCGAACCCGGGCCCCCCTGCACTTAGCCACTGGACCACCAGGGAAGTCCCTGGAGCTAACATTCTACCGGGGGGTTGGGGGGGGGGGGCGGGAGACAGACCAACGAATACACACTGTCCGCACAGTAGTAAATGTTGTGGAGAATTGTAGAGGCCAGAGGGGGGCAGGGCTTGCCGGTATGTGCGGCAGTTTCAAAAGGGTGTTTGGAGAAGGCACCACTTATAAAGGGACGGTTGAACAGCGTCCTGGGGAGGTGTGAGGGCTGAGCCCCTGTGTACTGGGGGGAAGTGGGTCCAGGCAGAGGGCTCAGCAGGGCAGAGACCCTAAGACTGGAACCACGTGGTGGAGGAAGAGCAAGGTGGCTGCAGCCAAGGGGCTGAGTGCGAGGGACCGCGAGACAGGTGGGGGGTGGTTGGCGAGGCTTTTTAGGCAATCACGAGGATCTCCACTTTTACTGGTCCTGGGATGGGGCACAGGAAAGTTTGAGCACTGGGGCGGCACACCCTGACTCAAGTGCTCATGCAGCATCGTCTCGGTGCTGTGGAAGCAAGAAGCAGGAGATGCTGCAGCGCTCAGCAAGAGATGATCCCGGCTTTGGGACCAGCGGCCAGCAGTGGAGGTGGTGAGAAGTCATCTGAAGATGGGAGGATAGATTTGCAGTGAATTGTGCTGTGGTACAAAAGCGGGTGGGAGGCACAGGGGCTTGCAGGGTACCATGTGCTTGGGTTCAGCTGGGGTCAGAAGGTGAAAGAAAGGCTCAGGCAAGAGCCTGAGGGTGTAGGGCGATGACTGTGTTCATGCATCTCGGAATTAAGGTGACTTGCTTGCTTTGCACAGTGGGCCGTCTGCTGAAGAGTATTGTCACACCCGCTCTGTGTTCTGCGTGATGCTTTTAGGTCAGCCTTAGAGTTCAGAGCTTTGTCCCAACTCTGCTCGCTGATGAACAGAGAAGATTCTTGTGATTTGGTGGTTTCCAAGAGAAATCCCAGCAAAGTGTGGATGGAGGTGGGGGCAGAGAGAATTGCTTTAGTCCCTCAAAGAGACTGTTTATAACAGTAGAACACAGTGAGAGCAACTAGGACAGCTTCTTCAAGAAGCACACATATTCTTTCTTCCCTTGTAAGAGGCACTTACTCTCCAAAGAAATCTTTTTTTTTTTTTCCTTACTGGAAATATTTCACTGCTTTGATTTTATTTTTTAATTCATTGTCTTCAAAGTTTGCTCTTTCAGAATTCATTTGCTTACCATATAATCTATGACTATTTCAGAAGATTGAAATTAGGTTTGTTTTGTGGCTTCTACTTTTAAACCAAGAAGTGGGTTCAGAATTGGTGATAGAAGAGAACTTGAAATAGGATAGCTTATTGGGAACATTGATTTGGGCCCTTTTCTTCTAGTGTTACTTTTTAGCTTATCTCTTTCAGAATATGCCTGATTTCCTTCTCGTGAGATACCACATGTCTAAGGATCCAGTTGTTACTTAATTTTTCTTTGTTTACTGATAAATATGCTGTATGCTTTTGTTCTTTTAAAAAGCAATTTTATTGAGGTATAAAACACTCACAATAAAATACATCCAATTTAAGTATAGAGTTTGAGTTTTGACAAAAGTGTGCACCCGCGTACCTGTTACCACGATCCATATATGGACCATTTCCATCACTTTAAAAAGTACACTCTGGGCCCGTTTCTAAATAGCTCATCCCACCCAGCCCCAGGCAAACACTGATCTGCTTCTGCTTCCAGTCACAATAGATTATATTTGCCTTTTCTAGAACATCCTATCAATAGAATCAAATCCTATGCACTCTTTTGGGTCTGGCCCCTTTGCCTCAGCACCATGTTCTTCCTTGAGGTTCATTATCATGTTGCTTGTGTTGGGGTTTTTGTTTCTTTTATTGCTGAATAGTATTCCAATGTATGGACTTATTAACACACTTCACTTTTCATGGACATCGGGTTGTTTCCAGTTCAGGGAAATTATGAGTAAAGCTGCTATGGATATTTTTCATCAAGTCTTGTTGTGAACAAATGCTGTCATTTCTCTTTGGTAAGTGCCTAGGAGAGGCATTGTTGCATCTCCTGTGATAGGTACACACGGTATTTTTTTGTTTTTTGGTCGTACCATGCAGCTTGCGGGATCTTAGTCCCCCGACCAGAGATTGAACCTGTGCCCCCTGCAGTGGAAGCATGGACCCCTAACCACTTACCGCCAGGGAATTCCCAGTACACACACATTATGATTGTTATGTCATCTTGATGGATCTACCACTTTTATCATGATGAGAAGTCTGTCCTGGTAATAATATATTTGTTCTGACGTCTACTTTGTCTAATATTGTTATAATCACTCGAGCTTTCTTGATATTGGTGTTTGCATGGTATGTCTGTTCTCTGACCTCTGCCTTGTAATTAGACTATTTAGACCATTTACACTTGAATAATTACCAGTTTAGTTGGATTTAAATCTCGTATGTATTATTTGTTTCCTTGTTGCTTTTTTCTTCTCCAGTCTTCTTTTGGATTGAGTATATCCTAGTAAGTTGTCATCACCACTGGCTTATAATAGCTATATAGCTCTTCATTTCATTTATTTTTCTGGTGTTTCCAGGCACCTCGTCTTCCGTGAACTCCTGGTGCCTTTGCCTCGGCAGGACCACCATGGTCTGCTTGGGTCCCCCTCCCAGCACCACATTTCAGAAAGTGCCTCCAGGCGAAGAGCTGACGCAGCCTGGGGTCCTCCTAGCTTGCTTCCCTTCTTTCAGGGACTCTAGCCCCTTCTGTGTCTGAAAACAGTTACTTCATATACTTTGTCCAGTTTTCTGGTTGTTATTGTGGGAGCTTAGGTTCGGCTCTGGTTACCATATTATGTTCTGAAGTGTAATTTTATTTTTGAAATAAAGTATTTGGTTCTTGGCAGGAGAATGTGTTAAATATGTGAAATTGGGACTGCCTGTAAAACCCTAGATGCATAACACCATTGTTATGACTTCACAAAGTGATGTAAAGATGGTGATGATCAGTTTCCGGCTTAGGCATAGCAGCACGTGTAAACCTCAGAAGCAGAAGCTTTGAAAAGTTCTGTATCAGTCCCGTTTGAATGATAACAGCCCATAATCGAGCCCTTAGGTGCTCAGTGTTCTACATACAGATCTTTTTT
This sequence comes from Balaenoptera borealis, assembly GCF_965194805.1. NCBI lineage: Eukaryota > Metazoa > Chordata > Mammalia > Artiodactyla > Balaenopteridae > Balaenoptera > Balaenoptera borealis. The sequence continues at coordinate 342,543 of NW_028123909.1, read as the reverse complement.
AAAAAAAATCATCTTACGTGTGTGTTTTTAAAATTATTTATTTATTTATTTTTGGCTGCGTTGAGTCTTCGTTGCTGTGCACGGGTTTTCTCTAGTTGCGGCGAGCGGGGGCTGCTCTTCGTTGTGGTGTGAGGGCTTCTCACTGTGGTAGCTTCTCTTGTTGCAGAGCACGGGCTGTAGCACGCGGGCTTCAGCAGTTGTGGTGCGTGGGCTTCAGTAGTTGTGGTTCACCGGCTCTAGAGCGCAGGCTCAGTAGTTGTAGTGCACGGGCTTAGTTGCTCCGAGGCATGTGGGATCTTCCCGGACCAGGGCTTAAACCCGTGTCCCCTGCATTGACAGGCGGATTCTTAACCACTGTGCCACCAGGGAAGCCCCTGAGGTTTTAATTTAATTTTAATTCATTTAAATTGAAATAGCCCCATGTGGCTAGTGGCTGCCGTATTAGACAGCAAAACTCCAGGTAGCAAGGGAGCAGTAGAAAGACAGCCCTGTGGTGGAGCAGTCAGGGGAGCCTCCCAGCAAAAGACTGACCAGCCTCTTGCCTCACTGTGGCAGGGGAAGCCCCAGGCTGGAAATGGCAAATACTTGGCACAGGCACCACTCCGAACCATTCCTGCGCCCATGGCAGACACTGCTAGTCAATCACCACACACTTTCTTGCTAGTTCAGCCATAGCTCAGGATCCTTCTCAATACAACACTCCAGGCAGTCCCCAACTACAGATCAGTAGATGCTAGCATTTGAGAGAAATATTACTGGTCATCCCTAGGCCAGGAGGCCCATCTGGGAGGTCCAGGATCTCACCAGGCTGTAAGGTGGCTGGCAAGGGACGTGTGGCCAACCTGGGTCAGTGAGGCAACCACAAATATGGAGAGTGGAGAGGCAATGTGCTGGAGGAGCCAAGATTTTTCTATTTCTTCAAGAAACACTCAGAGCATGATTTAGGGAGAGAGGAAGGGGGTGGGGGGAGAGGTGAAGACTTGTCAAAGCCAGCTGATGTGCAAAGCATTTGGAGATTTTTATTGAGCTGGGTGCAATATTGTGATTTATGAAGAAAAATACATATTTGGTCATTCAGACCAAAAATATATATTTGGCCATCTCCCACGTGGCCCAAACCTTAAAATATTTACATTTTCGCCCTTTTTGGAAAAAAAAAATTTGCGGACCCTTATTCTAGAGAGGGTTCTGAATTGCCCACAAAAGTGGACTTGCTGGATTAAAGGAAATATGCATTGAAAATTTCAGCAGATGCTGCCCTTCATACTTGCACTAGCAGTGTATGAGATTGCCTGTTCCCCAGTATCCTCACCAACACAGAGTAATATCAGACTTTTCCATGTGGCCAATTTGATAGGTGAAAATGGTATTTCACTATCGTTTTAATTGTACTTACCTTATTAGCAGTAAGATTTAGTATTAGGCAGTAGGTATAATAAAATATATATTTGGTCTTTGTCCCTCATTCCTGGCACAAAACTTCTAAACCCCGTGGAATTTCCAGATAGGAGTGTCTTTTGATATTCATAACAAAACCCTTTCAACCACACCTGAGTTTGTGTTAATGAGGTGACTTTTGGAAAGCCCCTAAGGAAGGGGCTGGTTGCCAGGGGAACCAACCAGAATTAGAGGATTGGAACTTTCAGTCTCTTCCACCCTCCCCCCCACCCCCTTGAAGGGGAGAGGGGCTTGAGGTTGAATCAGTTAATCCTGTCTACATAACGAAGCTTCAGTGAAATTAAAAGAATGGAGTTTGGGGCTTCCCTGGTGGCGCAGTGGTTGAGAGTCTGCCTGCCAATGCAGGGGACGCGGGCTCGAGCCCTGGTCTGGGAAGATGCCACATGACACGGAGCAAGTGGGCCCGTGAGCCACAACTGCTGAGCCTGCGCGTCTGGAGCCTGTGCTCCGCAACAAGAGAGGCCGCGATGGTGAGAGACCCGCGCATCGCGATGAAGAGTGGCCCCCGCTTGCCACAACTAGAGAAAGCCCTTGCACAGAAACGAAGACCCAACACAACTAAAATAAATAAATAAATAAATAATTTTAAAAAAAAGTTCTTCAAAATTATTAAAAAAAAAAAAAAAAAGAATGGAGTTTGGAGAGCTTCTGGATTGGTGTACCCAGGGAGGTGCCAGGTGGGACAGCATGGAAGCTTTGCACCCCTTTCCCCATACCTTGCCCTGTGCGTCTCTTCCATATGGCTGTTCCTGAGTTAGATCTTTTTATAATAAACTGGTAATCTAGAAAGGAAAAAAAAATATTATATATATATATATATATATTTGGTCATCTCATATATATTTGGCTTTCCAAAAGTCACCTCATTAACATAACAAAAGGCACCTTTTTTAAAAAATTAATTTTATTTGAGCGTAGTTCTGCTGTACAGCAAAGTGAATCAGCTATACATATACATATATCCCCTCTTTTTTGGATTTCCTTCCCATTTAGGTCACCACAGAGCATTGAGTAGAGTTCCCTGTGCTATACAGTAGGTTCTCATTAGCCTGGAAGGGCGACGCTGCACTCTCCCCTCCGTTGCCAGGCAGGCTGTGCTTCTGTTACTGCAGCCCAAGGCCCCGAGAGCCTGCTCTGGTTCCTTAGGGGCCCCTGGGAGGGGTGTTTGTCACAGGTCTCTCCGCAAGCCCAGTTCTCTCGACCGTGACTGTCCTCGATTGCGGCGTCTGCTACACGGCCTGGGTCAAAGAGCCTAAAAGTGCGGGGATTGGGACCCAACCTGGTAGGAGGAACTTGAGTCCCGTGATCCCCCTAAGCCCCTGTAACCCTGCGGTGGGCGTGGGTCCCCCTCAAGTCACGCTGCCTCCCACACCCACAGCTTCCTTCTGTCTTTGGCTGAGTCCCCTCTGGTTCCTCAAATGGCCACCAGGTGGGAGCAGAGACCTGCGGTGAGGCTGGGACTGAGGCCTCCTTGAAGATGGGCTAGGAGGGCTCCAGGCAGGGCTGGGGGCCTCTCTCACTGGGGGTCTGGGCTTGCCGGGTGGCTGGGAGCTGGGTGCGTGCCTGGGGGTGCAGGCCTCTTTTGGGGTGAGTGTGCTGTGACTGCGTGGGGTGTAGATGGGCACACCTGTGTGCAGAGGCCTCTGCAGCTGTTGGGTGCGTGTGCCCTTGAGCATGCCCGTGTGCAAGCATGCAGGGGGTACCTGTGTGTGACTGTGGGGCCTGGGTCTGCAGAATCCTCCCTGTTCCCCTGCAGGCCTGAGAAGGCTGACGATTGGGATAGCCTGGCCCTTGAACTTTATGTTTCCAAAGCGGCAGGTGGCTCCGAGGCTCGGACCTCAGGACCCCCTGACCGCTGCGTTCCCTTAGGCTGTGTCCAGCCAGTGTGGCGGCTTGTCCTACTTTGCCAGGTTTGGGGTCCTGCTGAGCCTTTTTTATTTATTTATTTATTTTAACATCTTTATTGGAGTATACTTGCTTTACAATGGTGTGTTAGTTTCTGCTGTGTAACAAAGTGAATCAGTTATACATATACGTATGTTCCCATATCTCTTCCCTCTTGCATCTCCCTCCCTCCCACCCTCCCTATCCCACCCCTCTAGGTGGTCACAAAGCACCAAGCTGATCTCCCTGTGCTCTGCGGCTGCTTCCCACTAGCTCTCTGTTTGACGTTTGATAGTGTATATATGTCCATGCCACTGTCTCACTTTGTCACATCTTACCCTTCCCCCTCCCCATATCCTCAGGTCCATTCTCTAGTAGGTCTGTGAGCCTTTTGATTTGTGTCAGGATGGGGACTCATTGCTGTTCCTGGGGGCCTCGGGGTAGGAAAGGCCAACAGTGCACTGGGGGTGCTCCTTAGCCCCAGGCTGGGGGTTCGGGGAGGGGGAGGGCCGCCACACCGGAGTTTGTGCCCCTGGTCCTGCCAAGCCACTGGGAGGGTGGATGCTAGCCCACTTGTCACCCGCTTAGCATCCTGGGCTTCCAAGGTCCTCCTCCAGCCAGGCCCGTTTCCCTGCTCCCTTTGGTGCCTTTCTACTGCCCTCACTACCTCCACCGCCCTCTTCCGTTCTCCCTGAAAACCACGCTAAGCAGACATTTGTCAAGGTCACAGTGACCTCCATGCTGCCAAGCCCAGTGGACAATTCTCCGGCCTCCTCTGACTTGACCCTCAGCAGCACTTCAGGGGCTGGTCCTTCCCTCCTCCTGCCATCACTCCCTTCCGCAGCTCAGGAATTCCGCTCTCCTGGTTTTCCTTCTGTCCCGCTGGCCCTCCCTCTCAGCCTCCTTTGCTGGTCCCTGATCTCTCCAAGTCTGGGTGCCCCATCCCTACACCTCTTCTGTCTCCCTCTTTAAACGCCCACTTCCTTGGTGATCTCATCCAAGCTCATGGCTTTCAAATGACTCCCGTTGAGTATAATTTAATTAGTTGGTTTTTTATCATCTGTCTTCTCCCAAAGGAAAGCAAGCTCTACAGGCAGGGCTTTTTTTGTCTTAAGTCAGGTTTATTAAGGTATAATTTACATACAGTTAATGTCACCCTTTTTAGTGTTCACTTCTGTAAGTTTTTGACAAACACGTATAGTTGTGAAACTGTCTCTGCCATCAATTACAGGACAGTTCCCATCACCCCCAAAAGTTCTCCATACCCTTGTGGTCATCCCCTCCCCCATGTCCCGCCCTGGGCAGCCACTAATACGTTCTTTTGTCCCTTTTCCCTAGTTGTGCCTTTTCTGAAAAGTCATATAAATGGGATTGTACTGCGTGTAACCTTTGGAATCGGCTTCTTCCACTTATCACAATGCACAGCGCATTTGAGATTCACCCATATTGTTGCAGCTGTGAGCCGTTAGTTCTTTTATTCTATTGTATTTTATTGCACAGCTTTGTTTATCTGTTCGGAGGGGGACCAGTTGTCCTGGTTTCCGTGGGAGGGAATGGTTTTTCTGGGACATGGGACTTTCAGTGCTAAAACCAGGGTGGTTGGTTATCTTAGTTCTTTAGTTGAGGGACATTTGGGTTGTTTCTAGGTTGTTGATGATTTTGAATACCTACTCAATATAACCAGTGACAGAGGGTTTTTTGGTGAACACAAATGTCCATTTCTCTTGGGTAAATACCTAGGAGTGGGGTTGCTCAGTTGGATGACGAGTGTACGTATCACTGTAAAAGAGGCTGCCAAGCTGTTCTCCAGAGTGGCTGTATTGTGTAGCATTGTGGGAGAATTCCACTTGCTCTGCATCTTAACCAGAACTTGGTAGTGTGTCAAAAAAAATTAAAAACCGGTTTTTTAGCCATCTTAATAGGTATATAATGATATCTCCTCACGGTTGGCAGAGATTTCCTTTATTCGCCTTGAGTAGTGTTGTGCCCCCAGTGCCTGGGTTAGTGCCTGCTATGTAGTAGACACTCAATGAATTTTTTTTTTTTTTTACTGAGTGAATGAATGTATGGATGGATGAATGAATGAAGTCAAAGGGGCTTCCGGTATCTAAATCTGTTATAGCAAATACATAGCACACGTACCGCCAATTCCCCCATGCCCCATTCTGTTTCCATGGCAGACGTCACTCATCAATTGAGCCATTTTATCCACCTGCTTCATTTCAGACAGGTACGATCCAGTCCTTTGTGTAGCAAGTGAGATGAGCCCCATGAGCTAATGCAGCTTTAGTTCAAGCCTCTCATTGGCTGAAGAAGAGGCCAGGCTCAGAGCAGGGTCCAAGGCTGCCCAAGGACTCACAGCGAGCCAGTGGCAGGACTAGATCTCCAGGCTGGGCTCTCCCCAGAAAAATGCACGACGTCTCTGACAAGGCTGGAGTAGGATGGGAGGCATGGACGTGGATCTGGGCTTGAGGCCGGGTTGGAGCATTGTGGAGTGCTCCCTGGGCCCCGGCCGGGTGGGAAGGCTGATGCCGGCGCTCTTCCTGCAGGTGCCCAGGAGCTGCTGGGATGGCCTACCCGCCCACGTTGGCTCCCTGGCCCAGCGGGCGTACTGGGCTCTGCTGAGCCAGCAGAGGGACCAGAGCATCGTGGCCCTGGGCCAGAGCGGTGCTGGCAAGACCACCTGCTGCGAGCAGGTCCTGGAGCACCTGGTGGGGATGGCAGGCAGTGTGGATGGCAGGGTCTCAGGTACAGTGGTCTCCAGGTGACGTGCAGCTGGGACGTGGTGGGGGCGGTGGCGTGGGGGAAGGGAAGGGAGAGTCAGAGGGGGTGCTGGGCGGCTCTTTCTTATATCTGCTCAGCTAGCGTTCACTGAGCACCTGTGTGCAGACCCTGTGCTGGCTTCTGGGCAGGGCCACCCCTAGTCTGTTGGGTACTTTTGTGTGAATTAGAAACAGGTACTCCTTGCCTAAGACACTCACTGCCACATGTGGAACCGTCGTCACGCATTGACATTGTTAGAACCAAACACTTGACCACCACGTTCTGGGCCATCATCCTAATAAGTATACAGGCCTATGGCTATCTGATATAAATGCTGTGCCCTTAGGTGTGGTGTCCTTGTGCAGCGCACAGCCCACTGGACTGTGCAGAGGACCCGATAAGTAAAAACAAAGACAAGGAGGCACTGACAGCCGGAAGGGAGACTCAGCTGCTCATCTGTGCCAGACTCCAGTGCTCTGCACCGCTTGCTGGCCGAGCTGGGGAGGGGAGAGGCGGAGGGAGCACAGAGAAGGGGCCGGGGGGCTTCCTTGAGGAAATGATGTTTGAGCTGGGCATTAAAGAAAGAGTTTCAACATTGTAAATCAACTATACTTCAATAAAAAATAGTGTCAGTTGGTGATAATAATTACAATATTGATGGGGATCGTGGTAAATGCTTGCTGAGGACTTACGCGCCAGGCTCTATTCCAAGCAGGTTAACTTATTTATTATTTAAAACATCCCTATAAGGTAGACATTATTATTATTTGAATTTTATAGATGAGGCCATTAAAACGCAGGGAGGTTAACCAGCTTGCCCAAGGCCACACAGCTCATACATCCTAGCACCGAGATTCAAACACAGACAGTTTGGCTCCAGAGCTGTTACCCCTGGGCCAGTGTTCTCAATGTATTGTTGCCCCTCTGAGGAGCCTTTTTAGTTGTTCTTTCTCCTAATCGTCTCCCACCATGAAAAGTTAATGCCATAGATTCACCATATATTTGTTTATGCAGTGTGTGTGTATGTGTGTATATATATACAGACACACACAGACGTGTGTGTGTGTGTGTGTGTGTGTATCTGTGCTCTATTCTATACATAAGAAAGGAAAACTGCCCCCATCCTCAAGAATCAGTTTCTGCCCTCTTGGGGGCAGTATTCCCCCTGCTGAGAATATATGGCCCAGGCAGTATTGCTTTTCTAATAATAACAAACAATACTAACACCACCACATTTGGAGCATGTTCTGAGCACTTTACATTATTAAAGCTTTTAGTCTTTGTGGCAACCACATGAGGTAAGTAAGTACTATTATTACCCCCATCTTATAGATGGGGTATCTGAGGCACAGGGGGGTTAATTTATTCGCTCCAAATCAGGTGACTAACAACGGGGAGAGGCCATATTCAAGCTTGTTTAACCATTGTACTATCCTGCTTCTCCACTGGGCTTATTCCAATGCTTTATTGATCACCTGTTCTGCACCTGGCCCAGGTTAGAGCCCTGTGAGGAGCTGGGGATACAGCAAGGAGAGGCCCTCCCAGAATGTAGATCTGCTGAAAGTGTGTGTTGGGGGAGTGGAAGTCAGGCTAGGCTGTATCCAGGTGCCTAGCACATAGTGGGTGCTTGTTAAATAGTTATGTTAAAAAGCTTGGGACTGCTGGGCTTTTTGAGCTGGCTGTGATGGGCGTTCCCCGAGAGCAGGTCCAAGAATGTTAATGCTCTGCCCTCCTCCTAGACTCCACCAGGCCCAGGAGGCCCTAGGGCAGCCCTTGTCACTCAGATCTACCAATCCTAGGTGTGTGTATCTCCCCTTCTGGGCTCACTCTTGCTCACCCCGCGCCCCTGCTTGCAGCACAGGGCCAGCCCAGCAGCGGAAGAGGTGTGGCTTAGAGCTGAGTTGGGGGAGTGGAGGGGCCCCTGCTGGGGCCTGGGGCCAGAATGGGGTCCTGTGAGAGGTGGGGGTGGCAGCACCCGGGCCACGGGTGATGCCCTGTCTGTGCCCCACCAGTGGAGAAGATTCGAGCCACCTTCACTGTCCTCCGGGCCTTTGGCTCCGTGTTCACCGGCCACAGCCGCCGTGCCACCCGGTGCTCCATGGTGATGTCACTGGACTTGAACGCCACAGGCCGAGTCACGGCCGCCCAGCTCCAGGTGAGGCCTCTGGGTGGGAGGGAGAGGGGGCTCTTTGGGGCTGCAGTAGCCTCAGCCCCACTCAGCAGGGCCCACGCCTCCAGCTGGGACCCTGGAATGTGTCTAAATGGTCATCGCTCCCCAGGCCAAGGCCAGCTCCTCCCCACCTCACTCAGTGCCCAGACATCTCCTCCCGGAGCAGGCCAGCTCGTCTGTGCCTCGGAGTATCACAGGGATGAAATATTCATGAGTAGATACATAATTCAGCCACTCATTAGCTGGGTCTTAAAAGCGTAAGCTGAAATTAAACAGGCGCTCGCTGGCCTTCTGCGGCAGCCCGTGTGTGACAGGCACATGGCCTGTTTGTTCCTCTCTCTGAAATCACCTGGCTCCTCCCCTTCCCCCCCCCACGCCCCCGCCAACATTCTGTTTGAACAGAAAACAGGATTAGGTTATTAGAAGGGTTGTTTGTATGCGGAGCTAGGAGAATACCCAGACTCGCTGGTGCACGATAAATCCCTTTCTGTCCCGGCCCTGAAAGTCTACCGTGCATCACCATGTGGGTCAAGTTATTAAGGGCTTCGGTTGCATAAGAGTGTGTTGGAGGGCGGCTCTGGGTTAATTGTTAGTACCCTTGGATTCCTTCATCGGAATGAGCCCGTTGCATTCGTTGATTGCCTGCGTGGACTCTGAATCAGTGAGACAAAGGCCTGGCACGTTTTGATTTGGAGGCGTCCAGCCAAGTTGGGGCCTGAGGTGCTGCCTCGAAGAGTGGGCCTGGGGGTTGGTGGGGGTGTGCGGGCAGCCTAGCGGGGCCTCGTGCTGACCGGCGCCTGTCCTCTCCCCTGGCAGACGATGCTGTTGGAGAAGAGCCACGTGGCCCGGCAGCTGGAAGGGGAAGGCAGTTTCGAGGTTTTCTCCCAGATGCTATCCGGATTGGACCTGGCTCTCAGGTGAGTGACTGGGCTGAGCAGGGACAGCCGAGGGCAGTGAGACAAAGGGCCTCCGCTCTCCAGGGCCCCAGCCCTGCCTCTGCCCAGAGGTGAGAGGCAGTGGAGCCCAGTGGTTAGGAATCTGGCCTCTGATTCTTGCTGCCTGGTACTGCTCCTGGGCTGGGTGAACCTGGCCAGGTGTCACCTGCTCTGAACCTCCGTTTCTTCCTCTGTAAAGTGGAAATAGTACCTTGACTGCTGACCTTACAGGATTAAGTGAGATAATTCACATATGGCTCTTTATACACGCTGGGGGGTGGTGGTGGATGTCTGCTGTGACGGTGACATTTTGGTACAGGTTCTGACAGCAGCGTGGGAGGTGGGCAAGGAACAGCAGACCCCAAATCTTCCAGAAGCTCCTAAACTCTGTGAGAGCCTTGGGTGCACCTGAGGTAGCTCAGGGCGAGGAGGCACCAGGTGGAACAGCAGAGAAGCCACAAGACTCATCTGGGAGGGCCTTCTGGGGGAGGTGGCCCAGGGAGTCATCTCTGCCCCTCGCTGACTCCTGGGAATTCTTGGACATGTGGCTCCCTGTCTCTGAGCCTTGGTTTCCTCATCTGTTGAACGAATGAGTAAGGTTCTATCTAGTGAAGCTCCAGGGAGTGCTCACCCCAGGCGAGGGGTGATAATTTTCAATTTGCCTCTGCGTCCCCCATCATTTGTCTCCTGCCTTCCACCCCCGTCTGAAGGGCAGGCCCAACCTGTCCTGAGCCTCCTGGCTAAGGCCAGAGGGGCACCTTACCCTTTGGAGAGAGGGCAGATTAGGGAGGAAACTCCCAGTTTTCAGAGCAGGGTAACTGAGGAGTAAGGAAGCTTCTGGAAGGCCTTCACTTAAGAAGGGCCCATTGAGGGCAGCAAGTGAGGAATATTCGGGAGGCAGGGCCAGGGCCTGAGGCAGACCCCGGGGCCACCTGGGGCACTCTGTGGAGCCCCGTGCCATGATGCCCACCTGCCCTGCCAGGCCACTGGTGTGGGTGGGTCCTCCCTTACTTCTGGTCCCTTCTCTGTTTCCAGGACAGAACTGTACCTGCACCAGCTGGCAGACAGCAGCTCCTTCGGCATGGGCGTGTGGCCTAAGGTAAAGAGGAGGTCCTTCTGGGTGTGAGTGGGTGTCTGTGTCCCCATGGCCAAGATGGGCGGGTCCCCTGTGTGGCTCGTCCCTCTGCCACTGGGGTGAGTAGTTGGCAAGGGCTGGTCACGTGGGGGAGGCAGGGTTGCCTTTATGGGGCCTGGGCTTGTCAGGGAAATGAGTCTTGTGCTAATAAAGGGAACCAGGAGGTGGTTTGTGTAGAGGTAAGGGCGCGGTCTCCGGGACAGGCTGTCTGGGTTCAAACCCCGGCTCTGACACTTACTGGATATGAGACCTCAGGCATGGACCCTAGCCTCTCTGAATGTCTGTGTCCTCTTCGGTAAAATAACAACAGAACGGGCGGGCAGGCTGAGGGGAGGACAGAGCGTGGCACGGCCTGCCCGCCTGGGCCACGGGGAGAAGGTCGGGGCGCCGCCCGCGCCCTCGTTCCGCTGCCTGGCGTCCTTTGTGGAGGCAGGGCTCCCAAGGAGCTCAAAGGCCAGGGAAGGACACACGGGACGGTCCAGAGCCACCCTACCGCTCCAGTGGTGCAGCACCCTCTCTGAATTCCTACTGCCACCAAAACACATCCCTAAGGCCTTTGGGAAGAATTGCTAGGACCCAGGAAGGCGGCCCCTTGCTGTGGTCCAGACTTCAGCAGCTGCCGATGACCAGAGGGAGCCAGCCGGCCAGCCGTGAGCAGGAGGACAGGACACGGGGACAGGGACAGCCACAGCCGGGCTTCCCGCAGCTGTGCCCACCGCCAGAACCAGCTCCAGCCAGTCACAGCCCCCGAGATGCCAAACAGTGACGGGCGAGAGGCCGGCAGGAAACTGACACCCCCTCACTGGAGAGCCTGCCCGGTCGGGGTGCGGGGCACCATCCCCGTCTGAACTCACCCCACAGCTCAGCCGTCTCCCAGTGACCCAGACGCGTCACCACGGCCCCAGGGCTGATCCCCGACCAAGGTCAGAACTCCCCCCAGTGTGACGGCCCCCATGCCACTCCTGTGGTGGAAGGGACGGCAGGCAGAGACCAGGAGTAGAGTCTTTTTTATTAATGGCTGCGTTTTCAAAGAACCGTTTTGTTACCAGGAAAGCTCCCCAGGAAGGGATTGCATTAGTGCAACAAGGGGGAGCCTTGATGCCAGGCTTTCCAGACACTTCCAGGTGGAGACTTTTGGCCTAGGCCGGCCGCCGGGGACTCGGGGGCTGGGAGGACACACGGCCCCTCCCCCGCCCCGACGGGGCGCTAAGGCACCCGGCCCGCCTGGGGGGGCAAAACCCCGTGCCGTCAGCAGGCCGGCGGCTTGCAGCCCTCAACCTGCAGCCCTTTGCTCAGGAGGAAGGCGTCCTGCATGGGGTCACAACCCAGGAAGAGCTTCACCATGCCCTTGGCATCCTCGGAGCCCCCTGGCCTCAGAATGCAGCTTCTGTAGTCCATGGCAACCTGAGGAGAGGGGGCGGGGCTGCAGGAGGGTGGAGCACCCCCTTCACGGAGGGTGTGGATGTGGCCACCTCTGCTGTGACTCAACAAAGGGCAGGGGAGCAGGGGGTTCTGGGCAGGGCCCTCAGAGCCTGGCAGGCCCAGGCGGGCGGCACAAGCATCTAGGCCCAGGCCAAGGACCTCCGTGTTGGTCTGCACGGCAGGCCGGCCTCTCACCTTGCCACTCAGGACGCCCTCCTGCTTGAAACGAGTGTGTGGACCGTGTCCGCGGAGTACACCTCGCTGCACAGGTAGCCATAGGACTGGGCGTCGTAGCTTCCTGCCAGGTGGCCGAAGGTCGCAGGCAGGTGGGTCCCTGGGACACACGCGGAGAGGCTCCTGCCCGGCCCCCTGGCCGCTCCGTGCCCCTTCCCCAGAGCCCAGAGCTTGGGGCCTCAAAGCAGCCCTGTCTGAGTCCCCTGCCACTAGAGGGAGTATTGGCCCAACACTTCTAGAAAACGGGGACCTTGCGGGCAACTCAGTGGAGGGACACAAATCAATCTTTGCCGACTTTCTGCTGAAGCTCACGAGGGTTCACCCCTAAGCCTCTTACAGGGACAGCTGCCCGAGGCTCCGAGGGATGAGTCAGGGCTCGCCCTCCAGCACGGGGAGAGCGCGGGTTAAAGCGCTCACGAGGGAGTGAACTGCGTCTCCGCACCGACACGCTCGGGCAAACCTCGTCGACGCGTTCCGTCCAGGGTATGAAGCCCTCTCCTGCCTCTTCCAGGCTCTCCAGAAAGCACGTGCAGATACGCCCAGCCCACCCTCGGACTCCGCGGGCCACAGCTGGAGGGACCAGCCCAGGAACCCAGGCAGGAAGAGGCCAGAGGTCAGCGAGCCTCGACCAGAGCCCGTCAGTCGGTCCCCCTTCACACACCACCAGAGGATCCTCTTGACCTGGGCAGTAGCCGCCAACCGACCGCTAAGGTGGGCCCGGCGTGCGCTTGGCTACCTGGCGTGGCTGGGACCCCGAGGATCTCCTGGCAGAGGCGGGCATTGTCCTAGGCCGGGTCCGAGGGCGTCTGCGTGTGCAGGGCCTGGTCCACCTTGGCCAGGACGATCTGGCGCAGGTTGAAGAGGCCTGGAGGGCGGGAGGAAGGAGACGGGGGCGCTGGCACTGTGTCCAGGCCGCGCTTTCCAGCCGGGCGGTCCGGGAGCCCCTTTCCTTTCCCTCGGCCCGGCCGCACGGGGGTTGGCCAGCCGGGACTTGATGAGCTTGTCCAGCAGCTCCTGGGGGACGGCGCTGCTCGTGCCCCGCCGAGACTGGCAGCAGCGCCAGGGCTTCACAGGGCGCGGCGCTCCCGGCCCCAGAGCCTACCCTCTGGTTCTCATCCCCGGCTGTCACCAGAGTCGCAGGCAACGTGCCCTTCTTTTCGTTTGTCTTTTTTCCGGCCCTCGACCACGCAAAGGTGTGAAGCCCTGCCACTCGCTGCCACGTGGATGCACCGTGAGAACACGGTGCTCAGCGAGAGAAGTCAGACACAGAAGGACACACAGGGTGTGACCCCACTGAGGGGAAACGTCCAGAACAGGTAGATCCACAGAGTCAGAGTGGGTTCCTGGTTGTCAGGGACAGGGGAGGGGAGGGAATGATAACTAAGGGCGTGAGGGACCTTTTTGGGGTGAGGGAAATGTTCCAGAACAGGGCAGTAGTGACGGCTGCACAGCTCAGTAAAGTGTCCCCACGCGCTCCGGTTGCAGTCTGTGAGAGCATCGCTCTCAGGACGAAGGGCTGACTGCAGGAAGACTGAACGAGCACTGGGTCCTGGGCCCAGACGCTCATCTGGGGACCCCCCCCCACATTGGGAAGTCACTGGGACTTGCTGAGCCTCCACCGAGACTGGCAGCAGCCCCAGGGCCTCACAGGGCGTGGTGCTCCTGGCCCCAGAGCCTAACCTCTGGTTCTCATCACTCATCACTCACCAGCCTTGCATGCAACGTTCCTTTCTTCTATTTTGTCTTTTTTAAAGGCAACTCTTGAATACCTGTATTTAACATGCAGGGAACCAGTCCTGACTCCTTGATCTGGGACTTCCAGCCTCCAGAGTCTCGAGGACATCCACTTCCGTTGTTTACGCGCCCAGTGCGTGGGGTTTGATGATGGAAACTGACACCGAGGGCGTCTCCTCGTGCGGGGTGACATCAGCGGAAGAATCCCGTGGCGAGGGCCTGCCTGAGGACCACGGGAGAGCCCGGGCCCTCCCCGCCCCCTGCCTTCAGCCCCTCGCCCGCACCCTCCTGGGAGCGGAGCTGGTGCATCGCTTGCCAGAACTCATGGAAGTAGGTCTCCAGCTCATCATGCTGGAACAGGGAGGGCGGGTTGGGCGTAGGCTTGGTGAAGTTGGCCACCATGGCCGCGATGGCAATCTGGCGCCTCCCGTCCTGCTGCAGGCAGCCCGGCTGCAGGCCAAAGCAGGCCATGTGCCCGGACTTCCCTTCCCTGGGGAGGGACGCGGGTGAGGCCCCGCTACCCCCGCTACCACAGAGGAGCCCCGGCCCACGGCCAACAGGTTCCCCCACGCATGCACCGAGGGTAGAGGTCCAGGTAGAACTTGCTGATGGATGACCTTGCCCGAGGCCGCGTCCCGGACCGTGTAGAGCCTCACATCTTCATCTTCGTGACGCATGTTGGCGCCTTCCTCCAGGTCGAAGGTCAGCCCCAGCAGCTCCTGGGAGATGCCCAGCCGCCCGCGCGTGACCACCTGCATGGGGAAGGACTCATTGAGCAGGTACTGGTCCACGTGGTAGCGCGTCTCCTCCCCCTGGTTCATGTAGTAGCGCAGGTCCTAGACGTTGATGGGCCCGTCAAAGTGCAGGCCCCGCCTCTGGCACTCAGCCTTCTTTAGCTCCAGGATCACGGCCGCTCCTGCTCCCCGAGGGGCTTCAGCTTCTGGGCCAGCTCATCTGCGGGCGGAGGGGAGAGGCTCAGCTATGTCCCTGTGGCAGCCGCCCAGCCGCCCCCCACCCCACGCCCCTCGAGGCAGAATGAAGGGTTGGGGAAGGCGACCCCCAAGGGCTGACACAGTGGGGTCTCAGGCAGCACCACGTCCAGTCAAGGTCCACCTGACCCCCGTCCCCACTGGGACTCGGGGAGGCGGGGTTACCTAGGAAAGTGGCCACCACCTGGCTGGTCTTGGCCATGTTCATCTCCAGCACAGAGTCGGCACGCGTGCTGAATCCCAGCAGGCGGGACTTCTGAGCCTGCAGCCTTACCAGCTCCCCGAGGATCGCGCAGTTCTCCTGGAACCCAGAGACAGCCAGCGCTGGGGACCGTGGGCCACGCCCTCCCCACAGGCCCCGGGCCAGGTCTCTGTGGGTGGGAGGGCTCTCAGGCCACTGGCGGGCACAGCCAAACCCCCTCCCTCCTCCTCCTGGCCTGGATTTCTAGACACTTTGGTGCTGTCCTAACATGTGGTCTTTATGAACACAGGTCCTTTTGGAACCAGAAACGGCGTGAACCATGATGAGCTCTAAGGCCAAGGGCAGGAAGAAATGTGACCAGGCTCTCCAGGAGCCACCCAGGGGCCTCCCCGGGCTCAACAATACAAACTTGGCTGCCGTGCAGACAGCAGCTCATCCCCACGGCGCCCGAACACCCAGCCCCTGGACGGCGAGAGACCTGTTGCTGCAGGTGCCCCGTGGTTGGCTGGTGAGGCCTGGCCCCAGGCGTACGCCACCTTCTCTGGGGCCACCTCTCTGGGTCTGCGGTGGGGTTCTCCTGGGAGCCCCCAGTCACCACAGGACCAACGTGGCCTGTCTGCAGCCCAAGAAGGTGGGGACACAGGTCTGTCCCCCGTGGACATCACCCGCGAGGCCGAGCAAGCACCAGTGGTGTCTGCGGGGAAGATGAAGGGCTCATGCACAGCCCCCATCTACTGAAGATGCTAAACGGGAGAAGCACAGACTGCAGCCACATGCGGTATGGACCAAACGCAAGTGTCCTTGCAGGAACCGATGTCTGAATGTCGAGGCTGTTCCCGGGCCACAGTGAGAAGGCCCAGGCCCCACGCAAGGCACAGAGAGGGGATGGGGGGAACATCTGCGAATCTGAGCTCATCGGGCATCACCCCAGAAGGAGAGGGAGAGAGCCAGAAGGAGATACGGAGGGAGAGGGAGAGAGAGGGAGGTACAGACGTCTCTCCTTTCCCTGGGGGTTCTCTAGTGCAGCCAAGCCTGAAAACCACTGCATTTCGGGAGATGGGTCCTCGTGGAAAAGTTAAATAGTAGCTCATGGCATTATCGACACATATTAAAATGGCCCCAAATCTTGGGGAGTCAGGGAGGGGAGCTGGCGGCTGCCTCGTAAAGGAGGAGAGATTGGGCGTCAGAGGAGGTGCCTGCCTCCACCACCTCCGCCGCCGCTGCCCCCCCCCCAGGGCCCCGCAGACTTCATCTCCCAGCTGTGGTCCTGGGCTGGAAGGCAGCGGGGAGGTCAGGCCGTCCCAAGCATCAACGTTGACTTCAGGGCTGATCTGAAAGGCGCCTGGTGTTTGTTGAAGCAGAAAAAAGAGAAAGCAGTGGGCAGAGGATGGGAGGGGGAGGGAGCCCCCATCAGCCCTTCTCCCTGTCTCCCTCTCTGTCTCCCTCCCTCCCTCCCTCCCTCTACCTCCCTGCCTCTCACTCTCCCTCCATCTCTCCCTCTGCCTCTCTCCCTCCCTCTGCCTCTCTCCCTCCCTCTCTCCCTCCCTCTCTCCCTGTCCATCTTGCCCTGTCCTGTCCCTCTCTCCCTCCCTCCATCCCTGTCTCTCTTTCCCTGTCCCTCTCTCCCTCTCCCTCTATCCGTCCCCCCTCCCTTTCCCCGTTTCCATCTCCCTCTCTGCCTCCCTCTTTCCCTGTCACTGTTTCCCTGCTCTGCTCTCCCTCTCCCTCTCCCTCTCTCCCTGTCCCCCTTTCCCTGTTTCCCTGTTCCGCTCTTCCTATACCTCTTTCCCTCTCCCTCTCTCCCTCTCGTGCTCCCTCTCCCTCTCCCTCTCCCTCCACCTCCTTCCCTCTCCAGAGAGGGAAGGAGGTGGAGGGAGAGGGACAGGGAGCAGGAGAGGGAGGGGGGAGAGGGAGAGAGGGATAGAGGGAGGGAGAGGGACAGGGAGCAGGAGAGGGAGGGGGAAGAGGGAGAGAGTGATAGAGGAAGGGAGGGAAAGACAAAGACATCTCTCCCTCCCTCCCTCTATCCCTCTCTCCCTCCCTCTCTCCCTCCCTCTCTCCCTCTTCCTCGCTCCCTCTCCTCCCTCTCCCTCCGTCTCTCCATCTCCCTCACTCCCTCCCAGAGACAGAGAGACGAAGAGGCAGAGACAAGGGAGAGGGAGAGAGGGAGAGGGAGAGAGAGGGGGAGAGAGGGAGAGACGGAGAGAGGGAGAGAGAGAGAGGTCTCTTCCTCCCTTTCCCTCTCTCCTCCTTCTCTCCCTCTCTCCCACTCTCCCTCTTCCCTCTCCCTCCCTCCCCCCTCCCTCTCTCCCTCTCCCCCTCTCCCTCGTCTCTCCCTCTCCCTCCATCTCTCCCTCTCTGGGAGGGAGTGAGGGAGAGGGAGAGACAGAGGGAGGGAGGGGGTGAGACAGAGGGAGGGAGAGGGAGAGAGGAAGAGAAAGGGCGAGGGAGGGAGAGGGAAGGAGGACGAGACGTCTCTCCCTCTCCGTCTCCCTCCCCCTCCCTCTCTCCCTCTCCCTCCCTTCCTCTCCCTCTCCCTCTCTTCCTCTCCCTCTCCCTCTCCCTCTCCTAGAGGGAGGGAGGGAGAGGGAGAGACAGAGGGAGAGGAGAGGGGGAGTCGGAGAAGGAGGTAGGGAGAGGGAGAAGGCGAGAGGGTGCCTGCTTCCCTCTCTGTCTCCCTCCCTCCCTCCCTCCCTCTCCGTGTCCCTGTCTCCCCCCTCTCCCTCTCCCTCTGTCTCTCCCTCTCTGGGAGGGAGAGAGGGAGAGGGAGAAGGAGGGAAAGTGATGGAGGGAGGGAGAGGGAGAGAGGGTGAGGGAGAGAGGGAGAGAAGGAGGAGAGAGGGAGAGGGAGGGAGGAAGAGAGCTCTCCCTCTCTCCCCCCTCTCTCTCCCCCTCCCTCTCTCCCTCTCCCCCTCTCCCTTGCCTTTGCCTCTCCCTCCGTCTCTCCCTCTCTGAGAGGGAGTGAGGGAGACGGAGAGATGGAGGGAGAGGGAAAGGGAGGAGAGGGAGGGAGGGAGGGAGAGACGTTTCCTCCCTCCCTTTCCTCCCTCTTCTCCCTCTCCCTCTCCCTCTCCGTCTAACTCTCCCGCTCCCTCCATCTCTCCATCTCCCTCACTCCCTCCCAGAGGGAGAGGGGAGGGAGAGAAGGAGAGGGAAAGAGGAGAGGGAAGAGGGAGAGGAAAGAGGCAGAGGAAAGAAGCAGAGGGAAGAGGCAGAGAGGGAAGAGGGAGAGAGGGAGAGGGAGAGAGAGGGGGAGAGAGGGAGAGACGGAGAGAGGGAGAAAGAGAGAGGTCTATTCCTCCCTTTCCCTCTCTCCTCCTTCTCTCCCTGTCTCCCACTCTCCCTCTTCCCTCTCCCTCTCTCCCCCCTCCCTCTCTCCCTCTCCCCCTCTCCCTCGTCTCTCCCTCTCCCTCCATCTCTCCCTCTCTGGGAGGGAGTGAGGGAGAGGGAGAGAGAGAGGGAGGGAGAGGGTGAGACAGAGGGAGGGAGAGGGAGAGAGGAAGGGAAAGGGCGAGGGAGGGAGAGGGAAGGAGGGCGAGACGTCTCTCCCTCTCCGTCTCCCTCCCCCTCCCTCTCTCCCTCTCCCTCCCTTCCTCTCCCTCTCCCTCTCCTAGAGGGAGGGAGGGAGAGGGAGAGACAGAGGGAGAGGAGAGGGGGAGTCGGAGAAGGAGGTAGGGAGAGGGAGAAGGCGAGAGGGTGCCTGCTTCCCTCTCTGTCTCCCTCCCTCCCTCCCTCCCTCTCCGTGTCCCTGTCTCCCCCCTCTCCCTCTCCCTCTGTCTCTCCCTCTCTGGGAGGGAGAGAGGGAGAGGGAGAAGAGGGAAAGTGATGGAGGGAGGGAGAGGGAGAGAGGGTGAGGGAGAGAGGGAGAGAAGGAGGAGAGAGGGAGAGGGAGGGAGGAAGAGAGCTCTCCCTCTCTCCCCCCTCTCTCTCCCCCTCCCTCTCTCCCTCTCCCCCTCTCCCTTGTCTTTGCCTCTCCCTCCGTCTCTCCCTCTCTGAGAGGGAGTGAGGGAGACGGAGAGACGGAGGAAGAGGGAAAGAGAGGAGAGGGAGGGAGGCAGAGGGAGGGAGCGAGGGAGAGACGTCTCCTCCCTCCCTCTCCTCCCTCTTCTCCCTCTCCCTCTCCCTCTCCCTCCAACTCTCCCGCTCCCTCCATCTCTCCATCTCCCTCACTCCCTCCCAGAGGGAGAGACGGAGGGAGAGGCAGAGACAGGGGAGAGGGAGAGAGGAAGAGGGAGAGAGAGGGGGGAGAGAGGGAGAGGGAGAGAGGGGGAGGGAGAGAAGGAGAGGGAAAGAGGAGAGGGAAGAGGGAGAGGGAAGAGGGAGAGGAAAGAGGCAGAGGAAAGAGGCAGAGGGAAGAGGGAGAGGAAGAGGGAAGAGGGAGAGAGGAGAGAGGGAGATAGGGAGAGGAAAGAGAGAGGGAGAGGGAGGGAGAGGGAGAGAGGGAGGGAGAGAGGAAGCGACAGAGGGAGAGACAGAGAGGGAGTGGGAAAGAGGTAGAGGGAGAGCGGAACAGGGAAAGAGGTACAGGGAGAGAGGGAGGCAGAGAGGGAGGAGAGGAAGCAGGGAGAAAAGAGAGAAAGAACACACCGTCTACATTTCTGTCAAATGACACCGGGGATCCTTACACAACCAGGAGAAAGTAACACAGGGAGGCTCTTTCTCAGCTGGAACTGGAACTGCAGACGGGGCCAAACACCACCAGGCTGGCCACACGTGTCCAGCCGCCGCTCCAGCCCCGTCAGCCGTGAGTCCGGTCACCAGGGCTCTGAGTGTCTGCTCCAGGGAGCTGGGGTTCACCCTCTCACCCGGGAGGCCGGGCCAAGAGAGCAGGGCCCCGGGCTGGACACATAGGGGAAAACGCATCCCCACAGGACAGCTTGTGCGAGCAGATTCAGCTACCAGATTCTAGAGGCCCGGGACCACCCTGTGGCCCGTGAAACCCAGGAGCCACGAGGGTCTTGCAACGTGATTCCTGTCCGTTGGACTGTAAAGTTTATGTAGGGAATCTTGGAAACAGTGGTAACAAGGCTGAATTGGAACGAGCTTTAGGCTATTATGGACCACTCTGAAGTGTGTGGGGTGCTAAAAACCCTCCCGGCTTCGCTCTCGTTGAATGTGAAGATCCCCGAGATGCAGCCGATGCTGTCCGAGAACTAGATGGGAGAACACTATGTGGCTGCCGAGTAAGAGTGGACCTGTCGAATGGGGAAAAGAGAAGTCGAAATCGTGACCGCCTCCTTCTTGGGGTCGTCGCCCTCGAGATGATTATGGGAGGAGGAGTCCTCCACCTCCCGCACATCTCCAAGATGGAGAGCCTTCTCCGTCAGCCAGAGCAGGTCCCTTTCTAGATATAGGAGAAGAGAGAGATCCCTGTCCCAAGAGAGAAATCACAAGCCGTCCTGATCTTTCTCTAGGTCTCCTAGCCGATCTAGGTCAGATGAAAGGAAATAGAAGACCACTTTGCAAGAGGAGTGGTGTACAGGCAATAACTTCATTTGGCAGGAGTATGTACAGAAAATTCAAGTTTTGTTTGAGACTTCTGAAGCTTGGTGCACTTTTTAAATGTTTTAGTTGTTCACATTTGTTTGTCTCTTGGGACAGTGACACATAAAGGTGTCATTCTCTATGGTTTGAAATGGGTCCTGGGAGGCATGTAATATGAAGAATTGTTACCTTACAATGTTCCCTTAAGCAAAATTGAACTTGCTTTGAATTTTTGGTCTTGCCTAGACTGATAATAAAACTCTAACTCCTGCCCACCTAAAGTGTGATGTTTACTATTATGGAAACAACACTGGCAAACATTGAAAAGACTTTCTGTAGCTGGGATATGGTATGCAGCTGTAGTTAAGCAAGCAGTCTTTAAAAGGTGCTGTGAACCCAAGCCAGCAGGTAAAAATGAAAGCCGCACCCTTACCCTAGATTAGAGGTTTAAAAATTCCACTAGTCTTCACACCGGACAAGAGATTGTCCAGGGAGTTTAAAATCTAAGAAGTTTCAAGGAAGTTAGTTTACCTTTGAGTTAGGTCATACGTCCCCTCTGTGATTGCTGTACATGAATACATAGCTCTTTGTAATATTTTTTGGAAATTTGAGATTATCAAGATACCAATGTCCTGCCAGATTAAGAGTATATTGTAGAGCTGAACTTTGAGTTACTGTGCAATTTTTTTTTTCATGCTGTCATTTGTAATATGTTTTGTGAGAATCCTTGGGATTAACGTTTTGGTTGCAAAAGAAAAAAAGAAAAGAATCCGCCTGCCAATGCAGGGGACACAGGTTCAAGCCCTGGTCCGGGAAGATCCCAGGTGCCGCAGATCAACTAAGCCCGTGGGCCACAACTACTGAGCCTGCACTCTAGATCCTGGGAGCCAGAACTACTGAGCCCCCGTGCCACAACTACAGAAGCCCACACGCAACGAAGACCCAACGCAGCAAGAAAAAAAAGACGATACTGGCCAGGTGATCAAGGGTAAAATCGTTTGTCATAAGTCCCGTTGATGGTGTGTATCCTTGATGTGACCTGAGGAGAATGGCATTTTTATCTCTGTCTGGGTCTTCCGCCCCAAACCCCATAACTCCAGACCAACCATAAGAAAACATCAGAAAACAAACAGACTAACAAATTGAGGGACAAAACACCTGACCAGTCCTCCTCAAAACTTTCAAGGTATCAAAACCCAGCGACGTCTGAGAAATGTCACAGCCCAGAGGAGACTGGGACAGAAAAAGGATGTTAGGGGAACACTAGGGAAATTCTAATAAAGTGTGGACTTTAGTTAATAACAATGTATCCATCTGGGTTCCTTAGTTGGATAAACATGTCACACTAAGGTACTAATGAGTTGGAAATAGGGGTACTGGGTCAGGGTCCACGGCACTCTGTACACTCTGTACAGATCTTTGCAACTTTTTTGTAACTCTAAGCTCTTGTAAAATTAAGCGAGTACTGAACAGAGCTAAGAATGTTATTTCCCTGATTTGAACATGCCTGAGTTTCTTTTCATGGTCACATTTTTGCTATTTGGATGTGTCTTGGAATCAGTAGCAAAGGAGAGTTGCCAGCCCCTGGGAAGATGTGGGTGGTTCGCAGGTGGCTTGCTCTGGAGCTGAAGACCACGGTGGGAAGTCTGCAGCCTCGGGCTGCACTTAGAAACATGGGAGGGGATGGGCCAGCTCAGTTAGGGATGGAACCTATAAATAAAACTTTTTTCTTTTCCGTTATGGCTTATCACAGGATACTGAATATAGTTCCCTGTGCTAGACAGTAGGACGTTGTAGTTTATCCATCCTATATTTAATAGTTTGCATCTGCTAACCCCAAACTCCCAATCCAACCCTCCCTCACTGTTTCTCCCCCTTGGCAACCACAAGTCTGTTCTCTATGTCTGTGAGTCTGTTTTTGTTTTGTAGACGCGTTCATTTGTGTCGTATTTTAGATTTCACATATAAGTGAGATCATATGATATTTGTCTTTCTCTTCTGACTTACTTCACTTAGTATGATAATCTCTAGGTCCATCCACGTTGCTGCAAATAGCATTATTTCATTCTTTTTATGGCTGAATAATATTCCATTGTATATATGTACCACATCTTCTTTATCCATTCATCCATCAGTGGACATTTAGGTAGCTTCCATGTCTTGGCTACTGTAAATAGTGCTGCAATGAACGTTGGGGTGCATGTATCTTTCTTTCTTTCTTCTTTCCTTCTTCCTTTCTTCCTTTCTTTCTCTCTCTCTCTTTCTCTTTCTTTCTTTCTTTCTCTCTCTTTCTTTCTTTCTTTCTTTCTTTCTTTTTTCTTTCTTCTTTTATTGTCACACGGCATGTGAGATCTTAGTTCCCTGACCAGAGATGGAACCCACGCCCCCTGCACTGGAAGCATGGATTCTTAACCACTGGACCACCAGGGAAATGCCAGGGGTGTATGTATAGTTTTGAATTAGAGTTTTCTCCGGATCTATGCCCGGGAGTGGAATTGTGGGACCCTATGGCAGCTGTATCTGTTCCTGCACGCCTCACATCAACCACCTGCACTCCAATCCTTGCTCTCAACGTCATCTTCGGGGAACCCAACCTGCGACAGGGACCTTGACAAGAAGAAATGGCTCAGGGAAAAGCTACCTGCACGGGGAGGAGATAGAGACCATCGCCCCTGGGGTGCGGAGGGGAGAGTGGGTGCAGAGGTTTGTCATTTCACCCCCGATACTCATCTCAGCCCTCGTGGCTGCCCCACTCTAGGTCACCTCGGGATACAGAGGTGAGCCGGTTAGAGTCCCTGCCTGTGCAGGAATCGGGGCACCAGCGGGTCTGAATAATACTAGTGCAGGGTCTCCCCCGTGGCACTGGGGTTATTCGGGGCGGGTCATCCTCTGCTGAGGGCCCCTCCTGGGCACTGTGTGGGGTTTAGCAGCATCCCTGGCCTCACCCATTTGATTCCAGGGGCCCTCCCTCCCAGTTGTGACAACCACAGATTTTCCCCACACATCACGGAAGAACTGGGTGAGGCGGGGGCAGGATGGCTCTGGGCGAGGACAGCTGTGTTGAAGCAACCAGCCTGGCCCAGGGCAAGGTCTGCCCCAATCCCGTCAGCGCCTGCATTTAGAACTGCCCCTTTCCTCTCCCACCTCCCCTGCCCTGCAGTGGTCTCCGAGACATCATCCCCATGTAATAAATCACACCTTCTCAGTTTACTGTTTGCTGCCCTCGCTAGAACGTGAGCTCTTTGAGGACAGGGATGCTGTTATGTCCCCAGCACCTAGAAGAGTGTCTGCTGTGTAGTAGATGCTTCATAAATACTTGCTGAATAAAGGAGTTGAATAAAGGGATGAGTGGATGAATGAATGAAGGTTACAATGGAAGGAGGGGGGAGATTCCCTTTCTGGCTCTCGGGGGTTGGGAGATCAAGTGAAAGATCTGTCCTAAATAGGCTGACCAGCCTTCTGGGGTTCCCCGGGACTGAGAGTTTCCCCAGAGTTCCAGCGCTCAAACCTGAGCGGTCCTGGGCAAACTGGGGGCGGGTGTTGGTCACCCTATCTAAACACAGTAACAATTCCAGCTGCAATAGCAATGGCCAATGACCTCTACGGTCTTATTGACCATGCACAGTTCTCTACCTGGCGGGGAAGGGTGGGCCGGGATTGGAATTCTGGTGATCCAGGGCGGGTGAGGGCACACCCCGGGCTTGTGGAGGGGAGTCCAGGAAGGTTCTGGAGGAAGTGACAGTGACACAGGAGGGAGGGAGGAGTCTAAGGAAGAACATCCCACATGACAACCTGTGCCAATGGCCCTGGGCCCAAGGTCACACCTGACCAGGGCTTGCTTTTTTTTTTTTTCTAATTTACTTTTCCCCACATGGATATGCAATTGTCCTAATGCCATTTATTGAAAACTCCTTAATTTCCCCACTTTCTATCATATCAAGTTCTCATATATCTGTTTCTGGATCTTTTTTCTATACCATAGAGCTATACATCCCATCCTTGCACCACTAGGGCTGTTTCATCACTATAACTTTATTTATTCATTTTGTTTTGGCCGTGCTGTGTGGCATGTGGGATCTTATGTCCCTGACCAGGGATCGAACCCGCGTCCCCTGCAGTGGAAGCTCGGAGTCTTAATCACTGGACCTCCAGGGAAGTCCCCAGGGCTTGCTTTGACATCCATGGAATGGTGGCAGGTGGGCACGGGGAGCAGCTGTCTGTGAGCCATCCTGGGTAGAAATGCAGGGTGGAGGGGAGGACAGATGGAGCTGGAGGGGAAGAAGCGGAGGAGGGAGGGAGGAAGGGAGGGAGGCCGGGCGAGAGACAGACAGAGAGTTTCCGGAGACAATAGCTCTGGCCGTGTCCTAGGGCATGAAAGCTGAAAATAGCTCCTAGTGCCGGGAGCCTTGGAGCCGGAGGCTGGGAGCCAGGGTGACTGGCTCTCCTCCCTGGTGTGCGTGTGTTGCGGGGGGGTGGGTGGCTCTGGGCTTCTCAGGCTGGGAATGGGGTGCACAGAGCAGGAACGGAGCAGGGACCCTTCTCTCTGGAACCTCGTGGGCCATCCTCAGCTCACAAAGCTGAGCCACTCCTTGCCCTACGAGTGGGGGGCTTATCCTCCCTGTCCCCTGGATCATACCCCCTCACACACAACTTCCCCGTGTGTGTTCCCAGCAACCAAGAGAATCTGTTTTTAAAAGATTTGGGGGAGGGGGGTAACCATACAAACAAGAGCAGAATGGATACTTTTTCAGGATATGAATGGCTCTGTGTAAGCCCACCCCCAGGGTAACCACAGTCCTGACCTCTAACACTCTTGACGAGTCAGCCTTGGTCTGGGCTTGCGGACCCACGGAAGCTTCCTCATTCCCTCCTTCAGATCCCGACTCTCCCTCGGCGTCTTTGTGAGAAGCACCCAGGGAAGTGGGACTGCTAGGCTGTACTGCTGCTAGAACTCCACCTGGGCTCCACCAGGCTCCAGCCCCCCGCCCTGTCCACCTAACTGACCCTGAGGCACCTCAACTGGTAGGAGCAGCATCACCTTCCCTCCTGGGACTCGTGATACTTAAGGGAGACACCGAAAGACAAGCCTTTGGCTCCCTGGCTGGCAAAGAGCAGGTACTCAATTGTCATAAGTGTCCGTATCAGTGAGGGTTCTCCAGACAAACAGAATCCATATGGGGTGTGTGTGTATATACACACACACGTACATATGTACAAGCATACAAAAATATACAGCTGTGTACATATGCAGTATGCGTACACACATATACACATATAGTATATACAATACACACATACATATATACACACATATAAAATGCAGTTTGTATATATACAGTATGTATACACACATATACACACAATATAGACAATACACACATACATATACACTATACATACACACATATAAAATGCATAGTTGGTATGTATACAGTATGTACACATACGTATAACATATGCAATATACACACCTAGGTACATATATAGCATATGTATATACACACATACAAAGATATTTAGGTGTGCATATAGACAGTATACATACATACACATATAATATATGCAATACATACACGTACATACATATAGACACACATATACACCTACATATAAAAGCATATAGCATAAAAATATATATGTACTGTATATAGAAATTCATCGTATATATACATACATATATCATATATATAAGATATATACACATACATATATACAATGTGTACACACACACACCTATATGTAAATATGCGCATGTACATACACATATAAATTCATACGCAAGTGTGTATATAATAGTATATTCATATATACATATAATACCTAGAAACATATTGGGGGGGAGGTGTCACGGTACGTCAAGGGCGGGAGTCGAACCCGCCACCCCAGGCCCCGAGGGGTCTCCCCGGGTCTCCACTTCGGGCCGGTGGGTGTGGCCGGGGGGGGGGGGCAGCTGAAGACGTGCGTGCGTGCTTGCGTGCGTGCGTGCGTGCGTGCGTACGTGCGTACGTGCGTGCGTGGGGGCGGGTCCACGGGGCGGGAGGTGCTCGCCGCGAGTGAGTGGTTCAGCCGGGCCCCGGCTCATTGTGCTTGCCTCACGCCGGCCCCAGTTGGCAGCAGCGCTGGAGGCCCCGGGCCTGTGACCACAAAGAGGGAGCCGGGGGCCGGACGGGAGCAGGCCGGCGGCGGCGGCGGCGGCGGCGGCGCCGGCTGAGGCCCAGGCCAGGCTCCCTCCCCTCAGCCTCCCGCCCGCCCGCCTGTCCCGCCCCCGCCGGCGGCGCCCCGCCCCTCCCCCAACCGCCAGACTAGCCTGGTGCGGGGGCCGCGCGCGAAAACGTGGGGGAGAAGCTGAGGCTGGAGTCGCCCGTGGTGGCCGAGCCCGCCGTCTACCCATGGCTGCTGCTGGTCTACGTGAGTGCCGCCCGTCCCCTCTTCCCGGACCTCCACCTCTCTTCCCCCACGGCGCGCGCTGAGCCCACCGAGTAACGGAGCGACTCAAGTCGCCAGACCCTCTTTGGAGCCCCCCTTCCCGCCCTGCCTGGTTCTCCGCGGCTGTTTGCAGCCCCCGCGCGCAGGGTGGGCAGAGGGGAGCCGGGGCCGGCCGGGGGCACAGACTCGGCAGCGGGGACCCCGCGCTTCCGAGGGGCGCCCGAGCCGGTCTGCCGTTGGCCCTGTAGGGCTGGGGACCCAGGTCCGCCCCCTCCCCCCGGCCTGGACTGCCGGCGGGCTTGCCCTGCCATACTTTATGATCTGACACGTCGGGTTTCTTTTTCCTGGCCAGCTTTACCATTACCTGACCAGCTTTCCCAGCATCCCCTGATAATGTGTTAGATATTCAAGTTTTAGGGCCCGGTCCCAGCCCTATGGAATCAGCAACTCTGGTGGGGCTCAGTGATCTCTGTTACAACAGGCCCTCCAGATGATTTTTATTCACCTTAAAGTTTGAAAATATCTGCATTGTCAGCTGGCCGAAGCGTCCACCAGCAGGTGAAGGGGAGTGGCGCCTGGAAAAGATAGGGACTAGCCAAGGTAAGTACAGTAGCATTTGCCATGGTAGTAATGGAGAATGCCTTTTCTCCACTGGTTGGCACAGACTAGTATCTGGGAGCAGTGGCAGGGTTATTTAGGATGCTTTACATTGCAGTGTAGAGTGACCGCTGTCCTGGTTTGCCAGGGACTTCCCCTGTGTGAGCACTTAAAATCTCATCCTGGCAAACCCCTTAGCCTTGGGTTTGATAAACTTAGGGAATAACATGAAATTTAGGGGAAACATGATCTAGGTTTTGGGCAAGTCACAAGTGCTAATTAAAGCTAAGCAAGTATGGACAACATCTAGCCTTCTTTACCCCTTTGCGGGGAGGTAAATCTTGATTGGGTGAGAGGACTTATTGTTAAGAGATCTTTGTAGAAACATCCCCTTCTGCTTAGTCCGCTGGTTCTCCGTTCTGGCTAGACATTGGCATCGTCTGAGGAGAGTTAAAAGGATTGTATTGGTCTAGCATGACCAACCGTCGGTGTGAGGGTTTTTAAAAAGTGCTTCAGAGGATTCTAATGTGCAGCCAAATTTAGGTGCCACTGCTTAAGCTTTTGAACCGCTGCTACGTATTTTCACCTCATCTTGCTGTGAGAATATCCAACTGTAGTTGAGGTTTGTTGTTTTTCTTTTTCTTTTTTTAACTGTCTTATTATAAGATTTACTGTCTTAAATAAGATTGAATGGACAGAAAATCCTGCTAGTCCATCTGGTATAGCTGGATACCCAGAGTAATATCGTTAAGATATGTACCATTTAAGTATTGTGACTGGCCTTTTAAAAATTAACATATGCATTAAATTAGTATTGATAGTATAGATCTCTTTCGAAGTTGTCATGTTGGGGAGCTATACCTCTAATCTGCTGCCATTGCTAAATATCTGGACACCTCTTACTAGGAATTGCTTTTAAAAATCTTTAGGGATTAAAACCAAGATTGCTGTATTATTTGTACTGGGACCACAAAAACCTCACAGAGTTCCCCCGCTGTACCTTCTACCCCCATCTCTAACCCTTGGCAACTTCTAATCTGTTCTCCATCTCCACAGTTTTGTTATTTTAAGAATAATATGTAAACATAATCATGAATTACTTAATCTTCGGAGATTGGCTTTTAAAAACTTTTCCCTCGGCATCATTCCCTTGAAGTTCATTTCAATTTTTGCATATATTAATAATTTGTTCCTTGTTGTTGCTCGGTAGTATTCTATCATAAGATTTTATCACAATCTGTTTCAACATTCACCCATTGAAAGACATTTGGGGAGTTGCCAGTTTGTGGCTATTAGAAATAAAACTGCTATGAACATTTATGTGTAAGTTTCTGTGGGAACTTCATTAAGTTTTTGTTTCTTTTGGATAAATGCTCAAGAGTACAATTACTGCATTGTAGGGTGAATCTACTTTTAGGATTAAAAGAGACTGTCAAGCTGTTTCTCAGAGTGGCTAAACCATTTTATTTTCCCACCAGTGATGTGATATAATTTTTCTACGTACTCGCTAGCATTTGATGTTGTCACTATACTTTAATTTTAGTTATTCTCTGATATCTCATTATGGTCTTAATTTGCATTTCCCTGATGGCTAACGATGTTGAACATCTTTTCATGTGCTTCTTTGCCATGTGTTTATTCTCTTCCATGAAATGTCTGTTCCTGTCTTCTGCCTATTCTCTAGTTGGATTTTTTTAAGTTGTTTGGAGAGTTCTTTGTATATTATAGATACAAGTCATTTGTCTCCTATGGGATTTTCAAATATGTTTTCCCACTGTGTAATTTGAGTTTTCATCCACTTAAAAGGATCTTCTATGAAGCATTTTTAACTCATTTTGATGAGATCCAATTGATCAGTTTTTGCTTTTATTGATCATACTTTCGGTGTCAAGTCTAAGAATTATTCACCTAGTTCTAGATGCCAAAGATTTTCTCCTATTTTTTTTTTCTAAAAATGTCCTGCTTTTACATTTAAGATTATGATCCACTTTGATTTAATTTTTGTGTAAGATGTGTAAGGTTTAGGTTAAGGTTCATTGTTTGTTTGTTTGTTTTTGTCGAGGGATGTCCAACTGTTTCAGTACCATTTTTTGAAAAGTCTATTCTTCCTTGATAGCTTTTGCACTGCTGTCAAAACCAAGTTAAATGTATTTGTGTCAGTCTATTGCTGGGTTCTCTGTTCCATTCCATTGATCTATGTATCTACCCTCCATCATTACTGCGAAATCTTGAAATTGGGTAGATTAATTCCTCCCATTTTAATCTTCCTTTACAAATTGTTTTAGCTATTCTTCAGCCTCTTCCTACCATATAAATCTTAGAATAAGCTTGTCTACATCCACAAAAACCTTGAGGGCATTTTAAGAGTAATTGTGTTAAGCCTCTTAACTTGGGGAGAATTGACAGCTTTATTATGTTGTGTTTTCTAATCCATGAACAAGGTATGTCTCCCTATTTGTTTGGGACTTTTAAAATTTTCTTCATCAGCATTTTGTAATTTTCAGTATAGAGGTCCTATAAATGTCTTATTGGGCTTCTATTTAAGTATTTATTTAGGTCAGTTGTAAATGGCATCACATATTTTTATTTAAGCTTCTACACATTTGTTATTAATATATAATTTGATAAAATTGTGTGGATCTTGTACTCTAAAACATTTACAAACTAATATTATTTCTCAAGCTTTTTGTGGATTCCTTGGTATTTTCTCCATTTAGATTATCATCTCATCTTCAGATACAGACAGTTTTAGTTTTCCTTATTCAATATAATAGGATATATTACTATTCAACATTCAGGAGGATATATTCCTTCCTATTCAACATAGTAGGAATAGTTCTTTCATCTTTTAAATAAACTTTTTAAAAATTTAACTTTTAAATGTATCTGTTTATTTATTTTTGCTTTATTTTCTTACTAGAACCTCCAGTAATATATTTAATAAAAGTGGTGAGAGCAGATATCGGTGCCTTGTTTCTGATCTTACAGAGAAAGCGTTCAGTCTTTCACAGTTAAATATAATGTCGGTATAGGTTGTTTGTAGATCATCTTTATGAGTTTCAGTATGTTCCTTTTCTACTCCTAGTTTGCTTGGAGTTTCTTTTCTTCTTTTTTTAAAATCATGAATGGGATTGGATTTTGTCAAATGCTTTCTCTGCATTAATGATTAGGATCACATGACTTTTCCCCCTTAATCTATTGGATATGGTAGATTACATTGTTTGATTTTCAAATATTTAACCAACTTTGCATAACTGGAATAAATACCACTTGGTCATGGTATATTATTCTTTTTATATATTTCTGGAGTTAATTTGCTCATATTTGGCTGAGGATTTTTACAGCCAATTTCATAAAAAATACTGGCCTGTAGTTTTCTTCTTTCTATACTATCCCAGTCTGGTTTTGGTATCAAGGTAATACTGGCTTCATAAAATTAATTAGGAACTGTTCCCTCTACTTCTGTTTCTTATCAAGTCATGTAAAATTGGTGTTAATTCTTTAAGTCTTGGGTAAAAGTGAAACATCTAAGCCTGAATATTTCTTTTGGGAGTTTTTAAATGAAAAATCAGTGTTTCTCATAGTTACAGGAAAATTGAGATTGTCTCTTTCATCTTGGCTGAGTTTTGGTAGTTTTGGGTGTAGACGCATTGGTCCATTTCATCCACATTTTTGAATTTATAGTGTAGACTTGTTCATAATAACTTGTCCCTTATTAACCTGCAGGATATGTCATGGTATCCCTGGTTGCATTTCTGATATCTGTGATTTGTGCCATCTCTCTTTTTATCTTGATCAGTCTTGCTACATCTTTCTTGATGAGATTGTTTATTTTGAAGAACCAGCCTTTTGTTTCATTGATTTCCTCCCCCCCCCCATTTTCCTGTTTTCAGTTTCATGGATTTTTGTTTCATCTTTATTATTTCCTTCTTTCTGCTTGTTTAGTGTTTTTTCCTCTTCCGTTTTTACTATTTTAATATAGAAAATTAGACTATTTCTTTGAAATATTTTCTTTCCCAATTTAGTGCTATAAACTTCCCTTTCAGCATTGCTTTCACTTCATTCCACAAACGTTGATCTGTTATATCTCCATTTTCTTTTATTCTATGCATTTAAAAATTTTTCCTTGACTTTTTACCCATGAGTTATTTGGAATTGTGATGTTTAGTTTTCATGTGATTGAAGATTTTCCTGTTGTCTTTCTGTTATTGATTTCTAGTCTGGTTCCATTATGGCTAGAGAACATACTCTCTATGATTTTAATTCTTTTAAATCTGCTAATGTTTTTTTTTATCACCCAGTGTATGGTATATGAGTGAATGTTCCATGGACACTTGAATATGTATTCTGCTTTTATTGAGTGTGTTCTTTAAATGTCAGTTATATCCTGTTGATTGATGATGTTTTCAGTTCTTCCATACCCTTGCTGATTTTTGTCTCTGGGAGTTCTATAAATTGCTGTGTTGAAGTCTCAAATAATAATTGTGGATTTGAAATTCTCTCCTTTTACCTTTTTCAGTGTTTGCTTCATGTGTTTTGAAGTTCTGTTGTTTGGTGCACACACATTTAGTATCACTAGGTCATCTAGGTGGATTATTCCTGTTATCTTTATGTAATGACCCTCTTTGCCCCTAATAATTTCCTTTGCTCTGAAATCTACTTTATCTGATATTAATATAGCCATTCCTGCTTTTTCTGATGAATGTTCACATGATATACCTTTTTCATCCTTTTACTTTGAACTACCTATATCATGATGTTTAAAGTAAGCTTCTTATAGACAGTATAGAGTTGGATCATGCTTGTGATTTTTTCATCTACTCTTCCAATCTCTGTCTTTGACTTGGTTATTTAGATCATTTACAGTTAATGTAATTATTGCTATGTTAAAGATTAGGTCTACCATTTTATTTTTTGTTTTGTCTTTTACCTTAGTTTCTCAATCCTGTGTTTCTCTTATTTTGCCTTCTTGTGGGTTACTTAAACATTTTTTGGTAAGTCCATTTTAATCTAATTTATTTATAATCATTTGTGTATACTGTTTGTATAGTTTTCTTAGTGGTTGCTTTTGGCCTTACACTATACATATGTAACTTATCATAGCCTACTGGAATCTGTCT
The DNA here is from genome assembly GCF_965194805.1 of Balaenoptera borealis. Classification (NCBI taxonomy): domain Eukaryota; kingdom Metazoa; phylum Chordata; class Mammalia; order Artiodactyla; family Balaenopteridae; genus Balaenoptera; species Balaenoptera borealis. Next base: position 309,990 of record NW_028123909.1, on the reverse strand, counting down.
TTTATTACTTCAAGTGAAGTTTCAAAATTTTACTTCCATTTAGGTCTCTTAATAGTCCCCAGTTTTAAAGTATGATTTTCTGTAGTATTTCCTTTATATACATTGAGAACCACATCAGACGGTGTCATAATTTTTGTTTGACCATCATAGGGAATTTAAGAAACTCATGAGACTAATGATAGTCTCTTATATTTATCCCACTTGTTTTCACCCATTCCATTGTTCGCCTTTTCTTTCTGAAGTTGCCAGTCTTCTGTTATTGTTTTTTATGTTTTCATAACAGTAGGTGATATCTGGGCTTTCCAGTGCCATTGGATATGAGTTTCAGGAAACACTGAGCCTGGCTCACTTAATGCTACTGAGTTGGAGGGTTTGTATACGTTGGGCCTGTTGGCACAGCAGATGCTAGCAGATTAGACTAATGCTGATGGGACTAGTGCCACAGGAGGATGCATTCCCATTCAGGCTATGCTGCTGCTACAGTAGATCAAATCCCCCTCTACCCCAAGTGTGGGGCAGTGACCTGCTGCTGTCACTGCTTCTTTATTAGGCTGCTTTCGCCTCAGGTGTGTGGTGGGATCCCTTGGAAGCTGCTGCTGCTGTGAATCACAGGGTTAAATTCATTTTAGAAATACTTAAATATAAATATATAGCCTGGCTCTTGTAGGACCTCTGTATTTGTTTTTTATTGCTTTCATACGAATTACCGCAAATTGAGTGACTCAAAACATCGTAAATTTATTACCTTACAAGTCTGACATTGGTCTCAGTTGAGTAAAGTAAAAGTGTTGGCAGGATCGACAGATGAATGGATAAAGCTGTGGCACATATATACAATGGACTATTACTCAGCCATAAAAAGAAATGAAATTGAGTTATTTGTAGTGAGGTGGATTGACCTAGAGACTGTCATACAGAGTGAAGTAAGTCAGAAAGAGAAAAACAAATACCGTATGCTAACACATATATATGGAATCTAAAAAAAAAGAAAAAAATGGTTATGAAGAACCTAGGGGCAGGACAGGAATAAAGACTCAGCCATAGAGAATGGACTTGAGGACACAGGGAGGGGGAAGGGTAATCTGGGATGAAGTGAGAGAGTGGCATGGACATATATACACTACCAAATGTAAACTAGATAGCTATTGGGAAGCAGCCACAAAGCACAGGGAGTGGAATCCTGCAGTGTTTGCTGATGGTCATTTGACTGGTGTGAGCTGAAACCTTTTTGACGTTGAATTTGCATGTGGCTAATAATTCCTTATACTGAGCTTTAGGCATGTCCTTTTTTTTCTTTTCCTTTTTTTTAAAGAGTGACTACAACTTCCCTCTTCATATTGACGTCTTGAAAAATTTGTCATGTGTTGAATTTCCTTGCCTATTCCCTACCCCAGGGCATTTTTTGAGGGCAGGCGTCATTTACAGCCCAGCAGTCCTTGTGACTATTAAGCTACCATTAGCACTGGGTTTAAAGCTGCTGTTGTGGGAAAGAGCCACAAGGTGGCAGCATTATTTCGTTCTCAACTCTTGTTACTAGGGCAACAGAGTCTTCCTGGAGGTAGCGTTCCAAGGTTGTAAATTAGAGTGGAATGTGCTGGGACAAGCCCCCAGAAGTTTATGTCTCCTTACTTATGTTTGTTTTTTAAATTTAATTTCTATTTCTTATCGGAGTAAATTTGATTAGAGTGTTGTGGTTGTTTGGCTGTACAGAATCTGCTCAATGATTCATGCATATGTCTGTTCATCTTCGGATCCTGTTACCATGTATGTTATTACAGAATGTTGAGTAGACCTCCCTTGGTATTTGGTAGGTGTTTTGTCATTATATATTTTCTATGTATTCGTGATTATATAATTCATATAGTTTATATGTTATATGTTTATATACATTTAACATACATTAATCTATGTATGTTAGCCCCTTAGTCCTAAATTATCCATCCTCCCACCTTTCATTTTGGTTAACCATTAGTTTGTTTTATAAGTCTGTGAGTGTCTTTTTCTGTGGAAATATGTTCATTGGTAGCAATCTTAGGATAACATGTATAAATGATATCATAGGATATTTGTCATTCCCTTTTGACTGACTTAACCTAATATGATTATTTCTAGGCTCATCTGTAGTCCTGTAAACGGCATTGTTCATTTTTTTCCCGAGGCTACTATTCCATTCGGTACGTATACCACTTCTTCTTTGTCCATTTATCTGTTGATGGGCATTTTGTTTGCTTCCATGTCTTGCCTATTGTAAATACTGCTGCAATACACGATTTTCCATCCCGTGTCTTTTGGATTCTGGCTTTCACAGGTGACAGGCCCAATAGTGGGCCTTCCAGATCATATGGTGACTCACTTTTTACCTTTAAACACACTGCCATTCTGTTCCTATTATTGGCTGTTACCAGTTTACATCCCACTTAGACCGAGAGGTTATGCTGTTCTCCACAACTTCTTCAACATCTATTGTTTGTTGACTTTTTGCTGATGGTCATTCTGACTGGTGTGAGGTGATACCTTTGTGTAGATTGGGTTTCCATGCGTCTGAGAATTCCTGATGTTTTGCGTTTATCAATGTCCTTTTCATTTTTTTTTAAGATTGAGCTAAACTTACAACTTCTAATTGCCTTCTTGAAAAATTTGCCGCGTTTGGATTTTTTGGCCATTCCCTGCCCCAGGATATTTTTTGAGGGCATGAGTCATTTACAGCCCTGCAGTCCTTGTGACTATTAGTGACCATTAGCAGTAGATTTGAGCTGCTGTTTGAGGAAACGGCCTTAGGGTGGGAAGACTTCTACGTTGCCAACTCTGCTTGCTAGGGAAACAGAACCTTGCTGCAAGTTGTGCTTTTAGGTTGCAGATTAGAGTGGAATGTGCCAGGACAAACCCCCATAAGTTTTAGCCTCCTTAATTCTTGTCTGTGTCTTTAAGTTGTAGTTTTTATCAGAGCAAACTTGATTGAAAAATGTCTTTTTTTCTAGGTGTACAGAATCTTGTTCATTTACACATATACATATATCTATTGATCTTTGGGTTCTTTTCCATGTAGGTTATTACAGAGTGTTGAGTAGACCACTCTTGGTATTCCATAGGTCTTTGGGGATTATATATTTTATACGTATTAGTATATGTGTGTTAACCCCAATATCCTAATTTATCCATTCCTCACACCTTTTCTTTGGCTTAACCATAAGTTTGTCTTCTCAATCTGAGATTGCCTTTCTCTGTGGAAATATGTTCATTTTTATGAATTTTCAGATAACATAAGTGATATCAAAAGGCATTTGTCTTTCGCATTCTGATTTACTTCACGTTGTGTGATTATCTCTAGGCTCATGTGTGGTGCTGCATATGCCATTCTTTTATTTTTTTTCGTGACTTATATTCCATTCTGTCTATATACCACTTCTTCTTTGTCCATTCATCTGTTTATGGACCTTTTTTTTGCTTCCATATCTTGGCTATTTCAATATTGCTGCAGTGCACATTTGCCTGCCTCTGTCTTTCCGATTCTGGTGGCCTTAGGTTATAGGCCCAAAAGGTGCCCTGCCGCATCATATGGTAGCTGAATTTTTACCTTTTAAAGCAGCTCCATTCAGTTTGTGTTAGTGCTGTTACCACTTTACATCCCACCAGCAGCTAGAAGGTACACAGTTCTCTACAAGCCCTTCAGCATTTATAGTTTGTAGACTTTTTGCTGATGGTCATTTGACTGGTGTGAGCTGAAACCTTTTTGGACGTTGGATTTGCATATGGCTAAGAATTCCTTATAGTGAACTTTAGGCATGTCCTTTTTTTTCTTTTCCTTTTTTTTTTAAAGAGTGACTACACCTTCCCTCTTCATATTGAGTTCTTGAAAAATTTGTCATGTGTTGAATTTCCTTGCCTATGCCCTACCCCAGGGCATTTTTTGAGGGCAGGCGTCATTTACAGTTTTTTTTTTAAATTTAATTTATTTTATTTTTTATTTTATTTTATTTTTGGCTGTGTTGGGTCTTCATTGCTGCGCACTGGCTTCCTCTAGTTGCGGTGAGCGGGGGCTACTCTTTGTTACAGTGCGCAGGCCTCTCATTGTGGTGGCTTCTCTTATTGTGGAGCACGGGCTCTAGGGTGCGCGGGCTTCAGTAGTTGTGGCACGCGGGCTCAGTAGTTGTGGCTCGCGGGCTCTAGAGCGCAGTCTCAGTAGTTGTGGCGCACAGGCTTAGTTGCTCCGCGGCATGTGGGATCTTCCGGGACCAGGGCTCGAACCCGTGTCCCCTGCGTTGGCAGGCGGATTCGTAACCACTGCGCCACCAGGGAAGGCCAAGAAGGTGTTTTTTAACGTGTAATTTGAGCAAGTGGTTCCGTGTTATTAACATGCCCGGGGCGGGGTGGGGGGTCGGTGTGACAGGGCTGCCCTCCTCTGCAGGTCTAGTTCCAGTCTCTGAAAGGCATTGAGGATTCTGTCTTCCTTTGTGTTTTCTGCTCCCCACGCTCCCTCCTGTAACCCCTTTCTGCCATCCCCACTCCCCCCACCCCCCCAGTCACACGTTGCAAACCCCAGACCCGTTTTTTCCGTTGTGATTAAACCGTCACCTGAAGCCGCCTCCAGGAGCCTCTGATCTGAACCCCCTAGTGGCATTAACGTGGCCCTCGTGCTATTAACTTCAGCCTCACAGACTTTCCCCGCTGAGAACAGCTTTGCTGGGCACTGAGGGTCTGTGACTTTTATCTCAGTTAGGCCGTTAAAAAACTGAAACATGGTTTAGATAAATAAATAACTCCTCCTTCCCTTCCTCCTGGCTCTGAGCTTGGAGCTGGTGAGCTGTCTGGGGAGAAGGTCACGGGATGGGGGCTGGGGGATGGGGAGAGAGGACAAGGTAACCGTGCCTGACAGGGATCTGTAACTACACGTGGACAGAGCTCTATACTGAACGTGTCTGGTCCCTCCTTTGCTCCGAGGCGTTCCCGTTTTCTGGTTGGTGTGAGGGGTGGGGCAGAGTGGAAGGTGGACCAAGGTTGCAGTAGCTTTGTCTGACTCTAGGTCTGTGACATCCCCCTTCAAGCACATCCCTCTTCCCCACTGTCTCCCCATCTCTTCCCTCCACCCCTTTCCGTGACTGTCTCCCTGTGTTTCCACCTTGTTGCTTTTCTGTGGTCCCTCTGTTTCTCTTTCACCCTCTACCTGTCTCCGCCTTTTGTCTCCTTCCGAACCTTCCAGCATCCCCTGTGCTGCGGTTGGCGCATGGTTTGGGGGATCGCCCTCCAACGCTGGCTGCAGGCGACTTGTCAGACTGCTTTGTGAAACCAAAAAATGTAGAAATCTTTCATTTCCTTGGCCTCTGAGGCTTCGCTGGGGTGGCGGGCAATTGGCAGGCCTGTCGGCTACACCCCACACTGGTCGTCGTTTCATATTCTTAGCTATAAAAGTGGGGATACAAATGGTACCTGCTTCATAAGGCCGTAGTGAGGATCCAGCAGGAAGTGGATGCGAAGCCCTGAGCACAGTGATTGATTCTCAGCAGATGCTCAATGAATGAAATCTCTTAAATGAAATCGTTTATTATAAAAATGTTTAGTCCGGGGTAAAAGTGGACCAGAACAATGAGCCCCCATGCATATACATCAGCCAGATTCGGTATGTTTCAACATTTTGTGTACCTGCTTTGTCCATCCCCTCTTCTTGTGGTTGCCGGAATATTTTAAAGCAATTAGCAAACCCCTCGTAGCATTTCAGCCCTATGTGCGTCTCTAAAAAACCTGAATGTTTTCTCATACAACCTTAAGACCTTTATGCCAACCAATGAAAATGATGATTCTTACTTTAATACTGAGTCCATATTCAGGTTTTTCTGATTAACTTTAAAATGTCCTTTTACTCTTGTGTTTTTTGAATCAGGATCCAAATATTGTTCTTGTATTGTAATTGGTAATAACATCCCATTAATCCAGAACAGCCCCCCACCCCACCCCCACCCCCAGGTAATTGACGTATTGAAGAAACTGGGCCGGCTGTAGAGTGTTCCACATTCTGGATTTCTCTGTTTGCTTTTTCGTGGTGTCATTTAAATTGCACTTCTGCTTCCTAAATTTCCTATGAGCTGAAAGCCAGCTCCAACAGCTGGATTAGCGTGTTAGGTTCGGACTTTGTAGCAAGAGGCACATGACACGTAGGGGCCGCTCTGCCGTCCGTCACTTCTCTAAAGTGGGCTCAGGTGCGCTCAGCTCTCCGGCTCCTCATTCAGCTGTCATCTGCCATTCGTTTCATTTTCACTGACGATCTCTGCATAAATCGATTATTTTATTAGGAAGTTAGGAAGCAGTGAGTTTGCTAATCATGCCATTCCTTCCACGTTGACTGCTTTTTACTCATCCACTTGCGCTATATATTTGCCTGTAAAGACAGTCAGGTGCGGTTGGCAGATTTCTGCGACGTCTCCCGTGACTTTTAAAAGCCTCCAGGGGTTACTCCCAGGGGTAACCCGCTGAAAGAGATTTTGCAGATATAATTAAGGTTGTGTTCTGGGTGGGTTGAATTTGCTCACACCAGCCCTTTAAAAGCAGAGAATGTCCTCAGGCCGGCAGCAGAAGTCAGAGAGATTGAAGCAGGAGAAAGGTGGGACGCACCCTTGGCAACTTTGCAGGTGGAGGGGGCCCCATGAGAAGGATTGTGAGTGTGTCGAGGAGCTGAGGGTGACCCCTCCTCCTTGGCAGGCAGCAAGGGAACGGGGACCTCAGTCCTACAGCCCTCGGAACTGCATTCTGCCAACAGCATGAATGAGTTTGGGAGCAGATTCCTCCCTGGAGCCTCTAGATAAGAACCCAGGTTGCCAGCACCTTGATTCTGGCTTTGTGAGCCCCTAGGCAGAAAACCCAGCAGAGCCAGCCAGGACTTCTGACCTCCAGAACTGGGAGGTATTTATTAGTGGTGTTTTTAAGTCACTGAGTTTGTGGATATTTGTTACACAGCAATAGAAGACTAATAGAGCAGGATCAATGCTTAACTTCTTTGTTTTTAATTGCCGGTTTCCAGAATAAAAAAGGTTAAGTAAATGACAGCTGCCTTTATCTTCCTCATCCTAACATAGAAACCATACGTCTTAACGGACATCAATGAAGTGGATTCCTAATTTGCTGTCAGTAAAACTTACTCATTTAGAGATTGACAAGTGTCCTGGGTTTGGCTCATTGAAAGAATGGTTTTAAAGGGATACTGGTTATCAAATAGACAGTAAAATCAATTTGTCGGTTAAAATCAATTTGTATGGTTAAGATGTTTTGCTACCATTTTCTTCTGTGATATACTGAAATAATTTCATCATATGCAAGTGGGGCACATAACATTTGATAAATTCCATCTGTCTGTTGACAATCTACTCACTTCTCTGACTGCATACCCTCTCCTGTTAGAGAAGGATGTTTCCGATTATAAGGAGACTCCAAAATAGATGCTTAATTCATAAAGTATGCAAATGTTACTCTCATATATAAAGAACATCATGGTTAAAGTACTATGACGTCACATCATTATTGCCATGGAAGACATTTCATTTTCTCACACTGACTTCAGAGCTTAATCCAGAGTCTGAATATTGATCTTTTTGAATTCGTGTGAGAATTGGTGTCTTTGAAACATGGTTTTGGTCAAAACAAAATTTTGCAACTTTTACTCTTTGAAAAACAGCTTTATCGAGGCATGATATTACATGTTATAAAATTCACTCACTATGAGTGTAAATTTGATGAGTTTTAGTAAACTCTGAGTTGTGCAGCCAGCACCACAGTCTAATTTTAAAACATTTCCATGTGTCAAAGAGACCCCCTGTGCCCACTTGTAGTCACTTCCTGCTCCCATCCCCAGGCAACCAATAATCTGCTTTCTGTCTCTATAGTAATTTTCCTTTTCTGAACATTTCATATGAGTGGAATCTTACAGGTTGTAGACTGTTTGTCTTTTGCACATGGCTTCTTTCATTTAACACCAGGTTTTGGAGGTTGATCCACGTTGTGTGTTCCGGTCTCTCGTTCCCTTTTGTTGCTGAATAATATTCCATTACGTGGATAGACCACATTTTGTTTATCCCTTCGCCAGTTGATGGACATTTGAATTATTCCCACTTTTGGTCTATTACAAACGATGCTGCTGTGTTCACATTCACGTACAAGTGTGGATGTATGTTTTCATTTCTCCTGGGTATGTAACTAGGAGTGGAATTGCTGGGCTGTATGGTGAATTCATGTTTAACTTTCTAAGGAATCACTAGTTGCTTTCTAAATTATACTACATTTACATTCTCACCATCATTTTATGAGAGTTCCGGGTTTGCCATAGCCTCATCAACACTTGCTGTTGTCTTTGATTCTAGCCTTCCTAGTGGGTGTGAAGTGGTGCTTCATTGGGGTCTTGATTTGCATTTCCCTAACAGTTAGTGATATTGGACATGTTTGTGGTGATTAGCCATTCTTATATCTTCTTTGGTGAAATATCTATTTAAATCTTATGCCCATTTAAAAAATTGATTGTCTTTATTTATGTTATTTATCATGTGTATAATTCACAAATACTTCCTCCCAGTCAGTGGCTTCTTTTTCATTTTCTTCATAGTGACTTTTGAAGTACAGAAGGTTTTAATTTTGAAGTCCAGTTTACAACTTTTTGGAATGAATTTTAGTGTCTTATCTAAGAACTTTTTGCCTAACTGAATTCCCCAAAGATTTTTTTCTCTTTTTCTTCTAGAAGTGTTTTAGCATTTTAGCTCTTAGGTCTTTGTTTGATTTTTGAGTTGTTATGTATAACGTGAGGTAAGAGTCTAAATTCATCTTTTTTTGCATGTGGCTATCTAGTTGTCTGAAAAATGTTTGTTTTTTTGTTTGAAGATAAAAACGTTTTCTTCCCCCGTTGGATTGTCTTGGCACCTTTGTTGAAAATTGATTGACCATAAACTTAAGGACTTATTTCTGGACTCTTAGTTTTGTTCTGTGGATGTATATTTCTGTCCTTATGCTGGTCCCACAGTGTCTTGATTACTGTAGCTTTATAGTAAGTTTTGAAATCAGGAAATAAAAATCTTCTCACTTTATTCTTTTCTTTCTTTTTTTTTTCAAACTTGTGTTTGGCTCTTCTGGATCCTTTGCATTTCCATATGAATTTTAGCATCAGTTTTTCAATTTCTGCCCCCCCTCAAAAAAAAGCCTACTCAGATTTTGGTAGGGATTTTGTTGAATGTATAGATTTGGAGACAACTGTCATTTTAACAACATTAAGTCTTCCAATCCATGAATGAAATGTCTCTACAGTTGTTTACGTCGTCCCTAATTTCTCTCAGCAGTGCTTTGTAGTTTTCAGTCTTATGTGTCTTCTTAAATTTATTCACAAATATTTTAATGTTTTTGATGCTATTATGGATGAAATTGTTTCTTTAATTTCATTTTTGGTTGTTCATTGCTAGTACATGGAAATAGAATTGGATTTTGTATGGTGATCTTGTATCCTACAATCTTGCTGAACTAATTTATTAGTTCTAGTAGATTTGTGTATGTGTGTATGTGTGTGAGTTCTTCAGGATTTTCTACATGTAAGATCCTGTCTCTGAATAAAAACAAATGTACTCCTTTCTTTCCAGACTGGTGCCTTTTCTTTTCGATTTTTACTTTTCACTTTAATTTCTTAAATATTTATTAACGTTGGTCTCAAACATATTTAGCATGCTTTCAAAGAACATTCGGGTTGAAAGAATGCATAAATTATATTTGGCGTTTGGGGCTAAGGCATAAGAAATATACTTGCCATGGACTTTGAAAAAAAAATGTATGTTTCATTATAAAAAGGATACATTGGAAAGACAGAAATTGCTACCTTACAAAGTTCTTTTTTTTAAATTATTATTTATTTATTTATTTATTTATTTAGTTTTGTCTGTGTTGGGTCTTCGTTTCTGTGCGAGGGCTTCCTCTAGCTGCGGCAAGTGGGGGCCACTCTTCATCGCGGTGCGTGGGCCTCACTATCGTGGCCTTTCGTTGCGGAGCACAGGCTCCAGACGCGCAGGCTCAGTAGTTGTGGCTCACGGGCCTAGTTGCTCCGCGGCATGTGGGATCTTCCCAGACCAGGGCTCGAACCCGTGTCCCCTGCATTGGCAGGCAGATTCTCAACCACTGCGCCACCAGGGAAGCCCTGGGTTTTTTTTTAATTGAAGTATAGTTGATAGAATGTTGTGTTAGTTTCAGGTGTACAGCAAAGTGATTCAGCTATACATATATGTATTGTTTTTCAGATTCTTTTCCATTATAGGTTATTACAAGATACTGAATGTAGTTCCCTGTGCCATACAGTAGGTCCTTGTGTTTATCTATTTTATATATAATGGTGTGTATCTGTTAATCCCAAACTCGTAATTTATCCCTCCCCACGTTTCTCCTTCGGTAGCCATAAGTTTGTTTTCTATGTCTGTGAGTCTATTTCTGTTTTGTAAATCAGTTCATTTGTATCATTTTTTTTAGATTCCATGTATAAGTGATACCATGTAATATTTGTCTTTCTCTGTCTGACTCACTTCACTTAGTATGATCATCTCTAGGTCCGTCCATGTTGCTGCAAATGGCATTATTTCATTCTTTTTTATGGCTGCATAATATACCATTGTGTATATATTGATATATACCACATCATCTTTATCCATTCATCTGTGGACGGACATTTAGGCTGCTTCCATGTCTTGGCTATTGTAAGTAGTGCTGGAGTTTGTTTTTTAAAAAAGCATATAAACTATACAATTCCTAGTTAATATATCATGATACTAAAATCCAGAATTTGGGGGCAGTGCACAGGTCTCTGCTTTATGTGCTTTGTTGAATGAGACATTGAGAATCTAATATATATTAAGTGCTCCACTGGAAATGTCTTATTAAACAAAACAGCACATAGGGGAGACTAGAACAGCGTCAGGCCACAGAGGACTTTCCACCTGCCACCAGCTCACTCTGCAAAAGGATGGATGTGAAACCCACAGACCTCTGGCATGCCAGTATCAGACAGCTGTAAGGAGTGTTTACTACTGCCCAGAAGTCTCCGAAATTCTTGGAAGGGGCTACTGGTGATGTTTCAGAGCCATGAGTTTAGATCCCACGGCAAGTGTGGGGAAACCACTCTTAGCCAAAAGGAAAGTCTAGCCAATCAGCCAACATCTGCAACTGACTCAACTTTGTAGCTGTCTCGTTGCCTGGGTCCACATAATTAAGGGAAAATGCTACATGCTCTAGCAATATTAGCAAAGCTGGGGTCTTAATATATATTCCTAGAGAGTTCTAAGGACCCAGGAAACATCACCTCTACTGGAAAAGTTGACCGTCAGCTTTTTGAACTGACAGTAGAGGGATGATTGGGCGGGTTTAGGACTTTAGGAGCCCCAAACGCCTGAAATTCCAGGTGGCAGTGCACTGTCATTAATATCCCCTGGTTTTAGCTCTTTGGGAGATACCTTTTCTGAGGGTTTTATACATTATTTTTGATTTATTTTAGTATTCCTACTTCTAGTCAAAGTCAAGACCAGGAAATGTAGAGATATGCTATGAGGTGGTTCTCGGGCTTTGTTTGAAATCTACTAAAAATTCCGTCATTCGTTCAGTGACTTTCACTGTGTACCATGCATCCGTGAGTAGTACTGCTATGGGTGCCCCTATGGAGCTGACATTCTTTGTTTAATATATTTATTTAATTATTTATTTGGCTGCGCTGGGTCTTAGTTGTGGCACGTGGGATCTTTTAGTTGCAGCATGCGAACTCTTAGTTGTGGCATGTGGGATCTAGTGCCCTGACCAGGGATCGAACCCGGGCCCCCCTGCACTTAGCCACTGGACCACCAGGGAAGTCCCTGGAGCTAACATTCTACCGGGGGGTTGGGGGGGGGGGGGCGGGAGACAGACCAACGAATACACACTGTCCGCACAGTAGTAAATGTTGTGGAGAATTGTAGAGGCCAGAGGGGGGCAGGGCTTGCCGGTATGTGCGGCAGTTTCAAAAGGGTGTTTGGAGAAGGCACCACTTATAAAGGGACGGTTGAACAGCGTCCTGGGGAGGTGTGAGGGCTGAGCCCCTGTGTACTGGGGGGAAGTGGGTCCAGGCAGAGGGCTCAGCAGGGCAGAGACCCTAAGACTGGAACCACGTGGTGGAGGAAGAGCAAGGTGGCTGCAGCCAAGGGGCTGAGTGCGAGGGACCGCGAGACAGGTGGGGGGTGGTTGGCGAGGCTTTTTAGGCAATCACGAGGATCTCCACTTTTACTGGTCCTGGGATGGGGCACAGGAAAGTTTGAGCACTGGGGCGGCACACCCTGACTCAAGTGCTCATGCAGCATCGTCTCGGTGCTGTGGAAGCAAGAAGCAGGAGATGCTGCAGCGCTCAGCAAGAGATGATCCCGGCTTTGGGACCAGCGGCCAGCAGTGGAGGTGGTGAGAAGTCATCTGAAGATGGGAGGATAGATTTGCAGTGAATTGTGCTGTGGTACAAAAGCGGGTGGGAGGCACAGGGGCTTGCAGGGTACCATGTGCTTGGGTTCAGCTGGGGTCAGAAGGTGAAAGAAAGGCTCAGGCAAGAGCCTGAGGGTGTAGGGCGATGACTGTGTTCATGCATCTCGGAATTAAGGTGACTTGCTTGCTTTGCACAGTGGGCCGTCTGCTGAAGAGTATTGTCACACCCGCTCTGTGTTCTGCGTGATGCTTTTAGGTCAGCCTTAGAGTTCAGAGCTTTGTCCCAACTCTGCTCACTGATGAACAGAGAAGATTCTTGTGATTTGGTGGTTTCCAAGAGAAATCCCAGCAAAGTGTGGATGGAGGTGGGGGCAGAGAGAATTGCTTTAGTCCCTCAAAGAGACTGTTTATAAAAGTAGAACACAGTGAGAGCAACTAGGACAGCTTCTTCAAGAAGCACATATTCTTTCTTCCCTTGTAAGAGGCACTTACTCTCCAAAGAAATCTTTTTTTTTTTTCCTTACTGGAAATATTTCACTGCTTTGATTTTATTTTTTAATTCATTGTCTTCAAAGTTTGCTCTTTCAGAATTCATTTGCTTACCATATAATCTATGACTATTTCAGAAGATTGAAATTAGGTTTGTTTTGTGGCTTCTACTTTTAAACCAAGAAGTGGGTTCAGAATTGGTGATGGAAGAGAACTTGAAATAGGATAGCTTATTGGGAACATTGATTTGGGCCCTTTTCTTCTAGTGTTACTTTTTAGCTTATCTCTTTCAGAATATGCCTGATTTCCTTCTCGTGAGATACCACATGTCTAAGGATCCAGTTGTTACTTAATTTTTCTTTGTTTACTGATAAATATGCTGTATGCTTTTGTTCTTTTAAAAAGCAATTTTATTGAGGTATAAAACACTCACAATAAAATACATCCAATTTAAGTATAGAGTTTGAGTTTTGACAAAAGTGTGCACCCGCGTACCTGTTACCACGATCCATATATGGACCATTTCCATCACTTTAAAAAGTACACTCTGGGCCCGTTTCTAAATAGCTCATCCCACCCAGCCCCAGGCAAACACTGATCTGCTTCTGCTTCCAGTCACAATAGATTATATTTGCCTTTTCTAGAACATCCTATCAATAGAATCAAATCCTATGCACTCTTTTGGGTCTGGCCCCTTTGCCTCAGCACCATGTTCTTCCTTGAGGTTCATTATCATGTTGCTTGTGTTGGGGTTTTTGTTTCTTTTATTGCTGAATAGTATTCCAATGTATGGACTTATTAACACACTTCACTTTTCATGGACATCGGGTTGTTTCCAGTTCAGGGAAATTATGAGTAAAGCTGCTATGGATATTTTTCATCAAGTCTTGTTGTGAACAAATGCTGTCATTTCTCTTTGGTAAGTGCCTAGGAGAGGCATTGTTGCATCTCCTGTGATAGGTACACACGGTATTTTTTTGTTTTTTGGTCGTACCATGCAGCTTGCGGGATCTTAGTCCCCCGACCAGAGATTGAACCTGTGCCCCCTGCAGTGGAAGCATGGACCCCTAACCACTTACCGCCAGGGAATTCCCAGTACACACACATTATGATTGTTATGTCATCTTGATGGATCTACCACTTTTATCATGATGAGAAGTCTGTCCTGGTAATAATATATTTGTTCTGACGTCTACTTTGTCTAATATTGTTATAATCACTCGAGCTTTCTTGATATTGGTGTTTGCATGGTATGTCTGTTCTCTGACCTCTGCCTTGTAATTAGACTATTTAGACCATTTACACTTGAATAATTACCAGTTTAGTTGGATTTAAATCTCGTATGTATTATTTGTTTCCTTGTTGCTTTTTTCTTCTCCAGTCTTCTTTTGGATTGAGTATATCCTAGTAAGTTGTCATCACCACTGGCTTATAATAGCTATATAGCTCTTCATTTCATTTATTTTTCTGGTGTTTCCAGGCACCTCGTCTTCCGTGAACTCCTGGTGCCTTTGCCTCGGCAGGACCACCATGGTCTGCTTGGGTCCCCCTCCCAGCACCACATTTCAGAAAGTGCCTCCAGGCGAAGAGCTGACGCAGCCTGGGGTCCTCCTAGCTTGCTTCCCTTCTTTCAGGGACTCTAGCCCCTTCTGTGTCTGAAAACAGTTACTTCATATATTTTGTCCAGTTTTCTGGTTGTTATTGTGGGAGCTTAGGTTCGGCTCTGGTTACCATATTATGTTCTGAAGTGTAATTTTATTTTTGAAATAAAGTATTTGGTTCTTGGCAGGAGAATGTGTTAAATATGTGAAATTGGGACTGCCTGTAAAACCCTAGATGCATAACACCATTGTTATGACTTCACAAAGTGATGTAAAGATGGTGATGATCAGTTTCCGGCTTAGGCATAGCAGCACGTGTAAACCTCAGAAGCAGAAGCTTTGAAAAGTTCTGTATCAGTCCCGTTTGAATGATAACAGCCCATAATCGAGCCCTTAGGTGCTCAGTGTTCTACATACAGATCTTTTTTAAAAAAAATCATCTTACGTGTGTGTTTTTAAAATTATTTATTTATTTATTTTTGGCTGCGTTGAGTCTTCGTTGCTGTGCACGGGTTTTCTCTAGTTGCGGCGAGCGGGGGCTGCTCTTCGTTGTGGTGTGAGGGCTTCTCACTGTGGTAGCTTCTCTTGTTGCAGAGCACGGGCTGTAGCACGCGGGCTTCAGCAGTTGTGGTGCGTGGGCTTCAGTAGTTGTGGCTCACCGGCTCTAGAGCGCAGGCTCAGTAGTTGTAGTGCACGGGCTTAGTTGCTCCGAGGCATGTGGGATCTTCCCGGACCAGGGCTTAAACCCGTGTCCCCTGCATTGACAGGCGGATTCTTAACCACTGTGCCACCAGGGAAGCCCCTGAGGTTTTAATTTAATTTTAATTCATTTAAATTGAAATAGCCCCATGTGGCTAGTGGCTGCCGTATTAGACAGCAAAACTCCAGGTAGCAAGGGAGCAGGGGTAGAAAGACAGCCCTGTGATGGAGCAGTCAGGGGAGCCTCCCAGCAAAAGACTGACCAGCCTCTTGCCTCACTGTGGCAGGGGAAGCCCCAGGCTGGAAATGGCAAATACTTGGCACAGGCACCACTCCGAACCATTCCTGCGCCCATGGCAGACACTGCTAGTCAATCACCACACACTTTCTTGCTAGTTCAGCCATAGCTCAGGATCCTTCTCAATACAACACTCCAGGCAGTCCCCAACTACAGATCAGTAGATGCTAGCATTTGAGAGAAATATTACTGGTCATCCCTAGGCCAGGAGGCCCATCTGGGAGGTCCAGGATCTCACCAGGCTGTAAGGTGGCTGGCAAGGGACATGTGGCCAACCTGAGTCAGTGAGGCAACCACAAATATGGAGAGTGGAGAGGCAATGTGCTGGAGGAGCCAAGATTTTTCTATTTCTTCAAGAAACACTCAGAGCATGATTTAGGGAGAGAGGAAGGGGGTGGGGGGAGAGGTGAAGACTTGTCAAAGCCAGCTGATGTGCAAAGCATTTGGAGATTTTTATTGAGCTGGGTGCAATATTGTGATTTATGAAGAAAAATACATATTTGGTCATTCAGACCAAAAATATATATTTGGCCATCTCCCACGTGGCCCAAACCTTAAAATATTTACATTTTCGCCCTTTTTGGAAAAAAAAAATTTGCGGACCCTTATTCTAGAGAGGGTTCTGAATTGCCCACAAAAGTGGACTTGCTGGATTAAAGGAAATATGCATTGAAAATTTCAGCAGATGCTGCCCTTCATACTTGCACTAGCAGTGTATGAGATTGCCTGTTCCCCAGTATCCTCACCAACACAGAGTAATATCAGACTTTTCCATGTGGCCAATTTGATAGGTGAAAATGGTATTTCACTATCGTTTTAATTGTACTTACCTTATTAGCAGTAAGATTTAGTATTAGGCAGTAGGTATAATAAAATATATATTTGGTCTTTGTCCCTCATTCCTGGCACAAAACTTCTAAACCCCGTGGAATTTCCAGATAGGAGTGTCTTTTGATATTCATAACAAAACCCTTTCAACCACACCTGAGTTTGTGTTAATGAGGTGACTTTTGGAAAGCCCCTAAGGAAGGGGCTGGTTGCCAGGGGAACCAACCAGAATTAGAGGATTGGAACTTTCAGTCTCTTCCACCCTCCCCCCCACCCCCTTGAAGGGGAGAGGGGCTTGAGGTTGAATCAGTTAATCCTGTCTACATAACGAAGCTTCAGTGAAATTAAAAGAATGGAGTTTGGGGCTTCCCTGGTGGCGCAGTGGTTGAGAGTCTGCCTGCCAATGCAGGGGACGCGGGCTCGAGCCCTGGTCTGGGAAGATGCCACATGACACGGAGCAAGTGGGCCCGTGAGCCACAACTGCTGAGCCTGCGCGTCTGGAGCCTGTGCTCCGCAACAAGAGAGGCCGCGATGGTGAGAGACCCGCGCATCGCGATGAAGAGTGGCCCCCGCTTGCCACAACTAGAGAAAGCCCTTGCACAGAAACGAAGACCCAACACAACTAAAATAAATAAATAAATAAATAATTTTTAAAAAAAGTTCTTCAAAATTATTAAAAAAAAAAAAAAAAGAATGGAGTTTGGAGAGCTTCTGGATTGGTGTACCCAGGGAGGTGCCAGGTGGGACAGCATGGAAGCTTTGCACCCCTTTCCCCATACCTTGCCCTGTGCGTCTCTTCCATATGGCTGTTCCTGAGTTAGATCTTTTTATAATAAACTGGTAATCTAGAAAGGAAAAAAAAATATTATATATATATATATATATATATATTTGGTCATCTCATATATAT
This sequence comes from Balaenoptera borealis, assembly GCF_965194805.1. Classification (NCBI taxonomy): domain Eukaryota; kingdom Metazoa; phylum Chordata; class Mammalia; order Artiodactyla; family Balaenopteridae; genus Balaenoptera; species Balaenoptera borealis. Next base: position 292,730 of record NW_028123909.1, on the reverse strand, counting down.
TTGGCTTTCCAAAAGTCACCTCATTAACATAACAAAAGGCACCTTTTTTAAAAAATTAATTTTATTTGAGCGTAGTTCTGCTGTACAGCAAAGTGAATCAGCTATACATATACATATATCCCCTCTTTTTTGGATTTCCTTCCCATTTAGGTCACCACAGAGCATTGAGTAGAGTTCCCTGTGCTATACAGTAGGTTCTCATTAGCCTGGAAGGGCGACGCTGCACTCTCCCCTCCGTTGCCAGGCAGGCTGTGCTTCTGTTACTGCAGCCCAAGGCCCCGAGAGCCTGCTCTGGTTCCTTAGGGGCCCCTGGGAGGGGTGTTTGTCACAGGTCTCTCCGCAAGCCCAGTTCTCTCGACCGTGACTGTCCTCGATTGCGGCGTCTGCTACACGGCCTGGGTCAAAGAGCCTAAAAGTGCGGGGATTGGGACCCAACCTGGTAGGAGGAACTTGAGTCCCGTGATCCCCCTAAGCCCCTGTAACCCTGCGGTGGGCGTGGGTCCCCCTCAAGTCACGCTGCCTCCCACACCCACAGCTTCCTTCTGTCTTTGGCTGAGTCCCCTCTGGTTCCTCAAATGGCCACCAGGTGGGAGCAGAGACCTGCGGTGAGGCTGGGACTGAGGCCTCCTTGAAGATGGGCTAGGAGGGCTCCAGGCAGGGCTGGGGGCCTCTCTCACTGGGGGTCTGGGCTTGCCGGGTGGCTGGGAGCTGGGTGCGTGCCTGGGGGTGCAGGCCTCTTTTGGGGTGAGTGTGCTGTGACTGCGTGGGGTGTAGATGGGCACACCTGTGTGCAGAGGCCTCTGCAGCTGTTGGGTGCGTGTGCCCTTGAGCATGCCCGTGTGCAAGCATGCAGGGGGTACCTGTGTGTGACTGTGGGGCCTGGGTCTGCAGAATCCTCCCTGTTCCCCTGCAGGCCTGAGAAGGCTGACGATTGGGATAGCCTGGCCCTTGAACTTTATGTTTCCAAAGCGGCAGGTGGCTCCGAGGCTCGGACCTCAGGACCCCCTGCCCGCTGCGTTCCCTTAGGCTGTGTCCAGCCAGTGTGGCGGCTTGTCCTACTTTGCCAGGTTTGGGGTCCTGCTGAGCCTTTTTTATTTATTTATTTATTTTAACATCTTTATTGGAGTATACTTGCTTTACAATGGTGTGTTAGTTTCTGCTGTGTAACAAAGTGAATCAGTTATACATATACGTATGTTCCCATATCTCTTCCCTCTTGCATCTCCCTCCCTCCCACCCTCCCTATCCCACCCCTCTAGGTGGTCACAAAGCACCAAGCTGATCTCCCTGTGCTCTGCGGCTGCTTCCCACTAGCTCTCTGTTTGACGTTTGATAGTGTATATATGTCCATGCCACTGTCTCACTTTGTCACATCTTACCCTTCCCCCTCCCCATATCCTCAGGTCCATTCTCTAGTAGGTCTGTGAGCCTTTTGATTTGTGTCAGGATGGGGACTCATTGCTGTTCCTGGGGGCCTCGGGGTAGGAAAGGCCAACAGTGCACTGGGGGTGCTCCTTAGCCCCAGGCTGGGGGTTCGGGGAGGGGGAGGGCCGCCACACCGGAGTTTGTGCCCCTGGTCCTGCCAAGCCACTGGGAGGGTGGATGCTAGCCCACTTGTCACCCGCTTAGCATCCTGGGCTTCCAAGGTCCTCCTCCAGCCAGGCCCGTTTCCCTGCTCCCTTTGGTGCCTTTCTACTGCCCTCACTACCTCCACCGCCCTCTTCCGTTCTCCCTGAAAACCACGCTAAGCAGACATTTGTCAAGGTCACAGTGACCTCCATGCTGCCAAGCCCAGTGGACAATTCTCCGGCCTCCTCTGACTTGACCCTCAGCAGCACTTCAGGGGCTGGTCCTTCCCTCCTCCTGCCATCACTCCCTTCCGCAGCTCAGGAATTCCGCTCTCCTGGTTTTCCTTCTGTCCCGCTGGCCCTCCCTCTCAGCCTCCTTTGCTGGTCCCTGATCTCTCCAAGTCTGGGTGCCCCATCCCTACACCTCTTCTGTCTCCCTCTTTAAACGCCCACTTCCTTGGTGATCTCATCCAAGCTCATGGCTTTCAAATGACTCCCGTTGAGTATAATTTAATTAGTTGGTTTTTTATCATCTGTCTTCTCCCAAAGGAAAGCAAGCTCTACAGGCAGGGCTTTTTTTGTCTTAAGTCAGGTTTATTAAGGTATAATTTACATACAGTTAATGTCACCCTTTTTAGTGTTCACTTCTGTAAGTTTTTGACAAACACGTATAGTTGTGAAACTGTCTCTGCCGTCAATTACAGGACAGTTCCCATCACCCCCAAAAGTTCTCCATACCCTTGTGGTCATCCCCTCCCCCATGTCCCGCCCTGGGCAGCCACTAATCTGTTCTTTTGTCCCTTTTCCCTAGTTGTGCCTTTTCTGAAAAGTCATATAAATGGGATTGTACTGCGTGTAACCTTTGGAATCGGCTTCTTCCACTTATCACAATGCACAGCGCATTTGAGATTCACCCATATTGTTGCAGCTGTGAGCCGTTAGTTCTTTTATTCTATTGTATTTTATTGCACAGCTTTGTTTATCTGTTCGGAGGGGGACCAGTTGTCCTGGTTTCCGTGGGAGGGAATGGTTTTTCTGGGACATGGGACTTTCAGTGCTAAAACCAGGGTGGTTGGTTATCTTAGTTCTTTAGTTGAGGGACATTTGGGTTGTTTCTAGGTTGTTGATGATTTTGAATACCTACTCAATATAACCAGTGACAGAGGGTTTTTTGGTGAACACAAATGTCCATTTCTCTTGGGTAAATACCTAGGAGTGGGGTTGCTCAGTTGTATGACGAGTGTACGTATCACTGTAAAAGAGGCTGCCAAGCTGTTCTCCAGAGTGGCTGTATTGTGTAGCATTGTGGGAGAATTCCACTTGCTCTGCATCTTAACCAGAACTTGGTAGTGTGTCAAAAAAAATTAAAAACCGGTTTTTTAGCCATCTTAATAGTTGTATAATGATATCTCCTCACGGTTGGCAGAGATTTCCTTTATTCGCCTTGAGTAGTGTTGTGCCCCCAGTGCCTGGGTTAGTGCCTGCTATGTAGTAGACACTCAATGAATTTTTTTTTTTTTTTACTGAGTGAATGAATGTATGGATGGATGAATGAATGAAGTCAAAGGGGCTTCCGGTATCTAAATCTGTTATAGCAAATACATAGCACACGTACCGCCAATTCCCCCATGCCCCATTCTGTTTCCATGGCAGACGTCACTCATCAATTGAGCCATTTTATCCACCTGCTTCATTTCAGACAGGTACGATCCAGTCCTTTGTGTAGCAAGTGAGATGAGCCCCATGAGCTAATGCAGCTTTAGTTCAAGCCTCTCATTGGCTGAAGAAGAGGCCAGGCTCAGAGCAGGGTCCAAGGCTGCCCAAGGACTCACAGCGAGCCAGTGGCAGGACTAGATCTCCAGGCTGGGCTCTCCCCAGAAAAATGCACGACGTCTCTGACAAGGCTGGAGTAGGATGGGAGGCATGGACGTGGATCTGGGCCTGAGGCCGGGTTGGAGCATTGTGGAGTGCTCCCTGGGCCCCGGCCGGGTGGGAAGGCTGATGCCGGCGCTCTTCCTGCAGGTGCCCAGGAGCTGCTGGGATGGCCTACCCGCCCACGTTGGCTCCCTGGCCCAGCGGGCGTACTGGGCTCTGCTGAGCCAGCAGAGGGACCAGAGCATCGTGGCCCTGGGCCAGAGCGGTGCTGGCAAGACCACCTGCTGCGAGCAGGTCCTGGAGCACCTGGTGGGGATGGCAGGCAGTGTGGATGGCAGGGTCTCAGGTACAGTGGTCTCCAGGTGACGTGCAGCTGGGACGTGGTGGGGGCGGTGGCGTGGGGGAAGGGAAGGGAGAGTCAGAGGGGGTGCTGGGCGGCTCTTTCTTATATCTGCTCAGCTAGCGTTCACTGAGCACCTGTGTGCAGACCCTGTGCTGGCTTCTGGGCAGGGCCACCCCTAGTCTGTTGGGTACTTTTGTGTGAATTAGAAACAGGTACTCCTTGCCTAAGACACTCACTGCCACATGTGGAACCGTCGTCACGCATTGACATTGTTAGAACCAAACACTTGACCACCACGTTCTGGGCCATCATCCTAATAAGTATACAGGCCTATGGCTATCTGATATAAATGCTGTGCCCTTAGGTGTGGTGTCCTTGTGCAGCGCACAGCCCACTGGACTGTGCAGAGGACCCGATAAGTAAAAACAAAGACAAGGAGGCACTGACAGCCGGAAGGGAGACTCAGCTGCTCATCTGTGCCAGACTCCAGTGCTCTGCACCGCTTGCTGGCCGAGCTGGGGAGGGGAGAGGCGGAGGGAGCACAGAGAAGGGGCCGGGGGGCTTCCTTGAGGAAATGATGTTTGAGCTGGGCATTAAAGAAAGAGTTTCAACATTGTAAATCAACTATACTTCAATAAAAAATAGTGTCAGTTGGTGATAATAATTACAATATTGATGGGGATCGTGGTAAATGCTTGCTGAGGACTTACGCGCCAGGCTCTATTCCAAGCAGGTTAACTTATTTATTATTTAAAACATCCCTATAAGGTAGACATTATTATTATTTGAATTTTATAGATGAGGCCATTAAAACGCAGGGAGGTTAACCAGCTTGCCCAAGGCCACACAGCTCATACATCCTAGCACCGAGATTCAAACACAGACAGTTTGGCTCCAGAGCTGTTACCCCTGGGCCAGTGTCCTCAATGTATTGTTGCCCCTCTGAGGAGCCTTTTTAGTTGTTCTTTCTCCTAATCGTCTCCCACCATGAAAAGTTAATGCCATAGATTCACCATATATTTGTTTATGCAGTGTGTGTGTATGTGTGTATATATATACAGACACACACAGACGTGTGTGTGTGTGTGTGTATCTGTGCTCTATTCTATACATAAGAAAGGAAAACTGCCCCCATCCTCAAGAATCAGTTTCTGCCCTCTTGGGGGCAGTATTCCCCCTGCTGAGAATATATGGCCCAGGCAGTATTGCTTTTCTAATAATAACAAACAATACTAACACCACCACATTTGGAGCATGTTCTGAGCACTTTACATTATTAAAGCTTTTAGTCTTTGTGGCAACCACATGAGGTAAGTAAGTACTATTATTACCGCCATCTTATAGATGGGGTATCTGAGGCACAGGGGGGTTAATTTATTCGCTCCAAATCAGGTGACTAACAACGGGGAGAGGCCATATTCAAGCTTGTTTAACCATTGTACTATCCTGCTTCTCCACTGGGCTTATTCCAATGCTTTATTGATCACCTGTTCTGCACCTGGCCCAGGTTAGAGCCCTGTGAGGAGCTGGGGATACAGCAAGGAGAGGCCCTCCCAGAATGTAGATCTGCTGAAAGTGTGTGTTGGGGGAGTGGAAGTCAGGCTAGGCTGTATCCAGGTGCCTAGCACATAGTGGGTGCTTGTTAAATAGTTATGTTAAAAAGCTTGGGACTGCTGGGCTTTTTGAGCTGGCTGTGATGGGCGTTCCCCGAGAGCAGGTCCAAGAATGTTAATGCTCTGCCCTCCTCCTAGACTCCACCAGGCCCAGGAGGCCCTAGGGCAGCCCTTGTCACTCAGATCGTACCAATCCTAGGTGTGTGTATCTCCCCTTCTGGGCTCACTCTTGCTCACCCCGCGCCCCTGCTTGCAGCACAGGGCCAGCCCAGCAGCGGAAGAGGTGTGGCTTAGAGCTGAGTTGGGGGAGTGGAGGGGCCCCTGCTGGGGCCTGGGGCCAGAATGGGGTCCTGTGAGAGGTGGGGGTGGCAGCACCCGGGCCACGGGTGATGCCCTGTCTGTGCCCCACCAGTGGAGAAGATTCGAGCCACCTTCACTGTCCTCCGGGCCTTTGGCTCCGTGTTCACCGGCCACAGCCGCCGTGCCACCCGGTGCTCCATGGTGATGTCACTGGACTTGAACGCCACAGGCCGAGTCACGGCCGCCCAGCTCCAGGTGAGGCCTCTGGGTGGGAGGGAGAGGGGGCTCTTTAGGGCTGCAGTAGCCTCAGCCCCACTCAGCAGGGCCCACGCCTCCAGCTGGGACCCTGGAATGTGTCTAAATGGTCATCGCTCCCCAGGCCAAGGCCAGCTCCTCCCCACCTCACTCAGTGCCCAGACATCTCCTCCCGGAGCAGGCCAGCTCGTCTGTGCCTCGGAGTATCACAGGGATGAAATATTCATGAGTAGATACATAATTCAGCCACTCATTAGCTGGGTCTTAAAAGCGTAAGCTGAAATTAAACAGGCGCTCGCTGGCCTTCTGCGGCAGCCCGTGTGTGACAGGCACATGGCCTGTTTGTTCCTCTCTCTGAAATCACCTGGCTCCTCCCCTTCCCCCCCCCCACGCCCCCGCCAACATTCTGTTTGAACAGAAAACAGGATTAGGTTATTAGAAGGGTTGTTTGTATGCGGAGCTAGGAGAATACCCAGACTCGCTGGTGCACGATAAATCCCTTTCTGTCCCGGCCCTGAAAGTCTACCGTGCATCACCATGTGGGTCAAGTTATTAAGGGCTTCGGTTGCATAAGAGTGTGTTGGAGGGCGGCTCTGGGTTAATTGTTAGTACCCTTGGATTCCTTCATCGGAATGAGCCCGTTGCATTCGTTGATTGCCTGCGTGGACTCTGAATCAGTGAGACAAAGGCCTGGCACGTTTTGATTTGGAGGCGTCCAGCCAAGTTGGGGCCTGAGGTGCTGCCTCGAAGAGTGGGCCTGGGGGTTGGTGGGGGTGTGCGGGCAGCCTAGCGGGGCCTCGTGCTGACCGGCGCCTGTCCTCTCCCCTGGCAGACGATGCTGTTGGAGAAGAGCCACGTGGCCCGGCAGCTGGAAGGGGAAGGCAATTTCGAGGTTTTCTCCCAGATGCTATCCGGATTGGACCTGGCTCTCAGGTGAGCGACTGGGCTGAGCAGGGACAGCCGAGGGCAGTGAGACAAAGGGCCTCCGCTCTCCAGGGCCCCAGCCCTGCCTCTGCCCAGAGGTGAGAGGCAGTGGAGCCCAGTGGTTAGGAATCTGGCCTCTGATTCTTGCTGCCTGGTACTGCTCCTGGGCTGGGTGAACCTGGCCAGGTGTCACCTGCTCTGAACCTCCGTTTCTTCCTCTGTAAAGTGGAAATAGTACCTTGACTGCTGACCTTACAGGATTAAGTGAGATAATTCACATATGGCTCTTTATACACGCTGGGGGGTGGTGGTGGATGTCTGCTGTGACGGTGACATTTTGGTACAGGTTCTGACAGCAGCGTGGGAGGTGGGCAAGGAACAGCAGACCCCAAATCTTCCAGAAGCTCCTAAACTCTGTGAGAGCCTTGGGTGCACCTGAGGTAGCTCAGGGCGAGGAGGCACCAGGTGGAACAGCAGAGAAGCCACAAGACTCATCTGGGAGGGCCTTCTGGGGGAGGTGGCCCAGGGAGTCATCTCTGCCCCTCGCTGACTCCTGGGAATTCTTGGACATGTGGCTCCCTGTCTCTGAGCCTTGGTTTCCTCATCTGTTGAACGAATGAGTAAGGTTCTATCTAGTGAAGCTCCAGGGAGTGCTCACCCCAGGCGAGGGGTGATAATTTTCAATTTGCCTCTGCGTCCCCCATCATTTGTCTCCTGCCTTCCACCCCCGTCTGAAGGGCAGGCCCAACCTGTCCTGAGCCTCCTGGCTAAGGCCAGAGGGGCACCTTACCCTTTGGAGAGAGGGCAGATTAGGGAGGAAACTCCCAGTTTTCAGAGCAGGGTAACTGAGGAGTAAGGAAGCTTCTGGAAGGCCTTCACTTAAGAAGGGCCCATTGAGGGCAGCAAGTGAGGAATATTCGGGAGGCAGGGCCAGGGCCTGAGGCAGACCCCGGGGCCACCTGGGGCACTCTGTGGAGCCCCGTGCCATGATGCCCACCTGCCCTGCCAGGCCACTGGTGTGGGTGGGTCCTCCCTTACTTCTGGTCCCTTCTCTGTTTCCAGGACAGAACTGTACCTGCACCAGCTGGCAGACAGCAGCTCCTTCGGCATGGGCGTGTGGCCTAAGGTAAAGAGGAGGTCCTTCTGGATGTGAGTGGGTGTCTGTGTCCCCATGGCCAAGATGGGCGGGTCCCCTGTGTGGCTCGTCCCTCTGCCACTGGGGTGAGTAGTTGGCAAGGGCTGGTCACGTGGGGGAGGCAGGGTTGCCTTTATGGGGCCTGGGCTTGTCAGGGAAATGAGTCTTGTGCTAATAAAGGGAACCAGGAGGTGGTTTGTGTAGAGGTAAGGGCGCGGTCTCCGGGACAGGCTGTCTGGGTTCAAACCCCGGCTCTGACACTTACTGGATATGAGACCTCAGGCATGGACCCTAGCCTCTCTGAATGTCTGTGTCCTCTTCGGTAAAATAACAACAGAACGGGCGGGCAGGCTGAGGGGAGGACAGAGCGTGGCACGGCCTGCCCGCCTGGGCCACGGGGAGAAGGTCGGGGTGCCGCCCGCGCCCTCGTTCCGCTGCCTGGCGTCCTTTGTGGAGGGAGGGCTCCCAAGGAGCTCAAAGGCCAGGGAAGGACACACGGGACGGTCCAGAGCCACCCTACCGCTCCAGTGGTGCAGCACCCTCTCTGAATTCCTACTGCCACCAAAACACATCCCTAAGGCCTTTGGGAAGAATTGCTAGGACCCAGGAAGGCGGCCCCTTGCTGTGGTCCAGACTTCAGCAGCTGCCGATGACCAGAGGGAGCCAGCCGGCCGGCCGTGAGCAGGAGGACAGGACACGGGGACAGGGACAGCCACAGCCGGGCTTCCCGCAGCTGTGCCCACCGCCAGAACCAGCTCCAGCCAGTCACAGCCCCCGAGATGCCAAACAGTGACGGGCGAGAGGCCGGCAGGAAACTGACACCCCCTCACTGGAGAGCCTGCCCGGTCAGGGTGCGGGGCACCATCCCCGTCTGAACTCACCCCACAGCTCAGCCGTCTCCCAGTGACCCAGACGCGTCACCACGGCCCCAGGGCTGATCCCCGACCAAGGTCAGAACTCCCCCCAGTGTGACGGCCCCCATGCCACTCCTGTGGTGGAAGGGACGGCAGGCAGAGACCAGGAGTAGAGTCTTTTTTATTAATGGCTGCGTTTTCAAAGAACCGTTTTGTTACCAGGAAAGCTCCCCAGGAAGGGATTGCATTAGTGCAACAAGGGGGAGCCTTGATGCCAGGCTTTCCAGACACTTCCAGGTGGAGACTTTTGGCCTAGGCCGGCCGCCGGGGACTCGGGGGCTGGGAGGACACACGGCCCCTCCCCCGCCCCGACGGGGCGCTAAGGCACCCGGCCCGCCTGGGGGGGCAAAACCCCGTGCCGTCAGCAGGCCGGCGGCTTGCAGCCCTCAACCTGCAGCCCTTTGCTCAGGAGGAAGGCGTCCTGCATGGGGTCACAACCCAGGAAGAGCTTCACCATGCCCTTGGCATCCTCGGAGCCCCCTGGCCTCAGAATGCAGCTTCTGTAGTCCATGGCAACCTGAGGAGAGGGGGCGGGGCTGCAGGAGGGTGGAGCACCCCCTTCACGGAGGGTGTGGGTGTGGCCACCTCTGCTGTGACTCAACAAAGGGCAGGGGAGCAGGGGGTTCTGGGCAGGGCCCTCAGAGCCTGGCAGGCCCAGGCGGGCGGCACAAGCATCTAGGCCCAGGCCAAGGACCTCCGTGTTGGTCTGCACGGCAGGCCGGCCTCTCACCTTGCCACTCAGGACGCCCTCCTGCTTGAAACGAGTGTGTGGACCGTGTCCGCGGAGTACACCTCGCTGCACAGGTAGCCATAGGACTGGGCGTCGTAGCTTCCTGCCAGGTGGCCGAAGGTCGCAGGCAGGTGGGTCCCTGGGACACACGCGGAGAGGCTCCTGCCCGGCCCCCTGGCCGCTCCGTGCCCCTTCCCCAGAGCCCAGAGCTTGGGGCCTCAAAGCAGCCCTGTCTGAGTCCCCTGCCACTAGAGGGAGTATTGGCCCAACACTTCTAGAAAACGGGGACCTTGCGGGCAACTCAGTGGAGGGACACAAATCAATCTTTGCCGACTTTCTGCTGAAGCTCACGAGGGTTCACCCCTAAGCCTCTTACAGGGACAGCTGCCCGAGGCTCCGAGGGATGAGTCAGGGCTCGCCCTCCAGCACGGGGAGAGCGCGGGTTAAAGCGCTCACGAGGGAGTGAACTGCGTCTCCGCACCGACACGCTCGGGCAAACCTCGTCGACGCGTTCCGTCCGGGGTATGAAGCCCTCTCCTGCCTCTTCCAGGCTCTCCAGAAAGCACGTGCAGATACGCCCAGCCCACCCTCGGACTCCGCGGGCCACAGCTGGAGGGACCAGCCCAGGAACCCAGGCAGGAAGAGGCCAGAGGTCAGCGAGCCTCGACCAGAGCCCGTCAGTCGGTCCCCCTTCACACACCACCAGAGGATCCTCTTGACCTGGGCAGTAGCCGCCAACCGACCGCTAAGGTGGGCCCGGCGTGCGCTTGGCTACCTGGCGTGGCTGGGACCCCGAGGATCTCCTGGCAGAGGCGGGCATTGTCCTAGGCCGGGTCCGAGGGCGTCTGCGTGTGCAGGGCCTGGTCCACCTTGGCCAGGACGATCTGGCACAGGTTGAAGAGGCCTGGAGGGCGGGAGGAAGGAGACGGGGGCGCTGGCACTGTGTCCAGGCCGCGCTTTCCAGCCGGGCGGTCCGGGAGCCCCTTTCCTTTCCCTCGGCCCGGCCGCACGGGGGTTGGCCAGCCGGGACTTGATGAGCTTGTCCAGCAGCTCCTGGGGGACGGCGCTGCTCGTGCCCCGCCGAGACTGGCAGCAGCGCCAGGGCTTCACAGGGCGCGGCGCTCCCGGCCCCAGAGCCTACCCTCTGGTTCTCATCCCCGGCTGTCACCAGAGTCGCAGGCAACGTGCCCTTCTTTTCGTTTGTCTTTTTTCCGGCCCTCGACCACGCAAAGGTGTGAAGCCCTGCCACTCGCTGCCACGTGGATGCACCGTGAGAACACGGTGCTCAGCGAGAGAAGTCAGACACAGAAGGACACACAGGGTGTGACCCCACTGAGGGGAAACGTCCAGAACAGGTAGATCCACAGAGTCAGAGTGGGTTCCTGGTTGTCAGGGACAGGGGAGGGGAGGGAATGATAACTAAGGGCGTGAGGGACCTTTTTGGGGTGAGGGAAATGTTCCAGAACAGGGCAGTAGTGACGGCTGCACAGCTCAGTAAAGTGTCCCCACGCGCTCCGGTTGCAGTCTGTGAGAGCATCGCTCTCAGGACGAAGGGCTGACTGCAGGAAGACTGAACGAGCACTGGGTCCTGGGCCCAGACACTCATCTGGGGACCCCCCCCACATTGGGAAGTCACTGGGACTTGCTGAGCCTCCACCGAGACTGGCAGCAGCCCCAGGGCCTCACAGGGCGTGGTGCTCCCGGCCCCAGAGCCTAACCTCTGGTTCTCATCACTCATCACTCACCAGCCTTGCATGCAACGTTCCTTTCTTCTATTTTGTCTTTTTTAAAGGCAACTCTTGAATACCTGTATTTAACATGCAGGGAACCAGTCCTGACTCCTTGATCTGGGACTTCCAGCCTCCAGAGTCTCGAGGACATCCACTTCCGTTGTTTACGCGCCCAGTGCGTGGGGTTTGATGATGGAAACTGACACCGAGGGCGTCTCCTCGTGCGGGGTGACATCAGCGGAAGAATCCCGTGGCGAGGGCCTGCCTGAGGACCACGGGAGAGCCCGGGCCCTCCCCGCCCCCTGCCTTCAGCCCCTCGCCCGCACCCTCGTGGGAGCGGAGCTGGTGCATCGCTTGCCAGAACTCATGGAAGTAGGTCTCCAGCTCATCATGCTGGAACAGGGAGGGCGGGTTGGGCGTAGGCTTGGTGAAGTTGGCCACCATGGCCGCGATGGCAATCTGGCGCCTCCCGTCCTGCTGCAGGCAGCCCGGCTGCAGGCCAAAGCAGGCCATGTGCCCGGACTTCCCTTCCCTGGGGAGGGACGCGGGTGAGGCCCCGCTACCCCCGCTACCACAGAGGAGCCCCGGCCCACGGCCAACAGGTTCCCCCACGCATGCACCGAGGGTAGAGGTCCAGGTAGAACTTGCTGATGGATGACCTTGCCCGAGGCCGCGTCCCGGACCGTGTAGAGCCTCACATCTTCATCTTCGTGACGCATGTTGGCGCCTTCCTCCAGGTCGAAGGTCAGCCCCAGCAGCTCCTGGGCGATGCCCAGCCGCCCGCGCGTGACCACCTGCATGGGGAAGGACTCATTGAGCAGGTACTGGTCCACGTGGTAGCGCGTCTCCTCCCCCTGGTTCATGTAGTAGCGCAGGTCCTAGACGTTGATGGGCCCGTCAAAGTGCAGGCCCCGCCTCTGGCACTCAGCCTTCTTTAGCTCCAGGATCACGGCCGCTCCTGCTCCCCGAGGGGCTTCAGCTTCTGGGCCAGCTCATCTGCGGGCGGAGGGGAGAGGCTCAGCTATGTCCCTGTGGCAGCCGCCCAGCCGCCCCCCACCCCACGCCCCTCGAGGCAGAATGAAGGGTTGGGGAAGGCGACCCCCAAGGGCTGACACAGTGGGGTCTCAGGCAGCACCACGTCCAGTCAAGGTCCACCTGACCCCCGTCCCCACTGGGACTCGGGGAGGCGGGGTTACCTAGGAAAGTGGCCACCACCTGGCTGGTCTTGGCCATGTTCATCTCCAGCACAGAGTCGGCACGCGTGCTGAATCCCAGCAGGCGGGACTTCTGAGCCTACAGCCTTACCAGCTCCCCGAGGATCGCGCAGTTCTCCTGGAACCCAGAGACAGCCAGCGCTGGGGACCGTGGGCCACGCCCTCCCCACAGGCCCCGGGCCAGGTCTCTGTGGGTGGGAGGGCTCTCAGGCCACTGGCGGGCACAGCCAAACCCCCTCCCTCCTCCTCCTGGCCTGGATTTCTAGACACTTTGGTGCTGTCCTAACATGTGGTCTTTATGAACACAGGTCCTTTTGGAACCAGAAACGGCGTGAACCATGATGAGCTCTAAGGCCAAGGGCAGGAAGAAATGTGACCAGGCTCTCCAGGAGCCACCCAGGGGCCTCCCCGGGCTCAACAATACAAACTTGGCTGCCGTGCAGACAGCAGCTCATCCCCACGGCGCCCGAACACCCAGCCCCTGGACGGCGAGAGACCTGTTGCTGCAGGTGGCCCGTGGTTGGCTGGTGAGGCCTGGCCCCAGGCGTACGCCACCTTCTCTGGGGCCACCTCTCTGGGTCTGCGGTGGGGTTCTCCTGGGAGCCCCCAGTCACCACAGGACCAACGTGGCCTGTCTGCAGCCCAAGAAGGTGGGGACACAGGTCTGTCCCCCGTGGACATCACCCGCGAGGCCGAGCAAGCACCAGTGGTGTCTGCGGGGAAGATGAAGGGCTCATGCACAGCCCCCATCTACTGAAGATGCTAAACGGGAGAAGCACAGACTGCAGCCACATGCGGTATGGACCAAACGCAAGTGTCCTTGCAGGAACCGATGTCTGAATGTCGAGGCTGTTCCCGGGCCACAGTGAGAAGGCCCAGGCCCCACGCAAGGCACAGAGAGGGGATGGGGGGAACATCTGCGAATCTGAGCTCATCGGGCATCACCCCAGAAGGAGAGGGAGAGAGCCAGAAGGAGATACGGAGGGAGAGGGAGAGAGAGGGAGGTACAGACGTCTCTCCTTTCCCTGGGGGTTCTCTAGTGCAGCCAAGCCTGAAAACCACTGCATTTCGGGAGATGGGTCCTCGTGGAAAAGTTAAATAGCAGCTCATGGCATTATCGACACATATTAAAATGGCCCCAAATCTTGGGGAGTCAGGGAGGGGAGCTGGCGGCTGCCTCGTAAAGGAGGAGAGATTGGGCGTCAGAGGAGGTGCCTGCCTCCACCACCTCCGCCGCCGCTGCCCCCCCCCCCAGGGCCCCGCAGACTTCATCTCCCAGCTGTGGTCCTGGGCTGGAAGGCAGTGGGGAGGTCAGGCCGTCCCAAGCATCAACGTTGACTTCAGGGCTGATCTGAAAGGCGCCTGGTGTTTGTTGAAGCAGAAAAAAGAGAAAGCAGTGGGCAGAGGATGGGAGGGGGAGGGAGCCCCCATCAGCCCTTCTCCCTGTCTCCCTCTCTGTCTCCCTCCCTCCCTCCCTCCCTCTACCTCCCTGCCTCTCACTCTCCCTCCATCTCTCCCTCTGCCTCTCTCCCTCCCTCTCTCCCTCCCTCTCTCCCTGTCCCTCTTGCCCTGTCCTGTCCCTCTCTCCCTCCCTCCATCCCTGTCTCTCTTTCCCTGTCCCTCTCTCCCTCTCCCTCTATCCGTCCCCCCTCCCTTTCCCCGTTTCCATCTCCCTCTCTGCCTCCCTCTTTCCCTGTCCCTGTTTCCCTGCTCTGCTCTCCCTCTCCCTCTCCCTCTTTCCCTCTCCCTCTCTCCCTGTCCCCCTTTCCCTGTCCCTGTTTCCCTGTTCCGCTCTTCCTATACCTCTTTCCCTCTCCCTCTCTCCCTCTCGTGCTCCCTCTCCCTCTCCCTCCACCTCCTTCCCTCTCCAGAGAGGGAAGGAGGTGGAGGGAGAGGGACAGGGAGCAGGAGAGGGAGGTGGGAGAGGGAGAGAGGGATAGAGGGAGGGAGAGGGACAGGGAGCAGGAGAGGGAGGGGGGAGAGGGAGAGAGGGATAGAGGGAGGGAGGGAAAGACAAAGACATCTCTCCCTCCCTCTATCCCTCTCTCCCTCCCTCTCTCCCTCTCTCCCTCCCTCTCTCCCTCTTCCTCGCTCCCTCTCCTCCCTCTCCCTCCGTCTCTCCATCTCCCTCACTCCCTCCCAGAGACAGAGAGACGAAGAGGCAGAGACAAGGGAGAGGGAGAGAGGGAGAGGGAGAGAGAGGGGGAGAGAGGGAGAGACGGAGAGAGGGAGAGAGAGAGAGGTCTCTTCCTCCCTTTCCCTCTCTCCTCCTTCTCTCCCTCTCTCCCACTCTCCCTCTTCCCTCTCCCTCCCTCCCCCCTCCCTCTCTCCCTCTCCCCCTCTCCCTCGTCTCTCCCTCTCCCTCCATCTCTCCCTCTCTGGGAGGGAGTGAGGGAGAGGGAGAGACAGAGGGAGGGAGAGGGTGAGACAGAGGGAGGGAGAGGGAGGGAGGAAGGGAAAGGGCGAGGGAGGGAGAGGGAAGGAGGACAAGACGTCTCTCCCTCTCCGTCTCCCTCCCCCTCCCTCTCTCCCTCTCCCTCCCTTCCTCTCCCTCTCCCTCTCCTAGAGGGAGGGAGGGAGAGGGAGAGACAGAGGGAGAGGAGAGGGGGAGTCGGAGAAGGAGGTAGGGAGAGGGAGAAGGCGAGAGGGTGCCTGCTTCCCTCTCTGTCTCCCTCCCTCCCTCCCTCCCTCTCCGTGTCCCTGTCTCCCCCCTCTCCCTCTCCCTCTCCCTCTGTCTCTCCCTCTCTGGGAGGGAGAGAGGGAGAGGGAGAAGGAGGGAAAGTGATGGAGGGAGGGAGAGGGAGAGAGGGTGAGGGAGAGAGGGAGAGAAGGAGGAGAGAGGGAGAGGGAGGGAGGAAGAGAGCTCTTCCTCTCTCCCCCCTCTCTCTCCCCCTCCCTCTCCCCCTCTCCCCCTCTCCCTTGTCTTTGCCTCTCCCTCCGTCTCTCCCTCTCTGAGAGGGAGTGAGGGAGACGGAGAGACGGAGGGAGAGGGAAAGGGAGGAGAGGGAGGGAGGCAGAGGGAGGGAGGGAGGGAGAGACGTCTCCTCCCTCCCTCTCCTCCCTCTTCTCCCTCTCCCTCTCCCTCTCCCTCCAACTCTCCCGCTCCCTCCATCTCTCCATCTCCCTCACTCCCTCCCAGAGGGAGAGACGGAGGGAGAGGCAGAGACAGGGGAGAGGGAGAGAGGAAGAGGGAGAGAGGGGGGAGAGAGGGAGAGGGAGAGAGGGGGAGGGAGAGAAGGAGAGGGAAAGAGGAGAGGGAAGAGGGAGAGGAAAGAGGCAGAGGAAAGAGGCAGAGGGAAGAGGGAGAGGAAGAGGGAAGAGGGAGAGAGGAGAGAGGGAGATAGGGAGAGGAAAGAGAGAGGGAGAGGGAGGGAGAGGGAGAGAGGGAGGGAGAGAGGAAGAGACAGAGGGAGAGACAGAGAGGGAGTGGGAAAGAGGTAGAGGGAGAGCGGAACAGGGAAAGAGGTACAGGGAGAGAGGGAGGCAGAGAGGGAGGAGAGGAAGCAGGGAGAAAAGAGAGAAAGAACACACCGTCTACATTTCTGTCAAATGACACCGGGGATCCTTACACAACCAGGAGAAAGTAACACAGGGAGGCTCTTTCTCAGCTGGAACTGGAACTGCAGACGGGGCCAAACACCACCAGGCTGGCCACACGTGTCCAGCCGCCGCTCCAGCCCCGTCAGCCGTGAGTCCGGTCACCAGGGCTCTGAGTGTCTGCTCCAGGGAGCTGGGGTTCACCCTCTCACCCGGGAGGCCGGGCCAAGAGAGCAGGGCCCCGGGCTGGACACATAGGGGAAAACGCATCCCCACAGGACAGCTTGTGCGAGCAGATTCAGCTACCAGATTCTAGAGGCCCGGGACCACCCTGTGGCCCGTGAAACCCAGGAGCCACGAGGGTCTTGCAACGTGATTCCTGTCCGTTGGACTGTAAAGTTTATGTAGGGAATCTTGGAAACAGTGGTAACAAGGCTGAATTGGAACGAGCTTTAGGCTATTATGGACCACTCTGAAGTGTGTGGGGTGCTAAAAACCCTCCCGGCTTCGCTCTCGTTGAATGTGAAGATCCCCGAGATGCAGCCGATGCTGTCCGAGAACTAGATGGGAGAACACTATGTGGCTGCCGAGTAAGAGTGGACCTGTCGAATGGGGAAAAGAGAAGTCGAAATCGTGACCGCCTCCTTCTTGGGGTCGTCGCCCTCGAGATGATTATGGGAGGAGGAGTCCTCCACCTCCCACACATCTCCAAGATGGAGAGCCTTCTCCGTCAGCCAGAGCAGGTCCCTTTCTAGATATAGGAGAAGAGAGAGATCCCTGTCCCAAGAGAGAAATCACAAGCCGTCCCGATCTTTCTCTAGGTCTCCTAGCCGATCTAGGTCAGATGAAAGGAAATAGAAGACCACTTTGCAAGAGGAGTGGTGTACAGGCAATAACTTCATTTGGCAGGAGTATGTACAGAAAATTCAAGTTTTGTTTGAGACTTCCGAAGCTTGGTGCACTTTTTAAATGTTTTAGTTGTTCACATTTGTTTGTCTCTTGGGACAGTGACACATAAAGGTGTCATTCTCTATGGTTTGAAATGGGTCCTGGGAGGCATGTAATATGAAGAATTGTTACCTTACAATGTTCCCTTAAGCAAAATTGAACTTGCTTTGAATTTTTGGTCTTGCCTAGACTGATAATAAAACTCTAACTCCTGCCCACCTAAAGTGTGATGTTTACTATTATGGAAACAACACTGGCAAACATTGAAAAGACTTTCTGTAGCTGGGATATGGTATGCAGCTGTAGTTAAGCAAGCAGTCTTTAAAAGGTGCTGTGAACCCAAGCCAGCAGGTAAAAATGAAAGCCGCACCCTTACCCTAGATTAGAGGTTTAAAAATTCCACTAGTCTTCACACCGGACAAGAGATTGTCCAGGGAGTTTAAAATCTAAGAAGTTTCAAGGAAGTTAGTTTACCTTTGAGTTAGGTCATACGTCCCCTCTGTGATTGCTGTACATGAATACATAGCTCTTTGTAATATTTTTTGGAAATTTGAGATTATCAAGATACCAATGTCCTGCCAGATTAAGAGTATATTGTAGAGCTGAACTTTGAGTTACTGTGCAATTTTTTTTTTCATGCTGTCATTTGTAATATGTTTTGTGAGAATCCTTGGGATTAACGTTTTGGTTGCAAAAGAAAAAAAGAAAAGAAAAGAATCCGCCTGCCAATGCAGGGGACACAGGTTCAAGCCCTGGTCCGGGAAGATCCCAGGTGCCGCAGATCAACTAAGCCCGTGGGCCACAACTACTGAGCCTGCACTCTAGATCCTGGGAGCCAGAACTACTGAGCCCCCGTGCCACAACTACAGAAGCCCACACGCAACGAAGACCCAACGCAGCAAGAAAAAAAAGACAATACTGGCCAGGTGATCAAGGGTAAAATCGTTTGTCATAAGTCCCGTTGATGGTGTGTATCCTTGATGTGACCTGAGGAGAATGGCATTTTTATCTCTGTCTGGGTCTTCCGCCCCAAACCCCATAACTCCAGACCAACCATAAGAAAACATCAGAAAACAAACAGACTAACAAATTGAGGGACAAAACACCTGACCAGTCCTCCTCAAAACTTTCAAGGTATCAAAACCCAGCGACGTCTGAGAAATGTCACAGCCCAGAGGAGACTGGGACAGAAAAAGGATGTTAGGGGAACACTAGGGAAATTCTAATAAAGTGTGGACTTTAGTTAATAACAATGTATCCATCTTGGTTCCTTAGTTGGATAAACATGTCACACTAAGGTACTAATGAGTTGGAAATAGGGGTACTGGGTCAGGGTCCACGGCACTCTGTACACTCTGTACAGATCTTTGCAACTTTTTTGTAACTCTAAGCTCTTGTAAAATTAAGCGAGTACTGAACAGAGCTAAGAATGTTATTTCCCTGATTTGAACATGCCTGAGTTTCTTTTCATGGTCACATTTTTGCTATTTGGATGTGTCTTGGAATCAGTAGCAAAGGAGAGTTGCCAGCCCCTGGGAAGATGTGGGTGGTTCGCAGGTGGCTTGCTCTGGAGCTGAAGACCACGGTGGGAAGTCTGCAGCCTCGGGCTGCACTTAGAAACATGGGAGGGGATGGGCCAGCTCAGTTAGGGATGGAACCTATAAATAAAACTTTTTTCTTTTCCGTTATGGCTTATCACAGGATACTGAATATAGTTCCCTGTGCTAGACAGTAGGACGTTGTAGTTTATCCATCCTATATTTAATAGTTTGCATCTGCTAACCCCAAACTCCCAATCCAACCCTCCCTCACTGTTTCTCCCCCTTGGCAACCACAAGTCTGTTCTCTATGTCTGTGAGTCTGTTTTTGTTTTGTAGACGCGTTCATTTGTGTCGTATTTTAGATTTCACATATAAGTGAGATCATATGATATTTGTCTTTCTCTTCTGACTTACTTCACTTAGTATGATAATCTCTAGGTCCATCCACGTTGCTGCAAATAGCATTATTTCATTCTTTTTATGGCTGAATAATATTCCATTGTATATATGTACCACATCTTCTTTATCCATTCATCCATCAGTGGACATTTAGGTAGCTTCCATGTCTTGGCTACTGTAAATAGTGCTGCAATGAACGTTGGGGTGCATGTATCTTTCTTTCTTTCTTCTTTCCTTCTTCCTTTCTTCCTTTCTTTCTCTCTCTCTCTTTCTCTTTCTTTCTTTCTTTCTTTCTTTCTCTCTATTTCTCTCTTTCTCTCTTTCTTTCTTTCTTTTTTCTTTCTTCTTTTATTGTCACACGGCATGTGAGATCTTAGTTCCCTGACCAGAGATGGAACCCACGCCCCCTGCACTGGAAGCATGGATTCTTAACCACTGGACCACCAGGGAAATGCCAGGGGTGTATGTATAGTTTTGAATTAGAGTTTTCTCCGGATCTATGCCCGGGAGTGGAATTGTGGAACCCTATGGCAGCTGTATCTGTTCCTGCACGCCTCACATCAACCACCTGCACTCCAATCCTTGCTCTCAACGTCATCTTTGGGGAACCCAACCTGCGACAGGGACCTTGACAAGAAGAAATGGCTCAGGGAAAAGCTACCTGCACGGGGAGGAGATAGAGACCATCGCCCCTGGGGTGCGGAGGGGAGAGTGGGTGCAGAGGTTTGTCATTTCACCCCCGATACTCATCTCAGCCCTCGTGGCTGCCCCACTCTAGGTCACCTCGGGATACAGAGGTGACCCGGTTAGAGTCCCTGCCTGTGCAGGAATCGGGGCACCAGCGGGTCTGAATAATATTAGTGCAGGGTCTCCCCCGTGGCACTGGGGTTATTCGGGGCGGGTCATCCTCTGCTGAGGGCCCCTCCTGGGCACTGTGTGGGGTTTAGCAGCATCCCTGGCCTCACCCATTTGATTCCAGGGGCCCTCCCTCCCAGTTGTGACAACCACAGATTTTCCCCACACATCACGGAAGAACTGGGTGAGGCGGGGGCAGGATGGCTCTGGGCGAGGACAGCTGTGTTGAAGCAACCAGCCTGGCCCAGGGCAAGGTCTGCCCCAATCCCGTCAGCGCCTGCATTTAGAACTGCCCCTTTCCTCTCCCACCTCCCCTGCCCTGCAGTGGTCTCCGAGACATCATCCCCATGTAATAAATCACACCTTCTCAGTTTACTGTTTGCTGCCCTCGCTAGAACGTGAGCTCTTTGAGGACAGGGATGCTGTTATGTCCCCAGCACCTAGAAGAGTGTCTGCTGTGTAGTAGATGCTTCATAAATACTTGCTGAATAAAGGAGTTGAATAAAGGGATGAGTGGATGAATGAATGAAGGTTACAATGGAAGGAGGGGGGAGATTCCCTTTCTGGCTCTCGGGGGTTGGGAGATCAAGTGAAAGATCTGTCCTAAATAGGCTGACCAGCCTTCTGGGGTTCCCCGGGACTGAGAGTTTCCCCAGAGTTCCAGCGCTCAAACCTGAGCGGTCCTGGGCAAACTGGGGGCGGGTGTTGGTCACCCTATCTAAACACAGTAACAATTCCAGCTGCAATAGCAATGGCCAATGACCTCTACGGTCTTATTGACCATGCACAGTTCTCTACCTGGCGGGGAAGGGTGGGCCGGGATTGGAATTCTGGTGATCCAGGGCGGGTGAGGGCACACCCCGGGCTTGTGGAGGGGAGTCCAGGAAGGTTCTGGAGGAAGTGACAGTGACACAGGAGGGAGGGAGGAGTCTAAGGAAGAACATCCCACATGACAACCTGTGCCAATGGCCCTGGGCCCAAGGTCACACCTGACCAGGGCTTGCTTTTTTTTTTTTTCTAATTTACTTTTCCCCACATGGATATGCAATTGTCCTAATGCCATTTATTGAAAACTCCTTAATTTCCCCACTTTCTATCATATCAAGTTCTCATATATCTGTTTCTGGACCTTTTTTCTATACCATAGAGCTATACGTCCCATCCTTGCACCACTAGGGCTGTTTCATCACTATAACTTTATTTATTCATTTTGTTTTGGCCGTGCTATGTGGCATGTGGGATCTTATGTCCCTGACCAGGGATCGAACCCGCGTCCCCTGCAGTGGAAGCTCGGAGTCTTAATCACTGGACCTCCAGGGAAGTCCCCAGGGCTTGCTTTGACATCCATGGAATGGTGGCAGGTGGGCACGGGGAGCAGCTGTCTGTGAGCCATCCTGGGTAGAAATGCAGGGTGGAGGGGAGGACAGATGGAGCTGGAGGGGAAGAAGCGGAGGAGGGAGGGAGGAAGGGAGGGAGGCCGGGCGAGAGACAGACAGAGAGTTTCCGGAGACAATAGCTCTGGCCGTGTCCTAGGGCATGAAAGCTGAAAATAGCTCCTAGTGCCGGGAGCCTTGGAGCCGGAGCCTGGGAGCCAGGGTGACTGGCTCTCCTCCCTGGTGTGTGTGTGTTGCGGGGGGGTGGGTGGCTCTGGGCTTCTCAGGCTGGGAATGGGGTGCACAGAGCAGGAACGGAGCAGGGACCCTTCTCTCTGGAACCTCGTGGGCCATCCTCAGCTCACAAAGCTGAGCCACTCCTTGCCCTACGAGTGGGGGGCTTATCCTCCCTGTCCCCTGGATCATACCCCCTCACACACAACTTCCCCGTGTGTGTTCCCAGCAACCAAGAGAATCTGTTTTTAAAAGATTTGGGGGAGGGGGGTAACCATACAAACAAGAGCAGAATGGATACTTTTTCAGGATATGAATGGCTCTGTGTAAGCCCACCCCCAGGGTAACCACAGTCCTGACCTCTAACACTCTTGACGAGTCAGCCTTGGTCTGGGCTTGCGGACCCACGGAAGCTTCCTCATTCCCTCCTTCAGGTCCCGACTCTCCCTCGGCGTCTTTGTGAGAAGCACCCGGGGAAGTGGGACTGCTAGGCTGTACTGCTGCTAGAACTCCACCTGGGCTCCACCAGGCTCCAGCCCCCCGCCCTGTCCACCTAACTGACCCTGAGGCACCTCAACTGGTAGGAGCAGCATCACCTTCCCTCCTGGGACTCGTGATACTTAAGGGAGACACCGAAAGACAAGCCTTTGGCTCCCTGGCTGGCAAAGAGCAGGTACTCAATTGTCATAAGTGTCCGTATCAGTGAGGGTTCTCCAGACAAACAGAATCCATATGGGGTGTGTGTGTATATACACACACACGTACATATGTACAAGCATACAAAAATATACAGCTGTGTACATATGCAGTATGCGTACACACATATACACATATAGTATATACAATACACACATACATATATACACACATATAAAATGCAGTTTGTATATATACAGTATGTATACACACATATACACACAATATAGACAATACACACATACATATACACTATACATACACACATATAAAATGCATAGTTGGTATGTATACAGTATGTACACATACGTATAACATATGCAATATACACACCTAGGTACATATATAGCATATGTATATACACACATACAAAGATATTTAGGTGTGCATATAGACAGTATACATACATACACATATAATATATGCAATACATACACGTACATACATATAGACACACATATACACCTACATATAAAAGCATATAGCATAAAAATATATATGTACTGTATATAGAAATTCATCGTATATATACATACATATATCATATATATAAGATATATACACATACATATATACAATGTGTACACACACACCCCTATATGTAAATATGCGCATGTACATACACATATAAATTCATACGCAAGTGTGTATATAATAGTATATTCATATATACATATAATACCTAGAAACATATTGGGGGGGAGGTGTCACGGTACGTCAAGGGCGGGAGTCGAACCCGCCACCCCAGGCCCCGAGGGGTCTCCCCGGGTCTCCACTTCGGGCCGGTGGGTGTGGCCGGGGGGGCAGCTGAAGACGTGCGTGCGTGCTTGCGTGCGTACGTGCGTGCGTTCGTACGTGCGTACGTGCGTGCGTGGGGGCGGGTCCACGGGGCGGGAGGCGCTCGCCGCGAGTGAGTGGTTCAGCTGGGCCCCGGCTCATTGTGCTTGCCTCACGCCGGCCCCAGTTGGCAGCAGCGCTGGAGGCCCCGGGCCTGTGACCACAAAGAGGGAGCCGGGGGCCGGACGGGAGCAGGCCGGCGGCGGCGGCGGCGCCGGCGCCGGCTGAGGCCCAGGCCAGGCTCCCTCCCCTCAGCCTCCCGCCCGCCCGCCCGCCTGTCCCGCCCCCGCCGGCGGCGCCCCGCCCCTCCCCCAACCGCCAGACTAGCCTGGTGCGGGGGCCGCGCGCGAAAACGTGGGGGAGAAGCTGAGGCTGGAGTCGCCCGTGGTGGCCGAGCCCGCCGTCTACCCATGGCTGCTGCTGGTCTACGTGAGTGCCGCCCGTCCCCTCTTCCCGGACCTCCACCTCTCTTCCCCCACGGCGCGCGCTGAGCCCACCGAGTAACGGAGCGACTCGAGTCGCCAGACCCTCTTTGGAGCCCCCCTTCCCGCCCTGCCTGGTTCTCCGCGGCCGTTTCCAGCCCCCGCGCGCAGGGTGGGCAGAGGGGAGCCGGGGCCGGCCGGGGCCACAGACTCGGCAGCGGGGACCCCGCGCTTCCGAGGGGCGCCCGAGCCGGTCTGCCGTTGGCCCTGTAGGGCTGGGGACCCAGGTCCGCCCCCCCGCCCCCCGGCCTGGACTGCCGGCGGGCTTGCCCTTCCATACTTTATGATCTGACACGTCGGGTTTCTTTTTCCTGGCCAGCTTTACCATTACCTGACCAGCTTTCCCAGCATCCCCTGATAATGTGTTAGATATTCAAGTTTTAGGGCCCGGTCCCAGCCCTATGGAATCAGCAACTCTGGTGGGGCTCAGTGATCTCTGTTACAACAGGCCCTCCAGATGATTTTTATTCACCTTAAAGTTTGAAAATATCTGCATTGTCAGCTGGCCGAAGCGTCCACCAGCAGGTGAAGGGGAGTGGCGCCTGGAAAAGATAGGGACTAGCCAAGGTAAGTACAGTAGCATTTGCCATGGTAGTAATGGAGAATGCCTTTTCTCCACTGGTTGGCACAGACTAGTATCTGGGAGCAGTGGCAGGGTTATTTAGGATGCTTTACATTGCAGTGTAGAGTGACCGCTGTCCTGGTTTGCCAGGGACTTCCCCTGTGTGAGCACTTAAAATCTCATCCTGGCAAACCCCTTAGCCTTGGGTTTGATAAACTTAGGGAATAACATGAAATTTAGGGGAAACATGATCTAGGTTTTGGGCAAGTCACAAGTGCTAATTAAAGCTAAGCAAGTATGGACAACATCTAGCCTTCTTTACCCCTTTGCGGGGAGGTAAATCTTGATTGGGTGAGAGGACTTATTGTTAAGAGATCTTTGTAGAAACATCCCCTTCTGCTTAGTCCGCTGGTTCTCCGTTCTGGCTAGACATTGGCATCGTCTGAGGAGAGTTAAAAGGATTGTATTGGTCTAGCATGACCAACCGTCGGTGTGAGGGTTTTTAAAAAGTGCTTCAGAGGATTCTAATGTGCAGCCAAATTTAGGTGCCACTGCTTAAGCTTTTGAACCGCTGCTACGTATTTTCACCTCATCTTGCTGTGAGAATATCCAACTGTAGTTGAGGTTTGTTGTTTTTCTTTTTCTTTTTTTAACTGTCTTATTATAAGATTTACTGTCTTAAATAAGATTGAATGGACAGAAAATCCTGCTAGTCCATCTGGTATAGCTGGATACCCAGAGTAATATCGTTAAGATATGTACCATTTAAGTATTGTGACTGGCCTTTTAAAAATTAACATATGCATTAAATTAGTATTGATAGTATAGATCTCTTTCGAAGTTGTCATGTTGGGGAGCTATACCTCTAATCTGCTGCCATTGCTAAATATCTGGACACCTCTTACTAGGAATTGCTTTTAAAAATCTTTAGGGATTAAAACCAAGATTGCTGTATTATTTGTACTGGGACCACAAAAACCTCACAGAGTTCCCCCGCTGTACCTTCTACCCCCATCTCTAACCCTTGGCAACTTCTAATCTGTTCTCCATCTCCACAGTTTTGTTATTTTAAGAATAATATGTAAACATAATCATGAATTACTTAATCTTCGGAGATTGGCTTTTAAAAACTTTTCCCTCGGCATCATTCCCTTGAAGTTCATTTCAATTTTTGCATATATTAATAATTTGTTCCTTGTTGTTGCTCGGTAGTATTCTATCATAAGATTTTATCACAATCTGTTTCAACATTCACCCATTGAAAGACATTTGGGGAGTTGCCAGTTTGTGGCTATTAGAAATAAAACTGCTATGAACATTTATGTGTAAGTTTCTGTGGGAACTTCATTAAGTTTTTGTTTCTTTTGGATAAATGCTCAAGAGTACAATTACTGCATTGTAGGGTGAATCTACTTTTAGGATTAAAAGAGACTGTCAAGCTGTTTCTCAGAGTGGCTAAACCATTTTATTTTCCCACCAGTGATGTGATATAATTTTTCTACGTACTCGCTAGCATTTGATGTTGTCACTATACTTTAATTTTAGTTATTCTCTGATATCTCATTATGGTCTTAATTTGCATTTCCCTGATGGCTAACGATGTTGAACATCTTTTCATGTGCTTCTTTGCCATGTGTTTATTCTCTTCCATGAAATGTCTGTTCCTGTCTTCTGCCTATTCTCTAGTTGGATTTTTTTAAGTTGTTTGGAGAGTTCTTTGTATATTATAGATACAAGTCATTTGTCTCCTATGGGATTTTCAAATATGTTTTCCCACTGTGTAATTTGAGTTTTCATCCACTTAAAAGGATCTTCTATGAAGCATTTTTAACTCATTTTGATGAGATCCAATTGATCAGTTTTTGCTTTTATTGATCATACTTTCGGTGTCAAGTCTAAGAATTATTCACCTAGTTGTAGATGCCAAAGATTTTCTCCTATTTTTTTTTTCTAAAAATGTCCTGCTTTTACATTTAAGATTATGATCCACTTTGATTTAATTTTTGTGTAAGATGTGTAAGGTTTAGGTTAAGGTTCATTGTTTGTTTGTTTGTTTTTGTCGAGGGATGTCCAACTGTTTCAGTACCATTTTTTGAAAAGTCTATTCTTCCTTGATAGCTTTTGCACTGCTGTCAAAACCAAGTTAAATGTATTTGTGTCAGTCTATTGCTGGGTTCTCTGTTCCATTCCATTGATCTATGTATCTACCCTCCATCACTACTGCGAAATCTTGAAATTGGGTAGATTAATTCCTCCCATTTTAATCTTCCTTTACAAATTGTTTTAGCTATTCTTCAGCCTCTTCCTACCATATAAATCTTAGAATAAGCTTGTCTATATCCACAAAAACCTTGAGGGCATTTTAAGAGTAATTGTGTTAAGCCTCTTAACTTGGGGAGAATTGACAGCTTTATTATGTTGTGTTTTCTAATCCATGAACAAGGTATGTCTCCCTCTTTGTTTGGGACTTTTAAAATTTTCTTCATCAGCATTTTGTAATTTTCAGTATAGAGGTCCTATAAATGTCTTATTGGGCTTCTATTTAAGTATTTATTTAGGTCAGTTGTAAATGGCATCACATATTTTTATTTAAGCTTCTACACATTTGTTATTAATATATAATTTGATAAAATTGTGTGGATCTTGTACTCTAAAACATTTACAAACTAATATTATTTCTCAAGCTTTATGTGGATTCCTTGGTATTTTCTCCATTTAGATTATCATCTCATCTTCAGATACAGACAGTTTTAGTTTTCCTTATTCAATATAATAGGATATATTACTATTCAACATTCAGGAGGATATATTCCTTCCTATTCAACATAGTAGGAATAGTTCTTTCATCTTTTAAATAAACTTTTTAAAAATTTAACTTTTAAATTTATCTATTTATTTATTTTTGCTTTATTTTCTTACTAGAACCCCCAGTAATATATTTAATAAAAGTGGTGAGAGCAGATATCGGTGCCTTGTTTCTGATCTTACAGAGAAAGCGTTCAGTCTTTCACAGTTAAATATAATGTCGGTATAGGTTGTTTGTAGATCATCTTTATGAGTTTCTGTATGTTCCTTTTCTATTCCTAGTTTGCTTGGAGTTTCTTTTCTTCTTTTTTTTTAAATCATGAATGGGATTGGATTTTGTCAAATGCTTTCTCTGCATTAATGATTAGGATCACATGACTTTTCCCCCTTAATCTATTGGATATGGTAGATTACATTGTTTGATTTTCAAATATTTAACCAACTTTGCATAACTGGAATAAATACCACTTGGTCATGGTATATTATTCTTTTTATATATTTCTGGAGTTAATTTGCTAATATTTGGCTGAAGATTTTTACAGCCAATTTCATAAAAAATACTGGCCTGTAGTTTTCTTCTTTCTATACTATCCCAGTCTGGTTTTGGTATCAAGGTAATACTGGCTTCATAAAATTAATTAGGAACTGTTCCCTCTACTTCTGTTTCTTATCAAGTCATGTAAAATTGGTGTTAATTCTTTAAGTCTTGGGTAAAAGTGAAACATCTAAGCCTGAATATTTCTTTTGGGAGTTTTTAAATGAAAAATCAGTGTTTCTCATAGTTACAGGAAAATTGAGATTGTCTCTTTCATCTTGGCTGAGTTTTGGTAGTTCTGGGTGTAGACGCATTGGTCCATTTCATCCACATTTTTGAATTTATAGTGTAGACTTGTTCATAATAACTTGTCCCTTATTAACCTGCAGGATATGTCATGGTATCCTTGGTTGCATTTCTGATATCTGTGATTTGTGCCATCTCTCTTTTTATCTTGATCAGTCTTGCTACATCTTTCTTGATGAGATTGTTTATTTTGAAGAACCAGCCTTTTGTTTCATTGATTTCCTCCCCCCCCCCCCCATTTTCCTGTTTTCAGTTTCATGGATTTTTGTTTCATCTTTATTATTTCCTTCTTTCTGCTTGTTTAGTGTTTTTTCCTCTTCCGTTTTTACTATTTTAATATAGAAAATTAGACTATTTCTTTGAAATATTTTCTTTCCCAATTTAGTGCTATAGACTTCCCTTTCAGCATTGCTTTCACTTCATTCCACAAATGTTGATCTGTTATATCTCCATTTTCTTTTATTCTATGCATTTAAAAATTTTTCCTTGACTTTTTACCCATGAGTTATTTGGAATTGTGATGTTTAGTTTTCATGTGATTGAAGATTTTCCTGTTGTCTTTCTGTTATTGATTTCTAGTCTGGTTCCATTATGGCTAGAGAATATACTCTCTATGATTTTAATTCTTTTAAATCTGCTAATGTTTTTTTTTATCACCCAGTGTATGGTATATGAGTGAATGTTCCATGGACACTTGAATATGTATTCTGCTTTTATTGAGTGTGTTCTTTAAATGTCAGTTATATCCTGTTGATTGATGATGTTTTCAGTTCTTCCATACCCTTGCTGATTTTTCTCTCTGGGAGTTCTATAAATTGCTGTGTTGAAGTCTCAAATAATAATTGTGGATTTGAAATTCTCTCCTTTTACCTTTTTCAGTGTTTGCTTCATGTGTTTTGAAGTTCTGTTGTTTGGTGCACACACATTTAGTATCACTAGGTCATCTAGGTGGATTATTCCTGTTATCTTTATGTAATGACCCTCTTTGCCCCTAATAATTTCCTTTGCTCTGAAATCTACTTTATCTGATATTAATATAGCCATTCCTGCTTTTTCTGATGAATGTTCACATGATATACCTTTTTCATCCTTTTACTTTGAACTACCTATATCATGATGTTTAAAGTAAGCTTCTTATAGACAGTATAGAGTTGGATCATGCTTGTGATTTTTTCATCTACTCTTCCAATCTCTGTCTTTGACTTGGTTATTTAGATCATTTACAGTTAATGTAATTATTGCTATGTTAAAGATTAGGTCTACCATTTTATTTTTTGTTTTGTCTTTTACCTTAGTTTCTCAATCCTGTGTTTCTCTTATTTTGCCTTCTTGTGGGTTACTTAAACATTTTTTGGTAAGTCCATTTTAATCTAATTTATTTATAATCATTTGTGTATACTGTTTGTATAGTTTTCTTAGTGGTTGCTTTTGGCATTACACTATACATATGTAACTTATCATAGCCTACTGGAATCTGTCTTTTATTACTTCAAGTGAAGTTTCAAAATTTTACTTCCATTTAGGTCTCTTAATAGTCCCCAGTTTTAAAGTATGATTTTCTGTAGTATTTCCTTTATATACATTGAGAACCACATCAGATGGTGTCATAATTTTTGCTTTGACCATCATAGGGAATTTAAGAAACTCATGAGGCTAATGATAGTCTCTTATATTTATCCCACTTGTTTTCACCCATTCCATTGTTCCCCTTTTCTTTCTGAAGTTGCCAGTCTTCTGTTATTGTTTTTTATGTTTTCATAACAGTAGGTGATATCTGGGCTTTCCAGTGCCATTGGATATGAGTTTCAGGAAACACTGAGCCTGGCTCACTTAATGCTACTGAGTTGGAGGGTTTGTATACGTTGGGCCTGTTGGCACAGCAGATGCTAGCAGATTAGACTAATGCTGATGGGACTAGTGCCACAGGAGGATGCATTCCCATTCAGGCTACGCTGCTGCTACAGTAGATCAAATCCCCCTCTACCCCAAGTGTGGGGCAGTGACCTGCTGCTGTCACTGCTTCTTTATTAGGCTGCTTTCGCCTCAGGTGTGTGGTGGGATCCCTTGGAAGCTGCTGCTGCTGTGAATCACAGGGTTAAATTCATTTTAGAAATACTTAAATATAAATATATAGCCTGGCTCTTGTAGGACGTCTGTATTTGTTTTTTATTGCTTTCATACGAATTACCGCAAATTGAGTGACTCAAAACATCGTAAATTTATTACCTTACAAGTCTGACATTGGTCTCAGTTGAGTAAAGTAAAAGTGTTGGCAGGATCGACAGATGAATGGATAAAGCTGTGGCACATATATACAATGGACTATTACTCAGCCATAAAAAGAAATGAAATTGAGTTATTTGTAGTGAGGTGGATTGACCTAGAGACTGTCATACAGAGTGAAGTAAGTCAGAAAGAGAAAAACAAATACCGTATGCTAACACATATATATGGAATCTAAAAAAAAAGAAAAAAATGGTTATGAAGAACCTAGGGGCAGGACAGGAATAAAGACTCAGCCATAGAGAATGGACTTGAGGACACAGGGAGGGGGAAGGGTAATCTGGGGTGAAGTCAGAGAGTGGCATGGACATATATACACTACCAAATGTAAACTAGATAGCTAGTGGGAAGCAGCCACAAAGCACAGGGAGTGGAATCCTGCAGTGTTTGCTGATGGTCATTTGACTGGTGTGAGCTGAAACCTTTTTGACGTTGGATTTGCATGTGGCTAATAATTCCTTATACTGAGCTTTAGGCATGTCCTTTTTTTTCTTTTCCTTTTTTTTTTAAAGAGTGACTACAACTTCCCTCTTCATATTGACGTCTTGAAAAATTTGTCATGTGTTGAATTTCCTTGCCTATTCCCTACCCCAGGGCATTTTTTGAGGGCAGGCGTCATTTACAGCCCAGCAGTCCTTGTGACTATTAAGCTACCATTAGCACTGGGTTTAAAGCTGCTGTTGTGGGAAAGAGCCACAAGGTGGCAGCATTATTTCGTTCTCAACTCTTGTTACTAGGGCAACAGAGTCTTCCTGGAGGTAGCGTTCCAAGGTTGTAAATTAGAGTGGAATGTGCTGGGACAAGCCCCCAGAAGTTTATGTCTCCTTACTTATGTTTGCTTTTTAAATTTAATTTCTATTTCTTATCGGAGTAAATTTGATTAGAGTGTTGTGATTGTTTGGCTGTACAGAATCTGCTCAATGATTCATGCATATGTCTGTTCATCTTCGGATCCTGTTACCATGTATGTTATTACAGAATGTTGAGTAGACCTCCCTTGGTATTTGGTAGGTGTTTTGTCATTATATATTTTCTATGTATTAGTGATTATATAATTCATATAGTTTATATGTTATATGTTTATATACATTTAACATACATTAATCTATGTATGTTAGCCCCTTAGTCCTAAATTATCCATCCTCCCACCTTTCATTTTGGTTAACCATTAGTTTGTTTTATAAGTCTGTGAGTGTCTTTTTCTGTGGAAATATGTTCATTGGTAACAATCTTAGGATAACATGTATAAATGATATCATAGGATATTTGTCATTCCCTTTTGACTGACTTAACCTAATATGATTATTTCTAGGCTCATCTGTAGTCCTGTAAACGGCATTGTTCATTTTTTTCCCGAGGCTACTATTCCATTCGGTACGTATACCACTTCTTCTTTGTCCATTTATCTGTTGATGGGCATTTTGTTTGCTTCCATGTCTTGCCTATTGTAAATACTGCTGCAATACACGATTTTCCATCCCGTGTCTTTTGGATTCTGGCTTTCACAGGTGACAGGCCCAATAGTGGGCCTTCCAGATCATATGGTGACTCACTTTTTACCTTTAAACACACTGCCATTCTGTTCCTATTATTGGCTGTTACCAGTTTACATCCCACTTAGACCGAGAGGTTATGCTGTTCTCCACAACTTCTTCAACATCTATTGTTTGTTGACTTTTTGCTGATGGTCATTCTGACTGGTGTGAGGTGATACCTTTGTGTAGATTGGGTTTCCATGCGTCTGAGAATTCCTGATGTTTTGCGTTTATCAATGTCCTTTTCATTTTTTTTTAAAGATTGAGCTAAACTTACAACTTCTAATTGCCTTCTTGAAAAATTTGCCGCGTTTGGATTTTTTGGCCATTCCCTGCCCCAGGATATTTTTTGAGGGCATGAGTCATTTACAGCCCTGCAGTCCTTGTGAATATTAGTGACCATTAGCAGTAGATTTGAGCTGCTGTTTGAGGAAACGGCCTTAGGGTGGGAAGACTTCTACGTTGCCAACTCTGCTTGCTAGGGAAACAGAACCTTGCTGCAAGTTGTGCTTTTAGGTTGCAGATTAGAGTGGAATGTGCCAGGACAAACCCCCATAAGTTTTAGCCTCCTTAATTCTTGTCTGTGTCTTTAAGTTGTAGTTTTTATCAGAGCAAACTTGATTGAAAAATGTCTTTTTTTCTAGGTGTACAGAATCTTGTTCATTTACACATATACATATATCTATTGATCTTTGGGTTCTTTTCCATGTAGGTTATTACAGAGTGTTGAGTAGACCACTCTTGGTATTCCATAGGTCTTTGGGGATTATATATTTTATACGTATTAGTATATGTGTGTTAACCCCAATATCCTAATTTATCCATTCCTCACACCTTTTCTTTGGCTTAACCATAAGTTTGTCTTCTCAATCTGAGATTGCCTTTCTCTGTGGAAATATGTTCATTTTTATGAATTTTCAGATAACATAAGTGATATCAAAAGGCATTTGTCTTTCGCATTCTGATTTACTTCACGTTGTGTGATTATCTCTAGGCTCATGTGTGGTGCTGCATATGCCATTCTTTTACTTTTTTTCGTGACTTATATTCCATTCTGTCTATATACCACTTCTTCTTTGTCCATTCATCTGTTTATGGACCTTTTTTTTGCTTCCATATCTTGGCTATTTCAATATTGCTGCAGTGCACATTTGCCTGCCTCTGTCTTTCCGATTCTGGTGGCCTTAGGTTATAGGCCCAAAAGGTGCCCTGCCGCATCATATGGTAGCTGAATTTTTACCTTTTAAAGCAGCTCCATTCAGTTTGTGTTAGTGCTGTTACCACTTTACATCCCACCAGCAGCTAGAAGGTACACAGTTCTCTACAAGCCCTTCAGCATTTATAGTTTGTAGACTTTTTGCTGATGGTCATTTGACTGGTGTGAGCTGAAACCTTTTTGGACGTTGGATTTGCATATGGCTGAGAATTCCTTATAGTGAACTTTAGGCATGTCCTTTTTTTTCTTTTCCTTTTTTTTTTAAAGAGTGACTACACCTTCCCTCTTCATATTGAGTTCTTGAAAAATTTGTCATGTGTTGAATTTCCTTGCCTATGCCCTACCCCAGGGCATTTTTTGAGGGCAGGCGTCATTTACAGTTTTTTTTTAAATTTAATTTATTTTATTTTTTATTTTATTTTATTTTTGGCTGTGTTGGGTCTTCATTGCTGCGCACTGGCTTCCTCTAGTTGCGGTGAGCGGGGGCTACTCTTTGTTACAGTGCGCAGGCCTCTCATTGTGGTGGCTTCTCTTATTGTGGAGCACGGGCTCTAGGGTGCGCGGGCTTCAGTAGTTGTGGCACGCGGGCTCAGTAGTTGTGGCGCACGGGCTTAGTTGCTCCGCGGCATGTGGGATCTTCCGGGACCAGGGCTCGAACCCGTGTCCCCTGCGTTGGCAGGCGGATTCGTAACCACTGCGCCACCAGGGAAGGCCAAGAAGGTGTTTTTTAACGTGTAATTTGAGCAAGTGGTTCCGTGTTATTAACATGCCCGGGGCGGGGTGGGGGGTCGGTGTGACAGGGCTGCCCTCCTCTGCAGGTCTAGTTCCAGTCTCTGAAAGGCATTGAGGATTCTGTTTGAGGATTCTGTCTTCCTTTGTGTTTTCTGCTCCCCACGCTCCCTCCTGTAACCCCTTTCTGCCATCCCCACTCCCCCCACCCCCCCAGTCACACGTTGCAAACCCCAGACCCGTTTTTTCCGTTGTGATTAAACCGTCACCTGAAGCCGCCTCCAGGAGCCTCTGATCTGAACCCCCTAGTGGCATTAACGTGGCCCTCGTGCTATTAACTTCAGCCTCACAGACTTTCCCCGCTGAGAACAGCTTTGCTGGGCACTGAGGGTCTGTGACTTTTATCTCAG
This sequence comes from Balaenoptera borealis, assembly GCF_965194805.1. Classification (NCBI taxonomy): domain Eukaryota; kingdom Metazoa; phylum Chordata; class Mammalia; order Artiodactyla; family Balaenopteridae; genus Balaenoptera; species Balaenoptera borealis. The sequence goes on along the minus strand of NW_028123909.1, from coordinate 258,846 downwards.
TTAGGCCGTTAAAAAACTGAAACATGGTTTAGATAAATAAATAACTCCTCCTTCCCTTCCTCCTGACTCTGAGCTTGGAGCTGGTGAGCTGTCTGGGGAGAAGGTCACGGGATGGGGGCTGGGGGATGGGGAGAGAGGACAAGGTAACCGTGCCTGACACGGATCTGTAACTACACGTGGACAGAGCTCTATACTGAACGTGTCTGGTCCCTCCTTTGCTCCGAGGCGTTCCCGTTTTCTGGTTGGTGTGAGGGGTGGGGCAGAGTGGAAGGTGGACCAAGGTTGCAGTAGCTTTGTCTGACTCTAGGTCTGTGACATCCCCCTTCAAGCACATCCCTCTTCCCCACTGTCTCCCCATCTCTTCCCTCCGCCCCTTTCCGTGACTGTCTCCGTGTGTTTCCACCTTGTTGCTTTTCTGTGGTCCCTCTGTTTCTCTTTCACCCTCTACCTGTCTCCGCCTTTTGTCTCCTTCCGAACCTTCCAGCATCCCCTGTGCTGCGGTTGGCGCATGGTTTGGGGGATCGCCCTCCAACGCGGGCTGCAGGCGACTTGTCAGACTGCTTTGTGAAACCAAAAAATGTAGAAATCTTTCATTTCCTTGGCCTCTGAGGCTTCGCTGGGGTGGCGGGCAATTGGCAGGCCTGTCGGCTACACCCCACACTGGTCGTTGTTTCATATTCTTAGCTATAAAAGTGGGGATACAAATGGTACCTGCTTCATAAGGCCGTAGTGAGGATCCAGCAGGAAGTGGATGCGAAGCCCTGAGCACAGTGATTGATTCTCAGCAGATGCTCAATGAATGAAATCTCTTAAATGAAATCGTTTATTATAAAAATGTTTAGTCCGGGGTAAAAGTGGACCAGAACAATGAGCCCCCATGCATATACATCAGCCAGATTCGGTATGTTTCAACATTTTGTGTACCTGCTTTGTCCATCCCCTCTTCTTGTGGTTGCCGGAATATTTTAAAGCAATTAGCAAACCCCTCGTAGCATTTCAGCCCTATGTGCGTCTCTAAAAAACCTGAATGTTTTCTCATACAACCTTAAGACCTTTATGCCAACCAATGAAAATGATGATTCTTACTTTAATACTGAGTCCATATTCAGGTTTTTCTGATTAACTTTAAAATGTCCTTTTACTCTTGTGTTTTTTGAATCAGGATCCAAATATTGTTCTTGTATTGTAATTGGTAATAACATCCCATTAATCCAGAACAGCCCCCCACCCCACCCCCACCCCCACCCCCAGGTAATTGACGTATTGAAGAAACTGGGCCGGCTGTAGAGTGTTCCACATTCTGGATTTCTCTGTTTGCTTTTTCATGGTGTCATTTAAATTGCACTTCTGCTTCCTAAATTTCCTATGAGCTGAAAGCCAGCTCCAACAGCTGGATTAGCGTGTTAGGTTCGGACTTTGTAGCAAGAGGCACATGACACGTAGGGGCCGCTCTGCCGTCCGTCACTTCTCTAAAGTGGGCTCAGGTGCGCTCAGCTCTCCGGCTCCTCACTCAGCTGTCATCTGCCATTCGTTTCATTTTCACTGACGATCTCTGCATAAATCGATTATTTTATTAGGAAGTTAGGAAGCGGTGAGTTTGCTAATCATGCCATTCCTTCCACGTTGACTGCTTTTTACTCATCCACTTGCGCTATATATTTGCCTGTAAAGACAGTCAGGTGCGGTTGGCAGATTTCTGCGACGTCTCCCGTGACTTTTAAAAGCCTCCAGGGGTTACTCCCAGGGGTAACCCGCTGAAAGAGATTTTGCAGATATAATTAAGGTTGTGTTCTGGGTGGGTTGAATTTGCTCACACCAGCCCTTTAAAAGCAGAGAATGTCCTCAGGCCGGCAGCAGAAGTCAGAGAGATTGAAGCAGGAGAAAGGTGGGACGCACCCTTGGCAACTTTGCAGGTGGAGGGGGCCCCATGAGAAGGATTGTGAGTGTGTCGAGGAGCTGAGGGTGACCCCTCCTCCTTGGCAGGCAGCAAGGGAACGGGGACCTCAGTCCTACAGCCCTCGGAACTGCATTCTGCCAACAGCATGAATGAGTTTGGGAGCAGATTCCTCCCTGGAGCCTCTAGATAAGAACCCAGGTTGCCAGCACCTTGATTCTGGCTTTGTGAGCCCCTAGGCAGAAAACCCAGCAGAGCCAGCCAGGACTTCTGACCTCCAGAACTGGGAGGTATTTATTAGTGGTGTTTTTAAGTCACTGAGTTTGTGGATATTTGTTACACAGCAATAGAAGACTAATAGAGCAGGATCAATGCTTAACTTCTTTGTTTTTAATTGCCGGTTTCCAGAATAAAAAAGGTTAAGTAAATGACAGCTGCCTTTATCTTCCTCATCCTAACATAGAAACCATACGTCTTAACGGACACCAATGAAGTGGATTCCTAATTTGCTGTCAGTAAAACTTACTCATTTAGAGATTGACAAGTGTCCTGGGTTTGGCTCATTGAAAGAATGGTTTTAAAGGGATACTGGTTATCAAATAGACAGTAAAATCAATTTGTCGGTTAAAATCAATTTGTATGGTTAAGATGTTTTGCTACCATTTTCTTCTGTGATATACTGAAATAATTTCATCATATGCAAGTGGGGCACATAACATTTGATAAATTCCATCTGTCTGTTGACAATCTACTCACTTCTCTGACTGCATACCCTCTCCTGTTAGAGAAGGATGTTTCCGATTATAAGGAGACTCCAAAATAGATGCTTAATTCATAAAGTATGCAAATGTTACTCTCATATATAAAGAACATCATGGTTAAAGTACTATGACGTCACATCATTATTGCCATGGAAGACATTTCATTTTCTCACACTGACTTCAGAGCTTAATCCAGAGTCTGAATATTGATCTTTTTGAATTCGTGTGAGAATTGGTGTCTTTGAAACATGGTTTTGGTCAAAACAAAATTTTGCAACTTTTACTCTTTGAAAAACAGCTTTATCGAGGCATGATATTACATGTTATAAAATTCACTCACTATGAGTGTAAATTTGATGAGTTTTAGTAAACTCTGAGTTGTGCAGCCAGCACCACAGTCTAATTTTAAAACATTTCCATGTGTCAAAGAGACCCCCTGTGCCCACTTGTAGTCACTTCCTGCTCCCATCCCCAGGCAACCAATAATCTGCTTTCTGTCTCTATAGTAATTTTCCTTTTCTGAACATTTCATATGAGTGGAATCTTACAGGTTGTAGACTGTTTGTCTTTTGCACATGGCTTCTTTCATTTAACACCAGGTTTTGGAGGTTGATCCACGTTGTGTGTTCCGGTCTCTCGTTCCCTTTTGTTGCTGAATAATATTCCATTACGTGGATAGACCACATTTTGTTTATCCCTTCGCCAGTTGATGGACATTTGAATTATTCCCACTTTTGGTCTATTACAAACGATGCTGCTGTGTTCACATTCACGTACAAGTGTGGATGTATGTTTTCATTTCTCCTGGGTATGTAACTAGGAGTGGAATTGCTGGGCTGTATGGTGAATTCATGTTTAACTTTCTAAGGAATCACTAGTTGCTTTCTAAATTATACTACATTTACATTCTCACCATCATTTTATGAGAGTTCCAGGTTTGCCATAGCCTCATCAACACTTGCTGTTGTCTTTGATTCTAGCCTTCCTAGTGGGTGTGAAGTGGTGCTTCATTGGGGTCTTGATTTGCATTTCCCTAACAGTTAGTGATATTGGACATGTTTGTGGTGATTAGCCATTCTTATATCTTCTTTGGTGAAATATCTATTTAAATCTTATGCCCATTTAAAAAATTGATTGTCTTTATTTATGTTATTTATCATGTGTATAATTCACAAATACTTCCTCCCAGTCAGTGGCTTCTTTTTCATTTTCTTCATAGTGACTTTTGAAGTACAGAAGGTTTTAATTTTGAAGTCCAGTTTACAACTTTTTGGAATGAATTTTAGTGTCTTATCTAAGAACTTTTTGCCTAACTGAATTCCCCAAAGATTTTTTTCTCTTTTTCTTCTAGAAGTGTTTTAGCATTTTAGCTCTTAGGTCTTTGTTTGATTTTTGAGTTGTCATGTATAACGTGAGGTAAGGGTCTAAATTCATCTTTTTTTGCATGTGGCTATCTAGTTGTCTGAAAAATGTTTGTTTTTTTGTTTGAAGATAAAAACGTTTTCTTCCCCCGTTGGATTGTCTTGGCACCTTTGTTGAAAATTGATTGACCATAAACTTAAGGACTTATTTCTGGACTCTTAGTTTTGTTCTGTGGATGTATATGTCTGTCCTTATGCTGGTCCCACAGTGTCTTGATTACTGTAGCTTTATAGTAAGTTTTGAAATCAGGAAATAAAAATCTTCTCACTTTATTCTTTTCTTTCTTTTTTTTTTCAAACTTGTTTTTGGCTCTTCTGGATCCTTTGCATTTCCATATGAATTTTAGCATCAGTTTTTCAATTTCTGCCCCCCCTCAAAAAAAAGCCTACTCAGATTTTGGTAGGGATTTTGTTGAATGTATAGATTTGGAGACAACTGTCATTTTAACAACATTAAGTCTTCCAATCCATGAATGAAATGTCTCTACAGTTGTTTACGTCGTCCCTAATTTCTCTCAGCAGTGCTTTGTAGTTTTCAGTCTTATGTGTCTTCTTAAATTTATTCACAAATATTTTAATGTTTTTGATGCTATTATGGATGAAATTGTTTCTTTAATTTCATTTTTGGTTGTTCATTGCTAGTACATGGAAATAGAATTGGATTTTGTATGGTGATCTTGTATCCTACAATCTTGCTGAACTAATTTATTAGTTCTAGTAGATTTGTGTATGTGTGTATGTGTGTGAGTTCTTCAGGATTTTCTACATGTAAGATCCTGTCTCTGAATAAAAACAAATGTACTCCTTTCTTTCCAGACTGGTGCCTTTTCTTTTCGATTTTTCCTTTTCACTTTAATTTCTTAAATATTTATTAACGTTGGTCTCAAACATATTTAGCATGCTTTCAAAGAACATTCGGGTTGAAAGAATGCATAAATTATATTTGGCGTTTGGGGCTAAGGCATAAGAAATATACTTGCCATGGACTTTGAAAAAAAAATGTATGTTTCATTATAAAAAGGATACATTGGAAAGACAGAAATTGCTACCTTACAAAGTTCTTTTTTTTAAATTATTATTTATTTATTTATTTATTTATTTAGTTTTGGCTGTGTTGGGTCTTCGTTTCTGTGCGAGGGCTTCCTCTAGCTGCGGCAAGTGGGGGCCACTCTTCATCGCGGTGCGTGGGCCTCACTATCGTGGCCTTTCGTTGCGGAGCACAGGCTCCAGACGCGCAGGCTCAGTAGTTGTGGCTCACGGGCCTAGTTGCTCCGCGGCATGTGGGATCTTCCCAGACCAGGGCTCGAACCCGTGTCCCCTGCATTGGCAGGCAGATTCTCAACCACTGCGCCACCAGGGAAGCCCTGGGTTTTTTTTTAATTGAAGTATAGTTGATAGAATGTTGTGTTAGTTTCAGGTGTACAGCAAAGTGATTCAGCTATACATATATGTATTGTTTTTCAGATTCTTTTCCATTATAGGTTATTACAAGATACTGAATGTAGTTCCCTGTGCCATACAGTAGGTCCTTGTGTTTATCTATTTTATATATAATGGTGTGTATCTGTTAATCCCAAACTCCTAATTTATCCCTCCCCACGTTTCTCCTTCGGTAGCCATAAGTTTGTTTTCTATGTCTGTGAGTCTATTTCTGTTTTGTAAATCAGTTCATTTGTATCATTTTTTTTAGATTCCATGTATAAGTGATACCATGTAATATTTGTCTTTCTCTGTCTGACTCACTTCACTTAGTATGATCATCTCTAGGTCCGTCCATGTTGCTGCAAATGGCATTATTTCATTCTTTTTTATGGCTGCATAATATACCATTGTGTATATATTGATATATACCACATCATCTTTATCCATTCATCTGTGGACGGACATTTAGGCTGCTTCCATGTCTTGGCTATTGTAAGTAGTGCTGGAGTTTGTTTTTTAAAAAAGCATATAAACTATACAATTCCTAGTTAATATATCATGATACTAAAATCCAGAATTTGGGGGCAGTGCACAGGTCTCTGCTTTATGTGCTTTGTTGAATGAGACATTGAGAATCTAATATATATTAAGTGCTCCACTGGAAATGTCTTATTAAACAAAACAGCACATAGGGGAGACTAGAACAGCGTCAGGCCACAGAGGACTTTCCACCTGCCACCAGCTCACTCTGCAAAAGGATGGATGTGAAACCCACAGACCTCTGGCATGCCAGTATCAGACAGCTGTAAGGAGTGTTTACTACTGCCCAGAAGTCTCCGAAATTCTTGGAAGGGGCTACTGGTGATGTTTCAGAGCCATGAGTTTAGATCCCACGGCAAGTGTGGGGAAACCACTCTTAGCCAAAAGGAAAGTCTAGCCAATCAGCCAACATCTGCAACTGACTCAACTTTGTAGCTGTCTCGTTGCCTGGGTCCACATAATTAAGGGAAAATGCTACATGCTCTAGCAATATTAGCAAAGCTGGGGTCTTAATATATATTCCTAGAGAGTTCTAAGGACCCAGGAAACATCACCTCTACTGGAAAAGTTGACCGTCAGCTTTTTGAACTGACAGTAGAGGGATGATTGGGCGGGTTTAGGACTTTAGGAGCCCCAAACGCCTGAAATTCCAGGTGGCAGTGCACTGTCATTAATATCCCCTGGTTTTAGCTCTTTGGGAGATACCTTTTCTGAGGGTTTTATACATTATTTTTGATTTATTTTAGTATTCCTACTTCTAGTCAAAGTCAAGACCAGGAAATGTAGAGATATGCTATGAGGTGGTTCTCGGGCTTTGTTTGAAATCTACTAAAAATTCCGTCATTCGTTCAGTGACTTTCACTGTGTACCATGCATCCGTGAGTAGTACTGCTATGGGTGCCCCTATGGAGCTGACATTCTTTGTTTAATATATTTATTTAATTATTTATTTGGCTGCGCTGGGTCTTAGTTGTGGCACGTGGGATCTTTTAGTTGCAGCATGCGAACTCTTAGTTGTGGCATGTGGGATCTAGTGCCCTGACCAGGGATCGAACCCGGGCCCCCCTGCACTTAGCCACTGGACCACCAGGGAAGTCCCTGGAGCTAACATTCTACCGGGGGGTTGGGGGGGGGGGGGCGGGAGACAGACCAACGAATACACACTGTCCGCACAGTAGTAAATGTTGTGGAGAATTGTAGAGGCCAGAGGGGGGCAGGGCTTGCCGGTATGTGCGGCAGTTTCAAAAGGGTGTTTGGAGAAGGCACCACTTATAAAGGGACGGTTGAACAGCGTCCTGGGGAGGTGTGAGGGCTGAGCCCCTGTGTACTGGGGGGAAGTGGGTCCAGGCAGAGGGCTCAGCAGGGCAGAGACCCTAAGACTGGAACCACGTGGTGGAGGAAGAGCAAGGTGGCTGCAGCCAAGGGGCTGAGTGCGAGGGACCGCGAGACAGGTGGGGGGTGGTTGGCGAGGCTTTTTAGGCAATCACGAGGATCTCCACTTTTACTGGTCCTGGGATGGGGCACAGGAAAGTTTGAGCACTGGGGCGGCACACCCTGACTCAAGTGCTCATGCAGCATCGTCTCGGTGCTGTGGAAGCAAGAAGCAGGAGATGCTGCAGCGCTCAGCAAGAGATGATCCCGGCTTTGGGACCAGCGGCCAGCAGTGGAGGTGGTGAGAAGTCATCTGAAGATGGGAGGATAGATTTGCAGTGAATTGTGCTGTGGTACAAAAGCGGGTGGGAGGCACAGGGGCTTGCAGGGTACCATGTGCTTGGGTTCAGCTGGGGTCAGAAGGTGAAAGAAAGGCTCAGGCAAGAGCCTGAGGGTGTAGGGCGATGACTGTGTTCATGCATCTCGGAATTAAGGTGACTTGCTTGCTTTGCACAGTGGGCCGTCTGCTGAAGAGTATTGTCACACCCGCTCTGTGTTCTGCGTGATGCTTTTAGGTCAGCCTTAGAGTTCAGAGCTTTGTCCCAACTCTGCTCACTGATGAACAGAGAAGATTCTTGTGATTTGGTGGTTTCCAAGAGAAATCCCAGCAAAGTGTGGATGGAGGTGGGGGCAGAGAGAATTGCTTTAGTCCCTCAAAGAGACTGTTTATAAAAGTAGAACACAGTGAGAGCAACTAGGACAGCTTCTTCAAGAAGCACATATTCTTTCTTCCCTTGTAAGAGGCACTTACTCTCCAAAGAAATCTTTTTTTTTTTTCCTTACTGGAAATATTTCACTGCTTTGATTTTATTTTTTAATTCATTGTCTTCAAAGTTTGCTCTTTCAGAATTCATTTGCTTACCATATAATCTATGACTATTTCAGAAGATTGAAATTAGGTTTGTTTTGTGGCTTCTACTTTTAAACCAAGAAGTGGGTTCAGAATTGGTGATGGAAGAGAACTTGAAATAGGATAGCTTATTGGGAACATTGATTTGGGCCCTTTTCTTCTAGTGTTACTTTTTAGCTTATCTCTTTCAGAATATGCCTGATTTCCTTCTCGTGAGATACCACATGTCTAAGGATCCAGTTGTTACTTAATTTTTCTTTGTTTACTGATAAATATGCTGTATGCTTTTGTTCTTTTAAAAAGCAATTTTATTGAGGTATAAAACACTCACAATAAAATACATCCAATTTAAGTATAGAGTTTGAGTTTTGACAAAAGTGTGCACCCGCGTACCTGTTACCACGATCCATATATGGACCATTTCCATCACTTTAAAAAGTACACTCTGGGCCCGTTTCTAAATAGCTCATCCCACCCAGCCCCAGGCAAACACTGATCTGCTTCTGCTTCCAGTCACAATAGATTATATTTGCCTTTTCTAGAACATCCTATCAATAGAATCAAATCCTATGCACTCTTTTGGGTCTGGCCCCTTTGCCTCAGCACCATGTTCTTCCTTGAGGTTCATTATCATGTTGCTTGTGTTGGGGTTTTTGTTTCTTTTATTGCTGAATAGTATTCCAATGTATGGACTTATTAACACACTTCACTTTTCATGGACATCGGGTTGTTTCCAGTTCAGGGAAATTATGAGTAAAGCTGCTATGGATATTTTTCATCAAGTCTTGTTGTGAACAAATGCTGTCATTTCTCTTTGGTAAGTGCCTAGGAGAGGCATTGTTGCATCTCCTGTGATAGGTACACACGGTATTTTTTTGTTTTTTGGTCGTACCATGCAGCTTGCGGGATCTTAGTCCCCCGACCAGAGATTGAACCTGTGCCCCCTGCAGTGGAAGCATGGACCCCTAACCACTTACCGCCAGGGAATTCCCAGTACACACACATTATGATTGTTATGTCATCTTGATGGATCTACCACTTTTATCATGATGAGAAGTCTGTCCTGGTAATAATATATTTGTTCTGACGTCTACTTTGTCTAATATTGTTATAATCACTCGAGCTTTCTTGATATTGGTGTTTGCATGGTATGTCTGTTCTCTGACCTCTGCCTTGTAATTAGACTATTTAGACCATTTACACTTGAATAATTACCAGTTTAGTTGGATTTAAATCTCGTATGTATTATTTGTTTCCTTGTTGCTTTTTTCTTCTCCAGTCTTCTTTTGGATTGAGTATATCCTAGTAAGTTGTCATCACCACTGGCTTATAATAGCTATATAGCTCTTCATTTCATTTATTTTTCTGGTGTTTCCAGGCACCTCGTCTTCCGTGAACTCCTGGTGCCTTTGCCTCGGCAGGACCACCATGGTCTGCTTGGGTCCCCCTCCCAGCACCACATTTCAGAAAGTGCCTCCAGGCGAAGAGCTGACGCAGCCTGGGGTCCTCCTAGCTTGCTTCCCTTCTTTCAGGGACTCTAGCCCCTTCTGTGTCTGAAAACAGTTACTTCATATATTTTGTCCAGTTTTCTGGTTGTTATTGTGGGAGCTTAGGTTCGGCTCTGGTTACCATATTATGTTCTGAAGTGTAATTTTATTTTTGAAATAAAGTATTTGGTTCTTGGCAGGAGAATGTGTTAAATATGTGAAATTGGGACTGCCTGTAAAACCCTAGATGCATAACACCATTGTTATGACTTCACAAAGTGATGTAAAGATGGTGATGATCAGTTTCCGGCTTAGGCATAGCAGCACGTGTAAACCTCAGAAGCAGAAGCTTTGAAAAGTTCTGTATCAGTCCCGTTTGAATGATAACAGCCCATAATCGAGCCCTTAGGTGCTCAGTGTTCTACATACAGATCTTTTTTAAAAAAAATCATCTTACGTGTGTGTTTTTAAAATTATTTATTTATTTATTTTTGGCTGCGTTGAGTCTTCGTTGCTGTGCACGGGTTTTCTCTAGTTGCGGCGAGCGGGGGCTGCTCTTCGTTGTGGTGTGAGGGCTTCTCACTGTGGTAGCTTCTCTTGTTGCAGAGCACGGGCTGTAGCACGCGGGCTTCAGCAGTTGTGGTGCGTGGGCTTCAGTAGTTGTGGCTCACCGGCTCTAGAGCGCAGGCTCAGTAGTTGTAGTGCACGGGCTTAGTTGCTCCGAGGCATGTGGGATCTTCCCGGACCAGGGCTTAAACCCGTGTCCCCTGCATTGACAGGCGGATTCTTAACCACTGTGCCACCAGGGAAGCCCCTGAGGTTTTAATTTAATTTTAATTCATTTAAATTGAAATAGCCCCATGTGGCTAGTGGCTGCCGTATTAGACAGCAAAACTCCAGGTAGCAAGGGAGCAGGGGTAGAAAGACAGCCCTGTGATGGAGCAGTCAGGGGAGCCTCCCAGCAAAAGACTGACCAGCCTCTTGCCTCACTGTGGCAGGGGAAGCCCCAGGCTGGAAATGGCAAATACTTGGCACAGGCACCACTCCGAACCATTCCTGCGCCCATGGCAGACACTGCTAGTCAATCACCACACACTTTCTTGCTAGTTCAGCCATAGCTCAGGATCCTTCTCAATACAACACTCCAGGCAGTCCCCAACTACAGATCAGTAGATGCTAGCATTTGAGAGAAATATTACTGGTCATCCCTAGGCCAGGAGGCCCATCTGGGAGGTCCAGGATCTCACCAGGCTGTAAGGTGGCTGGCAAGGGACATGTGGCCAACCTGGGTCAGTGAGGCAACCACAAATATGGAGAGTGGAGAGGCAATGTGCTGGAGGAGCCAAGATTTTTCTATTTCTTCAAGAAACACTCAGAGCATGATTTAGGGAGAGAGGAAGGGGGTGGGGGGAGAGGTGAAGACTTGTCAAAGCCAGCTGATGTGCAAAGCATTTGGAGATTTTTATTGAGCTGGGTGCAATATTGTGATTTATGAAGAAAAATACATATTTGGTCATTCAGACCAAAAATATATATTTGGCCATCTCCCACGTGGCCCAAACCTTAAAATATTTACATTTTCGCCCTTTTTGGAAAAAAAAAATTTGCGGACCCTTATTCTAGAGAGGGTTCTGAATTGCCCACAAAAGTGGACTTGCTGGATTAAAGGAAATATGCATTGAAAATTTCAGCAGATGCTGCCCTTCATACTTGCACTAGCAGTGTATGAGATTGCCTGTTCCCCAGTATCCTCACCAACACAGAGTAATATCAGACTTTTCCATGTGGCCAATTTGATAGGTGAAAATGGTATTTCACTATCGTTTTAATTGTACTTACCTTATTAGCAGTAAGATTTAGTATTAGGCAGTAGGTATAATAAAATATATATTTGGTCTTTGTCCCTCATTCCTGGCACAAAACTTCTAAACCCCGTGGAATTTCCAGATAGGAGTGTCTTTTGATATTCATAACAAAACCCTTTCAACCACACCTGAGTTTGTGTTAATGAGGTGACTTTTGGAAAGCCCCTAAGGAAGGGGCTGGTTGCCAGGGGAACCAACCAGAATTAGAGGATTGGAACTTTCAGTCTCTTCCACCCTCCCCCCCACCCCCTTGAAGGGGAGAGGGGCTTGAGGTTGAATCAGTTAATCCTGTCTACATAACGAAGCTTCAGTGAAATTAAAAGAATGGAGTTTGGGGCTTCCCTGGTGGCGCAGTGGTTGAGAGTCTGCCTGCCAATGCAGGGGACGCGGGCTCGAGCCCTGGTCTGGGAAGATGCCACATGACACGGAGCAAGTGGGCCCGTGAGCCACAACTGCTGAGCCTGCGCGTCTGGAGCCTGTGCTCCGCAACAAGAGAGGCCGCGATGGTGAGAGACCCGCGCATCGCGATGAAGAGTGGCCCCCGCTTGCCACAACTAGAGAAAGCCCTTGCACAGAAACGAAGACCCAACACAACTAAAATAAATAAATAAATAAATAATTTTTAAAAAAAGTTCTTCAAAATTATTAAAAAAAAAAAAAAAAAGAATGGAGTTTGGAGAGCTTCTGGATTGGTGTACCCAGGGAGGTGCCAGGTGGGACAGCATGGAAGCTTTGCACCCCTTTCCCCATACCTTGCCCTGTGCGTCTCTTCCATATGGCTGTTCCTGAGTTAGATCTTTTTATAATAAACTGGTAATCTAGAAAGGAAAAAAAAATATTATATATATATATATATATATATATTTGGTCATCTCATATATATTTGGCTTTCCAAAAGTCACCTCATTAACATAACAAAAGGCACCTTTTTTAAAAAATTAATTTTATTTGAGCGTAGTTCTGCTGTACAGCAAAGTGAATCAGCTATACATATACATATATCCCCTCTTTTTTGGATTTCCTTCCCATTTAGGTCACCACAGAGCATTGAGTAGAGTTCCCTGTGCTATACAGTAGGTTCTCATTAGCCTGGAAGGGCGACGCTGCACTCTCCCCTCCGTTGCCAGGCAGGCTGTGCTTCTGTTACTGCAGCCCAAGGCCCCGAGAGCCTGCTCTGGTTCCTTAGGGGCCCCTGGGAGGGGTGTTTGTCACAGGTCTCTCCGCAAGCCCAGTTCTCTCGACCGTGACTGTCCTCGATTGCGGCGTCTGCTACACGGCCTGGGTCAAAGAGCCTAAAAGTGCGGGGATTGGGACCCAACCTGGTAGGAGGAACTTGAGTCCCGTGATCCCCCTAAGCCCCTGTAACCCTGCGGTGGGCGTGGGTCCCCCTCAAGTCACGCTGCCTCCCACACCCACAGCTTCCTTCTGTCTTTGGCTGAGTCCCCTCTGGTTCCTCAAATGGCCACCAGGTGGGAGCAGAGACCTGCGGTGAGGCTGGGACTGAGGCCTCCTTGAAGATGGGCTAGGAGGGCTCCAGGCAGGGCTGGGGGCCTCTCTCACTGGGGGTCTGGGCTTGCCGGGTGGCTGGGAGCTGGGTGCGTGCCTGGGGGTGCAGGCCTCTTTTGGGGTGAGTGTGCTGTGACTGCGTGGGGTGTAGATGGGCACACCTGTGTGCAGAGGCCTCTGCAGCTGTTGGGTGCGTGTGCCCTTGAGCATGCCCGTGTGCAAGCATGCAGGGGGTACCTGTGTGTGACTGTGGGGCCTGGGTCTGCAGAATCCTCCCTGTTCCCCTGCAGGCCTGAGAAGGCTGACGATTGGGATAGCCTGGCCCTTGAACTTTATGTTTCCAAAGCGGCAGGTGGCTCCGAGGCTCGGACCTCAGGACCCCCTGCCCGCTGCGTTCCCTTAGGCTGTGTCCAGCCAGTGTGGCGGCTTGTCCTACTTTGCCAGGTTTGGGGTCCTGCTGAGCCTTTTTTATTTATTTATTTATTTTAACATCTTTATTGGAGTATACTTGCTTTACAATGGTGTGTTAGTTTCTGCTGTGTAACAAAGTGAATCAGTTATACATATACGTATGTTCCCATATCTCTTCCCTCTTGCATCTCCCTCCCTCCCACCCTCCCTATCCCACCCCTCTAGGTGGTCACAAAGCACCAAGCTGATCTCCCTGTGCTCTGCGGCTGCTTCCCACTAGCTCTCTGTTTGACGTTTGATAGTGTATATATGTCCATGCCACTGTCTCACTTTGTCACATCTTACCCTTCCCCCTCCCCATATCCTCAGGTCCATTCTCTAGTAGGTCTGTGAGCCTTTTGATTTGTGTCAGGATGGGGACTCATTGCTGTTCCTGGGGGCCTCGGGGTAGGAAAGGCCAACAGTGCACTGGGGGTGCTCCTTAGCCCCAGGCTGGGGGTTCGGGGAGGGGGAGGGCCGCCACACCGGAGTTTGTGCCCCTGGTCCTGCCAAGCCACTGGGAGGGTGGATGCTAGCCCACTTGTCACCCGCTTAGCATCCTGGGCTTCCAAGGTCCTCCTCCAGCCAGGCCCGTTTCCCTGCTCCCTTTGGTGCCTTTCTACTGCCCTCACTACCTCCACCGCCCTCTTCCGTTCTCCCTGAAAACCACGCTAAGCAGACATTTGTCAAGGTCACAGTGACCTCCATGCTGCCAAGCCCAGTGGACAATTCTCCGGCCTCCTCTGACTTGACCCTCAGCAGCACTTCAGGGGCTGGTCCTTCCCTCCTCCTGCCATCACTCCCTTCCGCAGCTCAGGAATTCCGCTCTCCTGGTTTTCCTTCTGTCCCGCTGGCCCTCCCTCTCAGCCTCCTTTGCTGGTCCCTGATCTCTCCAAGTCTGGGTGCCCCATCCCTACACCTCTTCTGTCTCCCTCTTTAAACGCCCACTTCCTTGGTGATCTCATCCAAGCTCATGGCTTTCAAATGACTCCCGTTGAGTATAATTTAATTAGTTGGTTTTTTATCATCTGTCTTCTCCCAAAGGAAAGCAAGCTCTACAGGCAGGGCTTTTTTTGTCTTAAGTCAGGTTTATTAAGGTATAATTTACATACAGTTAATGTCACCCTTTTTAGTGTTCACTTCTGTAAGTTTTTGACAAACACGTATAGTTGTGAAACTGTCTCTGCCGTCAATTACAGGACAGTTCCCATCACCCCCAAAAGTTCTCCATACCCTTGTGGTCATCCCCTCCCCCATGTCCCGCCCTGGGCAGCCACTAATCTGTTCTTTTGTCCCTTTTCCCTAGTTGTGCCTTTTCTGAAAAGTCATATAAATGGGATTGTACTGCGTGTAACCTTTGGAATCGGCTTCTTCCACTTATCACAATGCACAGCGCATTTGAGATTCACCCATATTGTTGCAGCTGTGAGCCGTTAGTTCTTTTATTCTATTGTATTTTATTGCACAGCTTTGTTTATCTGTTCGGAGGGGGACCAGTTGTCCTGGTTTCCGTGGGAGGGAATGGTTTTTCTGGGACATGGGACTTTCAGTGCTAAAACCAGGGTGGTTGGTTATCTTAGTTCTTTAGTTGAGGGACATTTGGGTTGTTTCTAGGTTGTTGATGATTTTGAATACCTACTCAATATAACCAGTGACAGAGGGTTTTTTGGTGAACACAAATGTCCATTTCTCTTGGGTAAATACCTAGGAGTGGGGTTGCTCAGTTGGATGACGAGTGTACGTATCACTGTAAAAGAGGCTGCCAAGCTGTTCTCCAGAGTGGCTGTATTGTGTAGCATTGTGGGAGAATTCCACTTGCTCTGCATCTTAACCAGAACTTGGTAGTGTGTCAAAAAAAATTAAAAACCGGTTTTTTAGCCATCTTAATAGTTGTATAATGATATCTCCTCACGGTTGGCAGAGATTTCCTTTATTCGCCTTGAGTAGTGTTGTGCCCCCAGTGCCTGGGTTAGTGCCTGCTATGTAGTAGACACTCAATGAATTTTTTTTTTTTTTTACTGAGTGAATGAATGTATGGATGGATGAATGAATGAAGTCAAAGGGGCTTCCGGTATCTAAATCTGTTATAGCAAATACATAGCACACGTACCGCCAATTCCCCCATGCCCCATTCTGTTTCCATGGCAGACGTCACTCATCAATTGAGCCATTTTATCCACCTGCTTCATTTCAGACAGGTACGATCCAGTCCTTTGTGTAGCAAGTGAGATGAGCCCCATGAGCTAATGCAGCTTTAGTTCAAGCCTCTCATTGGCTGAAGAAGAGGCCAGGCTCAGAGCAGGGTCCAAGGCTGCCCAAGGACTCACAGCGAGCCAGTGGCAGGACTAGATCTCCAGGCTGGGCTCTCCCCAGAAAAATGCACGACGTCTCTGACAAGGCTGGAGTAGGATGGGAGGCATGGACGTGGATCTGGGCCTGAGGCCGGGTTGGAGCATTGTGGAGTGCTCCCTGGGCCCCGGCCGGGTGGGAAGGCTGATGCCGGCGCTCTTCCTGCAGGTGCCCAGGAGCTGCTGGGATGGCCTACCCGCCCACGTTGGCTCCCTGGCCCAGCGGGCGTACTGGGCTCTGCTGAGCCAGCAGAGGGACCAGAGCATCGTGGCCCTGGGCCAGAGCGGTGCTGGCAAGACCACCTGCTGCGAGCAGGTCCTGGAGCACCTGGTGGGGATGGCAGGCAGTGTGGATGGCAGGGTCTCAGGTACAGTGGTCTCCAGGTGACGTGCAGCTGGGACGTGGTGGGGGCGGTGGCGTGGGGGAAGGGAAGGGAGAGTCAGAGGGGGTGCTGGGCGGCTCTTTCTTATATCTGCTCAGCTAGCGTTCACTGAGCACCTGTGTGCAGACCCTGTGCTGGCTTCTGGGCAGGGCCACCCCTAGTCTGTTGGGTACTTTTGTGTGAATTAGAAACAGGTACTCCTTGCCTAAGACACTCACTGCCACATGTGGAACCGTCGTCACGCATTGACATTGTTAGAACCAAACACTTGACCACCACGTTCTGGGCCATCATCCTAATAAGTATACAGGCCTATGGCTATCTGATATAAATGCTGTGCCCTTAGGTGTGGTGTCCTTGTGCAGCGCACAGCCCACTGGACTGTGCAGAGGACCCGATAAGTAAAAACAAAGACAAGGAGGCACTGACAGCCGGAAGGGAGACTCAGCTGCTCATCTGTGCCAGACTCCAGTGCTCTGCACCGCTTGCTGGCCGAGCTGGGGAGGGGAGAGGCGGAGGGAGCACAGAGAAGGGGCCGGGGGGCTTCCTTGAGGAAATGATGTTTGAGCTGGGCATTAAAGAAAGAGTTTCAACATTGTAAATCAACTATACTTCAATAAAAAATAGTGTCAGTTGGTGATAATAATTACAATATTGATGGGGATCGTGGTAAATGCTTGCTGAGGACTTACGCGCCAGGCTCTATTCCAAGCAGGTTAACTTATTTATTATTTAAAACATCCCTATAAGGTAGACATTATTATTATTTGAATTTTATAGATGAGGCCATTAAAACGCAGGGAGGTTAACCAGCTTGCCCAAGGCCACACAGCTCATACATCCTAGCACCGAGATTCAAACACAGACAGTTTGGCTCCAGAGCTGTTACCCCTGGGCCAGTGTCCTCAATGTATTGTTGCCCCTCTGAGGAGCCTTTTTAGTTGTTCTTTCTCCTAATCGTCTCCCACCATGAAAAGTTAATGCCATAGATTCACCATATATTTGTTTATGCAGTGTGTGTGTATGTGTGTATATATATACAGACACACACAGACGTGTGTGTGTGTGTGTGTGTATCTGTGCTCTATTCTATACATAAGAAAGGAAAACTGCCCCCATCCTCAAGAATCAGTTTCTGCCCTCTTGGGGGCAGTATTCCCCCTGCTGAGAATATATGGCCCAGGCAGTATTGCTTTTCTAATAATAACAAACAATACTAACACCACCACATTTGGAGCATGTTCTGAGCACTTTACATTATTAAAGCTTTTAGTCTTTGTGGCAACCACATGAGGTAAGTAAGTACTATTATTACCCCCATCTTATAGATGGGGTATCTGAGGCACAGGGGGGTTAATTTATTCGCTCCAAATCAGGTGACTAACAACGGGGAGAGGCCATATTCAAGCTTGTTTAACCATTGTACTATCCTGCTTCTCCACTGGGCTTATTCCAATGCTTTATTGATCACCTGTTCTGCACCTGGCCCAGGTTAGAGCCCTGTGAGGAGCTGGGGATACAGCAAGGAGAGGCCCTCCCAGAATGTAGATCTGCTGAAAGTGTGTGTTGGGGGAGTGGGAGTCAGGCTAGGCTGTATCCAGGTGCCTAGCACATAGTGGGTGCTTGTTAAATAGTTATGTTAAAAAGCTTGGGACTGCTGGGCTTTTTGAGCTGGCTGTGATGGGCGTTCCCCGACAGCAGGTCCAAGAATGTTAATGCTCTGCCCTCCTCCTAGACTCCACCAGGCCCAGGAGGCCCTAGGGCAGCCCTTGTCACTCAGATCGTACCAATCCTAGGTGTGTGTATCTCCCCTTCTGGGCTCACTCTTGCTCACCCCGCGCCCCTGCTTGCAGCACAGGGCCAGCCCAGCAGCGGAAGAGGTGTGGCTTAGAGCTGAGTTGGGGGAGTGGAGGGGCCCCTGCTGGGGCCTGGGGCCAGAATGGGGTCCTGTGAGAGGTGGGGGTGGCAGCACCCGGGCCACGGGTGATGCCCTGTCTGTGCCCCACCAGTGGAGAAGATTCGAGCCACCTTCACTGTCCTCCGGGCCTTTGGCTCCGTGTTCACCGGCCACAGCCGCCGTGCCACCCGGTGCTCCATGGTGATGTCACTGGACTTGAACGCCACAGGCCGAGTCACGGCCGCCCAGCTCCAGGTGAGGCCTCTGGGTGGGAGGGAGAGGGGGCTCTTTGGGGCTGCAGTAGCCTCAGCCCCACTCAGCAGGGCCCACGCCTCCAGCTGGGACCCTGGAATGTGTCTAAATGGTCATCGCTCCCCAGGCCAAGGCCAGCTCCTCCCCACCTCACTCAGTGCCCAGACATCTCCTCCCGGAGCAGGCCAGCTCGTCTGTGCCTCGGAGTATCACAGGGATGAAATATTCATGAGTAGATACATAATTCAGCCGCTCATTAGCTGGGTCTTAAAAGCGTAAGCTGAAATTAAACAGGCGCTCGCTGGCCTTCTGCGGCAGCCCGTGTGTGACAGGCACATGGCCTGTTTGTTCCTCTCTCTGAAATCACCTGGCTCCTCCCCTTCCCCCCCCCGCCCCGCCCCCGCCAACATTCTGTTTGAACAGAAAACAGGATTAGGTTATTAGAAGGGTTGTTTGTATGTGGAGCTAGGAGAATACCCAGACTCGCTGGTGCACGATAAATCCCTTTCTGTCCCGGCCCTGAAAGTCTACCGTGCATCACCATGTGGGTCAAGTTATTAAGGGCTTCGGTTGCATAAGAGTGTGTTGGAGGGCGGCTCTGGGTTAATTGTTAGTACCCTTGGATTCCTTCATCGGAATGAGCCCGTTGCATTCGTTGATTGCCTGCGTGGACGCTGAATCAGTGAGACAAAGGCCTGGCACGTTTTGATTTGGAGGCGTCCAGCCAAGTTGGGGCCTGAGGTGCTGCCTCGAAGAGTGGGCCTGGGGGTTGGTGGGGGTGTGCGGGCAGCCTAGCGGGGCCTCGTGCTGACCGGCGCCTGTCCTCTCCCCTGGCAGACGATGCTGTTGGAGAAGAGCCACGTGGCCCGGCAGCTGGAAGGGGAAGGCAATTTCGAGGTTTTCTCCCAGATGCTATCCGGATTGGACCTGGCTCTCAGGTGAGCGACTGGGCTGAGCAGGGACAGCCGAGGGCAGTGAGACAAAGGGCCTCCGCTCTCCAGGGCCCCAGCCCTGCCTCTGCCCAGAGGTGAGAGGCAGTGGAGCCCAGTGGTTAGGAATCTGGCCTCTGATTCTTGCTGCCTGGTACTGCTCCTGGGCTGGGTGAACCTGGCCAGGTGTCACCTGCTCTGAACCTCCGTTTCTTCCTCTGTAAAGTGGAAATAGTACCTTGACTGCTGACCTTACAGGATTAAGTGAGATAATTCACATATGGCTCTTTATACACGCTGGGGGGTGGTGGTGGGTGTCTGCTGTGACGGTGACATTTTGGTACAGGTTCTGACAGCAGCGTGGGAGGTGGGCAAGGAACAGCAGACCCCAAATCTTCCAGAAGCTCCTAAACTCTGTGAGAGCCTTGGGTGCACCTGAGGTAGCTCAGGGCGAGGAGGCACCAGGTGGAACAGCAGAGAAGCCACAAGGCTCATCTGGGAGGGCCTTCTGGGGGAGGTGGCCCAGGGAGTCATCTCTGCCCCTCGCTGACTCCTGGGAATTCTTGGACATGTGGCTCCCTGTCTCTGAGCCTTGGTTTCCTCATCTGTTGAACGAATGAGTAAGGTTCTATCTAGTGAAGCTCCAGGGAGTGCTCACCCCAGGCGAGGGGTGATAATTTTCAATTTGCCTCTGCGTCCCCCATCATTTGTCTCCTGCCTTCCACCCCCGTCTGAAGGGCAGGCCCAACCTGTCCTGAGCCTCTTGGCTAAGGCCAGAGGGGCACCTTACCCTTTGGAGAGAGGGCAGATTAGGGAGGAAACTCCCAGTTTTCAGAGCAGGGTAACTGAGGAGTAAGGAAGCTTCTGGAAGGCCTTCACTTAAGAAGGGCCCATTGAGGGCAGCAAGTGAGGAATATTCGGGAGGCAGGGCCAGGGCCTGAGGCAGACCCCGGGGCCACCTGGGGCACTCTGTGGAGCCCCGTGCCATGATGCCCACCTGCCCTGCCAGGCCACTGGTGTGGGTGGGTCCTCCCTTACTTCTGGTCCCTTCTCTGTTTCCAGGACAGAACTGTACCTGCACCAGCTGGCAGACAGCAGCTCCTTCGGCATGGGCGTGTGGCCTAAGGTAAAGAGGAGGTCCTTCTGGGTGTGAGTGGGTGTCTGTGTCCCCATGGCCAAGATGGGCGGGTCCCCTGTGTGGCTCGTCCCTCTGCCACTGGGGTGAGTAGTTGGCAAGGGCTGGTCACGTGGGGGAGGCAGGGTTGCCCTTATGGGGTCTGGGCTTGTCAGGGAAATGAGTCTTGTGCTAATAAAGGGAACCAGGAGGTGGTTTGTGTAGAGGTTAGGGCGCGGTCTCCGGGACAGGCTGTCTGGGTTCAAACCCCGGCTCTGACACTTACTGGATATGAGACCTCAGGCATGGACCCTAGCCTCTCTGAATGTCTGTGTCCTCTTCGGTAGAATAACAACAGAACGGGCGGGCAGGCTGAGGGGAGGACAGAGCGTGGCACGGCCTGCCCGCCTGGGCCACGGGGAGAAGGTCGGGGCGCCGCCCGCGCCCTCGTTCCGCTGCCTGGCGTCCTTTGTGGAGGCAGGGCTCCCAAGGAGCTCAAAGGCCAGGGAAGGACACACGGGACGGTCCAGAGCCACCCTACCGCTCCAGTGGTGCAGCACCCTCTCTGAATTCCTACTGCCACCAAAACACATCCCTAAGGCCTTTGGGAAGAATTGCTAGGACCCAGGAAGGCGGCCCCTTGCTGTGGTCCAGACTTCAGCAGCTGCCGATGACCAGAGGGAGCCAGCCGGCCGGCCGTGAGCAGGGGGACAGGACACGGGGACAGGGACAGCCACAGCCGGGCTTCCCGCAGCTGTGCCCACCGCCAGAACCAGCTCCAGCCAGTCACAGCCCCCGAGATGCCAAACAGTGATGGGCGAGAGGCCGGCAGGAAACTGACACCCCCTCACTGGAGAGCCTGCCCGGTCGGGGTGCGGGGCACCATCCCCGTCTGAACTCACCCCACAGCTCAGCCGTCTCCCAGTGACCCAGACGCGTCACCACGGCCCCAGGGCTGATCCCCGACCAAGGTCAGAACTCCCCCCAGTGTGACGGCCCCCATGCCACTCCTGTGGTGGAAGGGACGGCAGGCAGAGACCAGGAGTAGAGTCTTTTTTATTAATGGCTGCGTTTTCAAAGAACCGTTTTGTTACCAGGAAAGCTCCCCAGGAAGGGATTGCATTAGTGCAACAAGGGGGAGCCTTGATGCCAGGCTTTCCAGACACTTCCAGGTGGAGACTTTTGGCCTAGGCCGGCCGCCGGGGACTCGGGGGCTGGGAGGACACACGGCCCCTCCCCCGCCCCGACGGGGCGCTAAGGCACCCGGCCCGCCCGGGGGGGCAAAACCCCGTGCCGTCAGCAGGCCGGCGGCTTGCAGCCCTCAACCTGCAGCCCTTTGCTCAGGAGGAAGGCGTCCTGCATGGGGTCACAACCCAGGAAGAGCTTCACCATGCCCTTGGCATCCTCGGAGCCCCCTGGCCTCAGAATGCAGCTTCTGTAGTCCATGGCAACCTGAGGAGAGGGGGCGGGGCTGCAGGAGGGTGGAGCACCCCCTTCACGGAGGGTGTGGATGTGGCCACCTCTGCTGTGACTCAACAAAGGGCAGGGGAGCAGGGGGTTCTGGGCAGGGCCCTCAGAGCCTGGCAGGCCCAGGCGGGCGGCACAAGCATCTAGGCCCAGGCCAAGGACCTCCGTGTTGGTCTGCACGGCAGGCCGGCCTCTCACCTTGCCACTCAGGACGCCCTCCTGCTTGAAACGAGTGTGTGGACCGTGTCCGCGGAGTACACCTCGCTGCACAGGTAGCCATAGGACTGGGCGTCGTAGCTTCCTGCCAGGTGGCCGAAGGTCGCAGGCAGGTGGGTCCCTGGGACACACGCGGAGAGGCTCCTGCCCGGCCCCCTGGCCGCTCCGTGCCCCTTCCCCAGAGCCCAGAGCTTGGGGCCTCAAAGCAGCCCTGTCTGAGTCCCCTGCCACTAGAGGGAGTATTGGCCCAACACTTCTAGAAAACGGGGACCTTGCGGGCAACTCAGTGGAGGGACACAAATCAATCTTTGCCGACTTTCTGCTGAAGCTCACGAGGGTTCACCCCTAAGCCTCTTACAGGGACAGCTGCCCGAGGCTCCGAGGGATGAGTCAGGGCTCGCCCTCCAGCACGGGGAGAGCGCGGGTTAAAGCGCTCACGAGGGAGTGAACTGCGTCTCCGCACCGACACGCTCGGGCAAACCTCGTCGACGCGTTCCGTCCAGGGTATGAAGCCCTCTCCTGCCTCTTCCAGGCTCTCCAGAAAGCACGTGCAGATACGCCCAGCCCACCCTCGGACTCCGCGGGCCACAGCTGGAGGGACCAGCCCAGGAACCCAGGCAGGAAGAGGCCAGAGGTCAGCGAGCCTCGACCAGAGCCCGTCAGTCGGTCCCCCTTCACACACCACCAGAGGATCCTCTTGACCTGGGCAGTAGCCGCCAACCGACCGCTAAGGTGGGCCCGGCGTGCGCTTGGCTACCTGGCGTGGCTGGGACCCCGAGGATCTCCTGGCAGAGGCGGGCATTGTCCTAGGCCGGGTCCGAGGGCGTCTGCGTGTGCAGGGCCTGGTCCACCTTGGCCAGGACGATCTGGCGCAGGTTGAAGAGGCCTGGAGGGCGGGAGGAAGGAGACGGGGGCGCTGGCACTGTGTCCAGGCCGCGCTTTCCAGCCGGGCGGTCCGGGAGCCCCTTTCCTTTCCCTCGGCCCGGCCGCACGGGGGTTGGCCAGCCGGGACTTGATGAGCTTGTCCAGCAGCTCCTGGGGGACGGCGCTGCTCGTGCCCCGCCGAGACTGGCAGCAGCGCCAGGGCTTCACAGGGCGCGGCGCTCCCGGCCCCAGAGCCTACCCTCTGGTTCTCATCCCCGGCTGTCACCAGAGTCGCAGGCAACGTGCCCTTCTTTTCGTTTGTCTTTTTTCCGGCCCTCGACCACGCAAAGGTGTGAAGCCCTGCCACTCGCTGCCACGTGGATGCACCGTGAGAACACGGTGCTCAGCGAGAGAAGTCAGACACAGAAGGACACACAGGGTGTGACCCCACTGAGGGGAAACGTCCAGAACAGGTAGATCCACAGAGTCAGAGTGGGTTCCTGGTTGTCAGGGACAGGGGAGGGGAGGGAATGATAACTAAGGGCGTGAGGGACCTTTTTGGGGTGAGGGAAATGTTCCAGAACAGGGCAGTAGTGACGGCTGCACAGCTCAGTAAAGTGTCCCCACGCGCTCCGGTTGCAGTCTGTGAGAGCATCGCTCTCAGGACGAAGGGCTGACTGCAGGAAGACTGAACGAGCACTGGGTCCTGGGCCCAGACGCTCATCTGGGGACCCCCCCCCCCACATTGGGAAGTCACTGGGACTTGCTGAGCCTCCACCGAGACTGGCAGCAGCCCCAGGGCCTCACAGGGCGTGGTGCTCCCGGCCCCAGAGCCTAACCTCTGGTTCTCATCACTCATCACTCACCAGCCTTGCATGCAACGTTCCTTTCTTCTATTTTGTCTTTTTTAAAGGCAACTCTTGAATACCTGTATTTAACATGCAGGGAACCAGTCCTGACTCCTTGATCTGGGACTTCCAGCCTCCAGAGTCTCGAGGACATCCACTTCCGTTGTTTACGCGCCCAGTGCGTGGGGTTTGATGATGGAAACTGACACCGAGGGCGTCTCCTCGTGCGGGGTGACATCAGCGGAAGAATCCCGTGGCGAGGGCCTGCCTGAGGACCACGGGAGAGCCCGGGCCCTCCCCGCCCCCTGCCTTCAGCCCCTCGCCCGCACCCTCGTGGGAGCGGAGCTGGTGCATCGCTTGCCAGAACTCATGGAAGTAGGTCTCCAGCTCATCATGCTGGAACAGGGAGGGCGGGTTGGGCGTAGGCTTGGTGAAGTTGGCCACCATGGCCGCGATGGCAATCTGGCGCCTCCCGTCCTGCTGCAGGCAGCCCGGCTGCAGGCCAAAGCAGGCCATGTGCCCGGACTTCCCTTCCCTGGGGAGGGACGCGGGTGAGGCCCCGCTACCCCCGCTACCACAGAGGAGCCCCGGCCCACGGCCAACAGGTTCCCCCACGCATGCACCGAGGGTAGAGGTCCAGGTAGAACTTGCTGATGGATGACCTTGCCCGAGGCCGCGTCCCGGACCGTGTAGAGCCTCACATCTTCATCTTCGTGACGCATGTTGGCGCCTTCCTCCAGGTCGAAGGTCAGCCCCAGCAGCTCCTGGGAGATGCCCAGCCGCCCGCGCGTGACCACCTGCATGGGGAAGGACTCATTGAGCAGGTACTGGTCCACGTGGTAGCGCGTCTCCTCCCCCTGGTTCATGTAGTAGCGCAGGTCCTAGACGTTGATGGGCCCGTCAAAGTGCAGGCCCCGCCTCTGGCACTCAGCCTTCTTTAGCTCCAGGATCACGGCCGCTCCTGCTCCCCGAGGGGCTTCAGCTTCTGGGCCAGCTCATCTGCGGGCGGAGGGGAGAGGCTCAGCTATGTCCCTGTGGCAGCCGCCCAGCCGCCCCCCACCCCACGCCCCTCGAGGCAGAATGAAGGGTTGGGGAAGGCGACCCCCAAGGGCTGACACAGTGGGGTCTCAGGCAGCACCACGTCCAGTCAAGGTCCACCTGACCCCCGTCCCCACTGGGACTCGGGGAGGCGGGGTTACCTAGGAAAGTGGCCACCACCTGGCTGGTCTTGGCCATGTTCATCTCCAGCACAGAGTCGGCACGCGTGCTGAATCCCAGCAGGCGGGACTTCTGAGCCTGCAGCCTTACCAGCTCCCCGAGGATCGCGCAGTTCTCCTGGAACCCAGAGACAGCCAGCGCTGGGGACCGTGGGCCACGCCCTCCCCACAGGCCCCGGGCCAGGTCTCTGTGGGTGGGAGGGCTCTCAGGCCACTGGCGGGCACAGCCAAACCCCCTCCCTCCTCCTCCTGGCCTGGATTTCTAGACACTTTGGTGCTGTCCTAACATGTGGTCTTTATGAACACAGGTCCTTTTGGAACCAGAAACGGCGTGAACCATGATGAGCTCTAAGGCCAAGGGCAGGAAGAAATGTGACCAGGCTCTCCAGGAGCCACCCAGGGGCCTCCCCGGGCTCAACAATACAAACTTGGCTGCCGTGCAGACAGCAGCTCATCCCCACGGCGCCCGAACACCCAGCCCCTGGACGGCGAGAGACCTGTTGCTGCAGGTGCCCCGTGGTTGGCTGGTGAGGCCTGGCCCCAGGCGTACGCCACCTTCTCTGGGGCCACCTCTCTGGGTCTGCGGTGGGGTTCTCCTGGGAGCCCCCAGTCACCACAGGACCAACGTGGCCTGTCTGCAGCCCAAGAAGGTGGGGACACAGGTCTGTCCCCCGTGGACATCACCCGCGAGGCCGAGCAAGCACCAGTGGTGTCTGCGGGGAAGATGAAGGGCTCATGCACAGCCCCCATCTACTGAAGATGCTAAACGGGAGAAGCACAGACTGCAGCCACATGCGGTATGGACCAAACGCAAGTGTCCTTGCAGGAACCGATGTCTGAATGTCGAGGCTGTTCCCGGGCCACAGTGAGAAGGCCCAGGCCCCACGCAAGGCACAGAGAGGGGATGGGGGGAACATCTGCGAATCTGAGCTCATCGGGCATCACCCCAGAAGGAGAGGGAGAGAGCCAGAAGGAGATACGGAGGGAGAGGGAGAGAGAGGGAGGTACAGACGTCTCTCCTTTCCCTGGGGGTTCTCTAGTGCAGCCAAGCCTGAAAACCACTGCATTTCGGGAGATGGGTCCTCGTGGAAAAGTTAAATAGTAGCTCATGGCATTATCGACACATATTAAAATGGCCCCAAATCTTGGGGAGTCAGGGAGGGGAGCTGGCGGCTGCCTCGTAAAGGAGGAGAGATTGGGCGTCAGAGGAGGTGCCTGCCTCCACCACCTCCGCCGCCGCTGCCCCCCCCCCCAGGGCCCCGCAGACTTCATCTCCCAGCTGTGGTCCTGGGCTGGAAGGCAGCGGGGAGGTCAGGCCGTCCCAAGCATCAACGTTGACTTCAGGGCTGATCTGAAAGGCGCCTGGTGTTTGTTGAAGCAGAAAAAAGAGAAAGCAGTGGGCAGAGGATGGGAGGGGGAGGGAGCCCCCATCAGCCCTTCTCCCTGTCTCCCTCTCTGTCTCCCTCCCTCCCTCCCTCCCTCTACCTCCCTGCCTCTCACTCTCCCTCCATCTCTCCCTCTGCCTCTCTCCCTCCCTCTGCCTCTCTCCCTCCCTCTCTCCCTCCCTCTCTCCCTGTCCATCTTGCCCTGTCCTGTCCCTCTCTCCCTCCCTCCATCCCTGTCTCTCTTTCCCTGTCCCTCTCTCCCTCTCCCTCTATCCGTCCCCCCTCCCTTTCCCCGTTTCCATCTCCCTCTCTGCCTCCCTCTTTCCCTGTCACTGTTTCCCTGCTCTGCTCTCCCTCTCCCTCTCCCTCTCTCCCTGTCCCCCTTTCCCTGTTTCCCTGTTCCGCTCTTCCTATACCTCTTTCCCTCTCCCTCTCTCCCTCTCGTGCTCCCTCTCCCTCTCCCTCTCCCTCCACCTCCTTCCCTCTCCAGAGAGGGAAGGAGGTGGAGGGAGAGGGACAGGGAGCAGGAGAGGGAGGGGGGAGAGGGAGAGAGGGATAGAGGGAGGGAGAGGGACAGGGAGCAGGAGAGGGAGGGGGAAGAGGGAGAGAGTGATAGAGGAAGGGAGGGAAAGACAAAGACATCTCTCCCTCCCTCCCTCTATCCCTCTCTCCCTCCCTCTCTCCCTCCCTCTCTCCCTCTTCCTCGCTCCCTCTCCTCCCTCTCCCTCCGTCTCTCCATCTCCCTCACTCCCTCCCAGAGACAGAGAGACGAAGAGGCAGAGACAAGGGAGAGGGAGAGAGGGAGAGGGAGAGAGAGGGGGAGAGAGGGAGAGACGGAGAGAGGGAGAGAGAGAGAGGTCTCTTCCTCCCTTTCCCTCTCTCCTCCTTCTCTCCCTCTCTCCCACTCTCCCTCTTCCCTCTCCCTCCCTCCCCCCTCCCTCTCTCCCTCTCCCCCTCTCCCTCGTCTCTCCCTCTCCCTCCATCTCTCCCTCTCTGGGAGGGAGTGAGGGAGAGGGAGAGACAGAGGGAGGGAGAGGGTGAGACAGAGGGAGGGAGAGGGAGAGAGGAAGAGAAAGGGCGAGGGAGGGAGAGGGAAGGAGGACGAGACGTCTCTCCCTCTCCGTCTCCCTCCCCCTCCCTCTCTCCCTCTCCCTCCCTTCCTCTCCCTCTCCCTCTCTTCCTCTCCCTCTCCCTCTCCCTCTCCTAGAGGGAGGGAGGGAGAGGGAGAGACAGAGGGAGAGGAGAGGGGGAGTCGGAGAAGGAGGTAGGGAGAGGGAGAAGGCGAGAGGGTGCCTGCTTCCCTCTCTGTCTCCCTCCCTCCCTCCCTCCCTCTCCGTGTCCCTGTCTCCCCCCTCTCCCTCTCCCTCTGTCTCTCCCTCTCTGGGAGGGAGAGAGGGAGAGGGAGAAGGAGGGAAAGTGATGGAGGGAGGGAGAGGGAGAGAGGGTGAGGGAGAGAGGGAGAGAAGGAGGAGAGAGGGAGAGGGAGGGAGGAAGAGAGCTCTCCCTCTCTCCCCCCTCTCTCTCCCCCTCCCTCTCTCCCTCTCCCCCTCTCCCTTGCCTTTGCCTCTCCCTCCGTCTCTCCCTCTCTGAGAGGGAGTGAGGGAGACGGAGAGATGGAGGGAGAGGGAAAGGGAGGAGAGGGAGGGAGGGAGGGAGAGACGTTTCCTCCCTCCCTTTCCTCCCTCTTCTCCCTCTCCCTCTCCCTCTCCGTCTAACTCTCCCGCTCCCTCCATCTCTCCATCTCCCTCACTCCCTCCCAGAGGGAGAGGGGAGGGAGAGAAGGAGAGGGAAAGAGGAGAGGGAAGAGGGAGAGGAAAGAGGCAGAGGAAAGAAGCAGAGGGAAGAGGCAGAGAGGGAAGAGGGAGAGAGGGAGAGGGAGAGAGAGGGGGAGAGAGGGAGAGACGGAGAGAGGGAGAAAGAGAGAGGTCTATTCCTCCCTTTCCCTCTCTCCTCCTTCTCTCCCTCTCTCCCACTCTCCCTCTTCCCTCTCCCTCCCTCCCCCCTCCCTCTCTCCCTCTCCCCCTCTCCCTCGTCTCTCCCTCTCCCTCCATCTCTCCCTCTCTGGGAGGGAGTGAGGGAGAGGGAGAGAGAGAGGGAGGGAGAGGGTGAGACAGAGGGAGGGAGAGGGAGAGAGGAAGGGAAAGGGCGAGGGAGGGAGAGGGAAGGAGGGCGAGACGTCTCTCCCTCTCCGTCTCCCTCCCCCTCCCTCTCTCCCTCTCCCTCCCTTCCTCTCCCTCTCCCTCTCCTAGAGGGAGGGAGGGAGAGGGAGAGACAGAGGGAGAGGAGAGGGGGAGTCGGAGAAGGAGGTAGGGAGAGGGAGAAGGCGAGAGGGTGCCTGCTTCCCTCTCTGTCTCCCTCCCTCCCTCCCTCCCTCTCCGTGTCCCTGTCTCCCCCCTCTCCCTCTCCCTCTGTCTCTCCCTCTCTGGGAGGGAGAGAGGGAGAGGGAGAAGGAGGGAAAGTGATGGAGGGAGGGAGAGGGAGAGAGGGTGAGGGAGAGAGGGAGAGAAGGAGGAGAGAGGGAGAGGGAGGGAGGAAGAGAGCTCTCCCTCTCTCCCCCCTCTCTCTCCCCCTCCCTCTCTCCCTCTCCCCCTCTCCCTTGTCTTTGCCTCTCCCTCCGTCTCTCCCTCTCTGAGAGGGAGTGAGGGAGACGGAGAGACGGAGGGAGAGGGAAAGAGAGGAGAGGGAGGGAGGCAGAGGGAGGGAGCGAGGGAGAGACGTCTCCTCCCTCCCTCTCCTCCCTCTTCTCCCTCTCCCTCTCCCTCTCCCTCCAACTCTCCCGCTCCCTCCATCTCTCCATCTCCCTCACTCCCTCCCAGAGGGAGAGACGGAGGGAGAGGCAGAGACAGGGGAGAGGGAGAGAGGAAGAGGGAGAGAGAGGGGGGAGAGAGGGAGAGGGAGAGAGGGGGAGGGAGAGAAGGAGAGGGAAAGAGGAGAGGGAAGAGGGAGAGGGAAGAGGGAGAGGAAAGAGGCAGAGGAAAGAGGCAGAGGGAAGAGGGAGAGGAAGAGGGAAGAGGGAGAGAGGAGAGAGGGAGATAGGGAGAGGAAAGAGAGAGGGAGAGGGAGGGAGAGGGAGAGAGGGAGGGAGAGAGGAAGCGACAGAGGGAGAGCGAGAGAGGGAGTGGGAAAGAGGTAGAGGGAGAGCGGAACAGGGAAAGAGGTACAGGGAGAGAGGGAGGCAGAGAGGGAGGAGAGGAAGCAGGGAGAAAAGAGAGAAAGAACACACCGTCTACATTTCTGTCAAATGACACCGGGGATCCTTACACAACCAGGAGAAAGTAACACAGGGAGGCTCTTTCTCAGCTGGAACTGGAACTGCAGACGGGGCCAAACACCACCAGGCTGGCCACACGTGTCCAGCCGCCGCTCCAGCCCCGTCAGCCGTGAGTCCGGTCACCAGGGCTCTGAGTGTCTGCTCCAGGGAGCTGGGGTTCACCCTCTCACCCGGGAGGCCGGGCCAAGAGAGCAGGGCCCCGGGCTGGACACATAGGGGAAAACGCATCCCCACAGGACAGCTTGTGCGAGCAGATTCAGCTACCAGATTCTAGAGGCCCGGGACCACCCTGTGGCCCGTGAAACCCAGGAGCCACGAGGGTCTTGCAACGTGATTCCTGTCCGTTGGACTGTAAAGTTTATGTAGGGAATCTTGGAAACAGTGGTAACAAGGCTGAATTGGAACGAGCTTTAGGCTATTATGGACCACTCTGAAGTGTGTGGGGTGCTAAAAACCCTCCCGGCTTCGCTCTCGTTGAATGTGAAGATCCCCGAGATGCAGCCGATGCTGTCCGAGAACTAGATGGGAGAACACTATGTGGCTGCCGAGTAAGAGTGGACCTGTCGAATGGGGAAAAGAGAAGTCGAAATCGTGACCGCCTCCTTCTTGGGGTCGTCGCCCTCGAGATGATTATGGGAGGAGGAGTCCTCCACCTCCCGCACATCTCCAAGATGGAGAGCCTTCTCCGTCAGCCAGAGCAGGTCCCTTTCTAGATATAGGAGAAGAGAGAGATCCCTGTCCCAAGAGAGAAATCACAAGCCGTCCTGATCTTTCTCTAGGTCTCCTAGCCGATCTAGGTCAGATGAAAGGAAATAGAAGACCACTTTGCAAGAGGAGTGGTGTACAGGCAATAACTTCATTTGGCAGGAGTATGTACAGAAAATTCAAGTTTTGTTTGAGACTTCTGAAGCTTGGTGCACTTTTTAAATGTTTTAGTTGTTCACATTTGTTTGTCTCTTGGGACAGTGACACATAAAGGTGTCATTCTCTATGGTTTGAAATGGGTCCTGGGAGGCATGTAATATGAAGAATTGTTACCTTACAATGTTCCCTTAAGCAAAATTGAACTTGCTTTGAATTTTTGGTCTTGCCTAGACTGATAATAAAACTCTAACTCCTGCCCACCTAAAGTGTGATGTTTACTATTATGGAAACAACACTGGCAAACATTGAAAAGACTTTCTGTAGCTGGGATATGGTATGCAGCTGTAGTTAAGCAAGCAGTCTTTAAAAGGTGCTGTGAACCCAAGCCAGCAGGTAAAAATGAAAGCCGCACCCTTACCCTAGATTAGAGGTTTAAAAATTCCACTAGTCTTCACACCGGACAAGAGATTGTCCAGGGAGTTTAAAATCTAAGAAGTTTCAAGGAAGTTAGTTTACCTTTGAGTTAGGTCATACGTCCCCTCTGTGATTGCTGTACATGAATACATAGCTCTTTGTAATATTTTTTGGAAATTTGAGATTATCAAGATACCAATGTCCTGCCAGATTAAGAGTATATTGTAGAGCTGAACTTTGAGTTACTGTGCAATTTTTTTTTTCATGCTGTCATTTGTAATATGTTTTGTGAGAATCCTTGGGATTAACGTTTTGGTTGCAAAAGAAAAAAAGAAAAGAATCCGCCTGCCAATGCAGGGGACACAGGTTCAAGCCCTGGTCCGGGAAGATCCCAGGTGCCGCAGATCAACTAAGCCCGTGGGCCACAACTACTGAGCCTGCACTCTAGATCCTGGGAGCCAGAACTACTGAGCCCCCGTGCCACAACTACAGAAGCCCACACGCAACGAAGACCCAACGCAGCAAGAAAAAAAAGACGATACTGGCCAGGTGATCAAGGGTAAAATCGTTTGTCATAAGTCCCGTTGATGGTGTGTATCCTTGATGTGACCTGAGGAGAATGGCATTTTTATCTCTGTCTGGGTCTTCCGCCCCAAACCCCATAACTCCAGACCAACCATAAGAAAACATCAGAAAACAAACAGACTAACAAATTGAGGGACAAAACACCTGACCAGTCCTCCTCAAAACTTTCAAGGTATCAAAACCCAGCGACGTCTGAGAAATGTCACAGCCCAGAGGAGACTGGGACAGAAAAAGGATGTTAGGGGAACACTAGGGAAATTCTAATAAAGTGTGGACTTTAGTTAATAACAATGTATCCATCTGGGTTCCTTAGTTGGATAAACATGTCACACTAAGGTACTAATGAGTTGGAAATAGGGGTACTGGGTCAGGGTCCACGGCACTCTGTACACTCTGTACAGATCTTTGCAACTTTTTTGTAACTCTAAGCTCTTGTAAAATTAAGCGAGTACTGAACAGAGCTAAGAATGTTATTTCCCTGATTTGAACATGCCTGAGTTTCTTTTCATGGTCACATTTTTGCTATTTGGATGTGTCTTGGAATCAGTAGCAAAGGAGAGTTGCCAGCCCCTGGGAAGATGTGGGTGGTTCGCAGGTGGCTTGCTCTGGAGCTGAAGACCACGGTGGGAAGTCTGCAGCCTCGGGCTGCACTTAGAAACATGGGAGGGGATGGGCCAGCTCAGTTAGGGATGGAACCTATAAATAAAACTTTTTTCTTTTCCGTTATGGCTTATCACAGGATACTGAATATAGTTCCCTGTGCTAGACAGTAGGACGTTGTAGTTTATCCATCCTATATTTAATAGTTTGCATCTGCTAACCCCAAACTCCCAATCCAACCCTCCCTCACTGTTTCTCCCCCTTGGCAACCACAAGTCTGTTCTCTATGTCTGTGAGTCTGTTTTTGTTTTGTAGACGCGTTCATTTGTGTCGTATTTTAGATTTCACATATAAGTGAGATCATATGATATTTGTCTTTCTCTTCTGACTTACTTCACTTAGTATGATAATCTCTAGGTCCATCCACGTTGCTGCAAATAGCATTATTTCATTCTTTTTATGGCTGAATAATATTCCATTGTATATATGTACCACATCTTCTTTATCCATTCATCCATCAGTGGACATTTAGGTAGCTTCCATGTCTTGGCTACTGTAAATAGTGCTGCAATGAACGTTGGGGTGCATGTATCTTTCTTTCTTTCTTCTTTCCTTCTTCCTTTCTTCCTTTCTTTCTTTCTCTCTCTCTCTTTCTCTTTCTTTCTTTCTTTCTTTCTCTCTCTTTCTTTCTTTCTTTCTTTCTTTCTTTTTTCTTTCTTCTTTTATTGTCACACGGCATGTGAGATCTTAGTTCCCTGACCAGAGATGGAACCCACGCCCCCTGCACTGGAAGCATGGATTCTTAACCACTGGACCACCAGGGAAATGCCAGGGGTGTATGTATAGTTTTGAATTAGAGTTTTCTCCGGATCTATGCCCGGGAGTGGAATTGTGGGACCCTATGGCAGCTGTATCTGTTCCTGCACGCCTCACATCAACCACCTGCACTCCAATCCTTGCTCTCAACGTCATCTTCGGGGAACCCAACCTGCGACAGGGACCTTGACAAGAAGAAATGGCTCAGGGAAAAGCTACCTGCACGGGGAGGAGATAGAGACCATCGCCCCTGGGGTGCGGAGGGGAGAGTGGGTGCAGAGGTTTGTCATTTCACCCCCGATACTCATCTCAGCCCTCGTGGCTGCCCCACTCTAGGTCACCTCGGGATACAGAGGTGAGCCGGTTAGAGTCCCTGCCTGTGCAGGAATCGGGGCACCAGCGGGTCTGAATAATACTAGTGCAGGGTCTCCCCCGTGGCACTGGGGTTATTCGGGGCGGGTCATCCTCTGCTGAGGGCCCCTCCTGGGCACTGTGTGGGGTTTAGCAGCATCCCTGGCCTCACCCATTTGATTCCAGGGGCCCTCCCTCCCAGTTGTGACAACCACAGATTTTCCCCACACATCACGGAAGAACTGGGTGAGGCGGGGGCAGGATGGCTCTGGGCGAGGACAGCTGTGTTGAAGCAACCAGCCTGGCCCAGGGCAAGGTCTGCCCCAATCCCGTCAGCGCCTGCATTTAGAACTGCCCCTTTCCTCTCCCACCTCCCCTGCCCTGCAGTGGTCTCCGAGACATCATCCCCATGTAATAAATCACACCTTCTCAGTTTACTGTTTGCTGCCCTCGCTAGAACGTGAGCTCTTTGAGGACAGGGATGCTGTTATGTCCCCAGCACCTAGAAGAGTGTCTGCTGTGTAGTAGATGCTTCATAAATACTTGCTGAATAAAGGAGTTGAATAAAGGGATGAGTGGATGAATGAATGAAGGTTACAATGGAAGGAGGGGGGAGATTCCCTTTCTGGCTCTCGGGGGTTGGGAGATCAAGTGAAAGATCTGTCCTAAATAGGCTGACCAGCCTTCTGGGGTTCCCCGGGACTGAGAGTTTCCCCAGAGTTCCAGCGCTCAAACCTGAGCGGTCCTGGGCAAACTGGGGGCGGGTGTTGGTCACCCTATCTAAACACAGTAACAATTCCAGCTGCAATAGCAATGGCCAATGACCTCTACGGTCTTATTGACCATGCACAGTTCTCTACCTGGCGGGGAAGGGTGGGCCGGGATTGGAATTCTGGTGATCCAGGGCGGGTGAGGGCACACCCCGGGCTTGTGGAGGGGAGTCCAGGAAGGTTCTGGAGGAAGTGACAGTGACACAGGAGGGAGGGAGGAGTCTAAGGAAGAACATCCCACATGACAACCTGTGCCAATGGCCCTGGGCCCAAGGTCACACCTGACCAGGGCTTGCTTTTTTTTTTTTTCTAATTTACTTTTCCCCACATGGATATGCAATTGTCCTAATGCCATTTATTGAAAACTCCTTAATTTCCCCACTTTCTATCATATCAAGTTCTCATATATCTGTTTCTGGATCTTTTTTCTATACCATAGAGCTATACATCCCATCCTTGCACCACTAGGGCTGTTTCATCACTATAACTTTATTTATTCATTTTGTTTTGGCCGTGCTGTGTGGCATGTGGGATCTTATGTCCCTGACCAGGGATCGAACCCGCGTCCCCTGCAGTGGAAGCTCGGAGTCTTAATCACTGGACCTCCAGGGAAGTCCCCAGGGCTTGCTTTGACATCCATGGAATGGTGGCAGGTGGGCACGGGGAGCAGCTGTCTGTGAGCCATCCTGGGTAGAAATGCAGGGTGGAGGGGAGGACAGATGGAGCTGGAGGGGAAGAAGCGGAGGAGGGAGGGAGGAAGGGAGGGAGGCCGGGCGAGAGACAGACAGAGAGTTTCCGGAGACAATAGCTCTGGCCGTGTCCTAGGGCATGAAAGCTGAAAATAGCTCCTAGTGCCGGGAGCCTTGGAGCCGGAGGCTGGGAGCCAGGGTGACTGGCTCTCCTCCCTGGTGTGCGTGTGTTGCGGGGGGGTGGGTGGCTCTGGGCTTCTCAGGCTGGGAATGGGGTGCACAGAGCAGGAACGGAGCAGGGACCCTTCTCTCTGGAACCTCGTGGGCCATCCTCAGCTCACAAAGCTGAGCCACTCCTTGCCCTACGAGTGGGGGGCTTATCCTCCCTGTCCCCTGGATCATACCCCCTCACACACAACTTCCCCGTGTGTGTTCCCAGCAACCAAGAGAATCTGTTTTTAAAAGATTTGGGGGAGGGGGGTAACCATACAAACAAGAGCAGAATGGATACTTTTTCAGGATATGAATGGCTCTGTGTAAGCCCACCCCCAGGGTAACCACAGTCCTGACCTCTAACACTCTTGACGAGTCAGCCTTGGTCTGGGCTTGCGGACCCACGGAAGCTTCCTCATTCCCTCCTTCAGATCCCGACTCTCCCTCGGCGTCTTTGTGAGAAGCACCCGGGGAAGTGGGACTGCTAGGCTGTACTGCTGCTAGAACTCCACCTGGGCTCCACCAGGCTCCAGCCCCCCGCCCTGTCCACCTAACTGACCCTGAGGCACCTCAACTGGTAGGAGCAGCATCACCTTCCCTCCTGGGACTCGTGATACTTAAGGGAGACACCGAAAGACAAGCCTTTGGCTCCCTGGCTGGCAAAGAGCAGGTACTCAATTGTCATAAGTGTCCGTATCAGTGAGGGTTCTCCAGACAAACAGAATCCATATGGGGTGTGTGTGTATATACACACACACGTACATATGT
Organism: Balaenoptera borealis; assembly: GCF_965194805.1. Taxonomy (NCBI): domain Eukaryota; kingdom Metazoa; phylum Chordata; class Mammalia; order Artiodactyla; family Balaenopteridae; genus Balaenoptera; species Balaenoptera borealis. The sequence goes on along the minus strand of NW_028123909.1, from coordinate 222,958 downwards.
ACAAGCATACAAAAATATACAGCTGTGTACATATGCAGTATGCGTACACACATATACACATATAGTATATACAATACACACATACATATATACACACATATAAAATGCAGTTTGTATATATACAGTATGTATACACACATATACACACAATATAGACAATACACACATACATATACACTATACATACACACATATAAAATGCATAGTTGGTATGTATACAGTATGTACACATACGTATAACATATGCAATATACACACCTAGGTACATATATAGCATATGTATATACACACATACAAAGATATTTAGGTGTGCATATAGACAGTATACATACATACACATATAATATATGCAATACATACACGTACATACATATAGACACACATATACACCTACATATAAAAGCATATAGCATAAAAATATATATGTACTGTATATAGAAATTCATCGTATATATACATACATATATCATATATATAAGATATATACACATACATATATACAATGTGTACACACACACACCTATATGTAAATATGCGCATGTACATACACATATAAATTCATACGCAAGTGTGTATATAATAGTATATTCATATATACATATAATACCTAGAAACATATTGGGGGGGAGGTGTCACGGTACGTCAAGGGCGGGAGTCGAACCCGCCACCCCAGGCCCCGAGGGGTCTCCCCGGGTCTCCACTTCGGGCCGGTGGGTGTGGCCGGGGGGGGGGGCAGCTGAAGACGTGCGTGCGTGCTTGCGTGCGTGCGTGCGTGCGTGCGTACGTGCGTACGTGCGTGCGTGGGGGCGGGTCCACGGGGCGGGAGGTGCTCGCCGCGAGTGAGTGGTTCAGCCGGGCCCCGGCTCATTGTGCTTGCCTCACGCCGGCCCCAGTTGGCAGCAGCGCTGGAGGCCCCGGGCCTGTGACCACAAAGAGGGAGCCGGGGGCCGGACGGGAGCAGGCCGGCGGCGGCGGCGGCGGCGGCGGCGCCGGCTGAGGCCCAGGCCAGGCTCCCTCCCCTCAGCCTCCCGCCCGCCCGCCTGTCCCGCCCCCGCCGGCGGCGCCCCGCCCCTCCCCCAACCGCCAGACTAGCCTGGTGCGGGGGCCGCGCGCGAAAACGTGGGGGAGAAGCTGAGGCTGGAGTCGCCCGTGGTGGCCGAGCCCGCCGTCTACCCATGGCTGCTGCTGGTCTACGTGAGTGCCGCCCGTCCCCTCTTCCCGGACCTCCACCTCTCTTCCCCCACGGCGCGCGCTGAGCCCACCGAGTAACGGAGCGACTCAAGTCGCCAGACCCTCTTTGGAGCCCCCCTTCCCGCCCTGCCTGGTTCTCCGCGGCTGTTTGCAGCCCCCGCGCGCAGGGTGGGCAGAGGGGAGCCGGGGCCGGCCGGGGGCACAGACTCGGCAGCGGGGACCCCGCGCTTCCGAGGGGCGCCCGAGCCGGTCTGCCGTTGGCCCTGTAGGGCTGGGGACCCAGGTCCGCCCCCTCCCCCCGGCCTGGACTGCCGGCGGGCTTGCCCTTCCATACTTTATGATCTGACACGTCGGGTTTCTTTTTCCTGGCCAGCTTTACCATTACCTGACCAGCTTTCCCAGCATCCCCTGATAATGTGTTAGATATTCAAGTTTTAGGGCCCGGTCCCAGCCCTATGGAATCAGCAACTCTGGTGGGGCTCAGTGATCTCTGTTACAACAGGCCCTCCAGATGATTTTTATTCACCTTAAAGTTTGAAAATATCTGCATTGTCAGCTGGCCGAAGCGTCCACCAGCAGGTGAAGGGGAGTGGCGCCTGGAAAAGATAGGGACTAGCCAAGGTAAGTACAGTAGCATTTGCCATGGTAGTAATGGAGAATGCCTTTTCTCCACTGGTTGGCACAGACTAGTATCTGGGAGCAGTGGCAGGGTTATTTAGGATGCTTTACATTGCAGTGTAGAGTGACCGCTGTCCTGGTTTGCCAGGGACTTCCCCTGTGTGAGCACTTAAAATCTCATCCTGGCAAACCCCTTAGCCTTGGGTTTGATAAACTTAGGGAATAACATGAAATTTAGGGGAAACATGATCTAGGTTTTGGGCAAGTCACAAGTGCTAATTAAAGCTAAGCAAGTATGGACAACATCTAGCCTTCTTTACCCCTTTGCGGGGAGGTAAATCTTGATTGGGTGAGAGGACTTATTGTTAAGAGATCTTTGTAGAAACATCCCCTTCTGCTTAGTCCGCTGGTTCTCCGTTCTGGCTAGACATTGGCATCGTCTGAGGAGAGTTAAAAGGATTGTATTGGTCTAGCATGACCAACCGTCGGTGTGAGGGTTTTTAAAAAGTGCTTCAGAGGATTCTAATGTGCAGCCAAATTTAGGTGCCACTGCTTAAGCTTTTGAACCGCTGCTACGTATTTTCACCTCATCTTGCTGTGAGAATATCCAACTGTAGTTGAGGTTTGTTGTTTTTCTTTTTCTTTTTTTAACTGTCTTATTATAAGATTTACTGTCTTAAATAAGATTGAATGGACAGAAAATCCTGCTAGTCCATCTGGTATAGCTGGATACCCAGAGTAATATCGTTAAGATATGTACCATTTAAGTATTGTGACTGGCCTTTTAAAAATTAACATATGCATTAAATTAGTATTGATAGTATAGATCTCTTTCGAAGTTGTCATGTTGGGGAGCTATACCTCTAATCTGCTGCCATTGCTAAATATCTGGACACCTCTTACTAGGAATTGCTTTTAAAAATCTTTAGGGATTAAAACCAAGATTGCTGTATTATTTGTACTGGGACCACAAAAACCTCACAGAGTTCCCCCGCTGTACCTTCTACCCCCATCTCTAACCCTTGGCAACTTCTAATCTGTTCTCCATCTCCACAGTTTTGTTATTTTAAGAATAATATGTAAACATAATCATGAATTACTTAATCTTCGGAGATTGGCTTTTAAAAACTTTTCCCTCGGCATCATTCCCTTGAAGTTCATTTCAATTTTTGCATATATTAATAATTTGTTCCTTGTTGTTGCTCGGTAGTATTCTATCATAAGATTTTATCACAATCTGTTTCAACATTCACCCATTGAAAGACATTTGGGGAGTTGCCAGTTTGTGGCTATTAGAAATAAAACTGCTATGAACATTTATGTGTAAGTTTCTGTGGGAACTTCATTAAGTTTTTGTTTCTTTTGGATAAATGCTCAAGAGTACAATTACTGCATTGTAGGGTGAATCTACTTTTAGGATTAAAAGAGACTGTCAAGCTGTTTCTCAGAGTGGCTAAACCATTTTATTTTCCCACCAGTGATGTGATATAATTTTTCTACGTACTCGCTAGCATTTGATGTTGTCACTATACTTTAATTTTAGTTATTCTCTGATATCTCATTATGGTCTTAATTTGCATTTCCCTGATGGCTAACGATGTTGAACATCTTTTCATGTGCTTCTTTGCCATGTGTTTATTCTCTTCCATGAAATGTCTGTTCCTGTCTTCTGCCTATTCTCTAGTTGGATTTTTTTAAGTTGTTTGGAGAGTTCTTTGTATATTATAGATACAAGTCATTTGTCTCCTATGGGATTTTCAAATATGTTTTCCCACTGTGTAATTTGAGTTTTCATCCACTTAAAAGGATCTTCTATGAAGCATTTTTAACTCATTTTGATGAGATCCAATTGATCAGTTTTTGCTTTTATTGATCATACTTTCGGTGTCAAGTCTAAGAATTATTCACCTAGTTCTAGATGCCAAAGATTTTCTCCTATTTTTTTTTTCTAAAAATGTCCTGCTTTTACATTTAAGATTATGATCCACTTTGATTTAATTTTTGTGTAAGATGTGTAAGGTTTAGGTTAAGGTTCATTGTTTGTTTGTTTGTTTTTGTCGAGGGATGTCCAACTGTTTCAGTACCATTTTTTGAAAAGTCTATTCTTCCTTGATAGCTTTTGCACTGCTGTCAAAACCAAGTTAAATGTATTTGTGTCAGTCTATTGCTGGGTTCTCTGTTCCATTCCATTGATCTATGTATCTACCCTCCATCATTACTGCGAAATCTTGAAATTGGGTAGATTAATTCCTCCCATTTTAATCTTCCTTTACAAATTGTTTTAGCTATTCTTCAGCCTCTTCCTACCATATAAATCTTAGAATAAGCTTGTCTACATCCACAAAAACCTTGAGGGCATTTTAAGAGTAATTGTGTTAAGCCTCTTAACTTGGGGAGAATTGACAGCTTTATTATGTTGTGTTTTCTAATCCATGAACAAGGTATGTCTCCCTATTTGTTTGGGACTTTTAAAATTTTCTTCATCAGCATTTTGTAATTTTCAGTATAGAGGTCCTATAAATGTCTTATTGGGCTTCTATTTAAGTATTTATTTAGGTCAGTTGTAAATGGCATCACATATTTTTATTTAAGCTTCTACACATTTGTTATTAATATATAATTTGATAAAATTGTGTGGATCTTGTACTCTAAAACATTTACAAACTAATATTATTTCTCAAGCTTTTTGTGGATTCCTTGGTATTTTCTCCATTTAGATTATCATCTCATCTTCAGATACAGACAGTTTTAGTTTTCCTTATTCAATATAATAGGATATATTACTATTCAACATTCAGGAGGATATATTCCTTCCTATTCAACATAGTAGGAATAGTTCTTTCATCTTTTAAATAAACTTTTTAAAAATTTAACTTTTAAATGTATCTGTTTATTTATTTTTGCTTTATTTTCTTACTAGAACCTCCAGTAATATATTTAATAAAAGTGGTGAGAGCAGATATCGGTGCCTTGTTTCTGATCTTACAGAGAAAGCGTTCAGTCTTTCACAGTTAAATATAATGTCGGTATAGGTTGTTTGTAGATCATCTTTATGAGTTTCAGTATGTTCCTTTTCTACTCCTAGTTTGCTTGGAGTTTCTTTTCTTCTTTTTTTAAAATCATGAATGGGATTGGATTTTGTCAAATGCTTTCTCTGCATTAATGATTAGGATCACATGACTTTTCCCCCTTAATCTATTGGATATGGTAGATTACATTGTTTGATTTTCAAATATTTAACCAACTTTGCATAACTGGAATAAATACCACTTGGTCATGGTATATTATTCTTTTTATATATTTCTGGAGTTAATTTGCTCATATTTGGCTGAGGATTTTTACAGCCAATTTCATAAAAAATACTGGCCTGTAGTTTTCTTCTTTCTATACTATCCCAGTCTGGTTTTGGTATCAAGGTAATACTGGCTTCATAAAATTAATTAGGAACTGTTCCCTCTACTTCTGTTTCTTATCAAGTCATGTAAAATTGGTGTTAATTCTTTAAGTCTTGGGTAAAAGTGAAACATCTAAGCCTGAATATTTCTTTTGGGAGTTTTTAAATGAAAAATCAGTGTTTCTCATAGTTACAGGAAAATTGAGATTGTCTCTTTCATCTTGGCTGAGTTTTGGTAGTTTTGGGTGTAGACGCATTGGTCCATTTCATCCACATTTTTGAATTTATAGTGTAGACTTGTTCATAATAACTTGTCCCTTATTAACCTGCAGGATATGTCATGGTATCCCTGGTTGCATTTCTGATATCTGTGATTTGTGCCATCTCTCTTTTTATCTTGATCAGTCTTGCTACATCTTTCTTGATGAGATTGTTTATTTTGAAGAACCAGCCTTTTGTTTCATTGATTTCCTCCCCCCCCCCATTTTCCTGTTTTCAGTTTCATGGATTTTTGTTTCATCTTTATTATTTCCTTCTTTCTGCTTGTTTAGTGTTTTTTCCTCTTCCGTTTTTACTATTTTAATATAGAAAATTAGACTATTTCTTTGAAATATTTTCTTTCCCAATTTAGTGCTATAAACTTCCCTTTCAGCATTGCTTTCACTTCATTCCACAAACGTTGATCTGTTATATCTCCATTTTCTTTTATTCTATGCATTTAAAAATTTTTCCTTGACTTTTTACCCATGAGTTATTTGGAATTGTGATGTTTAGTTTTCATGTGATTGAAGATTTTCCTGTTGTCTTTCTGTTATTGATTTCTAGTCTGGTTCCATTATGGCTAGAGAACATACTCTCTATGATTTTAATTCTTTTAAATCTGCTAATGTTTTTTTTTATCACCCAGTGTATGGTATATGAGTGAATGTTCCATGGACACTTGAATATGTATTCTGCTTTTATTGAGTGTGTTCTTTAAATGTCAGTTATATCCTGTTGATTGATGATGTTTTCAGTTCTTCCATACCCTTGCTGATTTTTGTCTCTGGGAGTTCTATAAATTGCTGTGTTGAAGTCTCAAATAATAATTGTGGATTTGAAATTCTCTCCTTTTACCTTTTTCAGTGTTTGCTTCATGTGTTTTGAAGTTCTGTTGTTTGGTGCACACACATTTAGTATCACTAGGTCATCTAGGTGGATTATTCCTGTTATCTTTATGTAATGACCCTCTTTGCCCCTAATAATTTCCTTTGCTCTGAAATCTACTTTATCTGATATTAATATAGCCATTCCTGCTTTTTCTGATGAATGTTCACATGATATACCTTTTTCATCCTTTTACTTTGAACTACCTATATCATGATGTTTAAAGTAAGCTTCTTATAGACAGTATAGAGTTGGATCATGCTTGTGATTTTTTCATCTACTCTTCCAATCTCTGTCTTTGACTTGGTTATTTAGATCATTTACAGTTAATGTAATTATTGCTATGTTAAAGATTAGGTCTACCATTTTATTTTTTGTTTTGTCTTTTACCTTAGTTTCTCAATCCTGTGTTTCTCTTATTTTGCCTTCTTGTGGGTTACTTAAACATTTTTTGGTAAGTCCATTTTAATCTAATTTATTTATAATCATTTGTGTATACTGTTTGTATAGTTTTCTTAGTGGTTGCTTTTGGCCTTACACTATACATATGTAACTTATCATAGCCTACTGGAATCTGTCTTTTATTACTTCAAGTGAAGTTTCAAAATTTTACTTCCATTTAGGTCTCTTAATAGTCCCCAGTTTTAAAGTATGATTTTCTGTAGTATTTCCTTTATATACATTGAGAACCACATCAGACGGTGTCATAATTTTTGTTTGACCATCATAGGGAATTTAAGAAACTCATGAGACTAATGATAGTCTCTTATATTTATCCCACTTGTTTTCACCCATTCCATTGTTCGCCTTTTCTTTCTGAAGTTGCCAGTCTTCTGTTATTGTTTTTTATGTTTTCATAACAGTAGGTGATATCTGGGCTTTCCAGTGCCATTGGATATGAGTTTCAGGAAACACTGAGCCTGGCTCACTTAATGCTACTGAGTTGGAGGGTTTGTATACGTTGGGCCTGTTGGCACAGCAGATGCTAGCAGATTAGACTAATGCTGATGGGACTAGTGCCACAGGAGGATGCATTCCCATTCAGGCTATGCTGCTGCTACAGTAGATCAAATCCCCCTCTACCCCAAGTGTGGGGCAGTGACCTGCTGCTGTCACTGCTTCTTTATTAGGCTGCTTTCGCCTCAGGTGTGTGGTGGGATCCCTTGGAAGCTGCTGCTGCTGTGAATCACAGGGTTAAATTCATTTTAGAAATACTTAAATATAAATATATAGCCTGGCTCTTGTAGGACCTCTGTATTTGTTTTTTATTGCTTTCATACGAATTACCGCAAATTGAGTGACTCAAAACATCGTAAATTTATTACCTTACAAGTCTGACATTGGTCTCAGTTGAGTAAAGTAAAAGTGTTGGCAGGATCGACAGATGAATGGATAAAGCTGTGGCACATATATACAATGGACTATTACTCAGCCATAAAAAGAAATGAAATTGAGTTATTTGTAGTGAGGTGGATTGACCTAGAGACTGTCATACAGAGTGAAGTAAGTCAGAAAGAGAAAAACAAATACCGTATGCTAACACATATATATGGAATCTAAAAAAAAAGAAAAAAATGGTTATGAAGAACCTAGGGGCAGGACAGGAATAAAGACTCAGCCATAGAGAATGGACTTGAGGACACAGGGAGGGGGAAGGGTAATCTGGGATGAAGTGAGAGAGTGGCATGGACATATATACACTACCAAATGTAAACTAGATAGCTATTGGGAAGCAGCCACAAAGCACAGGGAGTGGAATCCTGCAGTGTTTGCTGATGGTCATTTGACTGGTGTGAGCTGAAACCTTTTTGACGTTGAATTTGCATGTGGCTAATAATTCCTTATACTGAGCTTTAGGCATGTCCTTTTTTTTCTTTTCCTTTTTTTTAAAGAGTGACTACAACTTCCCTCTTCATATTGACGTCTTGAAAAATTTGTCATGTGTTGAATTTCCTTGCCTATTCCCTACCCCAGGGCATTTTTTGAGGGCAGGCGTCATTTACAGCCCAGCAGTCCTTGTGACTATTAAGCTACCATTAGCACTGGGTTTAAAGCTGCTGTTGTGGGAAAGAGCCACAAGGTGGCAGCATTATTTCGTTCTCAACTCTTGTTACTAGGGCAACAGAGTCTTCCTGGAGGTAGCGTTCCAAGGTTGTAAATTAGAGTGGAATGTGCTGGGACAAGCCCCCAGAAGTTTATGTCTCCTTACTTATGTTTGTTTTTTAAATTTAATTTCTATTTCTTATCGGAGTAAATTTGATTAGAGTGTTGTGGTTGTTTGGCTGTACAGAATCTGCTCAATGATTCATGCATATGTCTGTTCATCTTCGGATCCTGTTACCATGTATGTTATTACAGAATGTTGAGTAGACCTCCCTTGGTATTTGGTAGGTGTTTTGTCATTATATATTTTCTATGTATTCGTGATTATATAATTCATATAGTTTATATGTTATATGTTTATATACATTTAACATACATTAATCTATGTATGTTAGCCCCTTAGTCCTAAATTATCCATCCTCCCACCTTTCATTTTGGTTAACCATTAGTTTGTTTTATAAGTCTGTGAGTGTCTTTTTCTGTGGAAATATGTTCATTGGTAGCAATCTTAGGATAACATGTATAAATGATATCATAGGATATTTGTCATTCCCTTTTGACTGACTTAACCTAATATGATTATTTCTAGGCTCATCTGTAGTCCTGTAAACGGCATTGTTCATTTTTTTCCCGAGGCTACTATTCCATTCGGTACGTATACCACTTCTTCTTTGTCCATTTATCTGTTGATGGGCATTTTGTTTGCTTCCATGTCTTGCCTATTGTAAATACTGCTGCAATACACGATTTTCCATCCCGTGTCTTTTGGATTCTGGCTTTCACAGGTGACAGGCCCAATAGTGGGCCTTCCAGATCATATGGTGACTCACTTTTTACCTTTAAACACACTGCCATTCTGTTCCTATTATTGGCTGTTACCAGTTTACATCCCACTTAGACCGAGAGGTTATGCTGTTCTCCACAACTTCTTCAACATCTATTGTTTGTTGACTTTTTGCTGATGGTCATTCTGACTGGTGTGAGGTGATACCTTTGTGTAGATTGGGTTTCCATGCGTCTGAGAATTCCTGATGTTTTGCGTTTATCAATGTCCTTTTCATTTTTTTTTAAGATTGAGCTAAACTTACAACTTCTAATTGCCTTCTTGAAAAATTTGCCGCGTTTGGATTTTTTGGCCATTCCCTGCCCCAGGATATTTTTTGAGGGCATGAGTCATTTACAGCCCTGCAGTCCTTGTGACTATTAGTGACCATTAGCAGTAGATTTGAGCTGCTGTTTGAGGAAACGGCCTTAGGGTGGGAAGACTTCTACGTTGCCAACTCTGCTTGCTAGGGAAACAGAACCTTGCTGCAAGTTGTGCTTTTAGGTTGCAGATTAGAGTGGAATGTGCCAGGACAAACCCCCATAAGTTTTAGCCTCCTTAATTCTTGTCTGTGTCTTTAAGTTGTAGTTTTTATCAGAGCAAACTTGATTGAAAAATGTCTTTTTTTCTAGGTGTACAGAATCTTGTTCATTTACACATATACATATATCTATTGATCTTTGGGTTCTTTTCCATGTAGGTTATTACAGAGTGTTGAGTAGACCACTCTTGGTATTCCATAGGTCTTTGGGGATTATATATTTTATACGTATTAGTATATGTGTGTTAACCCCAATATCCTAATTTATCCATTCCTCACACCTTTTCTTTGGCTTAACCATAAGTTTGTCTTCTCAATCTGAGATTGCCTTTCTCTGTGGAAATATGTTCATTTTTATGAATTTTCAGATAACATAAGTGATATCAAAAGGCATTTGTCTTTCGCATTCTGATTTACTTCACGTTGTGTGATTATCTCTAGGCTCATGTGTGGTGCTGCATATGCCATTCTTTTATTTTTTTTCGTGACTTATATTCCATTCTGTCTATATACCACTTCTTCTTTGTCCATTCATCTGTTTATGGACCTTTTTTTTGCTTCCATATCTTGGCTATTTCAATATTGCTGCAGTGCACATTTGCCTGCCTCTGTCTTTCCGATTCTGGTGGCCTTAGGTTATAGGCCCAAAAGGTGCCCTGCCGCATCATATGGTAGCTGAATTTTTACCTTTTAAAGCAGCTCCATTCAGTTTGTGTTAGTGCTGTTACCACTTTACATCCCACCAGCAGCTAGAAGGTACACAGTTCTCTACAAGCCCTTCAGCATTTATAGTTTGTAGACTTTTTGCTGATGGTCATTTGACTGGTGTGAGCTGAAACCTTTTTGGACGTTGGATTTGCATATGGCTAAGAATTCCTTATAGTGAACTTTAGGCATGTCCTTTTTTTTCTTTTCCTTTTTTTTTTAAAGAGTGACTACACCTTCCCTCTTCATATTGAGTTCTTGAAAAATTTGTCATGTGTTGAATTTCCTTGCCTATGCCCTACCCCAGGGCATTTTTTGAGGGCAGGCGTCATTTACAGTTTTTTTTTTAAATTTAATTTATTTTATTTTTTATTTTATTTTATTTTTGGCTGTGTTGGGTCTTCATTGCTGCGCACTGGCTTCCTCTAGTTGCGGTGAGCGGGGGCTACTCTTTGTTACAGTGCGCAGGCCTCTCATTGTGGTGGCTTCTCTTATTGTGGAGCACGGGCTCTAGGGTGCGCGGGCTTCAGTAGTTGTGGCACGCGGGCTCAGTAGTTGTGGCTCGCGGGCTCTAGAGCGCAGTCTCAGTAGTTGTGGCGCACAGGCTTAGTTGCTCCGCGGCATGTGGGATCTTCCGGGACCAGGGCTCGAACCCGTGTCCCCTGCGTTGGCAGGCGGATTCGTAACCACTGCGCCACCAGGGAAGGCCAAGAAGGTGTTTTTTAACGTGTAATTTGAGCAAGTGGTTCCGTGTTATTAACATGCCCGGGGCGGGGTGGGGGGTCGGTGTGACAGGGCTGCCCTCCTCTGCAGGTCTAGTTCCAGTCTCTGAAAGGCATTGAGGATTCTGTCTTCCTTTGTGTTTTCTGCTCCCCACGCTCCCTCCTGTAACCCCTTTCTGCCATCCCCACTCCCCCCACCCCCCCAGTCACACGTTGCAAACCCCAGACCCGTTTTTTCCGTTGTGATTAAACCGTCACCTGAAGCCGCCTCCAGGAGCCTCTGATCTGAACCCCCTAGTGGCATTAACGTGGCCCTCGTGCTATTAACTTCAGCCTCACAGACTTTCCCCGCTGAGAACAGCTTTGCTGGGCACTGAGGGTCTGTGACTTTTATCTCAGTTAGGCCGTTAAAAAACTGAAACATGGTTTAGATAAATAAATAACTCCTCCTTCCCTTCCTCCTGGCTCTGAGCTTGGAGCTGGTGAGCTGTCTGGGGAGAAGGTCACGGGATGGGGGCTGGGGGATGGGGAGAGAGGACAAGGTAACCGTGCCTGACAGGGATCTGTAACTACACGTGGACAGAGCTCTATACTGAACGTGTCTGGTCCCTCCTTTGCTCCGAGGCGTTCCCGTTTTCTGGTTGGTGTGAGGGGTGGGGCAGAGTGGAAGGTGGACCAAGGTTGCAGTAGCTTTGTCTGACTCTAGGTCTGTGACATCCCCCTTCAAGCACATCCCTCTTCCCCACTGTCTCCCCATCTCTTCCCTCCACCCCTTTCCGTGACTGTCTCCCTGTGTTTCCACCTTGTTGCTTTTCTGTGGTCCCTCTGTTTCTCTTTCACCCTCTACCTGTCTCCGCCTTTTGTCTCCTTCCGAACCTTCCAGCATCCCCTGTGCTGCGGTTGGCGCATGGTTTGGGGGATCGCCCTCCAACGCTGGCTGCAGGCGACTTGTCAGACTGCTTTGTGAAACCAAAAAATGTAGAAATCTTTCATTTCCTTGGCCTCTGAGGCTTCGCTGGGGTGGCGGGCAATTGGCAGGCCTGTCGGCTACACCCCACACTGGTCGTCGTTTCATATTCTTAGCTATAAAAGTGGGGATACAAATGGTACCTGCTTCATAAGGCCGTAGTGAGGATCCAGCAGGAAGTGGATGCGAAGCCCTGAGCACAGTGATTGATTCTCAGCAGATGCTCAATGAATGAAATCTCTTAAATGAAATCGTTTATTATAAAAATGTTTAGTCCGGGGTAAAAGTGGACCAGAACAATGAGCCCCCATGCATATACATCAGCCAGATTCGGTATGTTTCAACATTTTGTGTACCTGCTTTGTCCATCCCCTCTTCTTGTGGTTGCCGGGATATTTTAAAGCAATTAGCAAACCCCTCGTAGCATTTCAGCCCTATGTGCGTCTCTAAAAAACCTGAATGTTTTCTCATACAACCTTAAGACCTTTATGCCAACCAATGAAAATGATGATTCTTACTTTAATACTGAGTCCATATTCAGGTTTTTCTGATTAACTTTAAAATGTCCTTTTACTCTTGTGTTTTTTGAATCAGGATCCAAATATTGTTCTTGTATTGTAATTGGTAATAACATCCCATTAATCCAGAACAGCCCCCCACCCCACCCCCACCCCCAGGTAATTGACGTATTGAAGAAACTGGGCCGGCTGTAGAGTGTTCCACATTCTGGATTTCTCTGTTTGCTTTTTCGTGGTGTCATTTAAATTGCACTTCTGCTTCCTAAATTTCCTATGAGCTGAAAGCCAGCTCCAACAGCTGGATTAGCGTGTTAGGTTCGGACTTTGTAGCAAGAGGCACATGACACGTAGGGGCCGCTCTGCCGTCCGTCACTTCTCTAAAGTGGGCTCAGGTGCGCTCAGCTCTCCGGCTCCTCATTCAGCTGTCATCTGCCATTCGTTTCATTTTCACTGACGATCTCTGCATAAATCGATTATTTTATTAGGAAGTTAGGAAGCAGTGAGTTTGCTAATCATGCCATTCCTTCCACGTTGACTGCTTTTTACTCATCCACTTGCGCTATATATTTGCCTGTAAAGACAGTCAGGTGCGGTTGGCAGATTTCTGCGACGTCTCCCGTGACTTTTAAAAGCCTCCAGGGGTTACTCCCAGGGGTAACCCGCTGAAAGAGATTTTGCAGATATAATTAAGGTTGTGTTCTGGGTGGGTTGAATTTGCTCACACCAGCCCTTTAAAAGCAGAGAATGTCCTCAGGCCGGCAGCAGAAGTCAGAGAGATTGAAGCAGGAGAAAGGTGGGACGCACCCTTGGCAACTTTGCAGGTGGAGGGGGCCCCATGAGAAGGATTGTGAGTGTGTCGAGGAGCTGAGGGTGACCCCTCCTCCTTGGCAGGCAGCAAGGGAACGGGGACCTCAGTCCTACAGCCCTCGGAACTGCATTCTGCCAACAGCATGAATGAGTTTGGGAGCAGATTCCTCCCTGGAGCCTCTAGATAAGAACCCAGGTTGCCAGCACCTTGATTCTGGCTTTGTGAGCCCCTAGGCAGAAAACCCAGCAGAGCCAGCCAGGACTTCTGACCTCCAGAACTGGGAGGTATTTATTAGTGGTGTTTTTAAGTCACTGAGTTTGTGGATATTTGTTACACAGCAATAGAAGACTAATAGAGCAGGATCAATGCTTAACTTCTTTGTTTTTAATTGCCGGTTTCCAGAATAAAAAAGGTTAAGTAAATGACAGCTGCCTTTATCTTCCTCATCCTAACATAGAAACCATACGTCTTAACGGACATCAATGAAGTGGATTCCTAATTTGCTGTCAGTAAAACTTACTCATTTAGAGATTGACAAGTGTCCTGGGTTTGGCTCATTGAAAGAATGGTTTTAAAGGGATACTGGTTATCAAATAGACAGTAAAATCAATTTGTCGGTTAAAATCAATTTGTATGGTTAAGATGTTTTGCTACCATTTTCTTCTGTGATATACTGAAATAATTTCATCATATGCAAGTGGGGCACATAACATTTGATAAATTCCATCTGTCTGTTGACAATCTACTCACTTCTCTGACTGCATACCCTCTCCTGTTAGAGAAGGATGTTTCCGATTATAAGGAGACTCCAAAATAGATGCTTAATTCATAAAGTATGCAAATGTTACTCTCATATATAAAGAACATCATGGTTAAAGTACTATGACGTCACATCATTATTGCCATGGAAGACATTTCATTTTCTCACACTGACTTCAGAGCTTAATCCAGAGTCTGAATATTGATCTTTTTGAATTCGTGTGAGAATTGGTGTCTTTGAAACATGGTTTTGGTCAAAACAAAATTTTGCAACTTTTACTCTTTGAAAAACAGCTTTATCGAGGCATGATATTACATGTTATAAAATTCACTCACTATGAGTGTAAATTTGATGAGTTTTAGTAAACTCTGAGTTGTGCAGCCAGCACCACAGTCTAATTTTAAAACATTTCCATGTGTCAAAGAGACCCCCTGTGCCCACTTGTAGTCACTTCCTGCTCCCATCCCCAGGCAACCAATAATCTGCTTTCTGTCTCTATAGTAATTTTCCTTTTCTGAACATTTCATATGAGTGGAATCTTACAGGTTGTAGACTGTTTGTCTTTTGCACATGGCTTCTTTCATTTAACACCAGGTTTTGGAGGTTGATCCACGTTGTGTGTTCCGGTCTCTCGTTCCCTTTTGTTGCTGAATAATATTCCATTACGTGGATAGACCACATTTTGTTTATCCCTTCGCCAGTTGATGGACATTTGAATTATTCCCACTTTTGGTCTATTACAAACGATGCTGCTGTGTTCACATTCACGTACAAGTGTGGATGTATGTTTTCATTTCTCCTGGGTATGTAACTAGGAGTGGAATTGCTGGGCTGTATGGTGAATTCATGTTTAACTTTCTAAGGAATCACTAGTTGCTTTCTAAATTATACTACATTTACATTCTCACCATCATTTTATGAGAGTTCCGGGTTTGCCATAGCCTCATCAACACTTGCTGTTGTCTTTGATTCTAGCCTTCCTAGTGGGTGTGAAGTGGTGCTTCATTGGGGTCTTGATTTGCATTTCCCTAACAGTTAGTGATATTGGACATGTTTGTGGTGATTAGCCATTCTTATATCTTCTTTGGTGAAATATCTATTTAAATCTTATGCCCATTTAAAAAATTGATTGTCTTTATTTATGTTATTTATCATGTGTATAATTCACAAATACTTCCTCCCAGTCAGTGGCTTCTTTTTCATTTTCTTCATAGTGACTTTTGAAGTACAGAAGGTTTTAATTTTGAAGTCCAGTTTACAACTTTTTGGAATGAATTTTAGTGTCTTATCTAAGAACTTTTTGCCTAACTGAATTCCCCAAAGATTTTTTTCTCTTTTTCTTCTAGAAGTGTTTTAGCATTTTAGCTCTTAGGTCTTTGTTTGATTTTTGAGTTGTTATGTATAACGTGAGGTAAGAGTCTAAATTCATCTTTTTTTGCATGTGGCTATCTAGTTGTCTGAAAAATGTTTGTTTTTTTGTTTGAAGATAAAAACGTTTTCTTCCCCCGTTGGATTGTCTTGGCACCTTTGTTGAAAATTGATTGACCATAAACTTAAGGACTTATTTCTGGACTCTTAGTTTTGTTCTGTGGATGTATATGTCTGTCCTTATGCTGGTCCCACAGTGTCTTGATTACTGTAGCTTTATAGTAAGTTTTGAAATCAGGAAATAAAAATCTTCTCACTTTATTCTTTTCTTTCTTTTTTTTTTCAAACTTGTGTTTGGCTCTTCTGGATCCTTTGCATTTCCATATGAATTTTAGCATCAGTTTTTCAATTTCTGCCCCCCCTCAAAAAAAAGCCTACTCAGATTTTGGTAGGGATTTTGTTGAATGTATAGATTTGGAGACAACTGTCATTTTAACAACATTAAGTCTTCCAATCCATGAATGAAATGTCTCTACAGTTGTTTACGTCGTCCCTAATTTCTCTCAGCAGTGCTTTGTAGTTTTCAGTCTTATGTGTCTTCTTAAATTTATTCACAAATATTTTAATGTTTTTGATGCTATTATGGATGAAATTGTTTCTTTAATTTCATTTTTGGTTGTTCATTGCTAGTACATGGAAATAGAATTGGATTTTGTATGGTGATCTTGTATCCTACAATCTTGCTGAACTAATTTATTAGTTCTAGTAGATTTGTGTATGTGTGTATGTGTGTGAGTTCTTCAGGATTTTCTACATGTAAGATCCTGTCTCTGAATAAAAACAAATGTACTCCTTTCTTTCCAGACTGGTGCCTTTTCTTTTCGATTTTTACTTTTCACTTTAATTTCTTAAATATTTATTAACGTTGGTCTCAAACATATTTAGCATGCTTTCAAAGAACATTCGGGTTGAAAGAATGCATAAATTATATTTGGCGTTTGGGGCTAAGGCATAAGAAATATACTTGCCATGGACTTTGAAAAAAAAATGTATGTTTCATTATAAAAAGGATACATTGGAAAGACAGAAATTGCTACCTTACAAAGTTCTTTTTTTTAAATTATTATTTATTTATTTATTTATTTATTTAGTTTTGTCTGTGTTGGGTCTTCGTTTCTGTGCGAGGGCTTCCTCTAGCTGCGGCAAGTGGGGGCCACTCTTCATCGCGGTGCGTGGGCCTCACTATCGTGGCCTTTCGTTGCGGAGCACAGGCTCCAGACGCGCAGGCTCAGTAGTTGTGGCTCACGGGCCTAGTTGCTCCGCGGCATGTGGGATCTTCCCAGACCAGGGCTCGAACCCGTGTCCCCTGCATTGGCAGGCAGATTCTCAACCACTGCGCCACCAGGGAAGCCCTGGGTTTTTTTTTAATTGAAGTATAGTTGATAGAATGTTGTGTTAGTTTCAGGTGTACAGCAAAGTGATTCAGCTATACATATATGTATTGTTTTTCAGATTCTTTTCCATTATAGGTTATTACAAGATACTGAATGTAGTTCCCTGTGCCATACAGTAGGTCCTTGTGTTTATCTATTTTATATATAATGGTGTGTATCTGTTAATCCCAAACTCGTAATTTATCCCTCCCCACGTTTCTCCTTCGGTAGCCATAAGTTTGTTTTCTATGTCTGTGAGTCTATTTCTGTTTTGTAAATCAGTTCATTTGTATCATTTTTTTTAGATTCCATGTATAAGTGATACCATGTAATATTTGTCTTTCTCTGTCTGACTCACTTCACTTAGTATGATCATCTCTAGGTCCGTCCATGTTGCTGCAAATGGCATTATTTCATTCTTTTTTATGGCTGCATAATATACCATTGTGTATATATTGATATATACCACATCATCTTTATCCATTCATCTGTGGACGGACATTTAGGCTGCTTCCATGTCTTGGCTATTGTAAGTAGTGCTGGAGTTTGTTTTTTAAAAAAGCATATAAACTATACAATTCCTAGTTAATATATCATGATACTAAAATCCAGAATTTGGGGGCAGTGCACAGGTCTCTGCTTTATGTGCTTTGTTGAATGAGACATTGAGAATCTAATATATATTAAGTGCTCCACTGGAAATGTCTTATTAAACAAAACAGCACATAGGGGAGACTAGAACAGCGTCAGGCCACAGAGGACTTTCCACCTGCCACCAGCTCACTCTGCAAAAGGATGGATGTGAAACCCACAGACCTCTGGCATGCCAGTATCAGACAGCTGTAAGGAGTGTTTACTACTGCCCAGAAGTCTCCGAAATTCTTGGAAGGGGCTACTGGTGATGTTTCAGCGCCATGAGTTTAGATCCCACGGCAAGTGTGGGGAAACCACTCTTAGCCAAAAGGAAAGTCTAGCCAATCAGCCAACATCTGCAACTGACTCAACTTTGTAGCTGTCTCGTTGCCTGGGTCCACATAATTAAGGGAAAATGCTACATGCTCTAGCAATATTAGCAAAGCTGGGGTCTTAATATATATTCCTAGAGAGTTCTAAGGACCCAGGAAACATCACCTCTACTGGAAAAGTTGACCGTCAGCTTTTTGAACTGACAGTAGAGGGATGATTGGGCGGGTTTAGGACTTTAGGAGCCCCAAACGCCTGAAATTCCAGGTGGCAGTGCACTGTCATTAATATCCCCTGGTTTTAGCTCTTTGGGAGATACCTTTTCTGAGGGTTTTATACATTATTTTTGATTTATTTTAGTATTCCTACTTCTAGTCAAAGTCAAGACCAGGAAATGTAGAGATATGCTATGAGGTGGTTCTCGGGCTTTGTTTGAAATCTACTAAAAATTCCGTCATTCGTTCAGTGACTTTCACTGTGTACCATGCATCCGTGAGTAGTACTGCTATGGGTGCCCCTATGGAGCTGACATTCTTTGTTTAATATATTTATTTAATTATTTATTTGGCTGCGCTGGGTCTTAGTTGTGGCACGTGGGATCTTTTAGTTGCAGCATGCGAACTCTTAGTTGTGGCATGTGGGATCTAGTGCCCTGACCAGGGATCGAACCCGGGCCCCCCTGCACTTAGCCACTGGACCACCAGGGAAGTCCCTGGAGCTAACATTCTACCGGGGGGTTGGGGGGGGGGGCGGGAGACAGACCAACGAATACACACTGTCCGCACAGTAGTAAATGTTGTGGAGAATTGTAGAGGCCAGAGGGGGGCAGGGCTTGCCGGTATGTGCGGCAGTTTCAAAAGGGTGTTTGGAGAAGGCACCACTTATAAAGGGACGGTTGAACAGCGTCCTGGGGAGGTGTGAGGGCTGAGCCCCTGTGTACTGGGGGGAAGTGGGTCCAGGCAGAGGGCTCAGCAGGGCAGAGACCCTAAGACTGGAACCACGTGGTGGAGGAAGAGCAAGGTGGCTGCAGCCAAGGGGCTGAGTGCGAGGGACCGCGAGACAGGTGGGGGGTGGTTGGCGAGGCTTTTTAGGCAATCACGAGGATCTCCACTTTTACTGGTCCTGGGATGGGGCACAGGAAAGTTTGAGCACTGGGGCGGCACACCCTGACTCAAGTGCTCATGCAGCATCGTCTCGGTGCTGTGGAAGCAAGAAGCAGGAGATGCTGCAGCGCTCAGCAAGAGATGATCCCGGCTTTGGGACCAGCGGCCAGCAGTGGAGGTGGTGAGAAGTCATCTGAAGATGGGAGGATAGATTTGCAGTGAATTGTGCTGTGGTACAAAAGCGGGTGGGAGGCACAGGGGCTTGCAGGGTACCATGTGCTTGGGTTCAGCTGGGGTCAGAAGGTGAAAGAAAGGCTCAGGCAAGAGCCTGAGGGTGTAGGGCGATGACTGTGTTCATGCATCTCGGAATTAAGGTGACTTGCTTGCTTTGCACAGTGGGCCGTCTGCTGAAGAGTATTGTCACACCCGCTCTGTGTTCTGCGTGATGCTTTTAGGTCAGCCTTAGAGTTCAGAGCTTTGTCCCAACTCTGCTCACTGATGAACAGAGAAGATTCTTGTGATTTGGTGGTTTCCAAGAGAAATCCCAGCAAAGTGTGGATGGAGGTGGGGGCAGAGAGAATTGCTTTAGTCCCTCAAAGAGACTGTTTATAACAGTAGAACACAGTGAGAGCAACTAGGACAGCTTCTTCAAGAAGCACATATTCTTTCTTCCCTTGTAAGAGGCACTTACTCTCCAAAGAAATCTTTTTTTTTTTTCCTTACTGGAAATATTTCACTGCTTTGATTTTATTTTTTAATTCATTGTCTTCAAAGTTTGCTCTTTCAGAATTCATTTGCTTACCATATAATCTATGACTATTTCAGAAGATTGAAATTAGGTTTGTTTTGTGGCTTCTACTTTTAAACCAAGAAGTGGGTTCAGAATTGGTGATGGAAGAGAACTTGAAATAGGATAGCTTATTGGGAACATTGATTTGGGCCCTTTTCTTCTAGTGTTACTTTTTAGCTTATCTCTTTCAGAATATGCCTGATTTCCTTCTCGTGAGATACCACATGTCTAAGGATCCAGTTGTTACTTAATTTTTCTTTGTTTACTGATAAATATGCTGTATGCTTTTGTTCTTTTAAAAAGCAATTTTATTGAGGTATAAAACACTCACAATAAAATACATCCAATTTAAGTATAGAGTTTGAGTTTTGACAAAAGTGTGCACCCGCGTACCTGTTACCACGATCCATATATGGACCATTTCCATCACTTTAAAAAGTACACTCTGGGCCCGTTTCTAAATAGCTCATCCCACCCAG
This sequence comes from Balaenoptera borealis, assembly GCF_965194805.1. Taxonomy (NCBI): domain Eukaryota; kingdom Metazoa; phylum Chordata; class Mammalia; order Artiodactyla; family Balaenopteridae; genus Balaenoptera; species Balaenoptera borealis. Next base: position 202,526 of record NW_028123909.1, on the reverse strand, counting down.
CCCCAGGCAAACACTGATCTGCTTCTGCTTCCAGTCACAATAGATTATATTTGCCTTTTCTAGAACATCCTATCAATAGAATCAAATCCTATGCACTCTTTTGGGTCTGGCCCCTTTGCCTCAGCACCATGTTCTTCCTTGAGGTTCATTATCATGTTGCTTGTGTTGGGGTTTTTGTTTCTTTTATTGCTGAATAGTATTCCAATGTATGGACTTATTAACACACTTCACTTTTCATGGACATCGGGTTGTTTCCAGTTCAGGGAAATTATGAGTAAAGCTGCTATGGATATTTTTCATCAAGTCTTGTTGTGAACAAATGCTGTCATTTCTCTTTGGTAAGTGCCTAGGAGAGGCATTGTTGCATCTCCTGTGATAGGTACACACGGTATTTTTTTGTTTTTTGGTCGTACCATGCAGCTTGCGGGATCTTAGTCCCCCGACCAGAGATTGAACCTGTGCCCCCTGCAGTGGAAGCATGGACCCCTAACCACTTACCGCCAGGGAATTCCCAGTACACACACATTATGATTGTTATGTCATCTTGATGGATCTACCACTTTTATCATGATGAGAAGTCTGTCCTGGTAATAATATATTTGTTCTGACGTCTACTTTGTCTAATATTGTTATAATCACTCGAGCTTTCTTGATATTGGTGTTTGCATGGTATGTCTGTTCTCTGACCTCTGCCTTGTAATTAGACTATTTAGACCATTTACACTTGAATAATTACCAGTTTAGTTGGATTTAAATCTCGTATGTATTATTTGTTTCCTTGTTGCTTTTTTCTTCTCCAGTCTTCTTTTGGATTGAGTATATCCTAGTAAGTTGTCATCACCACTGGCTTATAATAGCTATATAGCTCTTCATTTCATTTATTTTTCTGGTGTTTCCAGGCACCTCGTCTTCCGTGAACTCCTGGTGCCTTTGCCTCGGCAGGACCACCATGGTCTGCTTGGGTCCCCCTCCCAGCACCACATTTCAGAAAGTGCCTCCAGGCGAAGAGCTGACGCAGCCTGGGGTCCTCCTAGCTTGCTTCCCTTCTTTCAGGGACTCTAGCCCCTTCTGTGTCTGAAAACAGTTACTTCATATATTTTGTCCAGTTTTCTGGTTGTTATTGTGGGAGCTTAGGTTCGGCTCTGGTTACCATATTATGTTCTGAAGTGTAATTTTATTTTTGAAATAAAGTATTTGGTTCTTGGCAGGAGAATGTGTTAAATATGTGAAATTGGGACTGCCTGTAAAACCCTAGATGCATAACACCATTGTTATGACTTCACAAAGTGATGTAAAGATGGTGATGATCAGTTTCCGGCTTAGGCATAGCAGCACGTGTAAACCTCAGAAGCAGAAGCTTTGAAAAGTTCTGTATCAGTCCCGTTTGAATGATAACAGCCCATAATCGAGCCCTTAGGTGCTCAGTGTTCTACATACAGATCTTTTTTAAAAAAAATCATCTTACGTGTGTGTTTTTAAAATTATTTATTTATTTATTTTTGGCTGCGTTGAGTCTTCGTTGCTGTGCACGGGTTTTCTCTAGTTGCGGCGAGCGGGGGCTGCTCTTCGTTGTGGTGTGAGGGCTTCTCACTGTGGTAGCTTCTCTTGTTGCAGAGCACGGGCTGTAGCACGCGGGCTTCAGCAGTTGTGGTGCGTGGGCTTCAGTAGTTGTGGCTCACCGGCTCTAGAGCGCAGGCTCAGTAGTTGTAGTGCACGGGCTTAGTTGCTCCGAGGCATGTGGGATCTTCCCGGACCAGGGCTTAAACCCGTGTCCCCTGCATTGACAGGCGGATTCTTAACCACTGTGCCACCAGGGAAGCCCCTGAGGTTTTAATTTAATTTTAATTCATTTAAATTGAAATAGCCCCATGTGGCTAGTGGCTGCCGTATTAGACAGCAAAACTCCAGGTAGCAAGGGAGCAGGGGTAGAAAGACAGCCCTGTGATGGAGCAGTCAGGGGAGCCTCCCAGCAAAAGACTGACCAGCCTCTTGCCTCACTGTGGCAGGGGAAGCCCCAGGCTGGAAATGGCAAATACTTGGCACAGGCACCACTCCGAACCATTCCTGCGCCCATGGCAGACACTGCTAGTCAATCACCACACACTTTCTTGCTAGTTCAGCCATAGCTCAGGATCCTTCTCAATACAACACTCCAGGCAGTCCCCAACTACAGATCAGTAGATGCTAGCATTTGAGAGAAATATTACTGGTCATCCCTAGGCCAGGAGGCCCATCTGGGAGGTCCAGGATCTCACCAGGCTGTAAGGTGGCTGGCAAGGGACATGTGGCCAACCTGGGTCAGTGAGGCAACCACAAATATGGAGAGTGGAGAGGCAATGTGCTGGAGGAGCCAAGATTTTTCTATTTCTTCAAGAAACACTCAGAGCATGATTTAGGGAGAGAGGAAGGGGGTGGGGGGAGAGGTGAAGACTTGTCAAAGCCAGCTGATGTGCAAAGCATTTGGAGATTTTTATTGAGCTGGGTGCAATATTGTGATTTATGAAGAAAAATACATATTTGGTCATTCAGACCAAAAATATATATTTGGCCATCTCCCACGTGGCCCAAACCTTAAAATATTTACATTTTCGCCCTTTTTGGAAAAAAAAAATTTGCGGACCCTTATTCTAGAGAGGGTTCTGAATTGCCCACAAAAGTGGACTTGCTGGATTAAAGGAAATATGCATTGAAAATTTCAGCAGATGCTGCCCTTCATACTTGCACTAGCAGTGTATGAGATTGCCTGTTCCCCAGTATCCTCACCAACACAGAGTAATATCAGACTTTTCCATGTGGCCAATTGGATAGGTGAAAATGGTATTTCACTATCGTTTTAATTGTACTTACCTTATTAGCAGTAAGATTTAGTATTAGGCAGTAGGTATAATAAAATATATATTTGGTCTTTGTCCCTCATTCCTGGCACAAAACTTCTAAACCCCGTGGAATTTCCAGATAGGAGTGTCTTTTGATATTCATAACAAAACCCTTTCAACCACACCTGAGTTTGTGTTAATGAGGTGACTTTTGGAAAGCCCCTAAGGAAGGGGCTGGTTGCCAGGGGAACCAACCAGAATTAGAGGATTGGAACTTTCAGTCTCTTCCACCCTCCCCCCCACCCCCTTGAAGGGGAGAGGGGCTTGAGGTTGAATCAGTTAATCCTGTCTACATAACGAAGCTTCAGTGAAATTAAAAGAATGGAGTTTGGGGCTTCCCTGGTGGCGCAGTGGTTGAGAGTCTGCCTGCCAATGCAGGGGACGCGGGCTCGAGCCCTGGTCTGGGAAGATGCCACATGACACGGAGCAAGTGGGCCCGTGAGCCACAACTGCTGAGCCTGCGCGTCTGGAGCCTGTGCTCCGCAACAAGAGAGGCCGCGATGGTGAGAGACCCGCGCATCGCGATGAAGAGTGGCCCCCGCTTGCCACAACTAGAGAAAGCCCTTGCACAGAAACGAAGACCCAACACAACTAAAATAAATAAATAAATAAATAATTTTTAAAAAAAGTTCTTCAAAATTATTAAAAAAAAAAAAAAAAAGAATGGAGTTTGGAGAGCTTCTGGATTGGTGTACCCAGGGAGGTGCCAGGTGGGACAGCATGGAAGCTTTGCACCCCTTTCCCCATACCTTGCCCTGTGCGTCTCTTCCATATGGCTGTTCCTGAGTTAGATCTTTTTATAATAAACTGGTAATCTAGAAAGGAAAAAAAAATATTATATATATATATATATATATATATTTGGTCATCTCATATATATTTGGCTTTCCAAAAGTCACCTCATTAACATAACAAAAGGCACCTTTTTTAAAAAATTAATTTTATTTGAGCGTAGTTCTGCTGTACAGCAAAGTGAATCAGCTATACATATACATATATCCCCTCTTTTTTGGATTTCCTTCCCATTTAGGTCACCACAGAGCATTGAGTAGAGTTCCCTGTGCTATACAGTAGGTTCTCATTAGCCTGGAAGGGCGACGCTGCACTCTCCCCTCCGTTGCCAGGCAGGCTGTGCTTCTGTTACTGCAGCCCAAGGCCCCGAGAGCCTGCTCTGGTTCCTTAGGGGCCCCTGGGAGGGGTGTTTGTCACAGGTCTCTCCGCAAGCCCAGTTCTCTCGACCGTGACTGTCCTCGATTGCGGCGTCTGCTACACGGCCTGGGTCAAAGAGCCTAAAAGTGCGGGGATTGGGACCCAACCTGGTAGGAGGAACTTGAGTCCCGTGATCCCCCTAAGCCCCTGTAACCCTGCGGTGGGCGTGGGTCCCCCTCAAGTCACGCTGCCTCCCACACCCACAGCTTCCTTCTGTCTTTGGCTGAGTCCCCTCTGGTTCCTCAAATGGCCACCAGGTGGGAGCAGAGACCTGCGGTGAGGCTGGGACTGAGGCCTCCTTGAAGATGGGCTAGGAGGGCTCCAGGCAGGGCTGGGGGCCTCTCTCACTGGGGGTCTGGGCTTGCCGGGTGGCTGGGAGCTGGGTGCGTGCCTGGGGGTGCAGGCCTCTTTTGGGGTGAGTGTGCTGTGACTGCGTGGGGTGTAGATGGGCACACCTGTGTGCAGAGGCCTCTGCAGCTGTTGGGTGCGTGTGCCCTTGAGCATGCCCGTGTGCAAGCATGCAGGGGGTACCTGTGTGTGACTGTGGGGCCTGGGTCTGCAGAATCCTCCCTGTTCCCCTGCAGGCCTGAGAAGGCTGACGATTGGGATAGCCTGGCCCTTGAACTTTATGTTTCCAAAGCGGCAGGTGGCTCCGAGGCTCGGACCTCAGGACCCCCTGCCCGCTGCGTTCCCTTAGGCTGTGTCCAGCCAGTGTGGCGGCTTGTCCTACTTTGCCAGGTTTGGGGTCCTGCTGAGCCTTTTTTATTTATTTATTTATTTTAACATCTTTATTGGAGTATACTTGCTTTACAATGGTGTGTTAGTTTCTGCTGTGTAACAAAGTGAATCAGTTATACATATACGTATGTTCCCATATCTCTTCCCTCTTGCATCTCCCTCCCTCCCACCCTCCCTATCCCACCCCTCTAGGTGGTCACAAAGCACCAAGCTGATCTCCCTGTGCTCTGCGGCTGCTTCCCACTAGCTCTCTGTTTGACGTTTGATAGTGTATATATGTCCATGCCACTGTCTCACTTTGTCACATCTTACCCTTCCCCCTCCCCATATCCTCAGGTCCATTCTCTAGTAGGTCTGTGAGCCTTTTGATTTGTGTCAGGATGGGGACTCATTGCTGTTCCTGGGGGCCTCGGGGTAGGAAAGGCCAACAGTGCACTGGGGGTGCTCCTTAGCCCCAGGCTGGGGGTTCGGGGAGGGGGAGGGCCGCCACACCGGAGTTTGTGCCCCTGGTCCTGCCAAGCCACTGGGAGGGTGGATGCTAGCCCACTTGTCACCCGCTTAGCATCCTGGGCTTCCAAGGTCCTCCTCCAGCCAGGCCCGTTTCCCTGCTCCCTTTGGTGCCTTTCTACTGCCCTCACTACCTCCACCGCCCTCTTCCGTTCTCCCTGAAAACCACGCTAAGCAGACATTTGTCAAGGTCACAGTGACCTCCATGCTGCCAAGCCCAGTGGACAATTCTCCGGCCTCCTCTGACTTGACCCTCAGCAGCACTTCAGGGGCTGGTCCTTCCCTCCTCCTGCCATCACTCCCTTCCGCAGCTCAGGAATTCCGCTCTCCTGGTTTTCCTTCTGTCCCGCTGGCCCTCCCTCTCAGCCTCCTTTGCTGGTCCCTGATCTCTCCAAGTCTGGGTGCCCCATCCCTACACCTCTTCTGTCTCCCTCTTTAAACGCCCACTTCCTTGGTGATCTCATCCAAGCTCATGGCTTTCAAATGACTCCCGTTGAGTATAATTTAATTAGTTGGTTTTTTATCATCTGTCTTCTCCCAAAGGAAAGCAAGCTCTACAGGCAGGGCTTTTTTTGTCTTAAGTCAGGTTTATTAAGGTATAATTTACATACAGTTAATGTCACCCTTTTTAGTGTTCACTTCTGTAAGTTTTTGACAAACACATATAGTTGTGAAACTGTCTCTGCCGTCAATTACAGGACAGTTCCCATCACCCCCAAAAGTTCTCCATACCCTTGTGGTCATCCCCTCCCCCATGTCCCGCCCTGGGCAGCCACTAATCTGTTCTTTTGTCCCTTTTCCCTAGTTGTGCCTTTTCTGAAAAGTCATATAAATGGGATTGTACTGCGTGTAACCTTTGGAATCGGCTTCTTCCACTTATCACAATGCACAGCGCATTTGAGATTCACCCATATTGTTGCAGCTGTGAGCCGTTAGTTCTTTTATTCTATTGTATTTTATTGCACAGCTTTGTTTATCTGTTCGGAGGGGGACCAGTTGTCCTGGTTTCCGTGGGAGGGAATGGTTTTTCTGGGACATGGGACTTTCAGTGCTAAAACCAGGGTGGTTGGTTATCTTAGTTCTTTAGTTGAGGGACATTTGGGTTGTTTCTAGGTTGTTGATGATTTTGAATACCTACTCAATATAACCAGTGACAGAGGGTTTTTTGGTGAACACAAATGTCCATTTCTCTTGGGTAAATACCTAGGAGTGGGGTTGCTCAGTTGGATGACGAGTGTACGTATCACTGTAAAAGAGGCTGCCAAGCTGTTCTCCAGAGTGGCTGTATTGTGTAGCATTGTGGGAGAATTCCACTTGCTCTGCATCTTAACCAGAACTTGGTAGTGTGTCAAAAAAAATTAAAAACCGGTTTTTTAGCCATCTTAATAGTTGTATAATGATATCTCCTCACGGTTGGCAGAGATTTCCTTTATTCGCCTTGAGTAGTGTTGTGCCCCCAGTGCCTGGGTTAGTGCCTGCTATGTAGTAGACACTCAATGAATTTTTTTTTTTTTTTACTGAGTGAATGAATGTATGGATGGATGAATGAATGAAGTCAAAGGGGCTTCCGGTATCTAAATCTGTTATAGCAAATACATAGCACACGTACCGCCAATTCCCCCATGCCCCATTCTGTTTCCATGGCAGACGTCACTCATCAATTGAGCCATTTTATCCACCTGCTTCATTTCAGACAGGTACGATCCAGTCCTTTGTGTAGCAAGTGAGATGAGCCCCATGAGCTAATGCAGCTTTAGTTCAAGCCTCTCATTGGCTGAAGAAGAGGCCAGGCTCAGAGCAGGGTCCAAGGCTGCCCAAGGACTCACAGCGAGCCAGTGGCAGGACTAGATCTCCAGGCTGGGCTCTCCCCAGAAAAATGCACGACGTCTCTGACAAGGCTGGAGTAGGATGGGAGGCATGGACGTGGATCTGGGCCTGAGGCCGGGTTGGAGCATTGTGGAGTGCTCCCTGGGCCCCGGCCGGGTGGGAAGGCTGATGCCGGCGCTCTTCCTGCAGGTGCCCAGGAGCTGCTGGGATGGCCTACCCGCCCACGTTGGCTCCCTGGCCCAGCGGGCGTACTGGGCTCTGCTGAGCCAGCAGAGGGACCAGAGCATCGTGGCCCTGGGCCAGAGCGGTGCTGGCAAGACCACCTGCTGCGAGCAGGTCCTGGAGCACCTGGTGGGGATGGCAGGCAGTGTGGATGGCAGGGTCTCAGGTACAGTGGTCTCCAGGTGACGTGCAGCTGGGACGTGGTGGGGGCGGTGGCGTGGGGGAAGGGAAGGGAGAGTCAGAGGGGGTGCTGGGCGGCTCTTTCTTATATCTGCTCAGCTAGCGTTCACTGAGCACCTGTGTGCAGACCCTGTGCTGGCTTCTGGGCAGGGCCACCCCTAGTCTGTTGGGTACTTTTGTGTGAATTAGAAACAGGTACTCCTTGCCTAAGACACTCACTGCCACATGTGGAACCGTCGTCACGCATTGACATTGTTAGAACCAAACACTTGACCACCACGTTCTGGGCCATCATCCTAATAAGTATACAGGCCTATGGCTATCTGATATAAATGCTGTGCCCTTAGGTGTGGTGTCCTTGTGCAGCGCACAGCCCACTGGACTGTGCAGAGGACCCGATAAGTAAAAACAAAGACAAGGAGGCACTGACAGCCGGAAGGGAGACTCAGCTGCTCATCTGTGCCAGACTCCAGTGCTCTGCACCGCTTGCTGGCCGAGCTGGGGAGGGGAGAGGCGGAGGGAGCACAGAGAAGGGGCCGGGGGGCTTCCTTGAGGAAATGATGTTTGAGCTGGGCATTAAAGAAAGAGTTTCAACATTGTAAATCAACTATACTTCAATAAAAAATAGTGTCAGTTGGTGATAATAATTACAATATTGATGGGGATCGTGGTAAATGCTTGCTGAGGACTTACGCGCCAGGCTCTATTCCAAGCAGGTTAACTTATTTATTATTTAAAACATCCCTATAAGGTAGACATTATTATTATTTGAATTTTATAGATGAGGCCATTAAAACGCAGGGAGGTTAACCAGCTTGCCCAAGGCCACACAGCTCATACATCCTAGCACCGAGATTCAAACACAGACAGTTTGGCTCCAGAGCTGTTACCCCTGGGCCAGTGTCCTCAATGTATTGTTGCCCCTCTGAGGAGCCTTTTTAGTTGTTCTTTCTCCTAATCGTCTCCCACCATGAAAAGTTAATGCCATAGATTCACCATATATTTGTTTATGCAGTGTGTGTGTATGTGTGTATATATATACAGACACACACAGACGTGTGTGTGTGTGTGTGTATCTGTGCTCTATTCTATACATAAGAAAGGAAAACTGCCCCCATCCTCAAGAATCAGTTTCTGCCCTCTTGGGGGCAGTATTCCCCCTGCTGAGAATATATGGCCCAGGCAGTATTGCTTTTCTAATAATAACAAACAATACTAACACCACCACATTTGGAGCATGTTCTGAGCACTTTACATTATTAAAGCTTTTAGTCTTTGTGGCAACCACATGAGGTAAGTAAGTACTATTATTACCCCCATCTTATAGATGGGGTATCTGAGGCACAGGGGGGTTAATTTATTCGCTCCAAATCAGGTGACTAACAACGGGGAGAGGCCATATTCAAGCTTGTTTAACCATTGTACTATCCTGCTTCTCCACTGGGCTTATTCCAATGCTTTATTGATCACCTGTTCTGCACCTGGCCCAGGTTAGAGCCCTGTGAGGAGCTGGGGATACAGCAAGGAGAGGCCCTCCCAGAATGTAGATCTGCTGAAAGTGTGTGTTGGGGGAGTGGGAGTCAGGCTAGGCTGTATCCAGGTGCCTAGCACATAGTGGGTGCTTGTTAAATAGTTATGTTAAAAAGCTTGGGACTGCTGGGCTTTTTGAGCTGGCTGTGATGGGCGTTCCCCGACAGCAGGTCCAAGAATGTTAATGCTCTGCCCTCCTCCTAGACTCCACCAGGCCCAGGAGGCCCTAGGGCAGCCCTTGTCACTCAGATCGTACCAATCCTAGGTGTGTGTATCTCCCCTTCTGGGCTCACTCTTGCTCACCCCGCGCCCCTGCTTGCAGCACAGGGCCAGCCCAGCAGCGGAAGAGGTGTGGCTTAGAGCTGAGTTGGGGGAGTGGAGGGGCCCCTGCTGGGGCCTGGGGCCAGAATGGGGTCCTGTGAGAGGTGGGGGTGGCAGCACCCGGGCCACGGGTGATGCCCTGTCTGTGCCCCACCAGTGGAGAAGATTCGAGCCACCTTCACTGTCCTCCGGGCCTTTGGCTCCGTGTTCACCGGCCACAGCCGCCGTGCCACCCGGTGCTCCATGGTGATGTCACTGGACTTGAACGCCACAGGCCGAGTCACGGCCGCCCAGCTCCAGGTGAGGCCTCTGGGTGGGAGGGAGAGGGGGCTCTTTGGGGCTGCAGTAGCCTCAGCCCCACTCAGCAGGGCCCACGCCTCCAGCTGGGACCCTGGAATGTGTCTAAATGGTCATCGCTCCCCAGGCCAAGGCCAGCTCCTCCCCACCTCACTCAGTGCCCAGACATCTCCTCCCGGAGCAGGCCAGCTCGTCTGTGCCTCGGAGTATCACAGGGATGAAATATTCATGAGTAGATACATAATTCAGCCGCTCATTAGCTGGGTCTTAAAAGCGTAAGCTGAAATTAAACAGGCGCTCGCTGGCCTTCTGCGGCAGCCCGTGTGTGACAGGCACATGGCCTGTTTGTTCCTCTCTCTGAAATCACCTGGCTCCTCCCCTTCCCCCCCCCGCCCCGCCCCCGCCAACATTCTGTTTGAACAGAAAACAGGATTAGGTTATTAGAAGGGTTGTTTGTATGTGGAGCTAGGAGAATACCCAGACTCGCTGGTGCACGATAAATCCCTTTCTGTCCCGGCCCTGAAAGTCTACCGTGCATCACCATGTGGGTCAAGTTATTAAGGGCTTCGGTTGCATAAGAGTGTGTTGGAGGGCGGCTCTGGGTTAATTGTTAGTACCCTTGGATTCCTTCATCGGAATGAGCCCGTTGCATTCGTTGATTGCCTGCGTGGACGCTGAATCAGTGAGACAAAGGCCTGGCACGTTTTGATTTGGAGGCGTCCAGCCAAGTTGGGGCCTGAGGTGCTGCCTCGAAGAGTGGGCCTGGGGGTTGGTGGGGGTGTGCGGGCAGCCTAGCGGGGCCTCGTGCTGACCGGCGCCTGTCCTCTCCCCTGGCAGACGATGCTGTTGGAGAAGAGCCACGTGGCCCGGCAGCTGGAAGGGGAAGGCAATTTCGAGGTTTTCTCCCAGATGCTATCCGGATTGGACCTGGCTCTCAGGTGAGCGACTGGGCTGAGCAGGGACAGCCGAGGGCAGTGAGACAAAGGGCCTCCGCTCTCCAGGGCCCCAGCCCTGCCTCTGCCCAGAGGTGAGAGGCAGTGGAGCCCAGTGGTTAGGAATCTGGCCTCTGATTCTTGCTGCCTGGTACTGCTCCTGGGCTGGGTGAACCTGGCCAGGTGTCACCTGCTCTGAACCTCCGTTTCTTCCTCTGTAAAGTGGAAATAGTACCTTGACTGCTGACCTTACAGGATTAAGTGAGATAATTCACATATGGCTCTTTATACACGCTGGGGGGTGGTGGTGGGTGTCTGCTGTGACGGTGACATTTTGGTACAGGTTCTGACAGCAGCGTGGGAGGTGGGCAAGGAACAGCAGACCCCAAATCTTCCAGAAGCTCCTAAACTCTGTGAGAGCCTTGGGTGCACCTGAGGTAGCTCAGGGCGAGGAGGCACCAGGTGGAACAGCAGAGAAGCCACAAGGCTCATCTGGGAGGGCCTTCTGGGGGAGGTGGCCCAGGGAGTCATCTCTGCCCCTCGCTGACTCCTGGGAATTCTTGGACATGTGGCTCCCTGTCTCTGAGCCTTGGTTTCCTCATCTGTTGAACGAATGAGTAAGGTTCTATCTAGTGAAGCTCCAGGGAGTGCTCACCCCAGGCGAGGGGTGATAATTTTCAATTTGCCTCTGCGTCCCCCATCATTTGTCTCCTGCCTTCCACCCCCGTCTGAAGGGCAGGCCCAACCTGTCCTGAGCCTCTTGGCTAAGGCCAGAGGGGCACCTTACCCTTTGGAGAGAGGGCAGATTAGGGAGGAAACTCCCAGTTTTCAGAGCAGGGTAACTGAGGAGTAAGGAAGCTTCTGGAAGGCCTTCACTTAAGAAGGGCCCATTGAGGGCAGCAAGTGAGGAATATTCGGGAGGCAGGGCCAGGGCCTGAGGCAGACCCCGGGGCCACCTGGGGCACTCTGTGGAGCCCCGTGCCATGATGCCCACCTGCCCTGCCAGGCCACTGGTGTGGGTGGGTCCTCCCTTACTTCTGGTCCCTTCTCTGTTTCCAGGACAGAACTGTACCTGCACCAGCTGGCAGACAGCAGCTCCTTCGGCATGGGCGTGTGGCCTAAGGTAAAGAGGAGGTCCTTCTGGGTGTGAGTGGGTGTCTGTGTCCCCATGGCCAAGATGGGCGGGTCCCCTGTGTGGCTCGTCCCTCTGCCACTGGGGTGAGTAGTTGGCAAGGGCTGGTCACGTGGGGGAGGCAGGGTTGCCCTTATGGGGTCTGGGCTTGTCAGGGAAATGAGTCTTGTGCTAATAAAGGGAACCAGGAGGTGGTTTGTGTAGAGGTTAGGGCGCGGTCTCCGGGACAGGCTGTCTGGGTTCAAACCCCGGCTCTGACACTTACTGGATATGAGACCTCAGGCATGGACCCTAGCCTCTCTGAATGTCTGTGTCCTCTTCGGTAGAATAACAACAGAACGGGCGGGCAGGCTGAGGGGAGGACAGAGCGTGGCACGGCCTGCCCGCCTGGGCCACGGGGAGAAGGTCGGGGCGCCGCCCGCGCCCTCGTTCCGCTGCCTGGCGTCCTTTGTGGAGGCAGGGCTCCCAAGGAGCTCAAAGGCCAGGGAAGGACACACGGGACGGTCCAGAGCCACCCTACCGCTCCAGTGGTGCAGCACCCTCTCTGAATTCCTACTGCCACCAAAACACATCCCTAAGGCCTTTGGGAAGAATTGCTAGGACCCAGGAAGGCGGCCCCTTGCTGTGGTCCAGACTTCAGCAGCTGCCGATGACCAGAGGGAGCCAGCCGGCCGGCCGTGAGCAGGGGGACAGGACACGGGGACAGGGACAGCCACAGCCGGGCTTCCCGCAGCTGTGCCCACCGCCAGAACCAGCTCCAGCCAGTCACAGCCCCCGAGATGCCAAACAGTGATGGGCGAGAGGCCGGCAGGAAACTGACACCCCCTCACTGGAGAGCCTGCCCGGTCGGGGTGCGGGGCACCATCCCCGTCTGAACTCACCCCACAGCTCAGCCGTCTCCCAGTGACCCAGACGCGTCACCACGGCCCCAGGGCTGATCCCCGACCAAGGTCAGAACTCCCCCCAGTGTGACGGCCCCCATGCCACTCCTGTGGTGGAAGGGACGGCAGGCAGAGACCAGGAGTAGAGTCTTTTTTATTAATGGCTGCGTTTTCAAAGAACCGTTTTGTTACCAGGAAAGCTCCCCAGGAAGGGATTGCATTAGTGCAACAAGGGGGAGCCTTGATGCCAGGCTTTCCAGACACTTCCAGGTGGAGACTTTTGGCCTAGGCCGGCCGCCGGGGACTCGGGGGCTGGGAGGACACACGGCCCCTCCCCCGCCCCGACGGGGCGCTAAGGCACCCGGCCCGCCCGGGGGGGCAAAACCCCGTGCCGTCAGCAGGCCGGCGGCTTGCAGCCCTCAACCTGCAGCCCTTTGCTCAGGAGGAAGGCGTCCTGCATGGGGTCACAACCCAGGAAGAGCTTCACCATGCCCTTGGCATCCTCGGAGCCCCCTGGCCTCAGAATGCAGCTTCTGTAGTCCATGGCAACCTGAGGAGAGGGGGCGGGGCTGCAGGAGGGTGGAGCACCCCCTTCACGGAGGGTGTGGGTGTGGCCACCTCTGCTGTGACTCAACAAAGGGCAGGGGAGCAGGGGGTTCTGGGCAGGGCCCTCAGAGCCTGGCAGGCCCAGGCGGGCGGCACAAGCATCTAGGCCCAGGCCAAGGACCTCCGTGTTGGTCTGCACGGCAGGCCGGCCTCTCACCTTGCCACTCAGGACGCCCTCCTGCTTGAAACGAGTGTGTGGACCGTGTCCGCGGAGTACACCTCGCTGCACAGGTAGCCATAGGACTGGGCGTCGTAGCTTCCTGCCAGGTGGCCGAAGGTCGCAGGCAGGTGGGTCCCTGGGACACACGCGGAGAGGCTCCTGCCCGGCCCCCTGGCCGCTCCGTGCCCCTTCCCCAGAGCCCAGAGCTTGGGGCCTCAAAGCAGCCCTGTCTGAGTCCCCTGCCACTAGAGGGAGTATTGGCCCAACACTTCTAGAAAACGGGGACCTTGCGGGCAACTCAGTGGAGGGACACAAATCAATCTTTGCCGACTTTCTGCTGAAGCTCACGAGGGTTCACCCCTAAGCCTCTTACAGGGACAGCTGCCCGAGGCTCCGAGGGATGAGTCAGGGCTCGCCCTCCAGCACGGGGAGAGCGCGGGTTAAAGCGCTCACGAGGGAGTGAACTGCGTCTCCGCACCGACACGCACGGGCAAACCTCGTCGACGCGTTCCGTCCGGGGTATGAAGCCCTCTCCTGCCTCTTCCAGGCTCTCCAGAAAGCACGTGCAGATACGCCCAGCCCACCCTCGGACTCCGCGGGCCACAGCTGGAGGGACCAGCCCAGGAACCCAGGCAGGAAGAGGCCAGAGGTCAGCGAGCCTCGACCAGAGCCCGTCAGTCGGTCCCCCTTCACACACCACCAGAGGATCCTCTTGACCTGGGCAGTAGCCGCCAACTGACCGCTAAGGTGGGCCCGGCGTGCGCTTGGCTACCTGGCGTGGCTGGGACCCCGAGGATCTCCTGGCAGAGGCGGGCATTGTCCTAGGCCGGGTCCGAGGGCGTCTGCGTGTGCAGGGCCTGGTCCACCTTGGCCAGGACGATCTGGCGCAGGTTGAAGAGGCCTGGAGGGCGGGAGGAAGGAGACGGGGGCGCTGGCACTGTGTCCAGGCCGCGCTTTCCAGCCGGGCGGTCCGGGAGCCCCTTTCCTTTCCCTCGGCCCGGCCGCACGGGGGTTGGCCAGCCGGGACTTGATGAGCTTGTCCAGCAGCTCCTGGGGGACGGCGCTGCTCGTGCCCCGCCGAGACTGGCAGCAGCGCCAGGGCTTCACAGGGCGCGGCGCTCCCGGCCCCAGAGCCTACCCTCTGGTTCTCATCCCCGGCTGTCACCAGAGTCGCAGGCAACGTGCCCTTCTTTTCGTTTGTCTTTTTTCCGGCCCTCGACCACGCAAAGGTGTGAAGCCCTGCCACTCGCTGCCACGTGGATGCACCGTGAGAACACGGTGCTCAGCGAGAGAAGTCAGACACAGAAGGACACACAGGGTGTGACCCCACTGAGGGGAAACGTCCAGAACAGGTAGATCCACAGAGTCAGAGTGGGTTCCTGGTTGTCAGGGACAGGGGAGGGGAGGGAATGATAACTAAGGGCGTGAGGGACCTTTTTGGGGTGAGGGAAATGTTCCAGAACAGGGCAGTAGTGACGGCTGCACAGCTCAGTAAAGTGTCCCCACGCGCTCCGGTTGCAGTCTGTGAGAGCATCGCTCTCAGGACGAAGGGCTGACTGCAGGAAGACTGAACGAGCACTGGGTCCTGGGCCCAGACGCTCATCTGGGGACCCCCCCCACATTGGGAAGTCACTGGGACTTGCTGAGCCTCCACCGAGACTGGCAGCAGCCCCAGGGCCTCACAGGGCGTGGTGCTCCCGGCCCCAGAGCCTAACCTCTGGTTCTCATCACTCATCACTCACCAGCCTTGCATGCAACGTTCCTTTCTTCTATTTTGTCTTTTTTAAAGGCAACTCTTGAATACCTGTATTTAACATGCAGGGAACCAGTCCTGACTCCTTGATCTGGGACTTCCAGCCTCCAGAGTCTCGAGGACATCCACTTCCGTTGTTTACGCGCCCAGTGCGTGGGGTTTGATGATGGAAACTGACACCGAGGGCGTCTCCTCGTGCGGGGTGACATCAGCGGAAGAATCCCGTGGCGAGGGCCTGCCTGAGGACCACGGGAGAGCCCGGGCCCTCCCCGCCCCCTGCCTTCAGCCCCTCGCCCGCACCCTCCTGGGAGCGGAGCTGGTGCATCGCTTGCCAGAACTCATGGAAGTAGGTCTCCAGCTCATCATGCTGGAACAGGGAGGGCGGGTTGGGCGTAGGCTTGGTGAAGTTGGCCACCATGGCCGCGATGGCAATCTGGTGCCTCCCGTCCTGCTGCAGGCAGCCCGGCTGCAGGCCAAAGCAGGCCATGTGCCCGGACTTCCCTTCCCTGGGGAGGGACGCGGGTGAGGCCCCGCTACCACAGAGGAGCCCCGGCCCACGGCCGACAGGTTCTCCCACGCATGCACCGAGGGTAGAGGTCCAGGTAGAACTTGCTGATGGATGACCTTGCCCGAGGCCGCGTCC
This sequence comes from Balaenoptera borealis, assembly GCF_965194805.1. Classification (NCBI taxonomy): domain Eukaryota; kingdom Metazoa; phylum Chordata; class Mammalia; order Artiodactyla; family Balaenopteridae; genus Balaenoptera; species Balaenoptera borealis. The sequence continues at coordinate 186,712 of NW_028123909.1, read as the reverse complement.
CGGACCGTGTAGAGCCTCACATCTTCATCTTCGTGACGCATGTTGGCGCCTTCCTCCAGGTCGAAGGTCAGCCCCAGCAGCTCCTGGGAGATGCCCAGCCGCCCGCGCGTGACCACCTGCATGGGGAAGGACTCATTGAGCAGGTACTGGTCCACGTGGTAGCGCGTCTCCTCCCCCTGGTTCATGTAGTAGCGCAGGTCCTAGACGTTGATGGGCCCATCAAAGTGCAGGCCCCGCCTCTGGCACTCAGCCTTCTTTAGCTCCAGGATCAGGGCCGCTCCTGCTCCCCGAGGGGCTTCAGCTTCTGGGCCAGCTCATCTGCGGGCGGAGGGGAGAGGCTCAGCTATGTCCCTGTGGCAGCCGCCCAGCCGCCCCCCACCCCACGCCCCTCGAGGCAGAATGAAGGGTTGGGGAAGGCGACCCCCAAGGGCTGACACAGTGGGGTCTCAGGCAGCACCACGTCCAGTCAAGGTCCACCTGACCCCCGTCCCCACTGGGACTCGGGGAGGCGGGGTTACCTAGGAAAGTGGCCACCACCTGGCTGGTCTTGGCCATGTTCATCTCCAGCACAGAGTCGGCACGCGTGCTGAATCCCAGCAGGCGGGACTTCTGAGCCTGCAGCCTTACCAGCTCCCCGAGGATCGCGCAGTTCTCCTGGAACCCAGAGACAGCCAGCGCTGGGGACCGTGGGCCACGCCCTCCCCACAGGCCCCGGGCCAGGTCTCTGTGGGTGGGAGGGCTCTCAGGCCACTGGCAGGCACAGCCAAACCCCCTCCCTCCTCCTCCTGGCCTGGATTTCTAGACACTTTGGTGCTGTCCTAACATGTGGTCTTTATGAACACAGGTCCTTTTGGAACCAGAAACGGCGTGAACCATGATGAGCTCTAAGGCCAAGGGCAGGAAGAAATGTGACCAGGCTCTCCAGGAGCCACCCAGGGGCCTCCCCGGGCTCAACAATACAAACTTGGCTGCCGTGCAGACAGCAGCTCATCCCCACGGCGCCCGAACACCCAGCCCCTGGACGGCGAGAGACCTGTTGCTGCAGGTGGCCCGTGGTTGGCTGGTGAGGCCTGGCCCCAGGCGTACGCCACCTTCTCTGGGGCCACCTCTCTGGGTCTGCGGTGGGGTTCTCCTGGGAGCCCCCAGTCACCACAGGACCAACGTGGCCTGTCTGCAGCCCAAGAAGGTGGGGACACAGGTCTGTCCCCCGTGGACATCACCCGCGAGGCCGAGCAAGCACCAGTGGTGTCTGCGGGGAAGATGAAGGGCTCATGCACAGCCCCCATCTACTGAAGATGCTAAACGGGAGAAGCACAGACTGCAGCCACATGCGGTATGGACCAAACGCAAGTGTCCTTGCAGGAACTGATGTCTGAATGTCGAGGCTGTTCCCGGGCCACAGTGAGAAGGCCCAGGCCCCACGCAAGGCACAGAGAGGGGATGGGGGGAACATCTGCGAATCTGAGCTCATCGGGCATCACCCCAGAAGGAGAGGGAGAGAGCCAGAAGGAGATACGGAGGGAGAGGGAGAGAGAGGGAGGTACAGACGTCTCTCCTTTCCCTGGGGGTTCTCTAGTGCAGCCAAGCCTGAAAACCACTGCATTTCGGGAGATGGGTCCTCGTGGAAAAGTTAAATAGTAGCTCATGGCATTATCGACACATATTAAAATGGCCCCAAATCTTGGGGAGTCAGGGAGGGGAGCTGGCGGCTGCCTCGTAAACGAGGAGAGATTGGGCGTCAGAGGAGGTGCCTGCCTCCACCACCTCCGCCGCCGCCGCCCCCCCCCAGGGCCCCGCAGACTTCATCTCCCAGCTGTGGTCCTGGGCTGGAAGGCAGCGGGGAGGTCAGGCCGTCCCAAGCATCAACGTTGACTTCAGGGCTGATCTGAAAGGCGCCTGGTGTTTGTTGAAGCAGAAAAAAGAGAAAGCAGTGGGCAGAGGATGGGAGGGGGAGGGAGCCCCCATCAGCCCTTCTCCCTGTCTCCCTCTCTGTCTCCCTCCCTCCCTCCCTCTACCTCCCTGCCTCTCACTCTCCCTCCATCTCTCCCTCTGCCTCTCTCCCTCCCTCTCTCCCTCCCTCTCTCCCTGTCCCTCTTGCCCTGTCCTGTCCCTCTCTCCCTCCCTCCATCCCTGTCTCTCTTTCCCTGTCCCTCTCTCCCTCTCCCTCTATCCGTCCCCCCTCCCTTTCCCCGTTTCCATCTCCCTCTCTGCCTCCCTCTTTCCCTGTCCCTGTTTCCCTGCTCTGCTCTCCCTCTCCCTCTCCCTCTTTCCCTCTCCCTCTCTCCCTGTCCCCCTTTCCCTGTCCCTGTTTCCCTGTTCCGCTCTTCCTATACCTCTTTCCCTCTCCCTCTCTCCCTCTCGTGCTCCCTCTCCCTCTCCCTCTCCCTCCACCTCCTTCCCTCTCCAGAGAGGGAAGGAGGTGGAGGGAGAGGGACAGGGAGCAGGAGAGGGAGGGGGGAGAGGGAGAGAGGGATAGAGGGAGGGAGAGGGACAGGGAGCAGGAGAGGGAGGGGGAAGAGGGAGAGAGTGATAGAGGGAGGGAGGGAAAGACAAAGACATCTCTCCCTCCCTCCCTCCCTCCCTCTCTCCCTCCCTCTCTCCCTCCCTCTCTCCCTCTTCCTCGCTCCCTCTCCTCCCTCTCCCTCTGTCTCTCCATCTCCCTCACTCCCTCCCAGAGACAGAGAGACGAAGAGGCAGAGACAAGGGAGAGGGAGAGAGGGAGAGGGAGAGAGAGGGGGAGAGAGGGAGAGACGGAGAGAGGGAGAGAGAGAGAGGTCTCTTCCTCCCTTTCCCTCTCTCCTCCTTCTCTCCCTCTCTCCCACTCTCCCTCTTCCCTCTCCCTCCCTCCCCCCTCCCTCTCTCCCTCTCCCCCTCTCCCTCGTCTCTCCCTCTCCCTCCATCTCTCCCTCTCTGGGAGGGAGTGAGGGAGAGGGAGAGACAGAGGGAGGGAGAGGGTGAGACAGAGGGAGGGAGAGGGAGAGAGGAAGGGAAAGGGCGAGGGAGGGAGAGGGAAGGAGGACGAGACGTCTCTCCGTCTCTCCCTCTCCGTCTCCCTCCCCCTCCCTCTCTCCCTCTCCCTCCCTTCCTCTCCCTCTCCCTCTCCTAGAGGGAGGGAGGGAGAGGGAGAGACAGAGGGAGAGGAGAGGAGGAGTCGGAGAAGGAGGTAGGGAGAGGGAGAAGGCGAGAGGGTGCCTGCTTCCCTCTCTGTCTCCCTCCCTCCCTCCCTCCCTCTCCGTGTCCCTGTCTCCCCCCTCTCCCTCTCCCTCTGTCTCTCCCTCTCTGGGAGGGAGAGAGGGAGAGGGAGAAGGAGGGAAAGTGATGGAGGGAGGGAGAGGGAGAGAAGGAGGGGAGAGGGAGAGGGAGGGAGGAAGAGAGCTCTCCCTCTCTCCCCCCTCTCTCTCCCCCTCCCTCTCTCCCTCTCCCCCTCTCCCTTGTCTTTGCCTCTCCCTCCGTCTCTCCCTCTCTGAGAGGGAGTGAGGGAGACGGAGAGACGGAGGGAGAGGGAAAGGGAGGAGAGGGAGGGAGGGAGGGAGAGACGTTTCCTCCCTCCCTTTCCTCCCTCTTCTCCCTCTCCTTCTCCCTCTCCGTCTAACTCTCCCGCTCCCTCCATCTCTCCATCTCCCTCACTCCCTCCCAGAGGGAGAGGGGAGGGAGAGAAGGAGAGGGAAAGAGGAGAGGGAAGAGGGAGAGGAAAGAGGCAGAGGAAAGAAGCAGAGGGAAGAGGCAGAGAGGGAAGAGGGAGAGAGGGAGAGGGAGAGAGAGGGGGAGAGAGGGAGAGACGGAGAGAGGGAGAAAGAGAGAGGTCTCTTCCTCCCTTTCCCTCTCTCCTCCTTCTCTCCCTCTCTCCCACTCTCCCTCTTCCCTCTCCCTCTCTCCCCCCTCCCTCTCTCCCTCTCTCCCTCTCCCTCGTCTCTCCCTCTCCCTCCATCTCTCCCTCTCTGGGAGGGAGTGAGGGAGAGGGAGAGACAGAGGGAGGGAGTGGGAGAGACAGAGGGAGGGAGAGGGTGAGACAGAGGGAGGGAGAGGGAGAGAGGAAGGGAAAGGGCGAGGGAGGGAGAGGGAAGGAGGGCGAGACGTCTCTCCCTCTCCGTCTCCCTTCCCCTCCCTCTCTCTCTCTCCCTCCCTTCCTCTCCCTCTCCCTCTCCTAGAGGGAGGGAGGGAGGGAGAGGGAGAGACAGAGGGAGAGGAGAGGAGGAGTCGGAGAAGGAGGTAGGGAGAGGGAGAAGGCGAGAGGGTGCCTGCTTCCCTCTCTGTCTCCCTCCCTCCCTCCCTCCCTCTCCGTGTCCCTGTCTCCCCCCTCTCCCTCTCCCTCTGTCTCTCCCTCTCTGGGAGGGAGAGAGGGAGAAGGAGGGAAAGTGATGGAGGGAGGGAGAGGGAGAGAGGGTGAGGGAGAGAGGGAGAGAAGGAGGAGAGAGGGAGAAGGAGGGAGGAAGAGAGCTCTCCCTCTCTCCCCCCTCTCTCTCCCCCTCCCTCTCTCCCTCTCCCCCTCTCCCCCTCTCCCTTGTCTTTGCCTCTCCCTCCGTCTCTCCCTCTCTGAGAGGGAGTGAGGGAGACGGAGAGACGGAGGGAGAGGGAAAGGGAGGAGAGGGAGGGAGGCAGAGGGAGGGAGGGAGGGAGAGACGTCTTCTCCCTCCCTCTCCTCCCTCTTCTCCCTCTCCCTCTCCCTCTCCCTCCAACTCTCCCGCTCCCTCCATCTCTCCATCTCCCTCACTCCCTCCCAGAGGGAGAGACGGAGGGAGAGGCAGAGACAGGGGAGAGGGAGAGAGGAAGAGGGAGAGAGAGGGGGGAGAGAGGGAGAGGGAGAGAGGGGGAGGGAGAGAAGGAGAGGGAAAGAGGAGAGGGAAGAGGGAGAGGAAAGAGGCAGAGGAAAGAGGCAGAGGGAAGAGGGAGAGGAAGAGGGAAGAGGGAGAGAGGAGAGAGGGAGATAGGGAGAGGAAAGAGAGAGGGAGAGGGAGGGAGAGGGAGAGAGGGAGGGAGAGAAGAAGAGACAGAGGGAGAGCGAGAGAGGGAGTGGGAAAGAGGTAGAGGGAGAGCGGAACAGGGAAAGAGGTACAGGGAGAGAGGGAGGCAGAGAGGGAGGAGAGGAAGCAGGGAGAAAAGAGAGAAAGAACACACCGTCTACATTTCTGTCAAATGACACCGGGGATCCTTACACAACCAGGAGAAAGTAACACAGGGAGGCTCTTTCTCAGCTGGAACTGGAACTGCAGACGGGGCCAAACACCACCAGGCTGGCCACACGTGTCCAGCCGCCGCTCCAGCCCCGTCAGGCGTGAGTCCGGTCACCAGGGCTCTGAGTGTCTGCTCCAGGGAGCTGGGGTTCACCCTCTCACCCGGGAGGCCAGGCCAAGAGAGCAGGGCCCCGAGCAGGACACATAGGGGAAAACGCATCCCCACAGGACAGCTTGTGCGAGCAGATTCAGCTACCAGATTCTAGAGGCCCGGGACCACCCTGTGGCCCGTGAAACCCAGGAGCCACGAGGGTCTTGCAACGTGATTCCTGTCCGTTGGACTGTAAAGTTTATGTAGGGAATCTTGGAAACAGTGGTAACAAGGCTGAATTGGAACGAGCTTTAGGCTATTATGGACCACTCTGAAGTGTGTGGGGTGCTAAAAACCCTCCCGGCTTCGCTCTCGTTGAATGTGAAGATCCCCAAGATGCAGCCGATGCTGTCCGAGAACTAGATGGGAGAACACTATGTGGCTGCCGAGTAAGAGTGGACCTGTCGAATGGGGAAAAGAGAAGTCGAAATCGTGACCGCCTCCTTCTTGGGGTCGTCGCCCTCGAGATGATTATGGGAGGAGGAGTCCTCCACCTCCCACACATCTCCAAGATGGAGAGCCTTCTCCGTCAGCCAGAGCAGGTCCCTTTCTAGATATAGGAGAAGAGAGAGATCCCTGTCCCAAGAGAGAAATCACAAGCCGTCCTGATCTTTCTCTAGGTCTCCTAGCCGATCTAGGTCAGATGAAAGGAAATAGAAGACCACTTTGCAAGAGGAGTGGTGTACAGGCAATAACTTCATTTGGCAGGAGTATGTACAGAAAATTCAAGTTTTGTTTGAGACTTCCGAAGCTTGGTGCACTTTTTAAATGTTTTAGTTGTTCACATTTGTTTGTCTCTTGGGACAGTGACACATAAAGGTGTCATTCTCTATGGTTTGAAATGGGTCCTGGGAGGCATGTAATATGAAGAATTGTTACCTTACAATGTTCCCTTAAGCAAAATTGAACTTGCTTTGAATTTTTGGTCTTGCCTAGACTGATAATAAAACTCTAACTCCTGCCCACCTAAAGTGTGATGTTTACTATTATGGAAACAACACTGGCAAACATTGAAAAGACTTTCTGTAGCTGGGATGTGGTATGCAGCTGTAGTTAAGCAAGCAGTCTTTAAAAGGTGCTGTGAACCCAAGCCAGCAGGTAAAAATGAAAGCCGCACCCTTACCCTAGATTAGAGGTTTAAAAATTCCACTAGTCTTCACACCGGACAAGAGATTGTCCAGGGAGTTTAAAATCTAAGAAGTTTCAAGGAAGTTAGTTTACCTTTGAGTTAGGTCATACGTCCCCTCTGTGATTGCTGTACATGAATACATAGCTCTTTGTAATATTTTTTGGAAATTTGAGATTATCAAGATACCAATGTCCTGCCAGATTAAGAGTATATTGTAGAGCTGAACTTTGAGTTACTGTGCAATTTTTTTTTTCATGCTGTCATTTGTAATATGTTTTGTGAGAATCCTTGGGATTAACGTTTTGGTTGCAAAAGAAAAAAAGAAAAGAAAAGAATCCGCCTGCCAATGCAGGGGACACAGGTTCAAGCCCTGGTCCGGGAAGATCCCAGGTGCCGCAGATCAACTAAGCCCGTGGGCCACAACTACTGAGCCTGCACTCTAGATCCTGGGAGCCAGAACTACTGAGCCCCCGTGCCACAACTACAGAAGCCCACACGCAACGAAGACCCAACGCAGCAAGAAAAAAAAGACAATACTGGCCAGGTGATCAAGGGTAAAATCGTTTGTCATAAGTCCCGTTGATGGTGTGTATCCTTGATGTGACCTGAGGAGAATGGCATTTTTATCTCTGTCTGGGTCTTCCGCCCCAAACCCCATAACTCCAGACCAACCATAAGAAAACATCAGAAAACAAACAGACTAACAAATTGAGGGACAAAACACCTGACCAGTCCTCCTCAAAACTTTCAAGGTATCAAAACCCAGCGACGTCTGAGAAATGTCACAGCCCAGAGGAGACTGGGACAGAAAAAGGATGTTAGGGGAACACTAGGGAAATTCTAATAAAGTGTGGACTTTAGTTAATAACAATGTATCCATCTTGGTTCCTTAGTTGGATAAACATGTCACACTAAGGTACTAATGAGTTGGAAATAGGGGTACTGGGTCAGGGTCCACGGCACTCTGTACACTCTGTACAGATCTTTGCAACTTTTTTGTAACTCTAAGCTCTTGTAAAATTAAGCGAGTACTGAACAGAGCTAAGAATGTTATTTCCCTGATTTGAACATGCCTGAGTTTCTTTTCATGGTCACATTTTTGCTATTTGGATGTGTCTTGGAATCAGTAGCAAAGGAGAGTTGCCAGCCCCTGGGAAGATGTGGGTGGTTCGCAGGTGGCTTGCTCTGGAGCTGAAGACCACGGTGGGGTGGGAAGTCTGCAGCCTCGGGCTGCACTTAGAAACATGGGAGGGGATGGGCCAGCTCAGTTAGGGATGGAACCTATAAATAAAACTTTTTTCTTTTCCGTTATGGCTTATCACAGGATACTGAATATAGTTCCCTGTGCTAGACAGTAGGACGTTGTAGTTTATCCATCCTATATTTAATAGTTTGCATCTGCTAACCCCAAACTCCCAATCCAACCCTCCCTCACTGTTTCTCCCCCTTGGCAACCACAAGTCTGTTCTCTATGTCTGTGAGTCTGTTTTTGTTTTGTAGACGAGTTCATTTGTGTCGTATTTTAGATTTCACATATAAGTGAGATCATATGATATTTGTCTTTCTCTTCTGACTTACTTCACTTAGTATGATAATCTCTAGGTCCATCCACGTTGCTGCAAATAGCATTATTTCATTCTTTTTATGGCTGAATAATATTCCATTGTATATATGTACCACATCTTCTTTATCCATTCATCCATCAGTGGACATTTAGGTAGCTTCCATGTCTTGGCTACTGTAAATAGTGCTGCAATGAACGTTGGGGTGCATGTATCTTTCTTTCTTTCTTCTTTCCTTCTTCCTTTCTTCCTTTCTTTCTTTCTCTCTCTCTCTTTCTCTTTCTTTCTTTCTTTCTTTCTCTCTCTTTCTCTCTTTCTCTCTTTCTTTCTTTCTTCTTTTATTGTCACACGGCATGTGAGATCTTAGTTCCCTGACCAGAGATGGAACCCACGCCCCCTGCACTGGAAGCATGGATTCTTAACCACTGGACCACCAGGGAAATGCCAGGGGTGTATGTATAGTTTTGAATTAGAGTTTTCTCCGGATCTATGCCCGGGAGTGGAATTGTGGGACCCTATGGCAGCTGTATCTGTTCCTGCACGCCTCACATCAACCACCTGCACTCCAATCCTTGCTCTCAACGTCATCTTCGGGGAACCCAACCTGCGACAGGGACCTTGACAAGAAGAAATGGCTCAGGGAAAAGCTACCTGCACGGGGAGGAGATAGAGACCATCGCCCCTGGGGTGCGGAGGGGAGAGTGGGTGCAGAGGTTTGTCATTTCACCCCCGATACTCATCTCAGCCCTCGTGGCTGCCCCACTCTAGGTCACCTCGGGATACAGAGGTGAGCCGGTTAGAGTCCCTGCCTGTGCAGGAATCGGGGCACCAGCGGGTCTGAATAATATTAGTGCAGGGTCTCCCCCGTGGCACTGGGGTTATTCGGGGCGGGTCATCCTCTGCTGAGGGCCCCTCCTGGGCACTGTGTGGGGTTTAGCAGCATCCCTGGCCTCACCCATTTGATTCCAGGGGCCCTCCCTCCCAGTTGTGACAACCACAGATTTTCCCCACACATCACGGAAGAACTGGGTGAGGCGGGGGCAGGATGGCTCTGGGCGAGGACAGCTGTGTTGAAGCAACCAGCCTGGCCCAGGGCAAGGTCTGCCCCAATCCCGTCAGCGCCTGCATTTAGAACTGCCCCTTTCCTCTCCCACCTCCCCTGCCCTGCAGTGGTCTCCGAGACATCATCCCCATGTAATAAATCACACCTTCTCAGTTTACTGTTTGCTGCCCTCACTAGAACGTGAGCTCTTTGAGGACAGGGATGCTGTTATGTCCCCAGCACCTAGAAGAGTGTCTGCTGTGTAGTAGATGCTTCATAAATACTTGCTGAATAAAGGAGTTGAATAAAGGGATGAGTGGATGAATGAATGAAGGTTACAATGGAAGGAGGGGGGAGATTCCCTTTCTGGCTCTCGGGGGTTGGGAGATCAAGTGAAAGATCTGTCCTAAATAGGCTGACCAGCCTTCTGGGGTTCCCCGGGACTGAGAGTTTCCCCAGAGTTCCAGCGCTCAAACCTGAGCGGTCCTGGGCAAACTGGGGGCGGGTGTTGGTCACCCTATCTAAACACAGTAACAATTCCAGCTGCAATAGCAATGGCCAATGACCTCTACGGTCTTATTGACCATGCACAGTTCTCTACCTGGCGGGGAAGGGTGGGCCGGGATTGGAATTCTGGTGATCCAGGGCGGGTGAGGGCACACCCTGGGCTTGTGGAGGGGAGTCCAGGAAGGTTCTGGAGGAAGTGACAGTGACACAGGAGGGAGGGAGGAGTCTAAGGAAGAACATCCCACATGACAACCTGTGCCAATGGCCCTGGGCCCAAGGTCACACCTGACCAGGGCTTGCTTTTTTTTTTTTCTAATTTACTTTTCCCCACATGGATATGCAATTGTCCTAATGCCATTTATTGAAAACTCCTTAATTTCCCCACTTTCTATCATATCAAGTTCTCATATATCTGTTTCTGGACCTTTTTTCTATACCATAGAGCTATACGTCCCATCCTTGCACCACTAGGGCTGTTTCATCACTATAACTTTATTTATTCATTTTGTTTTGGCCGTGCTGTGTGGCATGTGGGATCTTATGTCCCTGACCAGGGATCGAACCCGCGTCCCCTGCAGTGGAAGCTCGGAGTCTTAATCACTGGACCTCCAGGGAAGTCCCCAGGGCTTGCTTTGACATCCATGGAATGGTGGCAGGTGGGCACGGGGAGCAGCTGTCTGTGAGCCATCCTGGGTAGAAATGCAGGGTGGAGGGGAGGACAGATGGAGCTGGAGGGGAAGAAGCGGAGGAGGGAGGGAGGAAGGGAGGGAGGCCGGGCGAGAGACAGACAGAGAGTTTCCGGAGACAATAGCTCTGGCCGTGTCCTAGGGCATGAAAGCTGAAAATAGCTCCTAGTGCCGGGAGCCTTGGAGCCGGAGGCTGGGAGCCAGGGTGACTGGCTCTCCTCCCTGGTGTGTGTGTGTTGCGGGGGGGTGGGTGGCTCTGGGCTTCTCAGGCTGGGAATGGGGTGCACAGAGCAGGAACGGAGCAGGGACCCTTCTCTCTGGAACCTCGTGGGCCATCCTCAGCTCACAAAGCTGAGCCACTCCTTGCCCTACGAGTGGGGGGCTTATCCTCCCTGTCCCCTGGATCATACCCCCTCACACACAACTTCCCCGTGTGTGTTCCCAGCAACCAAGAGAATCTGTTTTTAAAAGATTTGGGGGAGGGGGGTAACCATACAAACAAGAGCAGAATGGATACTTTTTCAGGATATGAATGGCTCTGTGTAAGCCCACCCCCAGGGTAACCACAGTCCTGACCTCTAACACTCTTGACGAGTCAGCCTTGGTCTGGGCTTGCGGACCCACGGAAGCTTCCTCATTCCCTCCTTCAGGTCCCGACTCTCCCTCGGCGTCTTTGTGAGAAGCACCCGGGGAAGTGGGACTGCTAGGCTGTACTGCTGCTAGAACTCCACCTGGGCTCCACCAGGCTCCAGCCCCCCGCCCTGTCCACCTAACTGACCCTGAGGCACCTCAACTGGTAGGAGCAGCATCACCTTCCCTCCTGGGACTCGTGATACTTAAGGGAGACACCGAAAGACAAGCCTTTGGCTCCCTGGCTGGCAAAGAGCAGGTACTCAATTGTCATAAGTGTCCGTATCAGTGAGGGTTCTCCAGACAAACAGAATCCATATGGGGTGTGTGTGTATATACACACACACGTACATATGTACAAGCATACAAAAATATACAGCTGTGTACATATGCAGTATGCGTACACACATATACACACATAGTATATACGATACACACATACATATATACACACATATAAAATGCAGTTCGTATATATACAGTATGTATACACACATATACACACAATATAGACAATACACACATACATATACACTATACATACACACATATAAAATGCATAGTTTGTATACAGTATGTACACATACGTATAACATATGCAATATACACACCTAGGTACATATATAGCATACGTATATACACACATACAAAGATATTTAGGTGTGCATATAGACAGTATACATACATACACATATAATATATGCAATACATACACGTACATACATATAGACACACATATACACCTACATATAAAAGCATATAGCATAAAAATATATATGTACTGTATATAGAAATTCATCGTATATATACATACATATATCATATATATAAGATATATACACATACATATATACAATGTGTACACACACACACCTATATGTAAATATGCGCATGTACATACACATATAAATTCATACGGAAGTGTGTATATAATAGTATATTCATATATACATATAATACCTAGAAACATATTGGGGGGGAGGTGTCACGGTACGTCAAGGGCGGGAGTCGAACCCGCCACCCCAGGCCCCGAGGGGTCTCCCCGGGTCTCCACTTCGGGCCGGTGGGTGTGGCCGGGGGCAGCTGAAGACGTGCATGCGTGCTTGCGTCCGTACGTGCGTGCGTTCGTACGTGCGTACGTGCGTGCGTGGGGGCGGGTCCACGGGGCGGGAGGTGCTCGCCGCGAGTGAGTGGTTCAGCCGGGCCCCGGCTCATTGTGCTTGCTCAGGCCGGCCCCAGTTGGCAGCAGCGCTGGAGGCCCCGGGCCTGTGACCACAAAGAGGGAGCCGGGGGCCGGACGGGAGCAGGCCGGCGGCGGCGGCGGCGGCGGCGCCGGCTGAGGCCCAGGCCAGGCTCCCTCCCCTCAGCCTCCCGCCCGCCCGCCCGCCTGTCCCGCCCCCGCCGGCGGCGCCCCGCCCCTCCCCCAACCGCCAGACTAGCCTGGTGCGGGGGCCGCGCGCGAAAACGTGGGGGAGAAGCTGAGGCTGGAGTCGCCCGTGGTGGCCGAGCCCGCCGTCTACCCATGGCTGCTGCTGGTCTACGTGAGTGCCGCCCGTCCCCTCTTCCCGGACCTCCACCTCTCTTCCCCCACGGCGCGCGCTGAGCCCACCGAGTAACGGAGCGACTCGAGTCGCCAGACCCTCTTTGGAGCCCCCCTTCCCGCCCTGCCTGGTTCTCCACGGCCGTTTCCAGCCCCCGCGCGCAGGGTGGGCAGAGGGGAGCCGGGGCCGGCCGGGGCCACAGACTCGGCAGCGGGGACCCCGCGCTTCCGAGGGGCGCCCGAGCCGGTCTGCCGTTGGCCCTGTAGGGCTGGGGACCCAGGTCCCCCCCACCCCGGCCTGGACTGCCGGCGGGCTTGCCCTTCCGTACTTTATGATCTTGACACGTCGGGTTTCTTTTTCCTGGCCAGCTTTACCATTACCTGACCAGCTTTCCCAGCATCCCCTGATAATGTGTTAGATATTCAAGTTTTAGGGCCCGGTCCCAGCCCTATGGAATCAGCAACTCTGGTGGGGCTCAGTGATCTCTGTTACAACAGGCCCTCCAGATGATTTTTATTCACCTTAAAGTTTGAAAATATCTGCATTGTCAGCTGGCCGAAGCGTCCACCAGCAGGTGAAGGGGAGTGGCGCCTGGAAAAGATAGGGACTAGCCAAGGTAAGTACAGTAGCATTTGCCATGGTAGTAATGGAGAATGCCTTTTCTCCACTGGTTGGCACAGACTAGTATCTGGGAGCAGTGGCAGGGTTATTTAGGATGCTTTACATTGCAGTGTAGAGTGACCGCTGTCCTGGTTTGCCAGGGACTTCCCCTGTGTGAGCGCTTAAAATCTCATCCTGGCAAACCCCTTAGCCTTGGGTTTGAAAAACTTAGGGAATAACATGAAATTTAGGGGAAACATGATCTAGGTTTTGGGCAAGTCACAAGTGCTAATTAAAGCTAAGCAAGTATGGACAACATCTAGCCTTCTTTACCCCTTTGCGGGGAGGTAAATCTTGATTGGGTGAGAGGACTTATTGTTAAGAGATCTTTGTAGAAACATCCCCTTCTGCTTAGTCCGCTGGTTCTCCGTTCTGGCTAGACATTGGCATCGTCTGAGGAGAGTTAAAATGATAGTATTGGTCTAGCATGACCAACCGTCGGTGTGAGGGTTTTTAAAAAGTGCTTCAGAGGATTCTAATGTGCAGCCAAATTTAGGTGCCACTGCTTAAGCTTTTGAACCGCTGCTACGTATTTTCACCTCATCTTGCTGTGAGAATATCCAACTGTAGTTGAGGTTTGTTGTTTTTCTTTTTCTTTTTTTAACTGTCTTATTATAAGATTTACTGTCTTAAATAAGATTGAATGGACAGAAAATCCTGCTAGTCCATCTGGTATAGCTGGATACCCAGAGTAATATCGTTAAGATATGTACCATTTAAGTATTGTGACTGGCCTTTTAAAAATTAACATATGCATTAAATTAGTATTGATAGTATAGATCTCTTTCGAAGTTGTCATGTTGGGGAGCTATACCTCTAATCTGCTGCCATTGCTAAATATCTGGACACCTCTTACTAGGAATTGCTTTTAAAAATCTTTAGGGATTAAAACCAAGATTGCTGTATTATTTGTACTGGGACCACAAAAACCTCACAGAGTTCCCCCGCTGTACCTTCTACCCCCATCTCTAACCCTTGGCAACTTCTAATCTGTTCTCCATCTCCACAGTTTTGTTATTTTAAGAATAATATGTAAACATAATCATGAATTACTTAATCTTCGGAGATTGGCTTTTAAAAACTTTTCCCTCGGCATCATTCCCTTGAAGTTCATTTCAATTTTTGCATATATTAATAATTTGTTCCTTGTTGTTGCTCGGTAGTATTCTATCATAAGATTTTATCACAATCTGTTTCAACATTCACCCATTGAAAGACATTTGGGGAGTTGCCAGTTTGTGGCTATTAGAAATAAAACTGCTATGAACATTTATGTGTAAGTTTCTGTGGGAACTTCATTAAGTTTTTGTTTCTTTTGGATAAATGCTCAAGAGTACAATTACTGCATTGTAGGGTGAATCTACTTTTAGGATTAAAAGAGACTGTCAAGCTGTTTCTCAGAGTGGCTAAACCATTTTATTTTCCCACCAGTGATGTGATATAATTTTTCTACGTACTCGCTAGCATTTGATGTTGTCACTATACTTTAATTTTAGTTATTCTCTGATATCTCATTATGGTCTTAATTTGCATTTCCCTGATGGCTAACGATGTTGAACATCTTTTCATGTGCTTCTTTGCCATGTGTATATTCTCTTCCATGAAATGTCTGTTCCTGTCTTCTGCCTATTCTCTAGTTGGATTTTTTTAAGTTGTTTGGAGAGTTCTTTGTATATTATAGATACAAGTCATTTGTCTCCTATGGGATTTTCAAATATGTTTTCCCACTGTGTAATTTGAGTTTTCATCCACTTAAAAGGATCTTCTATGAAGCATTTTTAACTCATTTTGATGAGATCCAATTGATCAGTTTTTGCTTTTATTGATCATACTTTCGGTGTCAAGTCTAAGAATTATTCACCTAGTTGTAGATGCCAAAGATTTTCTCCTATTTTTTTTTCTAAAAATGTCCTGCTTTTACATTTAAGATTATGATCCACTTTGATTTAATTTTTGTGTAAGATGTGTAAGGTTTAGGTTAAGGTTCATTGTTTGTTTGTTTGTTTTTGTCGAGGGATGTCCAACTGTTTCAGTACCATTTTTTGAAAAGTCTATTCTTCCTTGATAGCTTTTGCACTGCTGTCAAAACCAAGTTAAATGTATTTGTGTCAGTCTATTGCTGGGTTCTCTGTTCCATTCCATTGATCTATGTATCTACCCTCCATCATTACTGCGAAATCTTGAAATTGGGTAGATTAATTCCTCCCATTTTAATCTTCCTTTACAAATTGTTTTAGCTATTCTTCAGCCTCTTCCTACCATATAAATCTTAGAATAAGCTTGTCTATATCCACAAAAACCTTGAGGGCATTTTAAGAGTAATTGTGTTAAGCCTCTTAACTTGGGGAGAATTGATAGCTTTATTATGTTGTGTTTTCTAATCCGTGAACAAGGTATGTCTCCCTCTTTGTTTGGGACTTTTAAAATTTTCTTCATCAGCATTTTGTAATTTTCAGTATAGAGGTCCTATAAATGTCTTATTGGGCTTCTATTTAAGTATTTATTTAGGTCAGTTGTAAATGGCATCACATATTTTTATTTAAGCTTCTACACATTTGTTATTAATATATAATTTGATAAAATTGTGTGGATCTTGTACTCTAAAACATTTACAAACTAATATTATTTCTCAAGCTTTATGTGGATTCCTTGGTATTTTCTCCATTTAGATTATCATCTCATCTTCAGATATAGACAGTTTTAGTTTTCCTTATTCAATATAATAGGATATATTACTATTCAACATTCAGGAGGATATATTCCTTCCTATTCAACATAGTAGGAATAGTTCTTTCATCTTTTAAATAAACTTTTTAAAAATTTAACTTTTAAATTTATCTATTTATTTATTTTTGCTTTATTTTCTTACTAGAACCCCCAGTAATATATTTAATAAAAGTGGTGAGAGCAGATATCGGTGCCTTGTTTCTGATCTTACAGAGAAAGCGTTCAGTCTTTCACAGTTAAATATAATGTCGGTATAGGTTGTTTGTAGATCATCTTTATGAGTTTCTGTATGTTCCTTTTCTATTCCTAGTTTGCTTGGAGTTTCTTTTCTTCTTTTTTTTTAAATCATGAATGGGATTGGATTTTGTCAAATGCTTTCTCTGCATTAATGATTAGGATCACATGACTTTTCCCCCTTAATCTATTGGATATGGTAGATTACATTGTTTGATTTTCAAATATTTAACCAACTTTGCATAACTGGAATAAATACCACTTGGTCATGGTATATTATTCTTTTTATATATTTCTGGAGTTAATTTGCTAATATTTGGCTGAAGATTTTTACAGCCAATTTCATAAAAAATACTGGCCTGTAGTTTTCTTCTTTCTATACTATCCCAGTCTGGTTTTGGTATCAAGGTAATACTGGCTTCATAAAATTAATTAGGAACTGTTCCCTCTACTTCTGTTTCTTATCAAGTCATGTAAAATTGGTGTTAATTCTTTAAGTCTTGGGTAAAAGTGAAACATCTAAGCCTGAATATTTCTTTTGGGAGTTTTTAAATGAAAAATCAGTGTTTCTCATAGTTACAGGAAAATTGAGATTGTCTCTTTCATCTTGGCTGAGTTTTGGTAGTTTTGGGTGTAGACGCATTGGTCCATTTCATCCACATTTTTGAATTTATAGTGTAGACTTGTTCATAATAACTTGTCCCTTATTAACCTGCAGGATATGTCATGGTATCCTTGGTTGCATTTCTGATATCTGTGATTTGTGCCATCTCTCTTTTTATCTTGATCAGTCTTGCTACATCTTTCTTGATGAGATTGTTTATTTTGAAGAACCAGCCTTTTGTTTCATTGATTTCCTCCCCCCCCCCCCATTTTCCTGTTTTCAGTTTCATGGATTTTTGTTTCATCTTTATTATTTCCTTCTTTCTGCTTGTTTAGTGTTTTTTCCTCTTCCGTTTTTACTATTTTAATATAGAAAATTAGACTATTTCTTTGAAATATTTTCTTTCCCAATTTAGTGCTATAGACTTCCCTTTCAGCATTGCTTTCACTTCATTCCACAAATGTTGATCTGTTATATCTCCATTTTCTTTTATTCTATGCATTTAAAAATTTTTCCTTGACTTTTTACCCATGAGTTATTTGGAATTGTGATGTTTAGTTTTCATGTGATTGAAGATTTTCCTGTTGTCTTTCTGTTATTGATTTCTAGTCTGGTTCCATTATGGCTAGAGAATATACTCTCTATGATTTTAATTCTTTTAAATCTGCTAATGTTTTTTTTTTATCACCCAGTGTATGGTATATGAGTGAATGTTCCATGGACACTTGAATATGTATTCTGCTTTTATTGAGTGTGTTCTTTAAATGTCAGTTATATCCTGTTGATTGATGATGTTTTCAGTTCTTCCATACCCTTGCTGATTTTTCTCTCTGGGAGTTCTATAAATTGCTGTGTTGAAGTCTCAAATAATAATTGTGGATTTGAAATTCTCTCCTTTTACCTTTTTCAGTGTTTGCTTCATGTGTTTTGAAGTTCTGTTGTTTGGTGCACACACATTTAGTATCACTAGGTCATCTAGGTGGATTATTCCTGTTATCTTTATGTAATGACCCTCTTTGCCCCTAATAATTTCCTTTGCTCTGAAATCTACTTTATCTGATATTAATATAGCCATTCCTGCTTTTTCTGATGAATGTTCACATGATATACCTTTTTCATCCTTTTACTTTGAACTACCTATATCATGATGTTTAAAGTAAGCTTCTTATAGACAGTATAGAGTTGGATCATGCTTGTGATTTTTTCATCTACTCTTCCAATCTCTGTCTTTGACTTGGTTATTTAGATCATTTACAGTTAATGTAATTATTGCTATGTTAAAGATTAGGTCTACCATTTTATTTTTTGTTTTGTCTTTTACCTTAGTTTCTCAATCCTGTGTTTCTCTTATTTTGCCTTCTTGTGGGTTACTTAAACATTTTTTGGTAAGTCCATTTTAATCTAATTTATTTATAATCATTTGTGTATACTGTTTGTATAGTTTTCTTAGTGGTTGCTTTTGGCCTTACACTATACATATGTAACTTATCATAGCCTACTGGAATCTCTCTTTTATTACTTCAAGTGAAGTTTCAAAATTTTACTTCCATTTAGGTCTCTTAATAGTCCCCAGTTTTAAAGTATGATTTTCTGTAGTATTTCCTTTATATACATTGAGAACCACATCAGATGGTGTCATAATTTTTGTTTGACCATCATAGGGTATTTAAGAAACTCATGAGACTAATGATAGTCTCTTATATTTATCCCACTTGTTTTCACCCATTCCATTGTTCGCCTTTTCTTTCTGAAGTTGCCAGTCTTCTGTTACTGTTTTTTATGTTTTCATAACAGTAGGTGATATCTGGGCTTTCCAGTGCCATTGGATATGAGTTTCAGGAAACACTGAGCCTGGCTCACTTAATGCTACTGAGTTGGAGGGTTTGTATACGTTGGGCCTGTTGGCACAGCAGATGCTAGCAGATTAGACTAATGCTGATGGGACTAGTGCCACAGGAGGATGCATTCCCATTCAGGCTATGCTGCTGCTACAGTAGATCAAATCCCCCTCTACCCCAAGTGTGGGGCAGTGACCTGCTGCTGTCACTGCTTCTTTATTAGGCTGCTTTCGCCTCAGGTGTGTGGTGGGATCCCTTGGAAGCTGCTGCTGCTGTGAATCACAGGGTTAAATTCATTTTAGAAATACTTAAATATAAATATATAGCCTGGCTCTTGTAGGACCTCTGTATTTGTTTTTTATTGCTTTCATACGAATTACCGCAAATTGAGTGACTCAAAACATCGTAAATTTATTACCTTACAAGTCTGACATTGGTCTCAGTTGAGTAAAGTAAAAGTGTTGGCAGGATCGACAGATGAATGGATAAAGCTGTGGCACATATATACAATGGACTATTACTCAGCCATAAAAAGAAATGAAATTGAGTTATTTGTAGTGAGGTGGATTGACCTAGAGACTGTCATACAGAGTGAAGTAAGTCAGAAAGAGAAAAACAAATACCGTATGCTAACACATATATATGGAATCTAAAAAAAAAGAAAAAAATGGTTATGAAGAACCTAGGGGCAGGACAGGAATAAAGACTCAGCCATAGAGAATGGACTTGAGGACACAGGGAGGGGGAAGGGTAATCTGGGATGAAGTCAGAGAGTGGCATGGACATATATACACTACCAAATGTAAACTAGATAGCTATTGGGAAGCAGCCACAAAGCACAGGGAGTGGAATCCTGCAGTGTTTGCTGATGGTCATTTGACTGGTGTGAGCTGAAACCTTTTTGACGTTGAATTTGCATGTGGCTAATAATTCCTTATACTGAGCTTTAGGCATGTCCTTTTTTTTCTTTTCCTTTTTTTTAAAGAGTGACTACAACTTCCCTCTTCATATTGACGTCTTGAAAAATTTGTCATGTGTTGAATTTCCTTGCCTATTCCCTACCCCAGGGCATTTTTTGAGGGCAGGCGTCATTTACAGCCCAGCAGTCCTTGTGACTATTAAGCTACCATTAGCACTGGGTTTAAAGCTGCTGTTGTGGGAAAGAGCCACAAGGTGGCAGCATTATTTCGTTCTCAACTCTTGTTACTAGGGCAACAGAGTCTTCCTGGAGGTAGCGTTCCAAGGTTGTAAATTAGAGTGGAATGTGCTGGGACAAGCCCCCAGAAGTTTATGTCTCCTTACTTATGTTTGTTTTTTAAATTTAATTTCTATTTCTTATCGGAGTAAATTTGATTAGAGTGTTGTGATTGTTTGGCTGTACAGAATCTGCTCAACGATTCATGCATATGTCTGTTCATCTTCGGATCCTGTTACCATGTATGTTATTACAGAATGTTGAGTAGACCTCCCTTGGTATTTGGTAGGTGTTTTGTCATTATATATTTTCTATGTATTCGTGATTATATAATTCATATAGTTTATATGTTATATGTTTATATACATTTAACATACATTAATCTATGTATGTTAGCCCCTTAGTCCTAAATTATCCATCCTCCCACCTTTCATTTTGGTTAACCATTAGTTTGTTTTATAAGTCTGTGAGTGTCTTTTTCTGTGGAAATATGTTCATTGGTAGCAATCTTAGGATAACATGTATAAATGATATCATAGGATATTTGTCATTCCCTTTTGACTGACTTAACCTAATATGATTATTTCTAGGCTCATCTGTAGTCCTGTAAACGGCATTGTTCATTTTTTTCCCGAGGCTACTATTCCATTCGGTACGTATACCACTTCTTCTTTGTCCATTTATCTGTTGATGGGCATTTTGTTTGCTTCCATGTCTTGCCTATTGTAAATACTGCTGCAATACACGATTTTCCATCCCGTGTCTTTTGGATTCTGGCTTTCACAGGTGACAGGCCCAATAGTGGGCCTTCCAGATCATATGGTGACTCACTTTTTACCTTTAAACACACTGCCATTCTGTTCCTATTATTGGCTGTTACCAGTTTACATCCCACTTAGACCGAGAGGTTATGCTGTTCTCCACAACTTCTTCAACATCTATTGTTTGTTGACTTTTTGCTGATGGTCATTCTGACTGGTGTGAGGTGATACCTTTGTGTAGATTGGGTTTCCATGCGTCTGACAATTCCTGATGTTTTGCGTTTATCAATGTCCTTTTCATTTTTTTTTAAGATTGAGCTAAACTTACAACTTCTAATTGCCTTCTTGAAAAATTTGCCGCGTTTGGATTTTTTGGCCATTCCCTGCCCCAGGATATTTTTTGAGGGCATGAGTCATTTACAGCCCTGCAGTCCTTGTGAATATTAGTGACCATTAGCAGTAGATTTGAGCTGCTGTTTGAGGAAACGGCCTTAGGGTGGGAAGACTTCTACGTTGCCAACTCTGCTTGCTAGGGAAACAGAACCTTGCTGCAAGTTGTGCTTTTAGGTTGCAGATTAGAGTGGAATGTGCCAGGACAAACCCCCATAAGTTTTAGCCTCCTTAATTCTTGTCTGTGTCTTTAAGTTGTAGTTTTTATCAGAGCAAACTTGATTGAAAAATGTCTTTTTTTCTAGGTGTACAGAATCTTGTTCATTTACACATATACATATATCTATTGATCTTTGGGTTCTTTTCCATGTAGGTTATTACAGAGTGTTGAGTAGACCACTCTTGGTATTCCATAGGTCTTTGGGGATTATATATTTTATATGTATTAGTATATGTGTGTTAACCCCAATATCCTAATTTATCCATTCCTCACACCTTTTCTTTGGCTTAACCATAAGTTTGTCTTCTCAATCTGAGATTGCCTTTCTCTGTGGAAATATGTTCATTTTTATGAATTTTCAGATAACATAAGTGATATCAAAAGGCATTTGTCTTTCGCATTCTGATTTACTTCACGTTGTGTGATTATCTCTAGGCTCATGTGTGGTGCTGCATATGCCATTCTTTTACTTTTTTTCGTGACTTATATTCCATTCTGTCTATATACCACTTCTTCTTTGTCCATTCATCTGTTTATGGACCTTTTTTTTGCTTCCATATCTTGGCTATTTCAATATTGCTGCAGTGCACATTTGCCTGCCTCTGTCTTTCCGATTCTGGTGGCCTTAGGTTATAGGCCCAAAAGGTGCCCTGCCGCATCATATGGTAGCTGAATTTTTACCTTTTAAAGCAGCTCCATTCAGTTTGTGTTAGTGCTGTTACCACTTTACATCCCACCAGCAGCTAGAAGGTACACAGTTCTCTACAAGCCCTTCAGCATTTATAGTTTGTAGACTTTTTGCTGATGGTCATTTGACTGGTGTGAGCTGAAACCTTTTTGGACGTTGGATTTGCATATGGCTAAGAATTCCTTATAGTGAACTTTAGGCATGTCCTTTTTTTTCTTTTCCTTTTTTTTTTAAAGAGTGACTACACCTTCCCTCTTCATATTGAGTTCTTGAAAAATTTGTCATGTGTTGAATTTCCTTGCCTATGCCCTACCCCAGGGCATTTTTTGAGGGCAGGCGTCATTTACAGTTTTTTTTTAAATTTAATTTATTTTATTTTTTATTTTATTTTATTTTTGGCTGTGTTGGGTCTTCATTGCTGCGCACTGGCTTCCTCTAGTTGCGGTGAGCGGGGGCTACTCTTTGTTACAGTGCGCAGGCCTCTCATTGTGGTGGCTTCTCTTATTGTGGAGCACGGGCTCTAGGGTGCGCGGGCTTCAGTAGTTGTGGCACGCGGGCTCAGTAGTTGTGGCTCGCGGGCTCTAGAGCGCAGTCTCAGTAGTTGTGGCGCACAGGCTTAGTTGCTCCGCGGCATGTGGGATCTTCCGGGACCAGGGCTCGAACCCGTGTCCCCTGCGTTGGCAGGCGGATTTGTAACCACTGTGCCACCAGGGAAGGCCAAGAAGGTGTTTTTTAACGTGTAATTTGAGCAAGTGGTTCCGTGTTATTAACATGCCCGGGGCGGGGTGGGGGGTCGGTGTGACAGGCCTGCCCTCCTCTGCAGGTCTAGTTCCAGTCTCTGAAAGGCATTGAGGATTCTGTTTGAGGATTCTGTCTTCCTTTGTGTTTTCTGCTCCCCACGCTCCCTCCTGTAACCCCTTTCTGCCATCCCCACTCCCCCCACCCCCCCAGTCACACGTTGCAAACCCCAGACCCGTTTTTTCCGTTGTGATTAAACCGTCACCTGAAGCCGCCTCCAGGAGCCTCTGATCTGAACCCCCTAGTGGCATTAACGTGGCCCTCGTGCTATTAACTTCAGCCTCACAGACTTTCCCCGCTGAGAACAGCTTTGCTGGGCACTGAGGGTCTGTGACTTTTATCTCAGTTAGGCCGTTAAAAAACTGAAACATGGTTTAGATAAATAAATAACTCCTCCTTCCCTTCCTCCTGGCTCTGAGCTTGGAGCTGGTGAGCTGTCTGGGGAGAAGGTCACGGGATGGGGGCTGGGGGATGGGGAGAGAGGACAAGGTAACCGTGCCTGACACGGATCTGTAACTACACGTGGACAGAGCTCTATACTGAACGTGTCTGGTCCCTCCTTTGCTCCGAGGCGTTCCCGTTTTCTGGTTGGTGTGAGGGGTGGGGCAGAGTGGAAGGTGGACCAAGGTTGCAGTAGCTTTGTCTGACTCTAGGTCTGTGACATCCCCCTTCAAGCACATCCCTCTTCCCCACTGTCTCCCCATCTCTTCCCTCCGCCCCTTTCCGTGACTGTCTCCGTGTGTTTCCACCTTGTTGCTTTTCTGTGGTCCCTCTGTTTCTCTTTCACCCTCTACCTGTCTCCGCCTTTTGTCTCCTTCCGAACCTTCCAGCATCCCCTGTGCTGCGGTTGGCGCATGGTTTGGGGGATCGCCCTCCAACGCGGGCTGCAGGCGACTTGTCAGACTGCTTTGTGAAACCAAAAAATGTAGAAATCTTTCATTTCCTTGGCCTCTGAGGCTTCGCTGGGGTGGCGGGCAATTGGCAGGCCTGTCGGCTACACCCCACACTGGTCGTTGTTTCATATTCTTAGCTATAAAAGTGGGGATACAAATGGTACCTGCTTCATAAGGCCGTAGTGAGGATCCAGCAGGAAGTGGATGCGAAGCCCTGAGCACAGTGATTGATTCTCAGCAGATGCTCAATGAATGAAATCTCTTAAATGAAATCGTTTATTATAAAAATGTTTAGTCCGGGGTAAAAGTGGACCAGAACAATGAGCCCCCATGCATATACATCAGCCAGATTCGGTATGTTTCAACATTTTGTGTACCTGCTTTGTCCATCCCCTCTTCTTGTGGTTGCCGGAATATTTTAAAGCAATTAGCAAACCCCTCGTAGCATTTCAGCCCTATGTGCGTCTCTAAAAAATCTGAATGTTTTCTCATACAACCTTAAGACCTTTATGCCAACCAATGAAAATGATGATTCTTACTTTAATACTGAGTCCATATTCAGGTTTTTCTGATTAACTTTAAAATGTCCTTTTACTCTTGTGTTTTTTGAATCAGGATCCAAATATTGTTCTTGTATTGTAATTGGTAATAACATCCCATTAATCCAGAACAGCCCCCCACCCCACCCCCACCCCCACCCCCAGGTAATTGACGTATTGAAGAAACTGGGCCGGCTGTAGAGTGTTCCACATTCTGGATTTCTCTGTTTGCTTTTTCGTGGTGTCATTTAAATTGCACTTCTGCTTCCTAAATTTCCTATGAGCTGAAAGCCAGCTCCAACAGCTGGATTAGCGTGTTAGGTTCGGACTTTGTAGCAAGAGGCACATGACACGTAGGGGCCGCTCTGCCGTCCGTCACTTCTCTAAAGTGGGCTCAGGTGCGCTCAGTTCTCCGGCTCCTCACTCAGCTGTCATCTGCCATTCGTTTCATTTTCACTGACGATCTCTGCATAAATCGATTATTTTATTAGGAAGTTAGGAAGCGGTGAGTTTGCTAATCATGCCATTCCTTCCACGTTGACTGCTTTTTACTCATCCACTTGCGCTATATATTTGCCTGTAAAGACAGTCAGGTGCGGTTGGCAGATTTCTGCGACGTCTCCCGTGACTTTTAAAAGCCTCCAGGGGTTACTCCCAGGGGTAACCCGCTGAAAGAGATTTTGCAGATATAATTAAGGTTGTGTTCTGGGTGGGTTGAATTTGCTCACACCAGCCCTTTAAAAGCAGAGAATGTCCTCAGGCCGGCAGCAGAAGTCAGAGAGATTGAAGCAGGAGAAAGGTGGGACGCACCCTTGGCAACTTTGCAGGTGGAGGGGGCCCCATGAGAAGGATTGTGAGTGTGTCGAGGAGCTGAGGGTGACCCCTCCTCCTTGGCAGGCAGCAAGGGAACGGGGACCTCAGTCCTACAGCCCTCGGAACTGCATTCTGCCAACAGCATGAATGAGTTTGGGAGCAGATTCCTCCCTGGAGCCTCTAGATAAGAACCCAGGTTGCCAGCACCTTGATTCTGGCTTTGTGAGCCCCTAGGCAGAAAACCCAGCAGAGCCAGCCAGGACTTCTGACCTCCAGAACTGGGAGGTATTTATTAGTGGTGTTTTTAAGTCACTGAGTTTGTGGGTGTTTGTTACACAGCAATAGAAGACTAATAGAGCAGGATCAATGCTTAACTTCTTTGTTTTTAATTGCCGGTTTCCAGAATAAAAAAGGTTAAGTAAATGACAGCTGCCTTTATCTTCCTCATCCTTACATAGAAACCATACGTCTTAACGGACATCAATGAAGTGGATTCCTAATTTGCTGTCAGTAAAACTTACTCATTTAGAGATTGACAAGTGTCCTGGGTTTGGCTCATTGAAAGAATGGTTTTAAAGGGATACTGGTTATCAAATAGACAGTAAAATCAATTTGTCGGTTAAAATCAATTTGTATGGTTAAGATGTTTTGCTACCATTTTCTTCTGTGATATACTGAAATAATTTCATCATATGCAAGTGGGGCACATAACATTTGATAAATTCCATCTGTCTGTTGACAATCTACTCACTTCTCTGACTGCATACCCTCTCCTGTTAGAGAAGGATGTTTCCGATTATAAGGAGACTCCAAAATAGATGCTTAATTCATAAAGTATGCAAATGTTACTCTCATATATAAAGAACATCATGGTTAAAGTACTATGAAGTCACATCATTATTGCCATGGAAGACATTTCATTTTCTCACACTGACTTCAGAGCTTAATCCAGAGTCTGAATATTGATCTTTTTGAATTCGTGTGAGAATTGGTGTCTTTGAAACATGGTTTTGGTCAAAACAAAATTTTGCAACTTTTACTCTTTGAAAAACAGCTTTATCGAGGCATGCTATTACATGTTATAAAATTCACTCACTATGAGTGTAAATTTGATGAGTTTTAGTAAACTCTGAGTTGTGCAGCCAGCACCACAGTCTAATTTTAAAACATTTCCATGTGTCAAAGAGACCCCCTGTGCCCACTTGTAGTCACTTCCTGCTCCCATCCCCAGGCAACCAATAATCTGCTTTCTGTCTCTATAGTAATTTTCCTTTTCTGAACATTTCATATGAGTGGAATCTTACAGGTTGTAGACTGTTTGTCTTTTGCACATGGCTTCTTTCATTTAACACCAGGTTTTGGAGGTTGATCCACGTTGTGTGTTCCGGTCTCTTGTTCCCTTTTGTTGCTGAATAATATTCCATTACGTGGATAGACCACATTTTGTTTATCCCTTCGCCAGTTGATGGACATTTGAATTATTCCCACTTTTGGTCTATTACAAACGATGCTGCTGTGTTCACATTCACGTACAAGTGTGGATGTATGTTTTCATTTCTCCTGGGTATGTAACTAGGAGTGGAACTGCTGGGCTGTATGGTGAATTCATGTTTAACTTTCTAAGGAATCACTAGTTGCTTTCTAAATTATACTACATTTACATTCTCACCATCATTTTATGAGAGTTCCGGGTTTGCCATAGCCTCATCAACACTTGCTGTTGTCTTTGATTCTAGCCTTCCTAGTGGGTGTGAAGTGGTGCTTCATTGGGGTCTTGATTTGCATTTCCCTAACAGTTAGTGATATTGGACATGTTTGTGGTGATTAGCCATTCTTATATCTTCTTTGGTGAAATATCTATTTAAATCTTATGCCCATTTAAAAAATTGATTGTCTTTATTTATGTTATTTATCATGTGTATAATTCACAAATACTTCCTCCCAGTTAGTGGCTTCTTTTTCATTTTCTTCATAGTGACTTTTGAAGTACAGAAGGTTTTAATTTTGAAGTCCAGTTTACAACTTTTTGGAATGAATTTTAGTGTCTTATCTAAGAACTTTTTGCCTAACTGAATTCCCCAAAGATTTTTTTCTCTTTTTCTTCTAGAAGTGTTTTAGCATTTTAGCTCTTAGGTCTTTGTTTGATTTTTGAGTTGTCATGTATAACATGAGGTAAGGGTCTAAATTCATCTTTTTTTGCATGTGGCTATCTAGTTGTCTGAAAAATGTTTGTTTTTTTGTTTGAAGATAAAAACGTTTTCTTCTCCCGTTGGATTGTCTTGGCACCTTTGTTGAAAATTGATTGACCATAAACTTAAGGACTTATTTCTGGACTCTTAGTTTTGTTCTGTGGATGTATATGTCTGTCCTTATGCTGGTCCCACAGTGTCTTGATTACTGTAGCTTTATAGTAAGTTTTGAAATCAGGAAATAAAAATCTTCTCACTTTATTCTTTTCTTTCTTTTTTTTTTTCAAACTTGTTTTTGGCTCTTCTGGATCCTTTGCATTTCCATATGAATTTTAGCATCAGTTTTTCAATTTCTGCCCCCCCTCAAAAAAAAGCCTACTCAGATTTTGGTAGGGATTTTGTTGAATGTATAGATTTGGAGACAACTGTCATTTTAACAACATTAAGTCTTCCAATCCATGAATGAAATGTCTCTACAGTTGTTTACGTCGTCCCTAATTTCTCTCAGCAGTGCTTTGTAGTTTTCAGTCTTATGTGTCTTCTTAAATTTATTCACAAATATTTTAATGTTTTTGATGCTATTATGGATGAAATTGTTTCTTTAATTTCATTTTTGGTTGTTCATTGCTAGTACATGGAAATAGAATTGGATTTTGTATGGTGATCTTGTATCCTACAATCTTGCTGAACTAATTTATTAGTTCTAGTAGATTTGTGTATGTGTGTATGTGTGTGAGTTCTTCAGGATTTTCTACATGTAAGATCCTGTCTCTGAATAAAAACAAATGTACTCCTTTCTTTCCAGACTGGTGCCTTTTCTTTTCGATTTTTACTTTTCACTTTAATTTCTTAAATATTTATTAACGTTGGTCTCAAACATATTTAGCATGCTTTCAAAGAACATTCGGGTTGAAAGAATGCATAAATTATATTTGGCGTTTGGGGCTAAGGCATAAGAAATATACTTGCCATGGACTTTGAAAAAAAAATGTATGTTTCATTATAAAAAGGATACATTGGAAAGACAGAAATTGCTACCTTACAAAGTTCTTTTTTTTTAAATTATTATTTATTTATTTATTTATTTTTGGCTGTGTTGGGTCTTCGTTTCTGTGCGAGGGCTTCCTCTAGCTGCGGCAAGTGGGGGCCACTCTTCATCGCGGTGCGTGGGCCTCACTATCGTGGCCTTTCGTTGCGGAGCACAGGCTCCAGACGCGCAGGCTCAGTAGTTGTGGCTCACGGGCCTAGTTGCTCCGCGGCATGCGGGATCTTCCCAGACCAGGGCTCGAACCCGTGTCCCCTGCATTGGCAGGCAGAGTCTCAACCACTGTGCCACCAGGGAAGCCCCAAAGTTCTTTTTAAAAGGATTTTCTAAGCAGGCCTGTAGAAAGAAAGATGGACACAGACATGACATAGAGACCTCTTTTTTTAATTTGGTAATTATATGCAAAATACAGGACCACAGAAGTACTGAAAAAAAAATAAGCGACACAGAGGAAAACATTTTAGGTTTACTTTTTTGTCAGTTTCAAGGAACAAAGTTACCAGCCTATTTTATGATTATAAAATTATTGCTCGAAGTGCTTTGTGCTTCAAAACATGGTAGGTGGCTAAAATCTGCAAATACTTAACCTCTGTGCAACTTCTGACTTGAAGAGCAGAGTTAAATGATAGAACATCGAGCCCTTTTGCTTGTGGTCGTAGAGAGGGAAATCTTAACCTGGGAACCCCCCTTCAGGCTTTGTTTTCTCTTTTGTTTCCACCTTTGTTTGGAAGAGTTTGTTTGTGTCCCTGTGCAGGGCCTTCCCCAGACAAACAGCCTCCCTGATTGACAGTCACAGATGGCCGCCGTCCCACCCTGTCTGACGTGTAAAACTTCCTCCAGCTGAGAGCCACCAGCCCCAAAAGGGAAGAAAACCTGAGGCCCCATTCAACCCTGCATCAATTATCCATGGCTTTGTGGAGACTTCTAGTGAGGGAAAGAGTTAAAGATCCATTTAAACTTTCAAACAGCAGAGGTAAACACTTGGCTAAGCACAGCTGATTGGATTTTCAATTGAAGAGGCCAGGCAGCCACAGGCAACGGGTGGTGAGGAACCCACAGAAATGATGGACACAGATTCTGCACTTTCAACTTGCATCTCTAGACAGAAATGCCGCCTAGAGAGGAAAGACACTGAAGAAGAGGGAAAGGCTGTGAGTCCAAACCCCACTGGTAGGCAGTCCTTTGGGCTGACTCCTTATCTGTGTTGGCTCCCACAAGCCTGGGTATTGGCGCCCCGGGTTGGAGACGCCACCTGCCCTGCCACGCAGCCTCTGCGGCTCTGAAAACTGGGGACATCTGAGAAAATTGTGGCAGCTTTCAAAGAGAGTAAAAAGGCTTAAACCAGTCCTATGAGAAATTTCGTTGTCTTTTTTGTTCGTTTATTTTAAACCAGTTTATTTGGGCCGGTTTTCCTCTTACAAGACATCATTCAGGTTCTAAGATCAGCCATGATTATCTCTTCCCAGAAAAATTCAGAAGAGCTACACTTCTGCTGGAATGGCACAATCCTTTAACATCTGCTAATCACTAGAACTATAGGAACCCTGGCATGTGACCACCAGACCCCTGATCTGCAGGCTGGCAACTCTCTCTCTGATCTTGTAGGTGGTTGCTATTTAATTTTCCCTGAGCTCTTCTGAGCCCGTGGTTGATGGGAATTACTGTTGGTTTAAGACAGTGATGGCCACCTGTGTACTAAACACAGCACTAGTATTTTCTATGCTAGTTAAAATAATGTGACCAAGTTTGCCCATCCCCCAAAAAGCAGAGCCTGAATAGGAGGTAGGCACTTCACAACTGCTATTTTCCGTCTGTCACCAGGAAAAGTTAGTGGGGAAATGAGCACGCCTCGGGGTTTTTTTTTTTATTTTATTTTTTTCTTTAAATTTATTTATTTATATTTATTTTTGGCTGTGTTGGGTCTTTGTTTCTACGCGAGGGCTTTTCTCCAGTTGCGGCAAGCGGGGGCCACTCTTCATCGCGGTGCGCCGGCCTCTCACTCTCGCGGCCTCTCTTGTTGCGGAGCACAGGCTCCAGACGCGCAGGCTCAGTAGTTGTGGCTCACGGGCCTAGTTGCTCCGCGGCATGTGGGATCTTCCCAGACCAGGGCTCGAACCCGTGTCCCCTGCATTGGCAGGCAGATTCTCAACCACTGCGCCACCAGGGAAGCCCTGGGTTTTTTTTTAATTGAAGTATAGTTGATAGAATGTTGTGTTAGTTTCAGGTGTACAGCAAAGTGATTCAGCTATACATATATATATTGTTTTTCAGATTCTTTTCCATTATAGGTTATTACAAGATACTGAATGTAGTTCCCTGTGCCATACAGTAGGTCCTTGTGTTTATCTATTTTATATATAATGGTGTGTATCTGTTAATCCCAAACTCCTAATTTATCCCTCCCCACGTTTCTCCTTCGGTAGCCATAAGTTTGTTTTCTATGTCTGTGAGTCTATTTCTGTTTTGTAAATCAGTTCATTTGTATCATTTTTTTAGATTCCATGTATAAGTGATACCATGTAATATTTGTCTTTCTCTGTCTGACTCACTTCACTTAGTATGATCATCTCTAGGTCCGTCCATGTTGCTGCAAATGGCATTATTTCATTCTTTTTTATGGCTGCATAATATACCATTGTGTATATATTGATATATACCACATCATCTTTATCCATTCATCTGTGGACGGACATTTAGGCTGCTTCCATGTCTTGGCTATTGTAAGTAGTGCTGGAGTTTGTTTTTTAAAAAAGCATATAAACTATACAATTCCTAGTTAATATATCATGATACTAAAATCCAGAATTTGGGGGCAGTGCACAGGTCTCTGCTTTATGTGCTTTGTTGAATGAGACATTGAGAATCTAATATATATTAAGTGCTCCACTGGAAATGTCTTATTAAACAAAACAGCACATAGGGGAGACTAGAACAGCGTCAGGCCACAGAGGACTTTCCACCTGCCACCAGCTCACTCTGCAAAAGGATGGATGTGAAACCCACAGACCTCTGGCATGCCAGTATCAGACAGCTGTAAGGAGTGTTTACTACTGCCCAGAAGTCTCCGAAATTCTTGGAAGGGGCTACTGGTGATGTTTCAGAGCCATGAGTTTAGATCCCACGGCAAGTGTGGGGAAACCACTCTTAGCCAAAAGGAAAGTCTAGCCAATCAGCCAACATCTGCAACTGACTCAACTTTGTAGCTGTCTCGTTGCCTGGGTCCACATAATTAAGGGAAAATGCTACATGCTCTAGCAATATTAGCAAAGCTGGGGTCTTAATATATATTCCTAGAGAGTTCTAAGGACCCAGGAAACATCACCTCTACTGGAAAAGTTGACCGTCAGCTTTTTGAACTGACAGTAGAGGGATGATTGGGCGGGTTTAGGACTTTAGGAGCCCCAAACGCCTGAAATTCCAGGTGGCAGTGCACTGTCATTAATATCCCCTGGTTTTAGCTCTTTGGGAGATACCTTTTCTGAGGGTTTTATACATTATTTTTGATTTATTTTAGTATTCCTACTTCTAGTCAAAGTCAAGACCAGGAAATGTAGAGATATGCTATGAGGTGGTTCTCGGGCTTTGTTTGAAATCTACTAAAAATTCCGTCATTCGTTCAGTGACTTTCACTGTGTACCATGCATCCGTGAGTAGTACTGCTATGGGTGCCCCTATGGAGCTGACATTCTTTGTTTAATATACTTATTTAATTATTTATTTGGCTGCGCTGGGTCTTAGTTGTGGCACGTGGGATCTTTTAGTTGCAGCATGCGAACTCTTAGTTGTGGCATGTGGGATCTAGTGCCCTGACCAGGGATCGAACCCGGGCCCCCCTGCACTTAGCCACTGGACCACCAGGGAAGTCCCTGGAGCTAACATTCTACCGGGGGGTTGGGGGGGGGGCGGGAGACAGACCAACGAATACACACTGTCCGCACAGTAGTAAATGTTGTGGAGAATTGTAGAGGCCAGAGGGGGGCAGGGCTTGCCGGTATGTGCGGCAGTTTCAAAAGGGTGTTTGGAGAAGGCACCACTTATAAAGGGACGGTTGAACAGCGTCCTGGGGAGGTGTGAGGGCTGAGCCCCTGTGTACTGGGGGGAAGTGGGTCCAGGCAGAGGGCTCAGCAGGGCAGAGACCCTAAGACTGGAACCACGTGGTGGAGGAAGAGCAAGGTGGCTGCAGCCAAGGGGCTGAGTGCGAGGGACCGCGAGACAGGTGGGGGGTGGTTGGCGAGGCTTTTTAGGCAATCACGAGGATCTCCACTTTTACTGGTCCTGGGATGGGGCACAGGAAAGTTTGAGCACTGGGGCGGCACACCCTGACTCAAGTGCTCATGCAGCATCGTCTCGGTGCTGTGGAAGCAAGAAGCAGGAGATGCTGCAGCGCTCAGCAAGAGATGATCCCGGCTTTGGGACCAGCGGCCAGCAGTGGAGGTGGTGAGAAGTCATCTGAAGATGGGAGGATAGATTTGCAGTGAATTGTGCTGTGGTACAAAAGCGGGTGGGAGGCACAGGGGCTTGCAGGGTACCATGTGCTTGGGTTCAGCTGGGGTCAGAAGGTGAAAGAAAGGCTCAGGCAAGAGCCTGAGGGTGTAGGGCGATGACTGTGTTCATGCATCTCGGAATTAAGGTGACTTGCTTGCTTTGCACAGTGGGCCGTCTGCTGAAGAGTATTGTCACACCCGCTCTGTGTTCTGCGTGATGCTTTTAGGTCAGCCTTAGAGTTCAGAGCTTTGTCCCAACTCTGCTCGCTGATGAACAGAGAAGATTCTTGTGATTTGGTGGTTTCCAAGAGAAATCCCAGCAAAGTGTGGATGGAGGTGGGGGCAGAGAGAATTGCTTTAGTCCCTCAAAGAGACTGTTTATAACAGTAGAACACAGTGAGAGCAACTAGGACAGCTTCTTCAAGAAGCACACATATTCTTTCTTCCCTTGTAAGAGGCACTTACTCTCCAAAGAAATCTTTTTTTTTTTTCCTTACTGGAAATATTTCACTGCTTTGATTTTATTTTTTAATTCATTGTCTTCAAAGTTTGCTCTTTCAGAATTCATTTGCTTACCATATAATCTATGACTATTTCAGAAGATTGAAATTAGGTTTGTTTTGTGGCTTCTACTTTTAAACCAAGAAGTGGGTTCAGAATTGGTGATGGAAGAGAACTTGAAATAGGATAGCTTATTGGGAACATTGATTTGGGCCCTTTTCTTCTAGTGTTAACTTTTTAGCTTATCTCTTTCAGAATATGCCTGATTTCCTTCTCGTGAGATACCACATGTCTAAGGATCCAGTTGTTACTTAATTTTTCTTTGTTTACTGATAAATATGCTGTATGCTTTTGTTCTTTTAAAAAGCAATTTTATTGAGGTATAAAACACTCACAATAAAATACATCCAATTTAAGTATAGAGTTTGAGTTTTGACAAAAGTGTGCACCCGCGTACCTGTTACCACGATCCATATATGGACCATTTCCATCACTTTAAAAAGTACACTCTGGGCCCGTTTCTAAATAGCTCATCCCACCCAGCCCCAGGCAAACACTGATCTGCTTCTGCTTCCAGTCACAATAGATTATATTTGCCTTTTCTAGAACATCCTATCAATAGAATCAAATCCTATGCACTCTTTTGGGTCTGGCCCCTTTGCCTCAGCACCATGTTCTTCCTTGAGGTTCATTATCATGTTGCTTGTGTTGGGATTTTTGTTTCTTTTATTGCTGAATAGTATTCCAATGTATGGACTTATTAACACACTTCACTTTTCATGGACATCGGGTTGTTTCCAGTTCAGGGAAATTATGAGTAAAGCTGCTATGGATATTTTTCATCAAGTCTTGTTGTGAACAAATGCTGTCATTTCTCTTTGGTAAGTGCCTAGGAGAGGCATTGTTGCATCTCCTGTGATAGGTACACACGGTATTTTTTTGTTTTTTGGTCGTACCATGCAGCTTGCGGGATCTTAGTCCCCCGACCAGAGATTGAACCTGTGCCCCCTGCAGTGGAAGCATGGACCCCTAACCACTTACCGCCAGGGAATTCCCAGTACACACACATTATGATTGTTATGTCATCTTGATGAATCTACCACTTTTATCATGATGAGAAGTCTGTCCTGGTAATAATATATTTGTTCTGACGTCTACTTTGTCTAATATTGTTATAATCACTCGAGCTTTCTTGATATTAGTGTTTGCATGGTATGTCTATTCTCTGACCTCTGCCTTGTAATTAGACTATTTAGACCATTTACACTTGAATAATTACCAATTTAGTTGGATTTAAATCTCGTATGTATTATTTGTTTCCTTGTTGCTTTTTTCTTCTCCAGTCTTCTTTTGGATTGAGTATATCCTAGTAAGTTGTCATCACCACTGGCTTATAATAGCTATATAGCTCTTCATTTCATTTATTTTTCTGGTGTTTCCAGGCACCTCGTCTTCCGTGAACTCCTGGTGCCTTTGCCTCGGCAGGACCACCATGGTCTGCTTGGGTCCCCCTCCCAGCACCACATTTCAGAAAGTGCCTCCAGGCGAAGAGCTGACGCAGCCTGGGGTCCTCCTAGTTTGCTTCCCTTCTTTCAGGGACTCTAGCCCCTTCTGTGTCTGAAAACAGTTACTTCATATATTTTGTCCAGTTTTCTGGTTGTTATTGTGGGAGCTTAGGTTCGGCTCTGGTTACCATATTATGTTCTGAAGTGTAATTTTATTTTTGAAATAAAGTATTTGGTTCTTGGCAGGAGAATGTGTTAAATATGTGAAATTGGGACTGCCTGTAAAACCCTAGATGCATAACACCATTGTTATGACTTCACAAAGTGATGTAAAGATGGTGATGATCAGTTTCCGGCTTACGCATAGCAGCACGTGTAAACCTCAGAAGCAGAAGCTTTGAAAAGTTCTGTATCAGTCCCGTTTGAATGATAACAGCCCATAATCGAGCCCTTAGGTGCTCAGTGTTCTACATACAGATCTTTTTTAAAAAAATCATCTTACGTGTGTGTTTTTTAAATTATTTATTTATTTATTTATTTATTTTTGGCTGCGTTGAGTCTTCGTTGCTGTGCACGGGTTTTCTCTAGTTGCGGCGAGCGGGGGCTGCTCTTCGTTGTGGTGTGAGGGCTTCTCACTGTGGTAGCTTCTCTTGTTGCAGAGCACGGGCTGTAGCACGCGGGCTTCAGTAGTTGTGGTGCGTGGGCTTCAGTAGTTGTGGCTCACCGGCTCTAGAGCGCAGGCTCAGTAGTTGTAGTGCACGGGCTTAGTTGCTCCGAGGCATGTGGGATCTTCCCGGACCAGGGCTTAAACCCGTGTCCCCTGCATTGACAGGCGGATTCTTAACCATTGTGCCACCAGGGAAGCCCCTGAGGTTTTAATTTAATTTTAATTCATTTAAATTGAAATAGCCCCATGTGGCTAGTGGCTGCCGTATTAGACAGCAAAACTCCAGGTAGCAAGGGAGCAGGGGTAGAAAGACAGCCCTGTGATGGAGCAGTCAGGGGAGCCTCCCAGCAAAAGACTGACCAGCCTCTTGCCTCACTGTGGCAGGGGAAGCCCCAGGCTGGAAATGGCAAATACTTGGCACAGGCACCACTCCGAACCATTCCTGCGCCCATGGCAGACACTGCTAGTCAATCACCACACACTTTCTTGCTAGTTCAGCCATAGCTCAGGATCCTTCTCAATACAACACTCCAGGCAGTCCCCAACTACAGATCAGTAGATGCTAGCATTTGAGAGAAATATTACTGGTCATCCCTAGGCCAGGAGGCCCATCTGGGAGGTCCAGGATCTCACCAGGCTGTAAGGTGGCTGGCAAGGGACGTGTGGCCAACCTGGGTCAGTGAGGCAACCACAAATATGGAGAGTGGAGAGGCAATGTGCTGGAGGAGCCAAGATTTTTCTATTTCTTCAAGAAACACTCAGAGCATGATTTAGGGAGAGAGGAAGGGGGTGGGGGGAGAGGTGAAGACTTGTCAAAGCCAGCTGATGTGCAAAGCATTTGGAGATTTTTATTGAGCTGGGTGCAATATTGTGATTTATGAAGAAAAATACATATTTGGTCATTCAGACCAAAAATATATATTTGGCCATCTCCCACGTGGCCCAAACCTTAAAATATTTATATTTTCGCCCTTTTTGGAAAAAAAAAATTTGCTGACCCTTATTCTAGAGAGGGTTCTGAATTGCCCACAAAAGTGGACTTGCTGGATTAAAGGAAATATGCATTGAAAATTTCAGCAGATGCTGCCCTTCATACTTGCACTAGCTAGCAGTGTATGAGATTGCCTGTTCCCCAGTATCCTCACCAACACAGAGTAATATCAAACTTTTCCATGTGGCCAATTGGATAGGTGAAAATGGTATTTCACTATCGTTTTAATTGTACTTACCTTATTAGCAGTAAGATTTAGTATTAGGCAGTAGGTATAATAAAATATATATTTGGTCTTTGTCCCTCATTCCTGGCACAAAACTTCTAAACCCCGTGGAATTTCCAGATAGGAGTGTCTTTTGATATTCATAACAAAACCCTTTCAACCACACCTGAGTTTGTGTTAATGAGGTGACTTTTGGAAAGCCCCTAAGGAAGGGGCTGGTTGCCAGGGGAACCAACCAGAATTAGAGGATTGGAACTTTCAGTCTCTTCCACCCTCCCCCCCACCCCCTTGAAGGGGAGAGGGGCTTGAGGTTGAATCAGTTAATCCTGTCTACATAACGAAGCTTCAGTGAAATTAAAAGAATGGAGTTTGGGGCTTCCCTGGTGGCGCAGTGGTTGAGAGTCTGCCTGCCAATGCAGGGGACGCGGGCTCGAGCCCTGGTCTGGGAAGATGCCACATGACACGGAGCAAGTGGGCCCGTGAGCCACAACTGCTGAGCCTGCGCGTCTGGAGCCTGTGCTCCGCAACAAGAGAGGCCGCGATGGTGAGAGACCCGCGCATCGCGATGAAGAGTGGCCCCCGCTTGCCACAACTAGAGAAAGCCCTTGCACAGAAACGAAGACCCAACACAACTAAAATAAATAAATAAATAAATAATTTTTAAAAAAAGTTCTTCAAAATTATTAAAAAAAAAAAAAAAAAAGAATGAAGTTTGGAGAGCTTCTGGATTGGTGTACCCAGGGAGGTGCCAGGTGGGACAGCATGGAAGCTTTGCACCCCTTTCCCCATACCTTGCCCTGTGCGTCTCTTCCATATGGCTGTTCCTGAGTTAGATCTTTTTATAATAAACTGGTAATCTAGAAAGGAAAAAAAAATATTATATATATATATATATTTGGTCATCTCATATATATTTGGCTTTCCAAAAGTCACCTCATTAACATAACAAAAGGCACCTTTTTTAAAAAATTAATTTTATTTGAGCGTAGTTCTGCTGTACAGCAAAGTGAATCAGCTATACATATACATATATCCCCTCTTTTTTGGATTTCCTTCCCATTTAGGTCACCACAGAGCATTGAGTAGAGTTCCCTGTGCTATACAGTAGGTTCTCATTAGCCTGGAAGGGCGACGCTGCACTCTCCCCTCCGTTGCCAGGCAGGCTGTGCTTCTGTTACTGCAGCCCAAGGCCCCGAGAGCCTGCTCTGGTTCCTTAGGGGCCCCTGGGAGGGGTGTTTGTCACAGGTCTCTCCGCAAGCCCAGTTCTCTCGACCGTGACTGTCCTCGATTGAGGCGTCTGCTACACGGCCTGGGTCAAAGAGCCTAAAAGTGCGGGGATTGGGACCCAACCTGGTAGGAGGAACTTGAGTCCCGTGATCCCCCTAAGCCCCTGTAACCCTGCGGTGGGCGTGGGTCCCCCTCAAGTCACGCTGCCTCCCACACCCACAGCTTCCTTCTGTCTTTGGCTGAGTCCCCTCTGGTTCCTCAAATGGCCACCAGGTGGGAGCAGAGACCTGCGGTGAGGCTGGGACTGAGGCCTCCTTGAAGATGGGCTAGGAGGGCTCCAGGCAGGGCTGGGGGCCTCTCTCACTGGGGGTCTGGGCTTGCCGGGTGGCTGGGAGCTGGGTGCGTGCCTGGGGGTGCAGGCCTCTTTTGGGGTGAGTGTGCTGTGACTGCGTGGGGTGTAGATGGGCACACCTGTGTGCAGAGGCCTCTGCAGCTGTTGGGTGCGTGTGCCCTTGAGCATGCCCGTGTGCAAGCATGCAGGGGGTACCTGTGTGTGACTGTGGGGCCTGGGTCTGCAGAATCCTCCCTGTTCCCCTGCAGGCCTGAGAAGGCTGACGATTGGGATAGCCTGGCCCTTGAACTTTATGTTTCCAAAGCGGCAGGTGGCTCCGAGGCTCGGACCTCAGGACCCCCTGCCCGCTGCGTTCCCTTAGGCTGTGTCCAGCCAGTGTGGCGGCTTGTCCTACTTTGCCAGGTTTGGGGTCCTGCTGAGCCTTTTTTATTTATTTATTTATTTTAACATCTTTATTGGAGTATACTTGCTTTACAATGGTGTGTTAGTTTCTGCTGTGTAACAAAGTGAATCAGTTATACATATACGTATGTTCCCATATCTCTTCCCTCTTGCATCTCCCTCCCTGCCACCCTCCCTATCCCACCCCTCTAGGTGGTCACAAAGCACCAAGCTGATCTCCCTGTGCTCTGCGGCTGCTTCCCACTAGCTCTCTATTTGACGTTTGATAGTGTATATATGTCCATGCCACTGTCTCACTTTGTCACATCTTACCCTTCCCCCTCCCCATATCCTCAGGTCCATTCTCTAGTAGGTCTGTGAGCCTTTTGATTTGTGTCAGGATGGGGACTCATTGCTGTTCCTGGGGGCCTCGGGGTAGGAAAGGCCAACAGTGCACTGGGGGTGCTCCTTAGCCCCAGGCTGGGGGTTCGGGGAAGGGGAGGGCCGCCACACCGGAGTTTGTGCCCCTGGTCCTGCCAAGCCACTGGGAGGGTGGATGCTAGCCCACTTGTCACCCGCTTAGCATCCTGGGCTTCCAAGGTCCTCCTCCAGCCAGGCCCGTTTCCCTGCTCCCTTTGGTGCCTTTCTACTGCCCTCACTACCTCCACCGCCCTCTTCCGTTCTCCCTGAAAACCACGCTAAGCAGACATTTGTCAAGGTCACAGTGACCTCCATGCTGCCAAGCCCAGTGGACAATTCTCCGGCCTCCTCTGACTTGACCCTCAGCAGCACTTCAGGGGCTGGTCCTTCCCTCCTCCTGCCATCACTCCCTTCCGCAGCTCAGGAATTCCGCTCTCCTGGTTTTCCTTCTGTCCCGCTGGCCCTCCCTCTCAGCCTCCTTTGCTGGTCCCTGATCTCTCCAAGTCTGGGTGCCCCATCCCTACACCTCTTCTGTCTCCCTCTTTAAACGCCCACTTCCTTGGTGATCTCATCCAAGCTCATGGCTTTCAAATGACTCCCGTTCAGTATAATTTAATTAGTTGGTTTTTTATCATCTGTCTTCTCCCAAAGGAAAGCAAGCTCTACAGGCAGGGCTTTTTTTGTCTTAAGTCAGGTTTATTAAGGTATAATTTACATACAGTTAATGTCACCCTTTTTAGTGTTCACTTCTGTAAGTTTTTGACAAACACGTATAGTTGTGAAACTGTCTCTGCCGTCAATTACAGGACAGTTCCCATCACCCCCAAAAGTTCTCCATACCCTTGTGGTCATCCCCTCCCCCATGTCCCGCCCTGGGCAGCCACTAATCTGTTCTTTTGTCCCTTTTCCCTAGTTGTGCCTTTTCTGAAAAGTCATATAAATGGGATTGTACTGCGTGTAACCTTTGGAATCGGCTTCTTCCACTTATCACAATGCACAGCGCATTTGAGATTCACCCATATTGTTGCAGCTGTGAGCCGTTAGTTCTTTTATTCTATTGTATTTTATTGCACAGCTTTGTTTATCTGTTCGGAGGGGGACCAGTTGTCCTGGTTTCCGTGGGAGGGAATGGTTTTTCTGGGACATGGGACTTTCAGTGCTAAAACCAGGGTGGTTGGTTATCTTAGTTCTTTAGTTGAGGGACATTTGGGTTGTTTCTAGGTTGTTGATGATTTTGAATACCTACTCAATATAACCAGTGACAGAGGGTTTTTTGGTGAACACAAATGTCCATTTCTCTTGGGTAAATACCTAGGAGTGGGGTTGCTCAGTTGTATGACGAGTGTACGTATCACTGTAAAAGAGGCTGCCAAGCTGTTCTCCAGAGTGGCTGTATTGTGTAGCATTGTGGGAGAATTCCACTTGCTCTGCATCTTAACCAGAACTTGGTAGTGTGTCAAAAAAAATTAAAAACCGGTTTTTTAGCCATCTTAATAGGTGTATAATGATATCTCCTCACGGTTGGCAGAGATTTCCTTTATTCGCCTTGAGTAGTGTTGTGCCCCCAGTGCCTGGGTTAGTGCCTGCTATGTAGTAGACACTCAATGAATTTTTTTTTTTTTTACTGAGTGAATGGATGTATGGATGGATGAATGAATGAAGTCAAAGGGGCTTCCGGTATCTAAATCTGTTATAGCAAATACATAGCACACGTACCGCCAATTCCCCCATGCCCCATTCTGTTTCCATGGCAGACGTCACTCATCAATTGGGCCATTTTATCCACCTGCTTCATTTCAGACAGGTACGATCCAGTCCTTTGTGTAGCAAGTGAGATGAGCCCCATGAGCTAATGCAGCTTTAGTTCAAGCCTCTCATTGGCTGAAGAAGAGGCCAGGTTCAGAGCAGGGTCCAAGGCTGCCCAAGGACTCACAGCGAGCCAGTGGCAGGACTAGATCTCCAGGCTGGGCTCTCCCCAGAAAAATGCACGACGTCTCTGACAAGGCTGGAGTAGGATGGGAGGCATGGACGTGGATCTGGGCCTGAGGCCGGTTTGGAGCATTGTGGAGTGCTCCCTGGGCCCCGGCTGGGTGGGAAGGCTGATGCCGGCGCTCTTCCTGCAGGTGCCCAGGAGCTGCTGGGATGGCCTACCCGCCCACGTTGGCTCCCTGGCCCAGCGGGCGTACTGGGCTCTGCTGAGCCAGCAGAGGGACCAGAGCATCGTGGCCCTGGGCCAGAGCGGTGCTGGCAAGACCACCTGCTGCGAGCAGGTCCTGGAGCACCTGGTGGGGATGGCAGGCAGTGTGGATGGCAGGGTCTCAGGTACAGTGGTCTCCAGGTGACGTGCAGCTGGGACGTGGTGGGGGCGGTGGCGTGGGGGAAGGGAAGGGAGAGTCAGAGGGGGTGCTGGGCGGCTCTTTCTTATATCTGCTCAGCTAGCGTTCACTGAGCACCTGTGTGCAGACCCTGTGCTGGCTTCTGGGCAGGGCCACCCCTAGTCTGTT
The DNA here is from genome assembly GCF_965194805.1 of Balaenoptera borealis. Classification (NCBI taxonomy): domain Eukaryota; kingdom Metazoa; phylum Chordata; class Mammalia; order Artiodactyla; family Balaenopteridae; genus Balaenoptera; species Balaenoptera borealis. The sequence goes on along the minus strand of NW_028123909.1, from coordinate 145,441 downwards.
GGGTACTTTTGTGTGAATTAGAAACAGGTACTCCTTGCCTAAGACACTCACTGCCACATGTGGAACCGTCGTCACGCATTGACATTGTTAGAACCAAACACTTGACCACCACGTTCTGGGCCATCATCCTAATAAGTATACAGGCCTATGGCTATCTGATATAAATGCTGTGCCCTTAGGTGTGGTGTCCTTGTGCAGCGCACAGCCCACTGGACTGTGCAGAGGACCCGATAAGTAAAAACAAAGACAAGGAGGCACTGACAGCCGGAAGGGAGACTCAGCTGCACATCTGTGCCAGACTCCAGTGCTCTGCACCGCTTGCTGGCCGAGCTGGGGAGGGGAGAGGCGGAGGGAGCACAGAGAAGGGGCCGGGGGGCTTCCTTGAGGAAATGATGTTTGAGCTGGGCATTAAAGAAAGAGTTTCAACATTGTAAATCAACTATACTTCAATAAAAAATAGTGTCAGTTGGTGATAATAATTACAATATTGATGGGGATCGTGGTAAATGCTTGCTGAGGACTTACGCGCCAGGCTCTATTCCAAGCAGGTTAACTTATTTATTATTTAAAACATCCCTATAAGGTAGACATTATTATTATTTGAATTTTATAGATGAGGCCATTAAAACGCAGGGAGGTTAACCAGCTTGCCCAAGGCCACACAGCTCATACATCCTAGCACCGAGATTCAAACACAGACAGTTTGGCTCCAGAGCTGTTACCCCTGGGCCAGTGTTCTCAATGTATTGTTGCCCCTCTGAGGAGCCTTTTTAGTTGTTCTTTCTCCTAATCGTCTCCCACCATGAAAAGTTAATGCCATAGATTCACCATATATTTGTTTATGCAGTGTGTGTGTATGTGTGTATATATATACAGACACACACAGACGTGTGTGTGTGTGTGTGTATCTGTGCTCTATTCTATACATAAGAAAGGAAAACTGCCCCCATCCTCAAGAATCAGTTTCTGCCCTCTTGGGGGCAGTATTCCCCCTGCTGAGAATATATGGCCCAGGCAGTATTGCTTTTCTAATAATAACAAACAATACTAACACCACCACATTTGGAGCATGTTCTGAGCACTTTACATTATTAAAGCTTTTAGTCTTTGTGGCAACCACATGAGGTAAGTAAGTACTATTATTACCCCCATCTTATAGATGGGGTATCTGAGGCACAGGGGGGTTAATTTATTCGCTCCAAATCAGGTGACTAACAACGGGGAGAGGCCATATTCAAGCTTGTTTAACCATTGTACTATCCTGCTTCTCCACTGGGCTTATTCCAATGCTTTATTGATCACCTGTTCTGCACCTGGCCCAGGTTAGAGCCCTGTGAGGAGCTGGGGATACAGCAAGGAGAGGCCCTCCCAGAATGTAGATCTGCTGAAAGTGTGTGTTGGGGGAGTGGGAGTCAGGCTAGGCTGTATCCAGGTGCCTAGCACATAGTGGGTGCTTGTTAAATAGTTATGTTAAAAAGCTTGGGACTGCTGGGCTTTTTGAGCTGGCTGTGATGGGCGTTCCCCGACAGCAGGTCCAAGAATGTTAATGCTCTGCCCTCCTCCTAGACTCCACCAGGCCCAGGAGGCCCTAGGGCAGCCCTTGTCACTCAGATCGTACCAATCCTAGGTGTGTGTATCTCCCCTTCTGGGCTCACTCTTGCTCACCCCGCGCCCCTGCTTGCAGCACAGGGCCAGCCCAGCAGCGGAAGAGGTGTGGCTTAGAGCTGAGTTGGGGGAGTGGAGGGGCCCCTGCTGGGGCCTGGGGCCAGAATGGGGTCCTGTGAGAGGTGGGGGTGGCAGCACCTGGGCCACGGGTGATGCCCTGTCTGTGCCCCACCAGTGGAGAAGATTCGAGCCACCTTCACTGTCCTCCGGGCCTTTGGCTCCGTGTTCACCGGCCACAGCCGCCGTGCCACCCGGTGCTCCATGGTGATGTCACTGGACTTGAACGCCACAGGCCGAGTCACGGCCGCCCAGCTCCAGGTGAGGCCTCTGGGTGGGAGGGAGAGGGGGCTCTTTAGGGCTGCAGTAGCCTCAGCCCCACTCAGCAGGGCCCACGCCTCCAGCTGGGACCCTGGAATGTGTCTAAATGGTCATCGCTCCCCAGGCCAAGGCCAGCTCCTCCCCACCTCACTCAGTGCCCAGACATCTCCTCCTGGAGCAGGCCAGCTCGTCTGTGCCTCGGAGTATCACAGGGATGAAATATTCATGAGTAGATACATAATTCAGCCGCTCATTAGCTGGGTCTTAAAAGCGTAAGCTGAAATTAAACAGGCGCTCGCTGGCCTTCTGCGGCAGCCCGTGTGTGACAGGCACATGGCCTGTTTGTTCCTCTCTCTGAAATCACCTGGCTCCTCCCCTTCCCCCCCCCCCGCCCCCACCAACATTCTGTTTGAACAGAAAACAGGATTAGGTTATTAGAAGGGTTGTTTGTATGTGGAGCTAGGAGAATACCCAGACTCGCTGGTGCACGATAAATCCCTTTCTGTCCGGGCCCTGAAAGTCTACCGTGCATCACCATGTGGGTCAAGTTATTAAGGGCTTCGGTTGCATAAGAGTGTGTTGGAGGGCGGCTCTGGGTTAATTGTTAGTACCCTTGGATTCCTTCATCGGAATGAGCCCGTTGCATTCGTTGATTGCCTGCGTGGACTCTGAATCAGTGAGACAAAGGCCTGGCACGTTTTGATTTGGAGGCGTCCAGCCAAGTTGGGGCCTGAGGTGCTGCCTCGAAGAGTGGGCCTGGGGGTTGGTGGGGGTGTGCGGGCAGCCTAGCGGGGCCTCGTGCTGACCGGCGCCTGTCCTCTCCCCTGGCAGACGATGCTGTTGGAGAAGAGCCACGTGGCCCCGCAGCTGGAAGGGGAAGGCAATTTCGAGGTTTTCTCCCAGATGCTATCCGGATTGGACCTGGCTCTCAGGTGAGCGACTGGGCTGAGCAGGGACAGCCGAGGGCAGTGAGACAAAGGGCCTCCGCTCTCCAGGGCCCCAGCCCTGCCTCTGCCCAGAGGTGAGAGGCAGTGGAGCCCAGTGGTTAGGAATCTGGCCTCTGATTCTTGCTGCCTGGTACTGCTCCTGGGCTGGGTGAACCTGGCCAGGTGTCACCTGCTCTGAACCTCCGTTTCTTCCTCTGTAAAGTGGAAATAGTACCTTGACTGCTGACCTTACAGGATTAAGTGAGATAATTCACATATGGCTCTTTATACACGCTGGGGGGTGGTGGTGGGTGTCTGCTGTGACGGTGACATTTTGGTACAGGTTCTGACAGCAGCGTGGGAGGTGGGCAAGGAACAGCAGACCCCAAATCTTCCAGAAGCTCCTAAACTCTGTGAGAGCCTTGGGTGCACCTGAGGTAGCTCAGGGCGAGGAGGCACCAGGTGGAACAGCAGAGAAGCCACAAGACTCATCTGGGAGGGCCTTCTGGGGGAGGTGGCCCAGGGAGTCATCTCTGCCCCTCGCTGACTCCTGGGAATTCTTGGACATGTGGCTCCCTGTCTCTGAGCCTTGGTTTCCTCATGTGTTGAACGAATGAGTAAGGTTCTATCTAGTGAAGCTCCAGGGAGTGCTCACCCCAGGCGAGGGGTGATAATTTTCAATTTGCCTCTGCGTCCCCCATCATTTGTCTCCTGCCTTCCACCCCCGTCTGAAGGGCAGGCCCAACCTGTCCTGAGCCTCTTGGCTAAGGCCAGAGGGGCACCTTACCCTTTGGAGAGAGGGCAGATTAGGGAGGAAACTCCCAGTTTTCAGAGCAGGGTAACTGAGGAGTAAGGAAGCTTCTGGAAGGCCTTCACTTAAGAAGGGCCCATTGAGGGCAGCAAGTGAGGAATATTCGGGAGGCAGGGCCAGGGCCTGAGGCAGACCCCGGGGCCACCTGGGGCACTCTGTGGAGCCCCGTGCCATGATGCCCACCTGCCCTGCCAGGCCACTGGTGTGGGTGGGTCCTCCCTTACTTCTGGTCCCTTCTCTGTTTCCAGGACAGAACTGTACCTGCACCAGCTGGCAGACAGCAGCTCCTTCGGCATGGGCGTGTGGCCTAAGGTAAAGAGGAGGTCCTTCTGGGTGTGAGTGGGTGTCTGTGTCCCCATGGCCAAGATGGGCGGGTCCCCTGTGTGGCTCGTCCCTCTGCCACTGGGGTAAGTAGTTGGCAAGGGCTGGTCACGTGGGGGAGGCAGGGTTGCCTTTATGGGGCCTGGGCTTGTCAGGGAAATGAGTCTTGTGCTAATAAAGGGAACCAGGAGGTGGTTTGTGTAGAGGTAAGGGCGTGGTCTCCGGGACAGGCTGTCTGGGTTCAAACCCCGGCTCTGACACTTACTGGATATGAGACCTCAGGCATGGACCCTAGCCTCTCTGAATGTCTGTGTCCTCTTTGGTAAAATAACAACAGAACGGGCGGGCAGGCTGAAGGGAGGACAGAGCGTGGCACGGCCTGCCCGCCTGGGCCACGGGGAGAAGGTCGGGGCGCCGCCCGCGCCCTCGTTCCGCTGCCTGGCGTCCTTTGTGGAGGCAGGGCTCCCAAGGAGCTCAAAGGCCAGGGAAGGACACACGGGACGGTCCAGAGCCACCCTACCGCTCCAGTGGTGCAGCACCCTCTCTGAATTCCTACTGCCACCAAAACACATCCCTAAGGCCTTTGGGAAGAATTGCTAGGACCCAGGAAGGCGGCCCCTTGCTGTGGTCCAGACTTCAGCAGCTGCCGATGACCAGAGGGAGCCAGCCGGCCGGCCGTGAGCAGGAGGACAGGACACGGGGACAGGGACAGCCACAGCCGGGCTTCCCGCAGCTGTGCCCACCGCCAGAACCAGCTCCAGCCAGTCACAGCCCCCGAGATGCCAAACAGTGACGGGCGAGAGGCCGGCAGGAAACTGACACCCCCTCACTGGAGAGCCTGCCCGGTCGGGGTGCGGGGCACCATCCCCGTCTGAACTCACCCCACAGCTCAGCCGTCTCCCAGTGACCCAGACGCGTCACCACGGCCCCAGGGCTGATCCCCGACCAAGGTCAGAACTCCCCCCAGTGTGACGGCCCCCATGCCACTCCTGTGGTGGAAGGGACGGCAGGCAGAGACCAGGAGTAGAGTCTTTTTTATTAATGGCTGCGTTTTCAAAGAACCGTTTTGTTACCAGGAAAGCTCCCCAGGAAGGGATTGCATTAGTGCAACAAGGGGGAGCCTTGATGCCAGGCTTTCCAGACACTTCCAGGTGGAGACTTTTGGCCTAGGCCGGCCGCCGGGGACTCGGGGGCTGGGAGGACACACGGCCCCTCCCCCGCCCCGACGGGGCGCTAAGGCACCCGGCCCGCCCGGGGGGGCAAAACCCCGTGCCGTCAGCAGGCCGGCGGCTTGCAGCCCTCAACCTGCAGCCCTTTGCTCAGGAGGAAGGCGTCCTGCATGGGGTCACAACCCAGGAAGAGCTTCACCATGCCCTTGGCATCCTCGGAGCCCCCTGGCCTCAGAATGCAGCTTCTGTAGTCCATGGCAACCTGAGGAGAGGGGGCGGGGCTGCAGGAGGGTGGAGCACCCCCTTCACGGAGGGTGTGGGTGTGGCCACCTCTGCTGTGACTCAACAAAGGGCAGGGGAGCAGGGGGTTCTGGGCAGGGCCCTCAGAGCCTGGCAGGCCCAGGCGGGCGGCAAAAGCATCTAGGCCCAGGCCAAGGACCTCCGTGTTGGTCTGCACGGCAGGCCGGCCTCTCACCTTGCCACTCAGGACGCCCTCCTGCTTGAAACGAGTGTGTGGACCGTGTCCGCGGAGTACACCTCGCTGCACAGGTAGCCATAGGACTGGGCGTCGTAGCTTCCTGCCAGGTGGCCGAAGGTCACAGGCAGGTGGGTCCCTGGGACACACGCGGAGAGGCTCCTGCCCGGCCCCCTGGCCGCTCCGTGCCCCTTCCCCAGAGCCCAGAGCTTGGGGCCTCAAAGCAGCCCTGTCTGAGTCCCCTGCCACTAGAGGGAGTATTGGCCCAACACTTCTAGAAAACGGGGACCTTGCGGGCAACTCAGTGGAGGGACACAAATCAATCTTTGCCGACTTTCTGCTGAAGCTCACGAGGGTTCACCCCTAAGCCTCTTACAGGGACAGCTGCCCGAGGCTCCGAGGGATGAGTCAGGGCTCGCCCTCCAGCACGGGGAGAGCGCGGGTTAAAGCGCTCACGAGGGAGTGAACTGCGTCTCCGCACCGACACGCTCGGGCAAACCTCGTCGACGTGTTCCGTCCGGGGTATGAAGCCCTCTCCTGCCTCTTCCAGGCTCTCCAGAAAGCACGTGCAGATACGCCCAGCCCACCCTCGGACTCCGCGGGCCACAGCTGGAGGGACCAGCCCAGGAACCCAGGCAGGAAGAGGCCAGAGGTCAGCGAGCCTCGACCAGAGCCCGTCAGTCGGTCCCCCTTCACACACCACCAGAGGATCCTCTTGACCTGGGCAGTAGCCGCCAACCGACCGCTAAGGTGGGCCCGGCGTGCGCTTGGCTACCTGGCGTGGCTGGGACCCCGAGGATCTCCTGGCAGAGGCGGGCATTGTCCTAGGCCGGGTCCGAGGGCGTCTGCGTGTGCAGGGCCTGGTCCACCTTGGCCAGGACGATCTGGCGCAGGTTGAAGAGGCCTGGAGGGCGGGAGGAAGGAGACGGGGGCGCTGGCACTGTGTCCAGGCCGCGCTTTCCAGCCGGGCGGTCCGGGAGCCCCTTTCCTTTCCCTCGGCCCGGCCGCACGGGGGTTGGCCAGCCGGGACTTGATGAGCTTGTCCAGCAGCTCCTGGGGGACGGCGCTGCTCGTGCCCCGCCGAGACTGGCAGCAGCGCCAGGGCTTCACAGGGCGCGGCGCTCCCGGCCCCAGAGCCTACCCTCTGGTTCTCATCCCCGGCTGTCACCAGAGTCGCAGGCAACGTGCCCTTCTTTTCGTTTGTCTTTTTTCCGGCCCTCGACCACGCAAAGGTGTGAAGCCCTGCCACTCGCTGCCACGTGGATGCACCGTGAGAACACGGTGCTCAGCGAGAGAAGTCAGACACAGAAGGACACACAGGGTGTGACCCCACTGAGGGGAAACGTCCAGAACAGGTAGATCCACAGAGTCAGAGTGGGTTCCTGGTTGTCAGGGACAGGGGAGGGGAGGGAATGATAACTAAGGGCGTGAGGGACCTTTTTGGGGTGAGGGAAATGTTCCAGAACAGGGCAGTAGTGACGGCTGCACAGCTCAGTAAAGTGTCCCCACGCGCTCCGGTTGCAGTCTGTGAGAGCATCGCTCTCAGGACGAAGGGCTGACTGCAGGAAGACTGAACGAGCACTGGGTCCTGGGCCCAGACGCTCAGCTGGGGACCCCCCCATTGGGAAGTCACTGGGACTTGCTGAGCCTCCACCGAGACTTGCAGCAGCCCCAGGACCTCACAGGGCGTGGTGCTCCCGGCCCCAGAGCCTAACCTCTGGTTCTCATCACTGCCTGTCACCAGCCTTGCATGCAACGTTCCTTTCTTCTATTTTGTCTTTTTTAAAGGCAACTCTTGAATACCTGTATTTAACATGCAGGGAACCAGTCCTGACTCCTTGATCTGGGACTTCCAGCCTCCAGAGTCTCGAGGACATCCACTTCCGTTGTTTACGCGCCCAGTGCGTGGGGTTTGATGATGGAAACTGACACCGAGAGCGTCTCCTCGTGCGGGGTGACATCAGCGGAAGAATCCCGTGGCGAGGGCCTGCCTGAGGACCACGGGAGAGCCCGGGCCCTCCCCGCCCCCTGCCTTCAGCCCCTCGCCCGCACCCTCCTGGGAGCGGAGCTGGTGCATCGCTTGCCAGAACTCATGGAAGTAGGTCTCCAGCTCATCATGCTGCAACAGGGAGGGCGGGTTGGGCGTAGGCTTGGTGAAGTTGGCCACCATGGCCGCGATGGCAATCTGGCGCCTCCCGTCCTGCTGCAGGCAGCCCGGCTGCAGGCCAAAGCAGGCCATGTGCCCGGACTTCCCTTCCCTGGGGAGGGACGCGGGTGAGGCCCCACTACCACAGAGGAGCCCCGGCCCACGGCCGACAGGTTCCCCCACGCATGCACCGAGGGTAGAGGTCCAGGTAGAACTTGCTGATGGATGACCTTGCCCGAGGCCGCGTCCCGGACCGTGTAGAGCCTCACATCTTCATCTTCGTGACGCATGTTGGCGCCTTCCTCCAGGTCGAAGGTCAGCCCCAGCAGCTCCTGGGAGATGCCCAGCCGCCCGTGCGTGACCACCTGCATGGGGAAGGACTCATTGAGCAGGTACTGGTCCACGTGGTAGCGCGTCTCCTCCCCCTGGTTCATGTAGTAGCGCAGGTCCTAGACGTTGATGGGCCCGTCAAAGTGCAGGCCCCGCCTCTGGCACTCAGCCTTCTTTAGCTCCAGGATCAGGGCCGCTCCTGCTCCCCGAGGGGCTTCAGCTTCTGGGCCAGCTCATCTGCGGGCGGAGGGGAGAGGCTCAGCTATGTCCCTGTGGCAGCCGCCCAGCCGCCCCCCACCCCACGCCCCTCGAGGCAGAATGAAGGGTTGGGGAAGGCGACCCCCAAGGGCTGACACAGTGGGGTCTCAGGCAGCACCACGTCCAGTCAAGGTCCACCTGACCCCCGTCCCCACTGGGACTCGGGGAGGCGGGGTTACCTAGGAAAGTGGCCACCACCTGGCTGGTCTTGGCCATGTTCATCTCCAGCACAGAGTCGGCTCGCGTGCTGAATCCCAGCAGGCGGGACTTCTGAGCCTGCAGCCTTACCAGCTCCCCGAGGATCGCGCAGTTCTCCTGGAACCCAGAGACAGCCAGCGCTGGGGACCGTGGGCCACGCCCTCCCCACAGGCCCCGGGCCAGGTCTCTGTGGGTGGGAGGGCTCTCAGGCCACTGGCGGGCACAGCCAAACCCCCTCCCTCCTCCTCCTGGCCTGGATTTCTAGACACTTTGGTGCTGTCCTAACATGTGGTCTTTATGAACACAGGTCCTTTTGGAACCAGAAACGGCATGAACCATGATGAGCTCTAAGGCCAAGGGCAGGAAGAAATGTGACCAGGCTCTCCAGGAGCCACCCAGGGGCCTCCCCGGGCTCAACAATACAAACTTGGCTGCCGTGCAGACAGCAGCTCATCCCCACGGCGCCCGAACACCCAGCCCCTGGACGGCGAGAGACCTGTTGCTGCAGGTGGCCCGTGGTTGGCTGGTGAGGCCTGGCCCCAGGCGTACGCCACCTTCTCTGGGGCCACCTCTCTGGGTCTGCGGTGGGGTTCTCCTGGGAGCCCCCAGTCACCACAGGACCAATGTGGCCTGTCTGCAGCCCAAGAAGGTGGGGACACAGGTCTGTCCCCCGTGGACATCACCCGCGAGGCCGAGCAAGCACCAGTGGTGTCTGCGGGGAAGATGAAGGGCTCATGCACAGCCCCCATCTACTGAAGATGCTAAACGGGAGAAGCACAGACTGCAGCCACATGCGGTGTGGACCAAACGCAAGTGTCCTTGCAGGAACCGATGTCTGAATGTCGAGGCTGTTCCCGGGCCACAGTGAGAAGGCCCAGGCCCCACGCAAGGCACAGAGAGGGGATGGGGGGAACATCTGCGAATCTGAGCTCATCGGGCATCACCCCAGAAGGAGAGGGAGAGAGCCAGAAGGAGATACGGAGGGAGAGGGAGAGAGAGGGAGGTACAGACGTCTCTCCTTTCCCTGGGGGTTCTCTAGTGCAGCCAAGCCTGAAAACCACTGCATTTCGGGAGATGGGTCCTCGTGGAAAAGTTAAATAGTAGCTCATGGCATTATCGACACATATTAAAATGGCCCCAAATCTTGGGGAGTCAGGGAGGGGAGCTGGCGGCTGCCTCGTAAACGAGGAGAGATTGGGCGTCAGAGGAGGTGCCTGCCTCCACCACCTCCGCCGCCGCCGCCCCCCCCAGGGCCCCGCAGACTTCATCTCCCAGCTGTGGTCCTGGGCTGGAAGGTAGCGGGGAGGTCAGGCCGTCCCAAGCATCAACGTTGACTTCAGGGCTGATCTGAAAGGCGCCTGGTGTTTGTTGAAGCAGAAAAAAGAGAAAGCAGTGGGCAGAGGATGGGAGGGGGAGGGAGCCCCCATCAGCCCTTCTCCCTGTCTCCCTCTCTGTCTTCGTCTCTGTCTCCCTCCCTCCCTCCCTCCCTCTACCTCCCTGCCTCTCAGTCTCCCTCCATCTCTCCCTCTGCCTCTCTCCCTCCCTCTCTCCCTCCCTCTCTCCCTGTCCCTCTTGCCCTGTCCTGTCCCTCTCTCCCTCCCTCCATCCCTGTCTCTCTTTCCCTGTCCCTCTCTCCCTCTCCCTCTATCCGTCCCCCCTCCCTTTCCCCGTTTCCATCTCCCTCTCTGCCTCCCTCTTTCCCTGTCCCTGTTTCCCTGCTCTGCTCTCCCTCTCCCTCTCCCTCTTTCCCTCTCCCTCTCTCCCTGTCCCCCTTTCCCTGTCCCTGTTTTCCTGTTCCGCTCTTCCTATACCTCTTTCCCTCTCCCTCTCTCCCTCTCGTGCTCCCTCTCCCTCCACCTCCTCCCCTCTCCAGAGAGGGAAGGAGGTGGAGGGAGAGGGACAGGGAGCAGGAGAGGGAGGGGGGAGAGGGAGAGAGGGATAGAGGGAGGGAGAGGGACAGGGAGCAGGAGAGGGAGGGGGGAGAGGGAGAGAGGGATAGAGGGAGGGAGGGAAAGACAAAGACATCTTTCCCTCCCTCCCTCTATCCCTCTCTCCCTCCCTCTCTCCCTCCCTCCCTCCCTCTCTCCCTCTTCCTCGCTCCCTCTCCTCCCTCTCCCTCCGTCTCTCCATCTCCCTCACTCCCTCCCAGAGACAGAGAGACGAAGAGGCAGAGACAAGGGAGAGGGAGAGGGAGAGAGAGGGAGAGAGAGGGAGAGACGGAGAGAGGGAGAGAGAGAGAGGTCTATTCCTCCCTTTCCCTCTCTCCTCCTTCTCTCCCTCTCTCCCCCCTCCCTCTCTCCCCCCTCCCTCTCTCCCTCTCCCCCTCTCCCTCGTCTCTCCCTCTCCCTCCATCTCTCCCCCTCTGGGAGGGAGTGAGGGAGAGGGAGAGACAGAGGGAGGGAGAGGGTGAGACAGAGGGAGGGAGAGGGAGAGAGGAAGGGAAAGGGCGAGGGAGGGAGAGGGAAGGAGGGCGACACGTCTCTCCCTCTCCGTCTCCCTCCCCCTCCCTCTCTCCCCCCTCTCTCTCCCCCTCCCTCTCTCCCTCTCCCCCTCTCTCTTGTCTTTGCCTCTCCCTCCGTCTCTCCCTCTCTGAGAGGGAGTGAGGGAGACGGAGAGACGGAGGGAGAGGGAAAGGGAGGAGAGGGAGGGAGGGAGGGAGAGACGTTTCCTCCCTCCCTTTCCTCCCTCTTCTCCCTCTCCCTCTCCCTCTCCGTCTAACTCTCCCGCTCCCTCCATCTCTCCATCTCCCTCACTCCCTCCCAGAGGGAGAGGGGAGGGAGAGAAGGAGAGGGAAAGAGGAGAGGGAAGAGGGAGAGGAAAGAGGCAGAGGAAATAGGCAGAGGGAAGAGGGAGAGAGGGAAGAGGGAGAGAGGGAGAGGGAGAGAGGGAGAGGAAAGAGGGAGAGGGAGGGAGAGGGGGAGAGGGAGGGATAGAGGAAGAGACAGGGAGAGAGAGGGGGAGTGGGAAAGAGGTAGAGGGAGAGCGGAACAGGGAAAGAGGTACAGGGAGAGAGGGAGGCAGAGAGGGAGGAGAGGAAGCAGGGAGAAAAGAGAGAAAGAACACACCGTCTACATTTCTGTCAAATGACACCGGGGATCCTTACACAACCAGGAGAAAGTAACACAGGGAGGCTCTTTCTCAGCTGGAGCTGGAACTGCAGACGGGGCCAGACACCACCAGGCTGGCCACACGCATCCAGCCACCGCTCCAGCCCCATCAGCCGTGAGTCCGGTCACCAGGGCTCTGAGTGTCTGCTCCAGGGAGCTGGGGTTCACCCTCTCACCCGGGAGGCCGGGCCAAGACAGCAGGGACCCGGGCTGGACACATAGGGGGAAACGCATCCCCACAGGACAGCTTGTGCGAGCAGATTCAGCTACCAGATTCTAGAGGCCCGGGACCACCCTGTGGCCCGTGAAACCCAGGAGCCACGAGAGTCTTGCAACGTGATTCCTGTCCGTTGGACTGTAAAGTTTATGTAGGGAATCTTGGAAACAGTGGTAACAAGGCTGAATTGGAACGAGCTTTAGGCTATTATGGACCACTCTGAAGTGTGTGGGTTGCTAAAAACCCTCCCGGCTTCGCTCTCGTTGAATGTGAAGATCCCCGAGATGCAGCCGATGCTGTCCGAGAACTAGATGGGAGAACACTATGTGGCTGCCGAGTAAGAGTGGACCTGTCGAATGGGAAAAGAGAAGTCGAAATCGTGACTGCCTCCTTCTTGGGGTCGTCGCCCTCGAGATGATTATGGGAGGAGGAGTCCTCCACCTCCCACACATCTCCAAGATGGAGAGCCTTCTCCGTCAGCCAGAGCAGGTCCCTTTCTAGATATAGGAGAAGAGAGAGATCCCTGTCCCAAGAGAGAAATCACAAGCCGTCCCGATTTTTCTCTAGGTCTCCTAGCCGATCTAGGTCAGATGAAAGGAAATAGAAGACCACTTTGCAAGAGGAGTGGTGTACAGGCAATAACTTCATTTGGCAGGAGTATGTACAGAAAATTCAAGTTTTGTTTGAGACTTCCGAAGCTTGGTGCACTTTTTAAATGTTTTAGTTGTTCACATTTGTTTGTCTCTTGGGAGAGTGACACATAAAGGTGTCATTCTCTATGGTTTGAAATGGGTCCTGTGAGGCATGTAATATGAAGAATTGTTACCTTACAATGTTCCCTTAAGCAAAATTGAACTTGCTTTGAATTTTTGGTCTTGCCTAGACTGATAATAAAACTCTAACTCCTGCCCACCTAAAGTGTGATGTTTACTATTATGGAAACAACACTGGCAAACATTGAAAAGACTTTCTGTAGCTGGGATATGGTATGCAGCTGTAGTTAAGCAAGCAGTCTTTAAAAGGTGCTGTGAACCCAAGCCAGCAGGTAAAAATGAAAGCCGCACCCTTACCCTAGATTAGAGGTTTAAAAATTCCACTAGTCTTCACACCGGACAAGAGGTTGTCCAGGGAGTTTAAAATCTAAGAAGTTTCAAGGAAGTTAGTTTACCTTTGAGTTAGGTCATACGTCCCCTCTGTGATTGCTGTACATGAATACATAGCTCTTTGTAATATTTTTTGGAAATTTGAGATTATCAAGATACCAATGTCCTGCCAGATTAAGAGTATATTGTAGAGCTGAACTTTGAGTTACTGTGCAATTTTTTTTTTCATGCTGTCATTTGTAATATGTTTTGTGAGAATCCTTGGGATTAAAGTTTTGGTTGCAAAAGAAAAAAAGAAAAGAAAAGAATCCGCCTGCCAATGCAGGGGACACAGGTTCAAGCCCTGGTCCGGGAAGATCCCAGGTGCCGCAGATCAACTAAGCCCGTGGGCCACAACTACTGAGCCTGCACTCTAGATCCTGGGAGCCAGAACTACTGAAGCCCACACGCAACGAAGACCCAACGCAGCAAGAAAAAAAAGACGATACTGGCCAGGTGATCAAGGGTAAAATCGTTTGTCATAAGTCCCGTTGATGGTGTGTATCCTTGATGTGACCTGAGGAGAATGGCATTTTTATCTCTGTCTGGGTCTTCCGCCCCAAACCCCATAACTCCAGACCAACCATAAGAAAACACCAGAAAACAAACAGACAAACAAATTGAGGGACAAAACACCTGACCAGTCCTCAAAACTTTCAAGGTATCAAAACCCAGCGACGTCTGAGAAATGTCACAGCCCAGAGGAGACTGGGACAGAAAAAGGATGTTAGGGGAACACTAGGGAAATTCTAATAAAGTGTGGACTTTAGTTAATAACAATGTATCCATCTTGGTTCCTTAGTTGGATAAACATCTCGTACTAAGGTACTAACGAGTTGGAAATAGGGGTACTGGGTCAGGGTCCACGGCACTCTGTACAGATCTTTGCAACTTTTTTGTAACTCTAAGCTCTTGTAAAATTAAGCGAGTACTGAACAGAGCTAAGAATGTTATTTCCCTGATTTGAACATGCCTGAGTTTCTTTTCATGGTCACATTTTTGCTATTTGGATGTGTCTTGGAATCAGTAGCAAAGGAGAGTTGCCAGCCGCTGGGAAGATGTGGGTGGTTCGCAGGTGGCTTGCTCTGGAGCTGAAGACCACGGTGGGAAGTCTGCAGCCTCGGGCTGCACTTAGAACCATGGGAGGCGATGGGCCAGCTCAGTTAGGGATGGAACCTATAAATAAAACTTTTTTCTTTTCCGTTATGGCTTATCACAGGATACTGAATATAGTTCCCTGTGCTAGACAGTAGGACGTTGTAGTTTATCCATCCTATATTTAATAGTTTGCATCTGCTAACCCCAAACTCCCAATCCAACCCTCCCTCACTGTTTCTCCCCCTTGGCAACCACAAGTCTGTTCTCTATGTCTGTGAGTCTGTTTTTGTTTTGTAGACGAGTTCATTTGTGTCGTATTTTAGATTTCACATATAAGTGAGATCATATGATATTTGTCTTTCTCTTCTGACTTACTTCACTTAGTATGATAATCTCTAGGTCCATCCACGTTGCTGCAAATAGCATTATTTCATTCTTTTTATGGCTGAATAATATTCCATTGTATATATGTACCACATCTTCTTTATCCATTCATCCATCAGTGGACATTTAGGTAGCTTCCATGTCTTGGCTACTGTAAATAGTGCTGCAATGAACGTTGGGGTGCATGTATCTTTCTTTCTTCTTTCCTTCTTCCTTTCTTTCTTTCTCTCTCTCTCTTTTTCTTTCTTTCTTTCTTTCTCTCTCTTTCTCTCTTTCTCTCTTTCTTTCTTTCTTTTTTCTTTCTTCTTTTATTGTCACACGGCATGTGAGATCTTAGTTCCCTGACCAGAGATGGAACCCACGCCCCCTGCACTGGAAGCGTGGATTCTTAACCACTGGACCACCAGGGAAATGCCAGGGGTGTATGTATAGTTTTGAATTAGAGTTTTCTCCGGATCTATGCCCGGGAGTGGAATTGTGGGACCCTATGGCAGCTGTATCTGTTCCTGCACGCCTCACATCAACCACCTGCACTCCAATCCTTGCTCTCAACGTCATCTTCGGGGAACCCAACCTGCGACAGGGACCTTGACAAGAAGAAATGGCTCAGGGAAAAGCTACCTGCACGGGGAGGAGATAGAGACCATCGCCCCTGGGGTGCGGAGGGGAGAGTGGGTGCAGAGGTTTGTCATTTCACCCCTGATACTCATCTCAGCCCTCGTGGCTGCCCCACTCTAGGTCACCTCGGGATACAGAGGTGAGCCGGTTAGAGTCCCTGCCTGTGCAGGAATCGGGGCACCAGCGGGTCTGAATAATATTAGTGCAGGGTCTCCCCCGTGGCACTGGGGTTATTCGGGGCGGGTCATCCTCTGCTGAGGGCCCCTCCTGGGCACTGTGTGGGGTTTAGCAGCATCCCTGGCCTCACCCATTTGATTCCAGGGGCCCTCCCTCCCAGTTGTGACAACCACAGATTTTCCCCACACATCACGGAAGAACTGGGTGAGGTGGGGGCAGGATGGCTCTGGGCGAGGACAGCTGTGTTGAAGCAACCAGCCTGGCCCAGGGCAAGGTCTGCCCCAATCCCGTCAGCGCCTGCATTTAGAACTGCCCCTTTCCTCTCCCACCTCCCCTGCCCTGCAGTGGTCTCCGAGACATCATCCCCATGTAATAAATCACACCTTCTCAGTTTACTGTTTGCTGCCCTCGCTAGAACGTGAGCTCTTTGAGGACAGGGATGCTGTTATGTCCCCAGCACCTAGAAGAGTGTCTGCTGTGTAGTAGATGCTTCATAAATACTTGCTGAATAAAGGAGTTGAATAAAGGGATGAGTGGATGAATGAATGAAGGTTACAATGGAAGGAGGGGGGAGATTCCCTTTCTGGCTCTCGGGGGTTGGGAGATCAAGTGAAAGATCTGTCCTAAATAGGCTGACCAGCCTTCTGGGGTTCCCCGGGACTGAGAGTTTCCCCAGAGTTCCAGCGCTCAAACCTGAGCGGTCCTGGGCAAACTGGGGGCGGGTGTTGGTCACCCTATCTAAACACAGTAACAATTCCAGCTGCAATAGCAATGGCCAATGACCTCTACGGTCTTATTGACCATGCACAGTTCTCTACCTGGCGGGGAAGGGTGGGCCGGGATTGGAATTCTGGTGATCCAGGGCGGGTGAGGGCACACCCCGGGCTTGTGGAGGGGAGTCCAGGAAGGTTCTGGAGGAAGTGACAGTGACACAGGAGGGAGGGAGGAGTCTAAGGAAGAACATCCCACATGACAACCTGTGCCAATGGCCCTGGGCCCAAGGTCACACCTGACCAGGGCTTGCTTTTTTTTTTTCTAATTTACTTTTCCCCACATGGATATGCAATTGTCCTAATGCCATTTATTGAAAACTCCTTAATTTCCCCACTTTCTATCATATCAAGTTCTCATATATCTGTTTCTGGACCTTTTTTCTATACCATAGAGCTATACGTCCCATCCTTGCACCACTAGGGCTGTTTCATCACTATAACTTTATTTATTCATTTTGTTTTGGCCGTGCTGTGTGGCATGTGGGATCTTATGTCCCTGACCAGGGATCGAACCCGCGTCCCCTGCAGTGGAAGCTCGGAGTCTTAATCACTGGACCTCCAGGGAAGTCCCCAGGGCTTGCTTTGACATCCATGGAATGGTGGCAGGTGGGCACGGGGAGCAGCTGTCTGTGAGCCATCCTGGGTAGAAATGCAGGGTGGAGGGGAGGACAGATGGAGCTGGAGGGGAAGAAGCGGAGGAGGGAGGGAGGAAGGGAGGGAGGCCGGGCGAGAGACAGACAGAGAGTTTCCGGAGACAATAGAAAATAGCTCCTAGTGCCGGGAGCCTTGGAGCCGGAGGCTGGGAGCCAGGGTGACTGACTCTCCTCCCCGGTGTGTGTGTGTTGCGGGGGGGTGGGTGGCTCTGGGCTTCTCAGGCTGGGAATGGGGTGCACAGAGCAGGAACGGAGCAGGGACCCTTCTCTCTGGAACCTCGTGGGCCATCCTCAGCTCACAAAGCTGAGCCACTCCTTGCCCTACGAGTGGGGGGCTTATCCTCCCTGTCCCCTGGATCATACCCCCTCACACACAACTTCCCCGTGTGTGTTCCCAGCAACCAAGAGAATCTGTTTTTAAAAGATTTGGGGGAGGGGGGTAACCATACAAACAAGAGCAGAATGGATACTTTTTCAGGATATGAATGGCTCTGTGTAAGCCCACCCCCAGGGTAACCACAGTCCTGACCTCTAACACTCTTGACGAGTCAGCCTTGGTCTGGGCTTGCGGACCCACGGAAGCTTCCTCATTCCCTCCTTCAGGTCCCGACTCTCCCTCGGCGTCTTTGTGAGAAGCACCCGGGGAAGTGGGACTGCTAGGCTGTACTGCTGCTAGAACTCCACCTGGGCTCCACCAGGCTCCAGCCCCCCGCCCTGTCCACCTAACTGACCCTGAGGCACCTCAACTGGTAGGAGCAGCATCACCTTCCCTCCTGGGACTCGTGATACTTAAGGGAGACACCAAAAGACAAGCCTTTGGCTCCCTGGCTGGCAAAGAGCAGGTACTCAATTGTCATAAGTGTCCGTATCAGTGAGGGTTCTCCAGACAAACAGAATCCATATGGGGTGTGTGTGTATATACACACACATGTACATATGTACAAGCATACAAAAATATACAGCTGTGTACACATGCAGTATGCGTACACACATATACACATATAGTATATACAATACACACATACATATATACACACATACAAAGATATTTAGGTGTGCATATAGACAGTATACATACATACACATATAATATATGCAATACATACACGTACATACATATAGACACACATATACACCTACATATAAAAGCATATAGCATAAAAATATATATGTACTGTATATAGAAATTCATCGTATATATACATACATATATCATATATATAAGATATATACACATACATATATACAATGTGTACACACACACACCTATATGTAAATATGCGCATGTACATACACATATAAATTCATACGCAAGTGTGTATATAATAATATATTCATATATACATATAATACCTAGAAACATATTGGGGGGGAGGTGTCACGGTACGTCAAGGGGGGAAGTCGAACCCGCCACCCCAGGCCCCGAGGGGTCTCCCCGGGTCTCCACTTCGGGCCGGTGGGTGTGGCCGGGGGGCAGCTGAAGACGTGCGTGCGTGCTTGCGTGCGTACGTGCGTGCGTTCGTGCGTGCGTGCGTGGGGGCGGGTCCACGGGGCGGGAGGCGCTAGCCGCGTGTGAGTGGTTCAGCTGGGCCCCGGCTCATTGTGCTTGCCTCACGCCGGCCCCAGTTGGCAGCAGCGCTGGAGGCCCCGGGCCTGTGACCACAAAGAGGGAGCCGGGGGCCGGACGGGAGCAGGCCGGCGGCGGCGGCGGCGGCGCCGGCTGAGGCCCAGGCCAGGCTCCCTCCCCTCAGCCTCCCGCCCGCCCGCCCGCCTGTCCCGCCCCCGCCGGCGGCGCCCCGCCCCTCCCCCAACCGCCAGACTAGCCTGGTGCGGGGGCCGCGCGCGAAAACGTGGGGGAGAAGCTGAGGCTGGAGTCGCCCGTGGTGGCCGAGCCCGCCGTCTACCCATGGCTGCTGCTGGTCTACGTGAGTGCCGCCCGTCCCCTCTTCCCGGACCTCCACCTCTCTTCCCCCACGGCGCGCGCTGAGCCCACCGAGTAACGGAGCGACTCGAGTCGCCAGACCCTCTTTGGAGCCCCCCTTCCCGCCCTGCCTGGTTCTCCGCGGCCGTTTCCAGCCCCCGCGCGCAGGGTGGGCAGAGGGGAGCCGGGCCGGCCGGGGGCACAGACTCGGCCGCGGGGACCCCGCGCTTCCGAGGGGCGCCCGAGCCGGTCTGCCGTTGGCCCTTTAGGGCTGGGGACCCAGGTCCCCCCCTCCCCCGGCCTGGACTGCCGGCGGGCTTGCCCTTCCGTACTTTATGATCTGACATGTCGGGTTTCTTTTTCCTGGCCAGCTTTACCATTACCTGACCAGCTTTCCCAGCATCCCCTGATAATGTGTTAGATATTCAAGTTTTAGGGCCTGGTCCCAGCCCTATGGAATCAGCAACTCTGGTGGGGCTCAGTGATCTCTGTTACAACAGGCCCTCCAGATGATTTTTATTCACCTTAAAGTTTGAAAATATCTGCATTGTCAGCTGGCCGAAGCGTCCACCAGCAGGTGAAGGGGAGTGGCGCCTGGAAAAGATAGGGACTAGCCAAGGTAAGTACAGTAGCATTTGCCATGGTAGTAATGGAGAATGCCTTTTCTCCACTGGTTGGCACAGACTAGTATCTGGGAGCAGTGGCAGGGTTATTTAGGATGCTTTACATTGCAGTGTAGAGTGACCGCTGTCCTGGTTTGCCAGGGACTTCCCCTGTGTGAGCGCTTAAAATCTCATCCTGGCAAACCCCTTAGCCTTGGGTTTGAAAAACTTAGGGAATAACATGAAATTTAGGGGAAACATGATCTAGGTTTTGGGCAAGTCACAAGTGCTAATTAAAGCTAAGCAAGTATGGACAACATCTAGCCTTCTTTACCCCTTTGCGGGGAGGTAAATCTTGATTGGGTGAGAGGACTTGTTGTTAAGAGATCTTTGTAGAAACATCCCCTTCTGCTTAGTCCGCTGGTTCTCCGTTCTGGCTAGACATTGGCATCGTCTGAGGAGAGTTAAAATGATAGTATTGGTCTAGCATGACCAACCGTCGGTGTGAGGGTTTTTAAAAAGTGCTTCAGAGGATTCTAATGTGCAGCCAAATTTAGGTGCCACTGCTTAAGCTTTTGAACCGCTGCTACGTATTTTCACCTCATCTTGCTGTGAGAATATCCAACTGTAGTTGAGGTTTGTTGTTTTTCTTTTTCTTTTTTTAACTGTCTTATTATAAGATTTACTGTCTTAAATAAGATTGAATGGACAGAAAATCCTGCTAGTCCATCTGGTATAGCTGGATACCCAGAGTAATATCGTTAAGATATGTACCTTTTAAGTATTGTGACTGGCCTTTTAAAAATTAACATATGCATTAAATTAGTATTGATAGTATAGATCTCTTTCGAAGTTGTCATGTTGGGGAGCTATACCTCTAATCTGCTGCCATTGCTAAATATCTGGACACCTCTTATTAGGAATTGCTTTTAAAAATCTTTAGGGATTAAAACCAAGATTGCTGTATTATTTGTACTGGGACCACAAAAACCTCACAAAGTTCCCCCGCTGTACCTTCTACCCCCATCTCTAACCCTTGGCAACTTGTAATCTGTTCTCCATCTCCACAGTTTTGTTATTTTAAGAATAATATGTAAACATAATCATGAATTACTTAATCTTCGGAGATTGGCTTTTAAAAACTTTTCCCTCGGCATCATTCCCTTGAAGTTCATTTCAATTTTTGCATATATTAATAATTTGTTCCTTGTTGCTCGGTAGTATTCTATCATAAGATTTTATCACAATTTGTTTCAACATTCACCCATTGAAAGACATTTGGGGAGTTGCCAGTTTGTGGCTATTAGAAATAAAACTGCTATGAACATTTATGTGTAAGTTTCTGTGGGAACTTCATTAAGTTTTTGTTTCTTTTGGATAAATGCTCAAGAGTACAATTACTGCATTGTAGGGTGAATCTACTTTTAGGATTAAAAGAGACTGTCAAGCTGTTTCTCAGAGTGGCTAAACCATTTTATTTTCCCACCAGTGATGTGATATAATTTTTCTACGTACTCGCTAGCATTTGATGTTGTCACTATACTTTAATTTTAGTTATTCTCTGATATCTCATTATGGTCTTAATTTGCATTTCCCTGATGGCTAACGATGTTGAACATCTTTTCATGTGCTTCTTTGCCATGTGTATATTCTCTTCCATGAAATGTCTGTTCCTGTCTTCTGCCTATTCTCTAGTTGGATTTTTTTAAGTTGTTTGGAGAGTTCTTTGTATATTATAGATACAAGTCATTTGTCTCCTATGGGATTTTCAAATATGTTTTCCCACTGTGTAATTTGAGTTTTCATCCACTTAAAAGGATCTTCTATGAAGCATTTTAAACTCATTTTGATGAGATCCAATTGATCAGTTTTTGCTTTTATTGATCATACTTTCGGTGTCAAGTCTAAGAATTATTCACCTAGTTGTAGATGCCAAAGATTTTCTCCTATTTTTTTTCTCTAAAAATGTCCTGCTTTTACATTTAAGATTATGATCCACTTTGATTTAATTTTTGTGTAAGATGTGTAAGGTTTAGGTTAAGGTTCATTGTTTGTTTGTTTTTGTCGAGGGATGTCCAACTGTTTCAGTACCATTTTTTGAAAAGTCTATTCTTCCTTGATAGCTTTTGCACTGCTGTCAAAACCAAGTTAAATGTATTTGTGTCAGTCTATTGCTGGGTTCTCTGTTCTATTCCATTGATCTATGTATCTACCCTCCATCATTACTGCGAAATCTTGAAATTGGGTAGATTAATTCCTCCCATTTTAATCTTCCTTTACAAATTGTTTTAGCTGTTCTTCAGCCTCTTCCTACCATATAAATCTTAGAATAAGCTTGTCTATATCCACAAAAACCTTGAGGGCATTTTAAGAGTAATTGTGTTAAGCCTCTTAACTTGGGGAGAATTGACAGCTTTATTATGTTGTGTTTTCTAATCTATGAACAAGGTATGTCTCCCTATTTGTTTGGGACTTTTAAAATTTTCTTCATCAGCATTTTGTAATTTTCAGTATAGAGGTCCTATAAATGTCTTATTGGGCTTCTATTTAAGTATTTATTTAGGTCAGTTGTAAATGGCATCACATATTTTTATTTAAGCTTCTACACATTTGTTATTAATATATAATTTGATAAAATTGTGTGGATCTTGTACTCTAAAACATTTACAAACTAATATTTCTCAAGCTTTATGTGGATTCCTTGGTATTTTCTCCATTTAGATTATCATCTCATCTTCAGATACAGACAGTTTTAGTTTTCCTTATTCAATATAATAGGATATATTACTATTCAACATTCAGGAGGATATATTCCTTCCTATTCAACATAGTAGGAATAGTTCTTTCATCTTTTAAATAAACTTTTTAAAAATTTAACTTTTAAATTTATCTGTTTATTTATTTTTGCTTTATTTTCTTACTAGAACCTCCAGTAATATATTTAATAAAAGTGGTGAGAGCAGATATCGGTGCCTTGTTTCTGATCTTACAGAGAAAGCGTTCAGTCTTTCACAGTTAAATATAATGTCGGTATAGGTTGTTTGTAGATCATCTTTATGAGTTTCAGTATGTTCCTTTTCTATTCCTAGTTTGCTTGGAGTTTCTTTTCTTCTTTTTTTAAAATCATGAATGGGATTGGATTTTGTCAAATGCTTTCTCTGCATTAATGATTAGGATCACATGACTTTTCCCCCTTAGTCTATTGGATATGGTAGATTACATTGTTTGATTTTCAAATATTTAACCAACTTTGCATAACTGGAATAAATACCACTTGGTCATGGTATATTATTCTTTTTATATATTTCTGGAGTTAATTTGCTAATATTTGGCTGAGGATTTTTACAGCCAATTTCATAAAAAATACTGGCCTGTAGTTTTCTTCTTTCTATACTATCCCAGTCTGGTTTTGGTATCAAGGTAATACTGGCTTCATAAAATTAATTAGGAACTGTTCCCTCTACTTCTGTTTCTTATCAAGTCATGTAAAATTGGTGTTAATTCTTTAAGTCTTGGGTAAAAGTGAAACATCTAAGCCTGAATATTTCTTTTGGGAGTTTTTAAATGAAAAATCAGTGTTTCTCATAGTTACAGGAAAATTGAGATTGTCTCTTTCATCTTGGCTGAGTTTTGGTAGTTTTGGGTGTAGACGCATTGGTCCATTTCATCCACATTTTTGAATTTATAGTGTAGACTTGTTCATAATAACTTGTCCCTTATTAACCTGCAGGATATGTCATGGTATCCCTGGTTGCATTTCTGATATCTGTGATTTGTGCCATCTCTCTTTTTATCTTGATCAGTCTTGCTACATCTTTCTTGATGAGATTGTTTATTTTGAAGAACCAGCCTTTTGTTTCATTGATTTCCTCCCCCCCCCCATTTTCCTGTTTTCAGTTTCATGGATTTTTGTTTCATCTTTATTATTTCCTTCTTTCTGCTTGTTTAGTGTTTTTTCCTCTTCCGTTTTTACTATTTTAATATAGAAAATTAGACTATTTCTTTGAAATATTTTCTTTCCCAATTTAGTGCTATAAACTTCCCTTTCAGCATTGCTTTCACTTTATTCCACAAATGTTGATCTGTTATATCTCCATTTTCTTTTATTCTATGCATTTAAAAATTTTTCCTTGACTTTTTACCCATGAGTTATTTGGAATTGTGATGTTTAGTTTTCATGTGATTGAAGATTTTCCTGTTGTCTTTCTGTTATTGATTTCTAGTCTGGTTCCATTATGGCTAGAGAATATACTCTCTATGATTTTAATTCTTTTAAATCTGCTAATGTTTTTTTTTTATCACCCAGTGTATGGTATATGAGTGAATGTTCCATGGACACTTGAATATGTATTCTGCTTTTATTGAGTGTGTTCTTTAAATGTCAGTTATATCCTGTTGATTGATGATGTTTTCAGTTCTTCCATACCCTTGCTGATTTTTCTCTCTGGGGGTTCTATAAATTGCTGTGTTGAAGTCTCAAATAATAATTGTGGATTTGAAATTCTCTCCTTTTACCTTTTTCAGTGTTTGCTTCATGTGTTTTGAAGTTCTGTTGTTTGGTGCACACACATTTAGTATCACTAGGTCATCTAGGTGGATTATTCCTGTTATCTTTATGTAATGACCCTCTTTGCCCCTAATAATTTCCTTTGCTCTGAAATCTACTTTATCTGATATTAATATAGCCATTCCTGCTTTTTCTGATGAATGTTCACATGATATACCTTTTTCATCCTTTTACTTTGAACTACCTATATCATGATGTTTAAAGTAAGCTTCTTATAGACAGTATAGAGTTGGATCATGCTTGTGATTTTTTCATCTACTCTTTCAATCTCTGTCTTTGACTTGGTTATTTAGATCATTTACAGTTAATGTAATTATTGCTATGTTAAAGATTAGGTCTACCATTTTATTTTTTGTTTTGTCTTTTACCTTAGTTTCTCAATCCTGTGTTTCTCTTATTTTGCCTTCTTGTGGGTTACTTAAACATTTTTTGGTAAGTCCATTTTAATCTAATTTATTTATAATCATTTGTGTATACTGTTTGTATAGTTTTCTTAGTGGTTGCTTTTGGCCTTACACTATACATATGTAACTTATCATAGCCTACTGGAATCTGTCTTTTATTACTTCAAGTGAAGTTTCAAAATTTTACTTCCATTTAGGTCTCTTAATAGTCCCCAGTTTTAAAGTATGATTTTCTGTAGTATTTCCTCTATATACATTGAGAACCACATCAGATGGTGTCATAATTTTTGCTTTGACCATCATAGGGAATTTAAGAAACTCATGAGACTAATGATAGTCTCTTATATTTATCCCACTTGTTTTCACCCATTCCATTGTTCCCCTTTTCTTTCTGAAGTTGCCAGTCTTCTGTTATTGTTTTTTTTTTATGTTTTCATAACAGTAGGTGATATCTGGGCTTTCCAGTGCCATTGGATATGAGTTTCAGGAAACACTGAGCCTGGCTCACTTAATGCTACTGAGTTGGAGGGTTTGTATACGTTGGGCCTGTTGGCACAGCAGATGCTAGCAGATTAGACTAATGCTGATGGGACTAGTGCCACAGGAGGATGCATTCCCATTCAGGCTATGCTGCTGCTACAGTAGATCAAATCCCCCTCTACCCCAAGTGTGGGGCAGTGACCTGCTGCTGTCACTGCTTCTTTATTAGGCTGCTTTCGCCTCAGGTGTGTGGTGGGATCCCTTGGAAGCTGCTGCTGCTGTGAATCACAGGGTTAAATTCATTTTAGAAATACTTAAATATAAATATATAGCCTGGCTCTTGTAGGACCTCTGTATTTGTTTTTTATTGCTTTCATACGAATTACCGCAAATTGAGTGACTCAAAACATCGTAAATTTATTACCTTACAAGTCTGACATTGGTCTCAGTTGAGTAAAGTAAAAGTGTTGGCAGGATCGACAGATGAATGGATAAAGCTGTGGCACATATATACAGTGGAATATTACTCAGCCATAAAAAGAAATGAAATTGAGTTATTTGTAGTGAGGTGGATTGACCTAGAGACTGTCATACAGAGTGAAGTAAGTCAGAAAGAGAAAAACAAATACCGTATGCTAACACATATATATGGAATCTAAAAAAAAAGAAAAAATGGTTATGAAGAACCTAGGGGCAGGACAGGAATAAAGACTCAGCCATAGAGAATGGACTTGAGGACACAGGGAGGGGGAAGGGTAATCTGGGATGAAGTGAGAGAGTGGCATGGACATATATACACTACCAAATGTAAACTAGATAGTTAGTGGGAAGCAGCCACAAAGCACAGGGAGTGGAATCCTGCAGTGTTTGCTGATGGGTCATTTTGGAAGAGCTGACTTTCAGTCTGAAGCTCTGCCTGTTTGCATCTGAAGAATCTGCATTTAAGGAGAGGGTGTATGAGGAAGGGGGTGTATGGGACAAAGGTGTCCTGGGTGCAGATGAGCCAGGACCTGACCAGCTGCCTTTTGTGTCCTCTGGTCCCATCTCTTGGTCTGTGCCTCATCTGCATCATCACTGTCCCCGCTGGCACCCCTGGGGTGTTGTTGTCTGAGTGAGATTCCCCTGGTGCCCCTGCTCTCCTCCCCTCCTCCTGCTGGTTGGGGAGGGAACTGCTTATTGTGTGGTCGGTACTCCTGAGGCACGAAGGACCCTGTAGCATGGACCTGCAGAGTGTGGGATGTGGTCCCAAGAGCATGGGGCCCACATAGGACACAACATCGGGGCATGACCAGTATTAGGGCTGCCTCATCACTGACAGGGAATGTTGTCCAGATCCTGCTCGGGAGGGTGTGGTGGGTGGCCTGGGACCCTAGAGGCCCCATTCCTATCCTGGAGTTTGGAAAGTGCATCCCCATGGGCTCCAGATTCACCCCATATCTCAGCCATATCCCTCTGTCCTGTCTTTGAACTCAGGAAAACGAGCTCTCTTGTCCACAACATAGGCCTGGTCCTGTTGGTATTAGGATTCTTTAAGTTAGGCATCCTGGGATAGCTCTTTTTAGGCCTGAGAAGGAACAACTCAGGAGTGTACAACAATTTCAGATGAAACTGATATTCAATGACTATCTCTAACTATTCGGTTGTTGACTTCTATTAGTCATTATTCTCCTGGTTTTAGCTCTGATGTGGGGATTACAGAGGAGTCAACATTTAAATCTTCATAATCTGTGTATTTGTAGCTTCAGTATCATTACTGACCCATAGTTTTTATGGTTTGGGAAGAGTTATTGATTTCATGTGTCATGTAAAGGATTCACAATGATGATAGGGCAATTAAGATTACAATAATGGCTAGTAAATTGTTCACATTTTCTCTACCTGTGCATCTATTCTATGCATATGAGTTAGTTTAGATGTCAATATTAGTGAAATGATATAGAGGACTAGAGAACTTATTTTAAAAATCACTATTAATGTGTGATGATGAAAATGTAAAAGTCCTTCCGTAATCGGTGATGTTGTATCTTGAGAGCCTAGATGAAACTGATATGCCTTAGTGATATACAGGATTTTAGCCTATGATTTAACTTTGACAAAGCTACATCACTTTTTACTTTTATCTCATTTATTGAGAAAGACATAATTGTTATGGTGTTGGCTTGAAACTGGTTGAGAAGGACTTGAGTCCTTCCTTATTTTACATTTACATAGGTAGGATCTTGAAACATAGGATATGGTGGAGGGCATTCGTGTAACCATTCTAGGTTAGGAGTAGCAATTTCCACTGCTAAGACTTCTTGTTTAGACGCAAATGCTTTTCAAAGTATGAAGATTATTAGCATTACTGCTGCTACTGAGATGAATGAGCCTAAAGATAAAATATTTCATGTTGTGTGTGCCTCAGGGTACTCAGACTAATGTAGTGACATCCCTGAGAGGCCAAGAAAGTGCTGCAGGAAGTCATATTTACTACTACAAATATACTTGTGAAGTGAATTTTAGCTCATGCTGAGTTAACTGTATAACCTGAGAATAGTGGGAATCAGTGTAGGAAGCCTCCTATAATAGTGAAGACTGCTCCCATGGACATTAGGTCATGGAAGTGTGCTACTACATAGTATGTATCCTGGAGGACAATGTCTGGGGATGAGTTGGCTAAGATGATTCCTGTCAAACCACCTACTGTAAAAAGAAAAACTAAAGCCTAAAACTCATAGTATAGTGGGAGGTCATATAATATTACCTCCGTGAACAGTTGCTAACCAGGGACTTCCCTGGTGACACAGTGGTTAAGAATTCGCCTGCCAATGCAGGGGACATGGGTTCGAGCCCTCGTCTGGGAAGATTCCGCATGCCGCGGAGCAAAAAGCCCGTGCACCACAACTACTGAGCTGCCCTCTAGAGCCCGCAAGCCACAACTACTGAAGCCCACGCGCCTAGAGGCTGTGCTCTGCAACAAGAGACGCCACTGCAATGAAAAGGCCGTGCACCGCAACCAGAGAAAGCCCACGTGCAGCAACCAAGACCCAACGCAGCCAAAAAAAAAAGAAACGAGAAAGAAAACTTAAATAAAGAGTTGCTAATCAGCTAGATACTTTTACTCCTGTAGGGATAGAAGTAATTACGGTAGCTGATGCAAAGTATGCTCCTGAGTCAACAGCTATCCCTATGGTAAACATATGATGGGCCCACAAGAGAAATCCTAAAAAGCCAGTGGACATGACTCATACTAGTCCCAAATAGCTGAAAGGCACTTTTTGTCCTAAATAGTATGTAATGATATGTGAGATTATAACAAAGCCTGGTAGGCCATGAATACAGACTTCAGGGTGACCAAAGAGTCAAAATAGCTGTTGGTATAGGATTCAGTCTCCTCCTGCAGGGTCAAAGAAAGTAGTGTTTAGATTTCTATCTCTTAACAATATGGCAATTCTGGCTGCTCAGACTGAGAGTGGTAATTATGTAATATGTCTATAGTTGGGAAAGATTAAACAAATACTGGTGTTTGGTATTGGGATATGACTGCTAGTTTTGTATTAAAGACTATAGTAATAAAAGTAATAGCACCAAGAATTGAAGAGACACCTGCTAAATGTAAGGAGAAAATGGTTAGGTCGACAGAGGCTCCTTCATGGGCCAGATTGCAGGCTAGAGCTGAATATAGGGTTCCACTTGTACCAGAACCAGCTTCTACTATTGGTGATATGAGTAGGAGTAAGAATGATGGGGGAAGTAGTCAAAAGTTTATATGATATATTGGGGGAAATGCTACCTCAGGTGCCCCAGTTATTAGTGGCCCAAGTCAGTTTTCAAACCCTGAAATCATAATGGGTACAACTATAAAGAAAATTATTACAAGTGCAGGGACTGTTATGACTACCTTACAGATTTGGGCATCTCCAAGTAGCGCTCCAGGTTAGCATAGCTCAGCCAGGATTAATATACTTAAGGCGCTGCCTGCTACTCCAGCTCAAGCACCAAATAGTAAAGATAAAATGCCGATATCTTTGTGATTTATTGAAGATAATCAGCAGTGTATGAACAGAGGTAAAATGACTGAGCTAGCATTCGACTGTAAATCTAAAGACAGAGATTGAGCCCTCTTTCTGGCAAACCCTGTGGTGAATCAACAGATTGAATTGTAACTTGAGAGAAGCAGCTTCAATTCTGCTGGTGATTTTCCTGCCTTTTTTTTTTTCTTCTTTTTTCTTTCTCAAAGGCAGGAGAAGTAGATTGAAGCCAGTTGACTAGAGGATTTGCCTGTTAACTAAAATTTCCTGGGGTTAAAACTCATCAATCTCGTAAGGATTTGGCTTAATTACAGTGTTTGCTTTGCATTCAATTGATATAGGAGAAAGTCCTGCAGTCCTTATTTTTAGAAATTAAGTAAATTGTACTTGTTTAGGGTTTTGAAAGCTCTTGGTCTAAACTAACCTAAATTCCTAGTCCAGCACTGATAGGATGGGTGTTATGGGTAGTAACCGTGTGGCTATTATGATGAGTAATGATAGGAAAGTTATTTGTTTTGTATGTTCAAATTGTTGTACTTTTGTGTTGTTTAATGAAGGGAATATAGTTAGTGATGTGGAGTATGTTAGCTGCAAGTAGAAATATATGCTGAGGACTGCTGTGATGGCTATTAGTGTTGGTAGAATGATGTTATCATTTTTGTTATCTCTTGGATAATTATTCATTTGGGTCAAAACCCTGATAATGGTGGGCGACCTCCTAATGACACTATAATGCTGAGGATAAGGATCCTGATGGGAGGTGTTTTATCTCATGTGTGTGATAATGATACCCTTGTAGTACATGATCTGGGTATAAATAGGAAGAAGATAGTGTTGTTATGATATAAATTAGTATGTTTAGGATTGTTATACTTGGAATATACATTATAATAGCTGTTATTCATCCTATATGGGCAACTGATGAGGAGGCTGTAATTTTTTCCAGGTGAGTATGGCTAAGTCTGCCTCAGCGTCCAACTATGATTTATAATATCACTATGATTAACAGTATGTTTAGGTTGATGGATGGTGACATGTGGTATAAAACTGATAGGGGTGCAATTTTGTCATGTTGATAGCATCAGGCCTGCTGTTCATGGAATGCCTTGAGTTACTTCGGGCACTCAGAAGTGAAATGGGGAATGTCCTACTTTTGTGACAAGGACGATTGTCATGATAGTGGATGCTGCTGGATTAAAGATTTTTGTAATTCATTGTGTTCTTTGACCAGAGTATATTAGATTAATGATAATAGCCATTATAAGTAGTATTGATGTGGTGGATTGTTTTAGAAAATATTTGTTGGATGCTTCTGTAGCTTATGGGTTCATGTTTTTTATTAGAATGGGGATACCATTAACCAGTGTGAGCTTGTTACTACAATTATATTTCCTGAAATAATGGTCAGTAGAATGATAGTAAAAACAATGAGAGTTTATTAGTACAGGAAGGATATACAACAATATTTTGGGGGTATGGGCCTTGAAGCTTTCTTAGAGAACCTTACTATATAGCATTGTGGTGTAATGTGGTAGCATGGAGAATGTAAAATTCTTAGAAATAAGTTCAATTCCAGGAATAAGCGCATTTAAACCTCTATCATTTACTTTATCAAAGTAACTCTTTAGTCAAACATAATTCTTAAGTTTGCTGTGGGTTGCCTGGTATGATGACAGGTAGTGAAAACTCTCATATACATAGGGCTAATGTTAGTAGTAAAAAATATTTTTATAAGAGATGTATAGGTTGATCATATCAAAATTGTGGGTAGGATGCTTGAATTCATAGAAAGGAGATTGTTAGATGTGTTTTAATGATGACTTGGGCTGTATATAATTCTGGCACGTAGGGATTGTCAAATGCTCCTAAAAATAGAATGTTGTGAAAATGTTTATTATAAGGAAATTGACATATTCTCTAGGAAGGACGGAGTGAATGGGCCTGCTACATTTTCTACATTGAAGACATATACAGGTTTTGATTCTACTTCTGTTAAATCAAGTGGGGCTTCATTGGATTTCTGCTACTGCGGAGATAATCAAATTCTGGGTAAGGGTCAGGAGAAAATTAGTCATAGGTGTTCTTGTGTAATAATTACTGTTGAAAGTGTAAATGATCCATTTAGCATTAGGACTGAGAATAGAATAACTGCCAGCAAGACTTCATATGAGATTGTCTGTGCTACTGTCCGTAGAGCTCCAGTGAGTGAGTATTTTGAATCTGAAGCTCAACCAGATCAGAGGATGGAATAAATGGCTAGGCTTGATATGGCTAACATAAATAGTATGCCTACATTTATATTAATTAGTGGATAAGATATGGGAAGAGGAATTCATGTTGTGAGAGCCATGGTTAAGGCTAGCATTGGGGCAATAATATATAAATTGATGATGTTGATGGTCATGGTGGTTCTTTAAGAAATAATTTGAATGTCTCAGTAATGGGTTGTAATAATCCATAGGGGCTGATGACTTTTGGCCCTTTCTGGATTTGTATATAGCCTAGGATTCTCCATTTAGTTAATATGAGGACTGCTATGGTGAATTAAATTGGGTACTTTGTGAAAGAATGTTGATTATAAACATATTCTTAGGAAGAGAACTTGAACCACTGCAGATAAATGTTTCAGTTTTACCTAATTACCGGGCTCTGCCACCGTAACAAACCCTGTTCTACAGTAGGGTATGTATAAATTAACTGAATGTAGATTATATCATCATTTGGTTTGAAGACATTTTGTAAAGTAAGCCGTATTGCTCTTGTCCTTTCATACTGGAAGAAATCTGCAATAGACAGAAACCAACCAGGATGACTCCAGTCTGAACTCAGATCACGTGAGACTTTAATCGTTGAACAAACAGACAATTAATAGCAGTTATGCCATTGAAATGTCGTGATCCAGCATCAAGGTCATAAAACATATTGCCGATATGAACTCCAGAATACAATTACTCTGTTATCCCTAGTAAAACTTGTTCCGTTGATCAGTGGTTTAGAACAGGTGATAAAGCATTTTGACTAGCTGGTCTAGATTTTAATCACTCAGAGGCAGTTTTATTCTCCAAAAAATAAATGGCGCACGGGCTCAAGGCACACCATCTTCAGTACTTGTGGCACGCAGGCTCAGTAGTTGTGGCCCACTGGCTTAGTTGCTCCGTGGCACGTGGGAAATTCCCAGACCAGGGATCGAACCGGGTCCCCTGCATTGGCAGGCGAATTCTTAACCACTGCATCACCAGGGAAGTCCCAGAATCGCAGTCTCCCTTTTAATATACCTTAAGCCCAAAGAATCCATGGAAAATTGTTACAGAAAATAAGACAAAAAAATATTGTAAGGACTATAACAGAAGCATATAATACACAGTTCATATAGACACATCCCAAGCAGTTACAAAGTATATTAAAAGGGAGACTGCGATTTTAAAAAAATAAGATAAATTATACCCACAAACTCCTAGTCTTTCCTGAAACATTGCAATCTGAAACCCTATTGTAGGAAGCAGAAGATTCCAGGAGACATTCTACAAATGAAGGACTCTAAACCCTGTGGTTGGAAAAGGAATTCTGGAAGGAAGGTATCCTCACCCAAGGAGAGCAGGTTCCTATACTTCTCTAACATCACACCCCTGTACAATTCCCATTGATCTTGGTCCAGGCATTGTCACTCCTCTTGAGAGAAATCTATGGCCACATCCTGGAATGGCAGCAGTCCCTGAAACTAAAAGTACACATGCCATGTGGCCACGGGAAGAGTTCATAATGTGACCCAAGAAGAAAACAGCAAGTTAAGAGAAGTGCTTTTAATTTAGAAGACTGTCTTCAATTATCCACTAATATATATATATTTACAAAGTAACTTTCTCTACCTTATTTGTAACTACAAGAAAAGAGTATGGCATGTGATCCACAAAACCAGTGTAGAGACTATACTTATCTGGAAAAGAAATGATAAAATGATGGTTTCAACACAGGCATATGCATTTTTGAGTGTTTTATTTATATCAAACTGGATAAAATGTGTGTATTTCTCAGACAGAAAAGACATGTCGAGGTAGAAATGTACCTTTCAACTATTCATGGGTACCCAAGTACACTGGGGAGATTGTAAAAGTGCAGATCGTGATTCAGTAGGTCTGGTGGGCCTGAGTTCTATTTTTTCCTCAAGCTCATTTTTAACTAGTGATGCCACAGTCTCTGATTCATTAACCACAGTTGGGAATAGCAGAGACATAATTAGAAAGGTAAAAATTCGTATTTAACTTTGAACTTAAAGTGTTTTATGGATTTTACACCTTTAATAGAATAGTAAGCACAGCAGCAACAATCATTTGTGAATATTTACTATAGACTGTATCTTTCTTTCTTGTGTAGGATTCCAGGAAAAAGGCCTGGGCTGCGGCCACAGTGGGCGGGGCCCCCAGGCCGGGCCGCCCCTCCAGGACCCCCGGAAGGGCTCCTGGAGGCTCCAGGCGGCTCCTTCCCCGGCGCCGCCCTCCCTCCCGGAAGGCCTGGGGGCAGAGCGGTCCCACCTCCTCGCCCAGAACGATCCCGCGTTTCCGCAGAGCTGGAACTCCCGGCTCGGGGTCTCTTGCCTCCGCCGTCACTAAAGTGCCCCGGAGCCCGAGGGGAGGGCGGCCTCACTGAGGCTGCCGGCTCTGGAGGGGCCCCGGCCGCCAAAGCCGCGACAGTCCTGGGGACCGCGGGCCGGGTAAGTGGGCGCCAACCCTCCTCCTGGTCTGGTGCCCGGGCGTCAGTGCAAGACCAGCTTCTGAGGGGCAGGGGTTCGCTGCCACCCACCGCTGCTGTGCAGAAAGAGCAGCCCCTAGCGTTCTGGTCCCGGGGAACGTCGGTCCCTTCTCTCGCCCCTGCCCTCGGCCTGGCTCGCGGGGCCTGGTGGGCGTGGGGAGTGGGTCGGCCTGAGCGTCCTGAGGGGAAACGGGGAAAGGGAGGCGCAGGGTCCGGTTGGAGCGTCAGCGCCCCTCCTCCTGACTGCGGGGAAAGCGGCTGAAAACGCATCCCCAGGCTCGGAGGTCCCTTGTTCAGCCGAGTCTCTCTGCGCTCCTTCCTCCCTGAGCTAAAGTACTGGGGGGAGGGGACAGGGGAGGGGAATGGCGCAGGTAATGGGGAACATCAAAAGGTGATTGTTAACTAAGGAAAACCAGCTCTCCCAAGGTGAGGAATGTAGCGCTTTTCTTTGTATGGGAAGATGCAAGCGTCTGGGCTCACTGAAATCCTTCCTTTGATATGCACCTCAGCTCTCTGGGGCCAGCATTCTGTATTTGCATATCCTGAGTTCCTCAGGGCCCACCGGCTCACATTGGAGGGCTGCAAGTGCTGATGACTGTGACATCCTTTTTTTACTGATATGGCAAGAAATATTCCATTTCTTACAGGCTTGAGGGGCAGAGAGTGAAAAAGAGTAGGAGAATCTCACTCAGCATGTAATGTGGCATATATATATATATATATATATATATATATATATATATATATATATATATATATATATAAATATTTATATTTAACTGTGCTAATAGAGGCTCTCAATTCCAATCAATTTGTACTACTGCCCTCTATGTATTAATTTCATCAATATCATATGATAAATGCCTATAAAGTTGACGTAATCCATTTAAACAGGATAATGATTTTTAAAGGAAACATAATAGAAATATAACAACAAAACCCTTACCACCAAAGGCTGTGTGTGGAACAACCTAAATACATGTTCCATTGTTAAAATATTGAAAGATGTATTCAGTAGAAATATCAACAAAATGAAAAATAATAAGGGCAACGGAATGCTGAAATGTTGTATCTTTATCATTAAAGTGGCAGAAAATCATTTATTAGTAGGCAGTGAGGGCAGAGGATGCCTGATTTTTATATCTTTTTCATATTTGTGCAGTTGTTTCAGCAAGTAACTTAAAGACAAAATGGAAAAACAAGGAGGTTTGTGCCTGAGATCATGTTGATGTGAAACCAGGGATGGCCACCTTGTGCCAGGTGCGTGAAGTTTACCTGGCCAGGTAGACCGCAGAGCTCCTGAGAAGCCAGGGTTGGAATTCTTCTGCTGGGTGCCCCTTAGCTTCTGTGACTTGATTGATTTTGAGTCATGTTGGGGGATAGACCTGATCACAGGAAATGGGTGGAAATAGAGTGATTTGGGGAGCAGCTAACGACATTCATCACAGCTCATGGCCTGATTGAATTTTAAAGAAACAGGAAAACAAATGCTTCTTATGGAATCAGAGAATGTGAGGGCTGGACAATCCCAGAAAATGAGAAACACCCATCCCATTTTCCAGATGAGAAAACAGAGGCCCAGCAAGGTGAAATCCCTCACCTAAGTTGCACCTGTCTCTCCTCCCCACTACATGGTTCATGAAAGTAGGACTCTTCCTGTCTTGATCACTGCTGAACTCCAAACAGGGCCAGGCATCTAGCAGCTGCTTCAAAAATTTTGGTTGGGCTTCCCTGGTGGTGCGGTGGTTGAGAATCTGCCTGCCAATGCAGGGGACGCGGGTTCGAGCCCTGGTCTGGGAAGATCCCACATGCCGCGGAGCAACTCGGCCTGTGAGCCACAATTACTGAGCCTGCATGTCTGGAGCCTGTGCTTGGCAACGAGAGGCCACGATCGTGAGAGGCCCGCGCACAGCGATGAAGAGTGGCCCATGCTTGCCACAACTAGAGAAAGCCCTCGCACAGAAACGAGGACCCAACACAGCCATACATACGTACATACATACATACATAAAAAGAATGTAAGCAGACAAGAATAGCATTAAAAAAATAAAAAATAAAAAAAAAATTTTGGTTGACTGGATGAACAACGCTATTTCTTTCTTTCTCACTCTTATTCAGGACTGTGCCAAGAACTCCCCAGGTTGCAATGTAATTTGATAAATGTAAATATTAATTGAGTTTTGTTGTGATGAGGGCTTAGGCTTTGAAGGTTACAGACTTGGTTCAGATCCTGGTTCTGCCACTCAATAGCTGTTTGGCTTTGGGAAAATTACTAAACCTCTCTGAGCTTACTTCCTCCTTTGTAAAGTGGGGATAAAACTATCTGAGCCAGCAGAGCACCTGCATCAGGGATGTGCACTAAGTATTGGTCTTTCTCACTCTCCCACTCCTTCCCTCTGTTCTTCCCCAAGAAGATGTATAGAAGGATATAGTAGTTTTTTAAAAAAATTAATTATTTTTGGCTGCGTTTGGTCTTCGTTGCTGCGTGTGGGCTTTCTCTAGTTGCAGTGAGCGGGGGTTACTGTTTGTTGCGGTGCGCGGGCTTCTCATTGTGGTGGATTCTCTTGTTGCGCTTGTTGTGGAGCATAGGCTTTAGGCGCGCAGGCTTCAGTAGTTGTGGCCTCCAGGCTCAGTAGTTGTGGCACATGGGCTTAGCTGCTCCGCAGCATTTGGGATCTTCCCTGACCAGGACTCGAGCCCAGGTCCCCTGCCTTGGCAGGCAGATTCTTAACCACTGCGCCACCAGGGAAGTCCAATATAGTACTTTTTAAAAAGGGGTTTTAATTTATTTCAGAAAATATACATTTTTCTTGTAGAAAAGTTTATTCCCCTATAGAAACATAAACACGCAAACCACTCCAAATGCTGTATTCTATGGGTTAGATATTATCAGTCACATTTTATAAGTAATTGGGCAAATGCCAAAGCACTAGCTACTGGGGAGTAAGAAGACTCAAATCTGGGGTGCCCCCCACCCCAATTTCAAGAGCATGGTGTGTTTTTCAAATCCATGTTTCATCTGGTCTTTGTTTCTCATCCATATTCTGTGTCTGCCTTTCTCCAGAAGGCTCAGATCCTCCTCTTTCACACCCTCCCGGCTGGCTGTGCCCCAGCTCCCGCCCTGGAACCTCTGCATGCCTGGGTGTGCCTGCTCCCCCTGTGCATCACCAGCTTTGCCAGGGAGCTGCTGTATCGTGCACTGCTTGCTGTGCCCAGAGTACCTGGACCCTTCTGGTACATGAAGTACACCCTCATCACCATGTGTGCACGCCCATCCCCTTACCTTATATCCTGCCTCTAAGCCAGGGTTGGGGGTGACTACAGTGTGCATTCAGCTGTGTGAGGTGCTGGGATCAAAGTGAAGTTCCCAACTTTTGAAGTTGCAGGCTTGAGGGGCATACAGTGATTTAAAATCAGGTCACCTGACTTAAAGGGGGGACTGATTGATTTAAAGCCAAGGCAGCTGACTTAAAGCCTGCGTCCCTCAGCTGCAAGACGAGACCAGCTTTGGCGGTGCACGGGTTCGCTCCAAGCCAGGACTGCTGTTCAGGAAGAGCTTCCAGTAGTGCCTTAGTGCAGGGGGACTTGGTCCGTGGTCTTGCCCCTGCCCTCAGAGGGGGGCCACCTGCTCTTCTGGAGAATCAGGGAGGGGGAAGTGCAGAGTCCCAGCTGGAGTTGCGTCACCCTTGTCTGATGGCAAGGAAAGGGGGGCGGGGCTGTGTGGTGTCCTGGGGCTGGACTCACCAGGTTGACTCAGCCTCTCAGCCCCCTAACCTCCCCTCACACACCCCACAAGAGTTTTCAGTAATATGTAATTGCGCCTTAGGTTCTCCGTCTTCAAACTCATACCCAGGCTCCCAGATCCCTTGATTCAGCCTATTCCTCTGTGCTCTTTCTTCTATTACATACAGTCCGAGAGGGAGGGGCTGGGGGATGGGACTGGAGCGATCCCGGCAGCACTGGCCTCAGCTGACTAAAGAGATCCGGGGCCTGCGCTATCACACGTGTGCGAGGACCCTTAAGGCGGAATCGAGGGGGCCAGTTAGAGGCAGTGCTTGCTGCCTCAAGTGAGTATGGATCACCGTCGGGTGGGGAGCACGCTGACCCCTGAGAAGTACTGTTAGGAGGATGTGTTCCTCCTTCGGCTTCAAGGACGTGGGTGGGCTTCAGGGCTCCAGTTCCTCTCCAGGCCTCCAGGTCCGACTGCACCGCAGCGGGCTTGCAGACCTGTCTTCCTGTCCCAGAACTTGCCAGGCTCCAGGAAGAATCCAGACTGCAGAAATGGTGCCTGAGCACTCCAGCGTAAGAAGTGCTGTCCCTGGGGACCCAACAGTGGAGGGAGGAAGGGTGAAGGGACTGGGGGTTAGGGTCGGGAGGGGTGGCTGCCCTGGGAGACATTGAGAGAGAAATATCGCCCCCCACACCCCTGCCCCTGCAACTGACCCATTGATGCCATAGGATCTCAGGGCCTTTTAGTCAGAGATGCCTCTGCTTCTTTACTCCTGTGTTCAAAACTATGCAAAACCAACTCTTCATCCTCTTGCTGCCTTGCCAGGACTTTTAAAGCACTGTTCTTTTGAAGCACTCGTTCCCTAAACTGCAGTTTGGAGCTGTCCCAGCTATTTAAAAGTCTTCTCCTTAAACTGAGACTAAATCCTACTCTTTTGGGAAAATGTCCTTAACTTCATTGGAGATCATCTTTTCTGCCCATTTCTTCCTTCTACTGCCCTCTTAAGAACCCCTGTGCTCAAAGAGCTTGGTGATTTATTTTTTGCTTGATGTCAAAAAGAAACCTTCCCCATGCACCCCAAAAAGCTTTCCTGGATCATAGGTGTTTCACAACCATGACAGTGTTTTGCAGTTAGTATACACTGGGTAGAGTGCCTAGCAATCCCTCCAAGAGCCAGAGGTGAGCAACACCTTTGCTTAGTTGATTGGATGTCCTTCAAGTTTAGGAAGGTACCATTCTTATGACCCAGGAGATAAGACAGAGCCCTGGATGGCTGTGGCTGTGATTAGATAACTTCTGATGATTTTATTTCCCTTACTGAGCTGCTGCTTCTAGGTTAATTTCATTTCATTACCTGTCCATTTTTAAAGAAAGACTGACAAAGTCACTGGAATAGGTCAGGAGTCTGAGCTCAGGGTTGGTCAAAGGTACTCACAGGGAGGAAGGT
The DNA here is from genome assembly GCF_965194805.1 of Balaenoptera borealis. Classification (NCBI taxonomy): domain Eukaryota; kingdom Metazoa; phylum Chordata; class Mammalia; order Artiodactyla; family Balaenopteridae; genus Balaenoptera; species Balaenoptera borealis. The sequence continues at coordinate 106,748 of NW_028123909.1, read as the reverse complement.
GGATAAAAATAGGTGGGTAAATAGGAGGGTTGGCAAGTACAGCCAGGACACCCGTGTTCATCGTGCATACTAATAAAGGCCAGAATCTCCTCATTTATCTCTGGTGGGAAGTTCTGATGGTTTCACAGGATCAAATTCAAGTCATATTCAAACTAGGGGCTTTCCCTGAGCATAAAAGGAAGTATCCATCCCTAGCAGGAGTCGCTGCAGAGGAATAAAGACGTAGCTGTAGAGAATGGACTTAAGGACACAGGGAGGGGCAAGGGTAAGCTGGGATGAAGTGAGAGAGTGGCATGGACATATATACACTACCAAAGGTGAAATAGATAGCTATTGGGAAGCAGCTGCATACAGCACAGGGAGATCAGCTCAGTGCTTTGTGACCACCTAGAGGGGTGGGTTAGGGAAGGTGGGAAGGAGACACAAGAGGGAGAGGATATGGGAATATATGTATACGAATAGTTGATTCACTTTGTTATACAGCAGAAGCTAACACAACAAGGTAAAGTAATTATACTCCAAGAAATATGTTAACAATAGCAACAACAAAAAAACCCAAATCTAAGTCAATCAAGCCAACGGAGACATTGTATGTGTTTATAGTTCAAGAAATCCACAAGAGAATCCTTTATTCTGTAGGCAATGAATTGTCCATTCGAAAAGAAAAAAACTTTCTAAAATGTTGTTTTTCCATTTATTGTTCAGAACATCCTTTTTATACCTCTGAATTTCTTACTATTCAAAGCCAAGTCACGTGAGTTACAGGGAAGCAGCTGATTGATTTAAAGTTGGGTCATGTGATTTAAAAACCAGTGGCAGTTGTTTGATTTAAATCCCAGTTAAATGACATGAGGAAGGGGTGCTAGAAACTGCTTTTTCATCTCTGGCTCAGAATATCATATTTACCTTGGTTCTTCTTATGATTTAGAAAACTTGTGCTGTCTCTCCTTGGAATCATCAGGAGAAAAATACAGTATTTCAGGTTCATTCTTGATACCAACTTCTCACAGTTAAGGTGTATTGACTAAAAGATCTTCCTTCTTCAAGAGATTCCAAACTTCTGTAAGACACTTCATTGTAATTGGAGAAAAAAGAAGAATGAAATCAGGCCAGCAGCTGCAGGAGACCAAGGCAGCCCTCATGACTAGGGAAGGAGAAGGAAGGGCTGAGAGTTGGCTTTAGAGCAGACAACCTCCAGAGGGCGCTGAAGCACGGGCAGAGCCCACCTGCCACTCCCAGTTTGGCACTCCAGGGTCAGATTTGGGTTTGGAGATGGGGTTGCTGTAACCCCAAGGAGGTGAGCAGAGAGGAGGAGTTGATTACCTCTGATTATCCTCTGACTCTCTGATTTGATTATCCTCTGACTCTCTGGCCCAAATTGCCTGACGTCACAGGGGGGGGGCAGAGTTTTGCTTTCAGCAACTGATGGGACACTTCCAGGCTGGTCGGGTCGCCCAGTGGCCCGACAGCCTGACAGGCTGACTGCGGTATGATCGCCCTTCTTTTCTCCAGAATCTGTACATCAGGAGGTGCATGGGTGTGGGAGCCCATTCACCGCCACCCCCCACCCCCAGGGGGGATGGCACCTTCCCTGGCTGTACCCTATGATCACCAGGTGCTTGAAATGAATGCAAGATTTTTGACTTCAAGGAAAAGCTCACGTAACCACTTCTGCCTCATAATGTGTGGGATTTACTATAATGGAAGGACATTATAAAGAACAGGTAGAAAACTCACCTGTTGGTCTCCATGTAGGAGTTAATTTTGCATGAATCCCTCCTACATGAGTAGATAGCAGAGGTTTATTTTTGTTCCCGTGTGTGTAGTTGTGTCAGAGGATGTAGGTATGGTGATTTGAAGCCGTCAAAGAAATATTCTCAGAACTCTCAAGACTTCTCTTGATTGGAACCGAAAGAGACCTGGAAAAGGAGGAAAAGAAAAGGAGGAGGGAGAAAGAATGACTGTTTCTCAGTAAATTCACCTTCCTGGTTGATTGTTCTCTCTTCTCATTTCTTTTAACTTCCATGTATGTCTAGTGGAATAATGTAGAAAGGCTGATTTTTATGCTTTAAAAGATTTTACATCACAAAGAAACTAGAAGTGGCTAACAGAACTTATTCAAATCAATTTTACCTAGAGACTTTGATATTAAATTTGTATACTGAAATGGGTTTATCCAAATTTTCTCTTTCTTTTTGAGTGAATATTTGTAACATATTTTTGTAGATAATAATTTATCCTAGATATACAAAATTGTGAGAATGGGTACCATTTTTTACCACTTAAATGATTTCTTTTAAATGAATAGATTGTACACTTTAAATGCCAATGTTGTGTCTTACATGTTGTGTTTTAATTCCTGATTTCCAAAACTTGTGTTTATTTAATTGATTTCTATCTAATAATCTGTCTCCCCTTTATTGTTTCTTACTTTATATTTTATTGATCTATAGTTAATTTACATTATTATATTAGTTTCAGAGGTACAACAGTGATTCATAAATGTTTAGGTTCTTCTCCATTTATAGTTATTATAAAAGAGTGGCTATATTCCCCATGCTATACAGTACACCACTGTAGATTATTGATTTTATACATAGTGGATTGTACCTCAAAATCTCCTACCACTATTTTGCTCCTCCACCCTATCTCTCCCTGCTGGTAACCACTAGTCTGTTCTTTAATCTGTGAGTCTGTTTTTTTGTTGTTGTTGTTTGTGTTGTATTCAAATTTTTAGATGCCACGTGTAAATGATAACATACCATGCTTGTTTTCTCATAACATACCATGCTTTTTTTCTCATAACATACCATGCTTGTTTTCTCTGCGGCTTATTTTACTAAGCATAATACCCTCCAAGTCCATCCATGTTCTTGCAAATGGCAAAATTTCATTTTTTGCTGAAGTCATCATAAAAAATCTTTTTTATCCACTAAGCTATTGATGAACACTTACTTTGACTCTGTATCTTGGCTATGGCAAATAACACTGTTATGAACATTGGGGTGCAGTTATTTTTTTGAAATAGTGTTTTTGTTTTCTTCTGATATACCCAAGAGTGAAACGGCTGGATATTATGGTAGTTCTATTTTTAGTTTTTTGTGGAACCTCCATTCTGCTTTCCACAGTAGCTGCACTAATTCACATTCAAATCAAGAGTGTACAAGAGTTTCCCTTTCTCCACATCCTCACTAACCTTTGTTACTTGTGATCTTTTTGATGACAGCCATTCTGACAAGACTGAGGTGATATATCTCATAGTTTTGATTTGCATTTTACTGCCGATTAGCTATGTTTAGCATCTTTGTGAGTTCTGGCTGTCTATCTGTATATTTTCCTTGGAAAAGTGTCTATTTAGGTCTTCTCATTTAAAAAAAAAGATTTTGGGTGTTTTTTTGATACTGAGTTGTATGTGCTCTTTCTGTAGTTTAGCTATGAACCCTTGCTTAGTCATCTTTTTGGTGTTAACCTCTTATCATGTGCAAATATTTTCTCTCCTTCAGCAGGTTGTCTTTTCATTTTGTCTTTGGTTACCTTTGCTGTGCAAAATCTTTTAAGTTTAGTGAAGTCCCATTTTTTTAGTTTTGCTTTTGTTTCATTTGCCTTAGTAGATTGAACTTAAAACTGTTGCTATCATTTATGTTGAAGAATGTTCTATATTTTCCTCTAGGGGTTTTATGGTTTCTGGTCCTACATTTAGGTGTTTATTCAGTTTTGCATTTATTTTATATATGGTGTTCTAAAATAATCTAATTTTATTCTTTTCCATGTAGCTGACCAGTTTTCCTAGTACCACTTATTGAAGAGACAGTTTTTTCTCCATATTGCCTGCTTTGTCATAAATCAATTAAATATAAGTGTGTGGGCTTATTTCTGGGATCTCTGTTCTCTTCCAGTGATCTTTGTGTCTGTTTTTGCTCTGGTACGATTCTCTCTGATTACTGTCACTTTGCAGTATAGTCTGAAGTCAAGGTGCGTGATGCCTCCAGCTCTGTTCTTTCTCAAGATTGTTTGGCTATTTGGGGCCTTTGTGTTTCTATACAAATTTTAAAATTACTTTTTCAAGTTCTGTGCAAATGCTTTGGTATTCTGATAGGGATTGCATTAAATCTGTTGCATTAAGACTGTCTTTGGTAGTATGGTTATTTTAAGAGTATTAATTCTTCCAGTCCATGCACATGCTATGTTTTTCCATCTTTTTGTGTTGCCTTCAACTTCTTTCACCAATGGCTGATAGATTTCTGAGCACATGTCTTTTTTTTATAGTGATTTCTTTAATTTATTTATTACTTATTTATTATTTATTTTTTGGCTGTGTTGGGTCTTCGTTTCTGTGCGAGGGCTTTCTCCAGCCGCGGCAAGCGGGGGCCACTCTTCATCGCGATGCGTGGGCCTCTCACTATCGTGGCCTCTCCTGTTGCGGAGCACAGGCTCCAGACGCGCAGGCTCAGTAGTTGTGGCTCACGGGCCCAGCTGTTCCGCAGAATGTGGGATCTTCCCAGACCAGGGCTCGAACCCGTGTCCCCTGCATTGGCAGGCAGACTCTCAACCACTGCGCCACCAGGGAAGCCCTGAGCACATGTCTTTTACCTGCTTAGGTGTGTTTATTCCTAGGTATCTTATTCTTTTTGATGTGATTGCATATGGCATAGTTTTCTTAATTTTTCTTTCTGACAGCTTTGGGTTTTGTTTTTTCTTCTTTTTCTAATTCCTTCAGGTGTAGTGTTAGGTTGTTTATTTGATATTTTTCTTGTTTCCTAAGAAAAAGCTTGTATCACTATAACTTCCCCCGTGAACTGCGTTGGCTGTGTCCCATAGATTTTGGATCATTGTGTGTTCATTTTCATTTGTCTTGGGTATTTTTAGAATCCCTCTTTAATTTCTTCAGTGTTCCTTTCTTCCCTGTTTATTCCCTTTATCTGTGACGTGAGGACTATCTTTAATATTATGTTTGGATTTCTTTCAGTTTTGTGTGAGTGTGTATGTGTGTGATTATTTAAGTTGCTGAGCTCTTAATTTCACATGGACACTACCAACCATGCATTGTTACTCTCCTCCCCCACAGTTACTGAATTTGACCTTATATTTTACATCTACTTGTTTTGTGTGTCCCTTAACTTCTTATTGTGAATATAGATGGTTTTATTGCTGTTTTCTTTCATCCTTCCTATTAGCTGTGTACATGGTTGATTTACTACCTTTGTTGAATATTTGCCTTAACCAATGAGGTTTTTCCTTTAGTAAGTTTCCTTTCCTAATTTTTATGTTTCAGTCGTGGCCTTTTCTTTTTCACTTAGAAAAGCCCCCTTAAGATTTCTCATAAAGCTGGTTTGGCGATGCTGAGCTCTTTTAGTTTTGCTTCTCTGTAAAACTTTAGATCTCTCCATCAAATCTGAAGGAGAGCCTTGCTGGGTAGAGTATTTTTGGTTATGGGCTTTTCCCTTTCATGACTTTAAATATACCATGCCACTCCCTTCTGGCATGCAGAGGTTATCCTGAAAAGTCAGCTGATAACTTTATGCAAGTTCCCATGTTTGTAACTTGTTGCTTTTCCTTTGCTCCTTTTAATAGTGTCTTTTTATCTTTATTTTTTTTGCCATTTTAATTACAGTGAGTCTTGGTGTGGTCCTCTTTGGGTTGATCCTGTTTTGGCCTTACTGTGTTTACTGGCCTTGGATGTCTGTTTTCTTTCCCAGGTTACGGAAGTTTTCAGCTCGTATGTCTTCAGGTAGGTTCTACACTGCTTTCTCTTCCCTTTTGCTTCTGGGACCAGTATAATGCAAATATTAGTACACTTGATGTTGTTTCACAAGTCTGTTCAACTTTCCTCATTTCATTTTAATCTATTGTTTTACCGTTCATCTTCAGTGATTGCCAGTACTCTGTCCTTCAGTTTTCTGATTCATTCCTCTGTATCATTTAGTCTACAGTAGTTTCCTTTTAGTGTATTTTTCATTTCAGTTATTGCATTCCTCATCTCTGTTTTGTTGTTCTTTAATGGTCTAACTCTTTTTTAAAAACTTCTAACTTCTTGCTCTGGTCGTCCATTCTTCTCCTGAGTTCTTTGATCATCTTTACCGTCATTACCTTGAACTCTTTCTTGAGTAGATTGGCTATCTCCACTTCACTTAGATCTTCTTCTGAGTTCTTATCTTGTTCCTTCATTTGGATCGTGTTTCTGTGTCACCTCATTTTTCTTAACTTGCTGTTTTTATTGCTATGTATGTAGTAGGTTCGTTACATTTCCTGACCTTGGAGAAGTGGCCTTTTGTAGGAGAGGTCCTATGTGTCCCAGCAACCCAGTGTCCCCTGGTCACTAGAACTATATGTTCTAGGTGTACCCCCTATGTGGGCTGCTTGGGCTCTTCTGTTGTGGTGGGCTGACTACTGTGGGTGGTCTGGTAGGCTTGGCTGCCCCCAGACTGCTCGTTTGCCAGGCTCTGCCTAGTATGGAGGCTGTCTGTGCTGCTTGGTGAGACTAAATCATAAGGCAGCTGGCTGCACAACTCTGGGGGACACCAAATCTAGTGCTGGTTCACTTATGGGTAGAACTGCAGTCCAGGTGATAATCAGGGCTAGTGCCCAGTCACTGGTCCTGGGGCTATGCTGGCTACTGGGAGGAAGAGACAGGTCCTGAGTTCTGGCTGCAGGGCCCAGGAGTCGCAAAGTTGGTGTTGGATCACTGTTCCTGACACAGCTATCTCCAGGGTCTGGGGTATCCCTAATCTTGTGTTGGCATTCTGGTGGGCAGGGTCAGGACCCAGCTGAGTCCATGGCTGCTTCTGGCCTGCAAGTGAGTGTTCTGGTCACACAGGCTGCTGAGCTGTGGTATTCCTGGAGCTGGTGTGTGCCTGTTGGTGTATGAGGCTGATCCCAATGCTAGAGCAGGTTTGCTGTTGGGTAGGTCCAAGCTCCATCCAGTCCCTGTGCAGTTATCACCTGCCGATGGTGAGGCTGACTCCAAGGCCAGAGTAGGCTCACTTGTCAGAGGGGCCAGGGACTCTGGGGCTGGTGCCTGTCCACTGAGGTGTGGAGGCTGGTCCTGGGGCTTTTGGTGGCTGGGCCCATGTCCAGGGGCAGCTGTGCATTGAGAGGGTCTGAAGGCAGCCTGTTTGCCGGTGGGTGGGGCTATGCCCCTGCTCAGTTAGTTGCTTGGCCTGCAGCATCCTAGTACTTGTGTCTCTAGTCTGGTGGAAATGGGTAGGGCTAGGTCTTGAGGCTAAAAAGATAGAGGGAGGATTCTGAAATTATGCTTGCTGGTACCAGTGTCCACGAGGTAGAAGGAGCTCCCCCGAATGGCTGCTGCCAGTGTCTCTGTCCCTGAGGCTGTGCTGTAGTTGCCTCTTGCCTCTCTGGGAGACTCTCCAAGATCAGGAGGTAGGTGTGACCCGGGATCCTTTCAAATGACTGCTTCTGTTCTGATTCTCGGATCATGTGGGATTTTGTGAGCATCTTTTAAGAGTGGAATCTCTATTTCCCACAACCCTCTGGCTCTCTGGAAAATAAGTACTACTGGTCTTCAAAGCCCAACTTTCTAGGAACTCTTCTTTCCAGAACAGGATCCCTGGGCTTGGGAGCCTGATGTTGGCTTCATACCCCTTGCTACCTGGGAGCACCTCTGAAATTGTAATTATTCTCCCATTTGTGGGCCACCCACCTGGTGGTATGGGTCTTGACTCTACTGAGATTTTGCCCTTCCTTCCTGTCTTGTCGAGGTGCCGTCCTTATGTCTTTAGCTGTAAAACATCTTTTACGGTAGGTCCCGGTTTTTTTCATCAATTGCTGTTCTGTAAACTGTTGTGACTTTGGTGTGCCCATGAGAGGCATCAAGCTCTGGGTCTTTGAATGCTACCATATTGGACAATCTGTCCACTTCATTCTTAAATCATATTATTTAATTTTTCTTAGTATCTTATTTGATTAGCGACAGTTTGAAATTTATTATCACTCATGTTTACTTCGCCTGTTTAAAGAAATTGAATAGTGCATTCATTCATTTTGAAATGAAGGTAGTGACCTGTGAATTTCCATACCTCAAAAATCAAGGATAGGACAAAAGCCTTTTCTACCTGTGTTACCCTCAAACTCTGCACCCCACCCCAGCCTGGGGATTAACCTCTTGCACCCATGCTCACTTTCTTTTTTTGGACCATTAACCATCATTGCATCTGTATGTGTGTTGACAAAGTGAACTCTAGTCTTTCGAGTTTTTGAGTTTTGTTTTTTGGTTTAGGGAAGAGTCCTACTATGAATGTACATTTAGTGGTCTGCTGGAGTTCATATATAAACCTGTCAAGCACATTACTAGAATTGGAATTGCTTGTATATACACTTTGATAAATTTTAGAGACAATGGTAGAACAGAAGTGAATTGTATTTCAAATCCCACAGTATTTTCACACCATGAAAACCCTTCCCTGTTTAATATATTTGTGTGTAGTTTATCTTTATGCCCATACTATATTTCCCAGAGATGGGTAAGTGTTATGTTTCTTGCTAGCACATTTACCGTATTGTTCAAAGTCAGGCGTTTAGTGGTTTTAGCATGATCCTATTTCCATGAACTCGCAAATACAAGACCTTCTCTCACACTGTCTTTTACTCCCTGCTGTTTTATATTGCCCTCCTAATTCTCAGTCCTGGTCTTTCTTTATGTTCTTCATCAACCTGGATAGGTTATACTATTTTCTCCCTTATTTAAGACCAATAGAATAGAATAGAACACCCAGAAATAAACCCTGATATATGGCCATATGATTTTTGACAAGTTGCCAAGACTTTTCAAAGTAGAAAGGATAGTATTTTCAACAAATGGTGCTGAGAAGTCATGTTGTCAACATGCAAAAGTAGGAAGATGGACCCATACCTAACATCATATGCAAAAATTAATGAAAACGTATCAAGAAACTAACTATAAGACCTAATAAAATAAAAAGTCTTATTAGAAGATACAGGACAAGGGCTTTATGACATTGGATTTGGCAGTGTTTTCCTCAATATGAAACGACGGAACAACAAAGGTACAGCTAACAAAACAATTAAAAATGTGCAGTACATAATTTAAAAAAAAATGTGTATCAAAGAAATGTAAACAGAATAAAATGGCAACCCACAAGATGGGAGAAAATATTTGATAGCCATGTATCTGACAAGAGATTTCTATTCAGAATATACAGAGAATTCCTACATCTCAACAAAAAGCAAACACCCTGATTCAAAAATGGATAAAAGACTTGAATGGATGGTTCTTCAAAAAGATGTACAAATGACTAAGCACTTGAATAGATGCTCCATATCACTAAATGCATGTTTATATATTTGTGTGCATGCATACACACACAAGCACACACACACATACACAAGCAGAAAGCAAGTATTGGTGAGGATGTGAGGGAGTTGGAACCATTGTGCTATGTCAGTGGGCATGTAGAATGATACAGCTGCTTTGCAAAAGAATATGGCAATTTTTCAGATATTGAAAAATAGAATTACTACATGATCCAAGAATTTTACTATGAGGTATACCCAAAGGAATTGAAATCAGAGTCTTAAATATTTGTACTCCAGTGTTTAGAGCAGTAATAATCACAGTAGCTAAAATATGAAAGCAACCTAAGTGTTCATCCACTAGTTCCTGGATAAGCAAAGTGTGGTATAACCATATAACACAATATTATTCAGCCTTAAGAAGGAAAAGATCTAGGAATATGCTACAACATGGATGAATCTTGAGGAAATTGAGCTACCAAAAATGCCATTTTTTGTGACTTTTAGTGAGTCATAACAATATAACTACTTATTTCAATTATATGGGGTACTTAGTGTAGTCAAAACCATAGAAATTGGGGGGGTAATGATGCTTTTCAGGTGGTTATGGAACAAAAAGGAAAGTTATGTTTAAAGGATACAGAGTTACAGTTTTAAAACGTAGAAAAGAATTAGAAAGATAAATGGTGATGTTGATCACCCAATAATATGAATGTATTTAATATAACTGAACGGTGCACTTTATAATAATTAACATGTTATATTTTATGTTATTTGATTTTACCAACATACACAATTGGGAAAGAATGTAATATCAGGAAAGGGAGTGGACCTGGGGTAGAGCAGAGAGTAATCAGAAGGGTGAGACCCTGCATATGTTGAAGAAGAAGAACTGAGAGTCTTCATTGGCCAGAAGAGACTTTATAAAAAAAAATTACTCTGAGGGTGTATTAAATAGATATCTATGGGTACACTGCTATCTCCCATGGGTTATCTTAAAGAGTCTTTAATAAAGTCCATAAGGCTTGCTGAGGCTTTTTTAAAAACTGGATTCCCTAGGAGATAATTAGATGGTGGTACTTAAGTCTATGTCTAGGTTGACAGATTTTGCAGGGAAGACGAACTTGAGAACAGTGAAGGTCCTGAGAGTGTAAGTACATGGAAATTAGAAAAAAATAATAAAGGGAATTAGGAAAACTGTGGACTTCGAAGGTCATGTATTAGTGAGTCAGACCTGAGGTTTCTAAGGAGTTATATACACAGTTGCTATTTGGATTACTTGTTGATAAAGATAAGTGGAAAAACTAGAGTCGTTTCCAAGTGTAGGTAAGATATAATGAGAGGATGGAGGTGGAAAGTAGGGAGGCCCAGAGAGAAGTGGGAAGGTCATATTGGGCCAAGATGGTGGTAATATCCAGCAGAACAGATGGTAGGGCAGACTATGGGTTCATCTTTTTCATTTCGGCCCCCCACCTCATCCGTAATAATTCTTTGGGAATATTTCATGGCTCTGTGATGCAGGTACAGAATTCGAGTGAGGAGACTACACCCTCAGTGTCCAGCTGTCTGAGTCCTCAGTGTGCTTCAAATGATGGAGAACTATTGTTTCTTTATGAGAAGAGTTAGTACCTCGTAGCTAAGCTTAAGCTGGAGCTTATGCAATATTGATTCCATTTTATATATACTGTTGGCATGGAGGTTCCTCCTCCTCTTTTCTTGACCATTATGAAATGAATCTATATTTCTCAATATTTGGGTATATCAGGTAAATACATTAAGTAAAGGAATCTTATATATTGCTCCCTGCATAATTTGCTCTTTCTTTTTTATTTTAAAGAAATTCACGTTATTAATTAATTAATTAATTAATTAATTAATTAATTATGACTGTGTTGAGTCTTTGTTTCCGTGCGAGGGCTTTCTCCAGTTGTGGCAAGTGGGGACCACTCTTCATCGCGGTGCGCGGGCCTCTCACCATCGCGTCCTCTCTTGTTGCGGAGCACAGGCTCCAGACGCGCAGGCTCAGTAATTGTGGCTCATGGTCCCAGTTACTCCGCGGCATGTGGGATCTTCACAGACCAGGGCTCAAACCCGCATCCCCTGCATTGGCAGGCAGACTCTCAACCACTGCGCCACCAGGGAAGCCCGTTTGCTCTTTCTTGTTTCTCTTTTACCTTTACTAAATTAGCACAGGGAGAGACCTTGAAATGTTCTAATCAGGAGACATTAGAACATCATATTTCTAGAGAGGTTGGTTGGACAGAGCAGGGGTCCCAGTGAAAATCAAAGCTTCTGTTTCTACTTAGAAGTGTACCTGTATAGAGTAGAGGGCTCCAGGAAATATCCTAGAATATTCCAATGTCCCTGCAGGAGATCATTAACAGAGGTAGGATCTGGTACCAGATCAGTGTACTATGACATGTTTGTCAGTCATCTGATGTGAGATTCTCAGAGCCAATCCCATATGGTAGGGCTGAGTGCAGAATGATGAAGAACCTGTGAAAGCCTTTGATTTCATGTTAAAGATGAAGCTCTGATTTCGGGTAGAATTTTCTTACCTGACTGAATGTCACCCTTCTGTGGTGATGAGATTCTGTGCTTTACCTCCGTTGGTGACCACTGACTGAAAATCATTAGAGAGTCATGTCTAGAAAGCATTCTTTATTTAATTTCTTAAAGAAGAAAACATAGAAAACATTTTTATCCACTTTCAAATTGAGGATCAAAGGGAATGACATCAGTGAAAATGTCAGAGTAAGGAGCTCTGGCTTGTGTCCACCCCCAGAAACACTAACATACGTGGTACAACCTGTCAAAATGATCTTATCAACACATGTAAGTTTTCTTTTCTTTTCGCCCTGTAGATTTATCTTTCATTGAAACTTTGCTTACTAGAGGATGTGGAGAATAAACAGGGAAGTAGAAACTGTATTTCCTGATGAGAGAATCACTAAGTCACATTAGCTGTTCTGAGCTACGTCTTACTCACCGTGACTGTAATTAAAACAAACAAACAAAACACTTTTTTTTGGTAAGTCAGTTCTGACATTTCCTCGTTAAAGACATGGTAACATGGTAACATGGTAACAGATACAGACTTAGACATTTGCCTGCCTCTGTCTTTCCGATTCTTGTGGTCTTAGGTAATAGGCCCAAAAGGTGCCCTGCCGCATCATCTGGTAGCTCAATTTTTACCTTTTCAAGCAGCTCCATTCAGTTTTTGTTAGTGCTGTTACCACTTTACATCCCAGCAGCAGCTAGAAGGTACAGAGTTCTCTAAAACCCCTTCAACATTTATAGTTTGTAGACTTTTGCTGATGGTCATTTGACTGGTGTGAGCTGAAACCTTTTTCGACATTGGATTTGCATATGGCTAATAATTCCTTATACTAAGCTTTAGGCATGTCCTTTTTTTCTTTTCCTTTTTTTTGAAGAGTGACTACAACTTCCCTCTTCTTATTGACTTCTTGAAAAATTTGTCTTGTGTTGAATTTTCTTGCGTATTCCCTACCGCAGAGCATTTTTTGAGGGCAGGTGTCATTTACAGCCCTGCAGTCCTTGTGACTATTAAGCAAATATTAGCACTTTGTTTAAAGCTGCTGTTGTGGGAAACAGCCACAAGGCGGCAGCATCATTACGTTCTCAACTCTTGTTACTAGTGCAAAAGAGTCTTCCTGGAGGTAGTGTTCCAAGGTTGTAAATTAGAGTGGAATGTGCTGGGACAAGCCCCCAGAAGTTTATTTCTCCTTACTTATGTTTGCTTTTTAAATTGAATTTCTATTTCTTATCGGAGTAAATTTGATTAGAGTTTTGTGATTGTCTGGCTGTACAGAATCTGCTCAATGATTCATACATATGTCTGTTCATGTTCGGATCCTGTTACCAGGTATGTTATTACAGAATGTTGAGTAGACCTCCCTTGGTATTTGGTAGGTGTTTTGTCATTATATATTTTATATGTATTGGTGACTATATAATTCATATAGTTTATATGTTACATGTTTATATATATTTAACATACATTAGTATATCTATGTTAGCCCCATAGTCTTAATTTATCCATCCTCCCACCTTTCATTTTGGCTAACCATTAGTTTGTTGTATAAGTCTGTGAGTGTCTGTTTCTGTGGAAATATGTTCATTGGTAGTAATCTTAGGATAACATGTACACATGATATCATAGGATATTTGTCATTCCCTTTTGACTTACTTAACCTAATATGATTATTTCTAGGCGCATCTGTAGTCCTGAAAACGGCATTGTTCATTTTTTTCCCGAGGCTACTCTTCCATTCGGTATGTGTACCACTTCTTCTGTGTCCATTTATCTGTTGATGGACATTTTGTTTGCTTCCATGTCTTGGCTATTGTAAATACTGCTGCAATACACGATTTTCCATCCCGTGTCTTTTTTTTTTTAAGATTTTTTTTTTAAATTAATTAATTAATTTATTTATTTATTTTTGGCTGTGCTGGTTCCTTGTTTCTGTGCGAGGGCTTTCTCCAGTTGCGGCAAGTGGGGGCCACTCCTCATCACGGTGCGCGGGCCTCCCACCATCGCGGCCTCTCCCGCTGCGGAGCACAGGCTCCAGATGCGCAGGCTCAGCAGCTTTGGCTCGCGGGCCCAATTGCTCCGCGGCATGCGGGATCCTCCCAGACCAGGGATCGAACCCGTGGCCCCTGCCTTGGCAGGCAGACTCTCAACCACTGCACCACCAGGGAAGCCCCATCCCGTGTCTTTTTGATTCTGACTTTCACAGGTGAAAGGCCCAATAGTGGGACTTCCGGATCATATGGTGACTCAATTTTTACCTTTAAATGCGCTGCCATTCTGTTCCTATTATTGGCCGTTACCAGTTTACATCCCACTTAGACCGAGAGGTTACGCTATTCTCCACAACTTCTTCAACATCTATTGTTTGTAGACTTTTTGCTGATGGTCATTCTGACTGGTGTGAGGTGATACCTTTGTGTAGATTGGATTTGCATGCGTCTCATATTTCCTGATGTTTTGCGTTTATCAGTGTCCTTTTCACTTTTTTTTAAGATTGAGCGAAACGTACAACTTCTAACTGCCTTCTTGAAAAATTTGCTGCATTTGGATTTTTTTGGCCATTCCCTTCCCCAGGACATTTTTTGAGGGCATGAGTCATTTACAGCCCTGCAGTCCTTGTGAATATTAGTGACCATTAGCAGTAGATTTAAAGCTGCTGTTTGAGGAAACGGCTTTTGGGTGGCAGGATTTCTACGTTGCCAACTCTGCTTGCTAGGGAAACAGAACTTCGCTGCAAGTTGTGGTTTTAGGTTGCAGATTAGAGTGGAATGTGCCAGGACAAACCCCCATAAGTTTAACCTCCGTAATTCTTGTCTGTCTCTTTAAGTTGTAGTTTTTATCAGAGCAAATTTGATTGAAAAAAAATTTTTTTTTGTAGGAGTACAGAATCTTGTTCATTTACACATATACCTATATTTATTGATCTTTGGGTCCTTTTCCATGTAGGTTGTTACAGAGTGTTGAGTAGACCACTCTTGGTATTCCATAGGTCTTTGGGGATTATATATTTTATATGTATTAGTATATGTGTGTTAACCCCAATATCCTAATTTATCCATTCCTCACACGTTTTCTTTGGCTTAACCATAAGTTTGTCTTCTCAATCTGAGATTGCCTTTCTCTATGGAAATATGTTCATTTTTATGAATTTTCAGATAACATAAGGGACATCATAGGGCATTTGTCTTTCTCATTCTGACTTACTTCACGTTGTGTGATTATCTCTAGGCTCCTCTGTGGTGCTGCATATGCCATTCTTTTATTTTTTTCCGTGACGGATATTCCATTCTGTCCATATTACCACTTCTTCTTTGTCCATTCATCTGATTATGGACCTTTTTTGTGTTTCCATGTCTTGGCTATTTCAGTATTGCTGCAGTGCACATTTGCCTGCCTCTGTCTTTCCGATTCTTGTGGTCTTAGGTTATAGGCCCAAAAGGTGCCCTGCCGCATCATATGGTAGCTCAATTTTTACGTTTTAAAGCAGCTCCGTTCAGTTTTCGTTAGTGCTGTTACCACTTTACATTCCACCAGCATCTAGAAATTACAGAGTTCTCTAAAAGCCCTTAGCATTTATAGTTTGTAGACTTTTTGCTGATGGTCATTTGACTGGTGTGAGCTGAAACGTTTTCACGTTGGATTTGCATGTGGCTAATAATTCCTTATGCTGAACTTTAGGCATGTCCTCTTTTTTCTTTTCCTTCTTTTTTAAAGAGTGACTACAACTTCCCTCTTCGTATTGACTTCTTGAAAAAGTTGTAATGTGTAGAATTTTCTTGCCTATTCCCTACCCCAGGGCATTTGTTGAGGGCAGGTGTCATTTACAGCCCTGCAGTCCTTGTGACTATTAAGCAACCATTAGCACTTGGTTTAAAGCTGCTGTTATGGGAAACAACCACAAGGCGGCAGCATTATTACGTTCTCAACGCTTGTTACTAGTGCAAAAGAGTCTTCCTGAAAGTAGTGTTCCAAGGTTGTAAATTAGAGTGGAATGTGCTGGGACAAGCCCCCAGAAGTTTATGTCACCTTACTTATGTTTGTTTTTTAAATTTAATTTCTATTTCTTATCGGAGTAAATTTGATTAGAGTGTTGTGGTTTTCTGGCTGTACAGAATCTGCTCAATGATTCATACATATGTCTGGTCATCTTCGGATCCTGTTACCTTGTATGTTATTACAGAAAGTTGAGTAGACCTCCCTTGGTATTTGGTAGGTGTTTTGTCTTTATATATTTTATATGTATTGGTGAGTATATAATTCATATGGTTTATATGTTATATGTTTATATACATTTAACATACATTAGTATATCTATGTTAGCCCCATAGTCCTAATTTATCCATCCTCCCACCTTTCATTTTGGCTAACCATTAGTTTGTTTTATAAGTCTGTGAGTGTCTTTTTCTGTGAAAATATGTTTATTGGTAGCAACCTTAGGCTAACATGTATACAAGATATCATAGGATATTTATCATTCCCTCTTGACTTACTTAAGCTAATATGATTATTTCTAGGCTCATGTGTAGTCCTGAAAACGGCATTGTTCATTTTTTTCCCGAGGCTACTCTTCCATTCGGTATGTGTACCACTTCTTCTGTGTCCATTTATCTGTTGATGGACATTTTGTTTGCTTCCATGTCTTGGCTATTGTAAATACTGCTGCAATACACGATTTTCCATCCCGTGTCTTTTTTTTTTTAAGATTTTTTTTTAAAATTAATTAATTAATTTATTTATTTATTTTTGGCTGTGCTGGTTCCTTGTTTCTGTGCGAGGGCTTTCTCCAGTTGCGGCAAGTGGGGGCCACTCCTCATCACGGTGCGCGGGCCTCCCACCATCGCGGCCTCTCCCGCTGCGGAGCACAGGCTCCAGATGCGCAGGCTCAGCAGCTTTGGCTCACGGGCCCAATTGCTCCGCGGCATGCGGGATCCTCCCAGACCAGGGATCGAACCCGTGGCCCCTGCCTTGGCAGGCAGACTCTCAACCACTGCACCACCAGGGAAGCCCCATCCCGTGTCTTTTTGATTCTGACTTTCACAGGTGAAAGGCCCAATAGTGGGACTTCCGGATCATATGGTGACTCAATTTTTACCTTTAAATGCGCTGCCATTCTGTTCCTATTATTGGCCGTTACCAGTTTACATCCCACTTAGACCGAGAGGTTACGCTATTCTCCACAACTTCTTCAACATCTATTGTTTGTAGACTTTTTGCTGATGGTCATTCTGACTGGTGTGAGGTGATACCTTTGTGTAGATTGGATTTGCATGCGTCTCATATTTCCTGATGTTTTGCGTTTATCAGTGTCCTTTTCACTTTTTTTTTAAGATTGAGCGAAACGTACAACTTCTAACTGCCTTCTTGAAAAATTTGCTGCGTTTGGATTTTTTTGGCCATTCCCTTCCCCAGGACATTTTTTGAGGGCATGAGTCATTTACAGCCCTGCAGTCCTTGTGAATATTAGTGACCATTAGCAGTAGATTTAAAGCTGCTGTTTGAGGAAACGGCTTTTGGGTGGCAGGATTTCTACGTTGCCAACTCTGCTTGCTAGGGAAACAGAACTTCGCTGCAAGTTGTGGTTTTAGGTTGCAGATTAGAGTGGAATGTGCCAGGACAAACCCCCATAAGTTTAACCTCCGTAATTCTTGTCTGTCTCTTTAAGTTGTAGTTTTTATCAGAGCAAATTTGATTGAAAAAAAATTTTTTTTTGTAGGAGTACAGAATCTTGTTCATTTACACATATACCTATATTTATTGATCTTTGGGTCCTTTTCCATGTAGGTTGTTACAGAGTGTTGAGTAGACCACTCTTGGTATTCCATAGGTCTTTGGGGATTATATATTTTATATGTATTAGTATATGTGTGTTAACCCCAATATCCTAATTTATCCATTCCTCACACGTTTTCTTTGGCTTAACCATAAGTTTGTCTTCTCAATCTGAGATTGCCTTTCTCTATGGAAATATGTTCATTTTTATGAATTTTCAGATAACATAAGGGACATCATAGGGCATTTGTCTTTCTCATTCTGACTTACTTCACGTTGTGTGATTATCTCTAGGCTCCTCTGTGGTGCTGCATATGCCATTCTTTTATTTTTTTCCGTGACGGATATTCCATTCTGTCCATATTACCACTTCTTCTTTGTCCATTCATCTGATTATGGACCTTTTTTGTGTTTCCATGTCTTGGCTATTTCAGTATTGCTGCAGTGCACATTTGCCTGCCTCTGTCTTTCCGATTCTTGTGGTCTTAGGTTATAGGCCCAAAAGGTGCCCTGCCGCATCATATGGTAGCTCAATTTTTACGTTTTAAAGCAGCTCCGTTCAGTTTTCGTTAGTGCTGTTACCACTTTACATTCCACCAGCATCTAGAAATTACAGAGTTCTCTAAAAGCCCTTAGCATTTATAGTTTGTAGACTTTTTGCTGATGGTCATTTGACTGGTGTGAGCTGAAACGTTTTCACGTTGGATTTGCATGTGGCTAATAATTCCTTATACTGAACTTTAGGCATGTCCTCTTTTTTCTTTTCCTTCTTTTTTAAAGAGTGACTACAACTTCCCTCTTCGTATTGACTTCTTGAAAAAGTTGTAATGTGTAGAATTTTCTTGCCTATTCCCTACCCCAGGGCATTTGTTGAGGGCAGGTGTCATTTACAGCCCTGCAGTCCTTGTGACTATTAAGCAACCATTAGCACTTGGTTTAAAGCTGCTGTTATGGGAAACAACCACAAGGCGGCAGCATTATTACGTTCTCAACGCTTGTTACTAGTGCAAAAGAGTCTTCCTGAAAGTAGTGTTCCAAGGTTGTAAATTAGAGTGGAATGTGCTGGGACAAGCCCCCAGAAGTTTATGTCACCTTACTTATGTTTGTTTTTTAAATTTAATTTCTATTTCTTATCGGAGTAAATTTGATTAGAGTGTTGTGGTTTTCTGGCTGTACAGAATCTGCTCAATGATTCATACATATGTCTGGTCATCTTCGGATCCTGTTACCTTGTATGTTATTACAGAAAGTTGAGTAGACCTCCCTTGGTATTTGGTAGGTGTTTTGTCTTTATATATTTTATATGTATTGGTGAGTATATAATTCATATGGTTTATATGTTATATGTTTATATACATTTAACATACATTAGTATATCTATGTTAGCCCCATAGTCCTAATTTATCCATCCTCCCACCTTTCATTTTGGCTAACCATTAGTTTGTTTTATAAGTCTGTGAGTGTCTTTTTCTGTGAAAATATGTTTATTGGTAGCAACCTTAGGCTAACATGTATACAAGATATCATAGGATATTTATCATTCCCTCTTGACTTACTTAAGCTAATATGATTATTTCTAGGCTCATGTGTAGTCCTGAAAACGGCATTGTTCATTTTTTTCCCGAGGCTACTCTTCCATTCGGTATGTGTACCACTTCTTCTGTGTCCATTTATCTGTTGATGGACATTTTGTTTGCTTCCATGTCTTGGCTATTGTAAATACTGCTGCAATACACGATTTTCCATCCCGTGTCTTTTTTTTTTTAAGATTTTTTTTTTAAATTAATTAATTAATTAATTTATTTATTTTTGGCTGTGCTGGTTCCTTGTTTCTGTGCGAGGGCTTTCTCCAGTTGCGGCAAGTGGGGGCCACTCCTCATCACGGTGCGCGGGCCTCCCACCATCGCGGCCTCTCCCGCTGCGGAGCACAGGCTCCAGATGCGCAGGCTCAGCAGCTTTGGCTCACGGGCCCAATTGCTCCGCGGCATGCGGGATCCTCCCAGACCAGGGATCGAACCCGTGGCCCCTGCCTTGGCAGGCAGACTCTCAACCACTGCACCACCAGGGAAGCCCCATCCCGTGTCTTTTTGATTCTGACTTTCACAGGTGAAAGGCCCAATAGTGGGACTTCCGGATCATATGGTGACTCAATTTTTACCTTTAAATGCGCTGCCATTCTGTTCCTATTATTGGCCGTTACCAGTTTACATCCCACTTAGACCGAGAGGTTACGCTATTCTCCACAACTTCTTCAACATCTATTGTTTGTAGACTTTTTGCTGATGGTCATTCTGACTGGTGTGAGGTGATACCTTTGTGTAGATTGGATTTGCATGCGTCTCATATTTCCTGATGTTTTGCGTTTATCAGTGTCCTTTTCACTTTTTTTTTAAGATTGAGCGAAACGTACAACTTCTAACTGCCTTCTTGAAAAATTTGCTGCGTTTGGATTTTTTTGGCCATTCCCTTCCCCAGGACATTTTTTGAGGGCATGAGTCATTTACAGCCCTGCAGTCCTTGTGAATATTAGTGACCATTAGCAGTAGATTTAAAGCTGCTGTTTGAGGAAACGGCTTTTGGGTGGCAGGATTTCTACGTTGCCAACTCTGCTTGCTAGGGAAACAGAACTTCGCTGCAAGTTGTGGTTTTAGGTTGCAGATTAGAGTGGAATGTGCCAGGACAAACCCCCATAAGTTTAACCTCCGTAATTCTTGTCTGTCTCTTTAAGTTGTAGTTTTTATCAGAGCAAATTTGATTGAAAAAAAATTTTTTTTTGTAGGAGTACAGAATCTTGTTCATTTACACATATACCTATATTTATTGATCTTTGGGTCCTTTTCCATGTAGGTTGTTACAGAGTGTTGAGTAGACCACTCTTGGTATTCCATAGGTCTTTGGGGATTATATATTTTATATGTATTAGTATATGTGTGTTAACCCCAATATCCTAATTTATCCATTCCTCACACGTTTTCTTTGGCTTAACCATAAGTTTGTCTTCTCAATCTGAGATTGCCTTTCTCTATGGAAATATGTTCATTTTTATGAATTTTCAGATAACATAAGGGACATCATAGGGCATTTGTCTTTCTCATTCTGACTTACTTCACGTTGTGTGATTATCTCTAGGCTCCTCTGTGGTGCTGCATATGCCATTCTTTTATTTTTTTCCGTGACGGATATTCCATTCTGTCCATATTACCACTTCTTCTTTGTCCATTCATCTGATTATGGACCTTTTTTGTGTTTCCATGTCTTGGCTATTTCAGTATTGCTGCAGTGCACATTTGCCTGCCTCTGTCTTTCCGATTCTTGTGGTCTTAGGTTATAGGCCCAAAAGGTGCCCTGCCGCATCATATGGTAGCTCAATTTTTACGTTTTAAAGCAGCTCCGTTCAGTTTTCGTTAGTGCTGTTACCACTTTACATTCCACCAGCATCTAGAAATTACAGAGTTCTCTAAAAGCCCTTAGCATTTATAGTTTGTAGACTTTTTGCTGATGGTCATTTGACTGGTGTGAGCTGAAACGTTTTCACGTTGGATTTGCATGTGGCTAATAATTCCTTATGCTGAACTTTAGGCATGTCCTCTTTTTTCTTTTCCTTCTTTTTTAAAGAGTGACTACAACTTCCCTCTTCGTATTGACTTCTTGAAAAAGTTGTAATGTGTAGAATTTTCTTGCCTATTCCCTACCCCAGGGCATTTGTTGAGGGCAGGTGTCATTTACAGCCCTGCAGTCCTTGTGACTATTAAGCAACCATTAGCACTTGGTTTAAAGCTGCTGTTATGGGAAACAACCACAAGGCGGCAGCATTATTACGTTCTCAACGCTTGTTACTAGTGCAAAAGAGTCTTCCTGAAAGTAGTGTTCCAAGGTTGTAAATTAGAGTGGAATGTGCTGGGACAAGCCCCCAGAAGTTTATGTCACCTTACTTATGTTTGTTTTTTAAATTTAATTTCTATTTCTTATCGGAGTAAATTTGATTAGAGTGTTGTGGTTTTCTGGCTGTACAGAATCTGCTCAATGATTCATACATATGTCTGGTCATCTTCGGATCCTGTTACCTTGTATGTTATTACAGAAAGTTGAGTAGACCTCCCTTGGTATTTGGTAGGTGTTTTGTCTTTATATATTTTATATGTATTGGTGAGTATATAATTCATATGGTTTATATGTTATATGTTTATATACATTTAACATACATTAGTATATCTATGTTAGCCCCATAGTCCTAATTTATCCATCCTCCCACCTTTCATTTTGGCTAACCATTAGTTTGTTTTATAAGTCTGTGAGTGTCTTTTTCTGTGAAAATATGTTTATTGGTAGCAACCTTAGGCTAACATGTATACAAGATATCATAGGATATTTATCATTCCCTCTTGACTTACTTAAGCTAATATGATTATTTCTAGGCTCATGTGTAGTCCTGAAAACGGCATTGTTCATTTTTTTCCCGAGGCTACTCTTCCATTCGGTATGTGTACCACTTCTTCTGTGTCCATTTATCTGTTGATGGACATTTTGTTTGCTTCCATGTCTTGGCTATTGTAAATACTGCTGCAATACACGATTTTCCATCCCGTGTCTTTTTTTTTTTAAGATTTTTTTTTTAAATTAATTAATTAATTTATTTATTTATTTTTGGCTGTGCTGGTTCCTTGTTTCTGTGCGAGGGCTTTCTCCAGTTGCGGCAAGTGGGGGCCACTCCTCATCACGGTGCGCGGGCCTCCCACCATCGCGGCCTCTCCCGCTGCGGAGCACAGGCTCCAGATGCGCAGGCTCAGCAGCTTTGGCTCACGGGCCCAATTGCTCCGCGGCATGCGGGATCCTCCCAGACCAGGGATCGAACCCGTGGCCCCTGCCTTGGCAGGCAGACTCTCAACCACTGCACCACCAGGGAAGCCCCATCCCGTGTCTTTTTGATTCTGACTTTCACAGGTGAAAGGCCCAATAGTGGGACTTCCGGATCATATGGTGACTCAATTTTTACCTTTAAATGCGCTGCCATTCTGTTCCTATTATTGGCCGTTACCAGTTTACATCCCACTTAGACCGAGAGGTTACGCTATTCTCCACAACTTCTTCAACATCTATTGTTTGTAGACTTTTTGCTGATGGTCATTCTGACTGGTGTGAGGTGATACCTTTGTGTAGATTGGATTTGCATGCGTCTCATATTTCCTGATGTTTTGCGTTTATCAGTGTCCTTTTCACTTTTTTTTTAAGATTGAGCGAAACGTACAACTTCTAACTGCCTTCTTGAAAAATTTGCTGCGTTTGGATTTTTTTGGCCATTCCCTTCCCCAGGACATTTTTTGAGGGCATGAGTCATTTACAGCCCTGCAGTCCTTGTGAATATTAGTGACCATTAGCAGTAGATTTAAAGCTGCTGTTTGAGGAAACGGCTTTTGGGTGGCAGGATTTCTACGTTGCCAACTCTGCTTGCTAGGGAAACAGAACTTCGCTGCAAGTTGTGGTTTTAGGTTGCAGATTAGAGTGGAATGTGCCAGGACAAACCCCCATAAGTTTAACCTCCGTAATTCTTGTCTGTCTCTTTAAGTTGTAGTTTTTATCAGAGCAAATTTGATTGAAAAAAAATTTTTTTTTGTAGGAGTACAGAATCTTGTTCATTTACACATATACCTATATTTATTGATCTTTGGGTCCTTTTCCATGTAGGTTGTTACAGAGTGTTGAGTAGACCACTCTTGGTATTCCATAGGTCTTTGGGGATTATATATTTTATATGTATTAGTATATGTGTGTTAACCCCAATATCCTAATTTATCCATTCCTCACACGTTTTCTTTGGCTTAACCATAAGTTTGTCTTCTCAATCTGAGATTGCCTTTCTCTATGGAAATATGTTCATTTTTATGAATTTTCAGATAACATAAGGGACATCATAGGGCATTTGTCTTTCTCATTCTGACTTACTTCACGTTGTGTGATTATCTCTAGGCTCCTCTGTGGTGCTGCATATGCCATTCTTTTATTTTTTTCCGTGACGGATATTCCATTCTGTCCATATTACCACTTCTTCTTTGTCCATTCATCTGATTATGGACCTTTTTTGTGTTTCCATGTCTTGGCTATTTCAGTATTGCTGCAGTGCACATTTGCCTGCCTCTGTCTTTCCGATTCTTGTGGTCTTAGGTTATAGGCCCAAAAGGTGCCCTGCCGCATCATATGGTAGCTCAATTTTTACGTTTTAAAGCAGCTCCGTTCAGTTTTCGTTAGTGCTGTTACCACTTTACATTCCACCAGCATCTAGAAATTACAGAGTTCTCTAAAAGCCCTTAGCATTTATAGTTTGTAGACTTTTTGCTGATGGTCATTTGACTGGTGTGAGCTGAAACGTTTTCACGTTGGATTTGCATGTGGCTAATAATTCCTTATGCTGAACTTTAGGCATGTCCTCTTTTTTCTTTTCCTTCTTTTTTAAAGAGTGACTACAACTTCCCTCTTCGTATTGACTTCTTGAAAAAGTTGTAATGTGTAGAATTTTCTTGCCTATTCCCTACCCCAGGGCATTTGTTGAGGGCAGGTGTCATTTACAGCCCTGCAGTCCTTGTGACTATTAAGCAACCATTAGCACTTGGTTTAAAGCTGCTGTTATGGGAAACAACCACAAGGCGGCAGCATTATTACGTTCTCAACGCTTGTTACTAGTGCAAAAGAGTCTTCCTGAAAGTAGTGTTCCAAGGTTGTAAATTAGAGTGGAATGTGCTGGGACAAGCCCCCAGAAGTTTATGTCACCTTACTTATGTTTGTTTTTTAAATTTAATTTCTATTTCTTATCGGAGTAAATTTGATTAGAGTGTTGTGGTTTTCTGGCTGTACAGAATCTGCTCAATGATTCATACATATGTCTGGTCATCTTCGGATCCTGTTACCTTGTATGTTATTACAGAAAGTTGAGTAGACCTCCCTTGGTATTTGGTAGGTGTTTTGTCTTTATATATTTTATATGTATTGGTGAGTATATAATTCATATGGTTTATATGTTATATGTTTATATACATTTAACATACATTAGTATATCTATGTTAGCCCCATAGTCCTAATTTATCCATCCTCCCACCTTTCATTTTGGCTAACCATTAGTTTGTTTTATAAGTCTGTGAGTGTCTTTTTCTGTGAAAATATGTTTATTGGTAGCAACCTTAGGCTAACATGTATACAAGATATCATAGGATATTTATCATTCCCTCTTGACTTACTTAAGCTAATATGATTATTTCTAGGCTCATGTGTAGTCCTGAAAACGGCATTGTTCATTTTTTTCCCGAGGCTACTCTTCCATTCGGTATGTGTACCACTTCTTCTGTGTCCATTTATCTGTTGATGGACATTTTGTTTGCTTCCATGTCTTGGCTATTGTAAATACTGCTGCAATACACGATTTTCCATCCCGTGTCTTTTTTTTTTTAAGATTTTTTTTTTAAATTAATTAATTAATTTATTTATTTATTTTTGGCTGTGCTGGTTCCTTGTTTCTGTGCGAGGGCTTTCTCCAGTTGCGGCAAGTGGGGGCCACTCCTCATCACGGTGCGCGGGCCTCCCACCATCGCGGCCTCTCCCGCTGCGGAGCACAGGCTCCAGATGCGCAGGCTCAGCAGCTTTGGCTCGCGGGCCCAATTGCTCCGCGGCATGCGGGATCCTCCCAGACCAGGGATCGAACCCGTGGCCCCTGCCTTGGCAGGCAGACTCTCAACCACTGCACCACCAGGGAAGCCCCATCCCGTGTCTTTTTGATTCTGACTTTCACAGGTGAAAGGCCCAATAGTGGGACTTCCGGATCATATGGTGACTCAATTTTTACCTTTAAATGCGCTGCCATTCTGTTCCTATTATTGGCCGTTACCAGTTTACATCCCACTTAGACCGAGAGGTTACGCTGTTCTCCACAACTTCTTCAACATCTATTGTTTGTAGACTTTTTGCTGATGGTCATTCTGACTGGTGTGAGGTGATACCTTTGTGTAGATTGGATTTGCATGCGTCTCATATTTCCTGATGTTTTGCGTTTATCAGTGTCCTTTTCACTTTTTTTTTAAGATTGAGCGAAACGTACAACTTCTAACTGCCTTCTTGAAAAATTTGCTGCGTTTGGATTTTTTTGGCCATTCCCTTCCCCAGGACATTTTTTGAGGGCATGAGTCATTTACAGCCCTGCAGTCCTTGTGAATATTAGTGACCATTAGCAGTAGATTTAAAGCTGCTGTTTGAGGAAACGGCTTTTGGGTGGCAGGATTTCTACGTTGCCAACTCTGCTTGCTAGGGAAACAGAACTTCGCTGCAAGTTGTGGTTTTAGGTTGCAGATTAGAGTGGAATGTGCCAGGACAAACCCCCATAAGTTTAACCTCCGTAATTCTTGTCTGTCTCTTTAAGTTGTAGTTTTTATCAGAGCAAATTTGATTGAAAAAAAATTTTTTTTTGTAGGAGTACAGAATCTTGTTCATTTACACATATACCTATATTTATTGATCTTTGGGTCCTTTTCCATGTAGGTTGTTACAGAGTGTTGAGTAGACCACTCTTGGTATTCCATAGGTCTTTGGGGATTATATATTTTATATGTATTAGTATATGTGTGTTAACCCCAATATCCTAATTTATCCATTCCTCACACGTTTTCTTTGGCTTAACCATAAGTTTGTCTTCTCAATCTGAGATTGCCTTTCTCTATGGAAATATGTTCATTTTTATGAATTTTCAGATAACATAAGGGACATCATAGGGCATTTGTCTTTCTCATTCTGACTTACTTCACGTTGTGTGATTATCTCTAGGCTCCTCTGTGGTGCTGCATATGCCATTCTTTTATTTTTTTCCGTGACGGATATTCCATTCTGTCCATATTACCACTTCTTCTTTGTCCATTCATCTGATTATGGACCTTTTTTGTGTTTCCATGTCTTGGCTATTTCAGTATTGCTGCAGTGCACATTTGCCTGCCTCTGTCTTTCCGATTCTTGTGGTCTTAGGTTATAGGCCCAAAAGGTGCCCTGCCGCATCATATGGTAGCTCAATTTTTACGTTTTAAAGCAGCTCCGTTCAGTTTTCGTTAGTGCTGTTACCACTTTACATTCCACCAGCATCTAGAAATTACAGAGTTCTCTAAAAGCCCTTAGCATTTATAGTTTGTAGACTTTTTGCTGATGGTCATTTGACTGGTGTGAGCTGAAACGTTTTCACGTTGGATTTGCATGTGGCTAATAATTCCTTATACTGAACTTTAGGCATGTCCTCTTTTTTCTTTTCCTTCTTTTTTAAAGAGTGACTACAACTTCCCTCTTCGTATTGACTTCTTGAAAAAGTTGTAATGTGTAGAATTTTCTTGCCTATTCCCTACCCCAGGGCATTTGTTGAGGGCAGGTGTCATTTACAGCCCTGCAGTCCTTGTGACTATTAAGCAACCATTAGCACTTGGTTTAAAGCTGCTGTTATGGGAAACAACCACAAGGCGGCAGCATTATTACGTTCTCAACGCTTGTTACTAGTGCAAAAGAGTCTTCCTGAAAGTAGTGTTCCAAGGTTGTAAATTAGAGTGGAATGTGCTGGGACAAGCCCCCAGAAGTTTATGTCACCTTACTTATGTTTGTTTTTTAAATTTAATTTCTATTTCTTATCGGAGTAAATTTGATTAGAGTGTTGTGGTTTTCTGGCTGTACAGAATCTGCTCAATGATTCATACATATGTCTGGTCATCTTCGGATCCTGTTACCTTGTATGTTATTACAGAAAGTTGAGTAGACCTCCCTTGGTATTTGGTAGGTGTTTTGTCTTTATATATTTTATATGTATTGGTGAGTATATAATTCATATGGTTTATATGTTATATGTTTATATACATTTAACATACATTAGTATATCTATGTTAGCCCCATAGTCCTAATTTATCCATCCTCCCACCTTTCATTTTGGCTAACCATTAGTTTGTTTTATAAGTCTGTGAGTGTCTTTTTCTGTGAAAATATGTTTATTGGTAGCAACCTTAGGCTAACATGTATACAAGATATCATAGGATATTTATCATTCCCTCTTGACTTACTTAAGCTAATATGATTATTTCTAGGCTCATGTGTAGTCCTGAAAACGGCATTGTTCATTTTTTTCCCGAGGCTACTCTTCCATTCGGTATGTGTACCACTTCTTCTGTGTCCATTTATCTGTTGATGGACATTTTGTTTGCTTCCATGTCTTGGCTATTGTAAATACTGCTGCAATACACGATTTTCCATCCCGTGTCTTTTTTTTTTTAAGATTTTTTTTTTAAATTAATTAATTAATTAATTTATTTATTTTTGGCTGTGCTGGTTCCTTGTTTCTGTGCGAGGGCTTTCTCCAGTTGCGGCAAGTGGGGGCCACTCCTCATCACGGTGCGCGGGCCTCCCACCATCGCGGCCTCTCCCGCTGCGGAGCACAGGCTCCAGATGCGCAGGCTCAGCAGCTTTGGCTCACGGGCCCAATTGCTCCGCGGCATGCGGGATCCTCCCAGACCAGGGATCGAACCCGTGGCCCCTGCCTTGGCAGGCAGACTCTCAACCACTGCACCACCAGGGAAGCCCCATCCCGTGTCTTTTTGATTCTGACTTTCACAGGTGAAAGGCCCAATAGTGGGACTTCCGGATCATATGGTGACTCAATTTTTACCTTTAAATGCGCTGCCATTCTGTTCCTATTATTGGCCGTTACCAGTTTACATCCCACTTAGACCGAGAGGTTACGCTATTCTCCACAACTTCTTCAACATCTATTGTTTGTAGACTTTTTGCTGATGGTCATTCTGACTGGTGTGAGGTGATACCTTTGTGTAGATTGGATTTGCATGCGTCTCATATTTCCTGATGTTTTGCGTTTATCAGTGTCCTTTTCACTTTTTTTTTAAGATTGAGCGAAACGTACAACTTCTAACTGCCTTCTTGAAAAATTTGCTGCGTTTGGATTTTTTTGGCCATTCCCTTCCCCAGGACATTTTTTGAGGGCATGAGTCATTTACAGCCCTGCAGTCCTTGTGAATATTAGTGACCATTAGCAGTAGATTTAAAGCTGCTGTTTGAGGAAACGGCTTTTGGGTGGCAGGATTTCTACGTTGCCAACTCTGCTTGCTAGGGAAACAGAACTTCGCTGCAAGTTGTGGTTTTAGGTTGCAGATTAGAGTGGAATGTGCCAGGACAAACCCCCATAAGTTTAACCTCCGTAATTCTTGTCTGTCTCTTTAAGTTGTAGTTTTTATCAGAGCAAATTTGATTGAAAAAAAATTTTTTTTTGTAGGAGTACAGAATCTTGTTCATTTACACATATACCTATATTTATTGATCTTTGGGTCCTTTTCCATGTAGGTTGTTACAGAGTGTTGAGTAGACCACTCTTGGTATTCCATAGGTCTTTGGGGATTATATATTTTATATGTATTAGTATATGTGTGTTAACCCCAATATCCTAATTTATCCATTCCTCACACGTTTTCTTTGGCTTAACCATAAGTTTGTCTTCTCAATCTGAGATTGCCTTTCTCTATGGAAATATGTTCATTTTTATGAATTTTCAGATAACATAAGGGACATCATAGGGCATTTGTCTTTCTCATTCTGACTTACTTCACGTTGTGTGATTATCTCTAGGCTCCTCTGTGGTGCTGCATATGCCATTCTTTTATTTTTTTCCGTGACGGATATTCCATTCTGTCCATATTACCACTTCTTCTTTGTCCATTCATCTGATTATGGACCTTTTTTGTGTTTCCATGTCTTGGCTATTTCAGTATTGCTGCAGTGCACATTTGCCTGCCTCTGTCTTTCCGATTCTTGTGGTCTTAGGTTATAGGCCCAAAAGGTGCCCTGCCGCATCATATGGTAGCTCAATTTTTACGTTTTAAAGCAGCTCCGTTCAGTTTTCGTTAGTGCTGTTACCACTTTACATTCCACCAGCATCTAGAAATTACAGAGTTCTCTAAAAGCCCTTAGCATTTATAGTTTGTAGACTTTTTGCTGATGGTCATTTGACTGGTGTGAGCTGAAACGTTTTCACGTTGGATTTGCATGTGGCTAATAATTCCTTATGCTGAACTTTAGGCATGTCCTCTTTTTTCTTTTCCTTCTTTTTTAAAGAGTGACTACAACTTCCCTCTTCGTATTGACTTCTTGAAAAAGTTGTAATGTGTAGAATTTTCTTGCCTATTCCCTACCCCAGGGCATTTGTTGAGGGCAGGTGTCATTTACAGCCCTGCAGTCCTTGTGACTATTAAGCAACCATTAGCACTTGGTTTAAAGCTGCTGTTATGGGAAACAACCACAAGGCGGCAGCATTATTACGTTCTCAACGCTTGTTACTAGTGCAAAAGAGTCTTCCTGAAAGTAGTGTTCCAAGGTTGTAAATTAGAGTGGAATGTGCTGGGACAAGCCCCCAGAAGTTTATGTCACCTTACTTATGTTTGTTTTTTAAATTTAATTTCTATTTCTTATCGGAGTAAATTTGATTAGAGTGTTGTGGTTTTCTGGCTGTACAGAATCTGCTCAATGATTCATACATATGTCTGGTCATCTTCGGATCCTGTTACCTTGTATGTTATTACAGAAAGTTGAGTAGACCTCCCTTGGTATTTGGTAGGTGTTTTGTCTTTATATATTTTATATGTATTGGTGAGTATATAATTCATATGGTTTATATGTTATATGTTTATATACATTTAACATACATTAGTATATCTATGTTAGCCCCATAGTCCTAATTTATCCATCCTCCCACCTTTCATTTTGGCTAACCATTAGTTTGTTTTATAAGTCTGTGAGTGTCTTTTTCTGTGAAAATATGTTTATTGGTAGCAACCTTAGGCTAACATGTATACAAGATATCATAGGATATTTATCATTCCCTCTTGACTTACTTAAGCTAATATGATTATTTCTAGGCTCATGTGTAGTCCTGAAAACGGCATTGTTCATTTTTTTCCCGAGGCTACTCTTCCATTCGGTATGTGTACCACTTCTTCTGTGTCCATTTATCTGTTGATGGACATTTTGTTTGCTTCCATGTCTTGGCTATTGTAAATACTGCTGCAATACACGATTTTCCATCCCGTGTCTTTTTTTTTTTAAGATTTTTTTTTTAAATTAATTAATTAATTTATTTATTTATTTTTGGCTGTGCTGGTTCCTTGTTTCTGTGCGAGGGCTTTCTCCAGTTGCGGCAAGTGGGGGCCACTCCTCATCACGGTGCGCGGGCCTCCCACCATCGCGGCCTCTCCCGCTGCGGAGCACAGGCTCCAGATGCGCAGGCTCAGCAGCTTTGGCTCACGGGCCCAATTGCTCCGCGGCATGCGGGATCCTCCCAGACCAGGGATCGAACCCGTGGCCCCTGCCTTGGCAGGCAGACTCTCAACCACTGCACCACCAGGGAAGCCCCATCCCGTGTCTTTTTGATTCTGACTTTCACAGGTGAAAGGCCCAATAGTGGGACTTCCGGATCATATGGTGACTCAATTTTTACCTTTAAATGCGCTGCCATTCTGTTCCTATTATTGGCCGTTACCAGTTTACATCCCACTTAGACCGAGAGGTTACGCTATTCTCCACAACTTCTTCAACATCTATTGTTTGTAGACTTTTTGCTGATGGTCATTCTGACTGGTGTGAGGTGATACCTTTGTGTAGATTGGATTTGCATGCGTCTCATATTTCCTGATGTTTTGCGTTTATCAGTGTCCTTTTCACTTTTTTTTTAAGATTGAGCGAAACGTACAACTTCTAACTGCCTTCTTGAAAAATTTGCTGCGTTTGGATTTTTTTGGCCATTCCCTTCCCCAGGACATTTTTTGAGGGCATGAGTCATTTACAGCCCTGCAGTCCTTGTGAATATTAGTGACCATTAGCAGTAGATTTAAAGCTGCTGTTTGAGGAAACGGCTTTTGGGTGGCAGGATTTCTACGTTGCCAACTCTGCTTGCTAGGGAAACAGAACTTCGCTGCAAGTTGTGGTTTTAGGTTGCAGATTAGAGTGGAATGTGCCAGGACAAACCCCCATAAGTTTAACCTCCGTAATTCTTGTCTGTCTCTTTAAGTTGTAGTTTTTATCAGAGCAAATTTGATTGAAAAAAAATTTTTTTTTGTAGGAGTACAGAATCTTGTTCATTTACACATATACCTATATTTATTGATCTTTGGGTCCTTTTCCATGTAGGTTGTTACAGAGTGTTGAGTAGACCACTCTTGGTATTCCATAGGTCTTTGGGGATTATATATTTTATATGTATTAGTATATGTGTGTTAACCCCAATATCCTAATTTATCCATTCCTCACACGTTTTCTTTGGCTTAACCATAAGTTTGTCTTCTCAATCTGAGATTGCCTTTCTCTATGGAAATATGTTCATTTTTATGAATTTTCAGATAACATAAGGGACATCATAGGGCATTTGTCTTTCTCATTCTGACTTACTTCACGTTGTGTGATTATCTCTAGGCTCCTCTGTGGTGCTGCATATGCCATTCTTTTATTTTTTTCCGTGACGGATATTCCATTCTGTCCATATTACCACTTCTTCTTTGTCCATTCATCTGATTATGGACCTTTTTTGTGTTTCCATGTCTTGGCTATTTCAGTATTGCTGCAGTGCACATTTGCCTGCCTCTGTCTTTCCGATTCTTGTGGTCTTAGGTTATAGGCCCAAAAGGTGCCCTGCCGCATCATATGGTAGCTCAATTTTTACGTTTTAAAGCAGCTCCGTTCAGTTTTCGTTAGTGCTGTTACCACTTTACATTCCACCAGCATCTAGAAATTACAGAGTTCTCTAAAAGCCCTTAGCATTTATAGTTTGTAGACTTTTTGCTGATGGTCATTTGACTGGTGTGAGCTGAAACGTTTTCACGTTGGATTTGCATGTGGCTAATAATTCCTTATGCTGAACTTTAGGCATGTCCTCTTTTTTCTTTTCCTTCTTTTTTAAAGAGTGACTACAACTTCCCTCTTCGTATTGACTTCTTGAAAAAGTTGTAATGTGTAGAATTTTCTTGCCTATTCCCTACCCCAGGGCATTTGTTGAGGGCAGGTGTCATTTACAGCCCTGCAGTCCTTGTGACTATTAAGCAACCATTAGCACTTGGTTTAAAGCTGCTGTTATGGGAAACAACCACAAGGCGGCAGCATTATTACGTTCTCAACGCTTGTTACTAGTGCAAAAGAGTCTTCCTGAAAGTAGTGTTCCAAGGTTGTAAATTAGAGTGGAATGTGCTGGGACAAGCCCCCAGAAGTTTATGTCACCTTACTTATGTTTGTTTTTTAAATTTAATTTCTATTTCTTATCGGAGTAAATTTGATTAGAGTGTTGTGGTTTTCTGGCTGTACAGAATCTGCTCAATGATTCATACATATGTCTGGTCATCTTCGGATCCTGTTACCTTGTATGTTATTACAGAAAGTTGAGTAGACCTCCCTTGGTATTTGGTAGGTGTTTTGTCTTTATATATTTTATATGTATTGGTGAGTATATAATTCATATGGTTTATATGTTATATGTTTATATACATTTAACATACATTAGTATATCTATGTTAGCCCCATAGTCCTAATTTATCCATCCTCCCACCTTTCATTTTGGCTAACCATTAGTTTGTTTTATAAGTCTGTGAGTGTCTTTTTCTGTGAAAATATGTTTATTGGTAGCAACCTTAGGCTAACATGTATACAAGATATCATAGGATATTTATCATTCCCTCTTGACTTACTTAAGCTAATATGATTATTTCTAGGCTCATGTGTAGTCCTGAAAACGGCATTGTTCATTTTTTTCCCGAGGCTACTCTTCCATTCGGTATGTGTACCACTTCTTCTGTGTCCATTTATCTGTTGATGGACATTTTGTTTGCTTCCATGTCTTGGCTATTGTAAATACTGCTGCAATACACGATTTTCCATCCCGTGTCTTTTTTTTTTTAAGATTTTTTTTTTAAATTAATTAATTAATTTATTTATTTATTTTTGGCTGTGCTGGTTCCTTGTTTCTGTGCGAGGGCTTTCTCCAGTTGCGGCAAGTGGGGGCCACTCCTCATCACGGTGCGCGGGCCTCCCACCATCGCGGCCTCTCCCGCTGCGGAGCACAGGCTCCAGATGCGCAGGCTCAGCAGCTTTGGCTCGCGGGCCCAATTGCTCCGCGGCATGCGGGATCCTCCCAGACCAGGGATCGAACCCGTGGCCCCTGCCTTGGCAGGCAGACTCTCAACCACTGCACCACCAGGGAAGCCCCATCCCGTGTCTTTTTGATTCTGACTTTCACAGGTGAAAGGCCCAATAGTGGGACTTCCGGATCATATGGTGACTCAATTTTTACCTTTAAATGCGCTGCCATTCTGTTCCTATTATTGGCCGTTACCAGTTTACATCCCACTTAGACCGAGAGGTTACGCTGTTCTCCACAACTTCTTCAACATCTATTGTTTGTAGACTTTTTGCTGATGGTCATTCTGACTGGTGTGAGGTGATACCTTTGTGTAGATTGGATTTGCATGCGTCTCATATTTCCTGATGTTTTGCGTTTATCAGTGTCCTTTTCACTTTTTTTTTAAGATTGAGCGAAACGTACAACTTCTAACTGCCTTCTTGAAAAATTTGCTGCGTTTGGATTTTTTTGGCCATTCCCTTCCCCAGGACATTTTTTGAGGGCATGAGTCATTTACAGCCCTGCAGTCCTTGTGAATATTAGTGACCATTAGCAGTAGATTTAAAGCTGCTGTTTGAGGAAACGGCTTTTGGGTGGCAGGATTTCTACGTTGCCAACTCTGCTTGCTAGGGAAACAGAACTTCGCTGCAAGTTGTGGTTTTAGGTTGCAGATTAGAGTGGAATGTGCCAGGACAAACCCCCATAAGTTTAACCTCCGTAATTCTTGTCTGTCTCTTTAAGTTGTAGTTTTTATCAGAGCAAATTTGATTGAAAAAAAATTTTTTTTTGTAGGAGTACAGAATCTTGTTCATTTACACATATACCTATATTTATTGATCTTTGGGTCCTTTTCCATGTAGGTTGTTACAGAGTGTTGAGTAGACCACTCTTGGTATTCCATAGGTCTTTGGGGATTATATATTTTATATGTATTAGTATATGTGTGTTAACCCCAATATCCTAATTTATCCATTCCTCACACGTTTTCTTTGGCTTAACCATAAGTTTGTCTTCTCAATCTGAGATTGCCTTTCTCTATGGAAATATGTTCATTTTTATGAATTTTCAGATAACATAAGGGACATCATAGGGCATTTGTCTTTCTCATTCTGACTTACTTCACGTTGTGTGATTATCTCTAGGCTCCTCTGTGGTGCTGCATATGCCATTCTTTTATTTTTTTCCGTGACGGATATTCCATTCTGTCCATATTACCACTTCTTCTTTGTCCATTCATCTGATTATGGACCTTTTTTGTGTTTCCATGTCTTGGCTATTTCAGTATTGCTGCAGTGCACATTTGCCTGCCTCTGTCTTTCCGATTCTTGTGGTCTTAGGTTATAGGCCCAAAAGGTGCCCTGCCGCATCATATGGTAGCTCAATTTTTACGTTTTAAAGCAGCTCCGTTCAGTTTTCGTTAGTGCTGTTACCACTTTACATTCCACCAGCATCTAGAAATTACAGAGTTCTCTAAAAGCCCTTAGCATTTATAGTTTGTAGACTTTTTGCTGATGGTCATTTGACTGGTGTGAGCTGAAACGTTTTCACGTTGGATTTGCATGTGGCTAATAATTCCTTATGCTGAACTTTAGGCATGTCCTCTTTTTTCTTTTCCTTCTTTTTTAAAGAGTGACTACAACTTCCCTCTTCGTATTGACTTCTTGAAAAAGTTGTAATGTGTAGAATTTTCTTGCCTATTCCCTACCCCAGGGCATTTGTTGAGGGCAGGTGTCATTTACAGCCCTGCAGTCCTTGTGACTATTAAGCAACCATTAGCACTTGGTTTAAAGCTGCTGTTATGGGAAACAACCACAAGGCGGCAGCATTATTACGTTCTCAACGCTTGTTACTAGTGCAAAAGAGTCTTCCTGAAAGTAGTGTTCCAAGGTTGTAAATTAGAGTGGAATGTGCTGGGACAAGCCCCCAGAAGTTTATGTCACCTTACTTATGTTTGTTTTTTAAATTTAATTTCTATTTCTTATCGGAGTAAATTTGATTAGAGTGTTGTGGTTTTCTGGCTGTACAGAATCTGCTCAATGATTCATACATATGTCTGGTCATCTTCGGATCCTGTTACCTTGTATGTTATTACAGAAAGTTGAGTAGACCTCCCTTGGTATTTGGTAGGTGTTTTGTCTTTATATATTTTATATGTATTGGTGAGTATATAATTCATATGGTTTATATGTTATATGTTTATATACATTTAACATACATTAGTATATCTATGTTAGCCCCATAGTCCTAATTTATCCATCCTCCCACCTTTCATTTTGGCTAACCATTAGTTTGTTTTATAAGTCTGTGAGTGTCTTTTTCTGTGAAAATATGTTTATTGGTAGCAACCTTAGGCTAACATGTATACAAGATATCATAGGATATTTATCATTCCCTCTTGACTTACTTAAGCTAATATGATTATTTCTAGGCTCATGTGTAGTCCTGAAAACGGCATTGTTCATTTTTTTCCCGAGGCTACTCTTCCATTCGGTATGTGTACCACTTCTTCTGTGTCCATTTATCTGTTGATGGACATTTTGTTTGCTTCCATGTCTTGGCTATTGTAAATACTGCTGCAATACACGATTTTCCATCCCGTGTCTTTTTTTTTTTAAGATTTTTTTTTTAAATTAATTAATTAATTTATTTATTTATTTTTGGCTGTGCTGGTCCCTTGTTTCTGTGCGAGGGCTTTCTCCAGTTGCGGCAAGTGGGGGCCACTCCTCATCACGGTGCGCGGGCCTCCCACCATCGCGGCCTCTCCCGCTGCGGAGCACAGGCTCCAGATGCGCAGGCTCAGCAGCTTTGGCTCGCGGGCCCAATTGCTCCGCGGCATGCGGGATCCTCCCAGACCAGGGATCGAACCCGTGGCCCCTGCCTTGGCAGGCAGACTCTCAACCACTGCACCACCAGGGAAGCCCCATCCCGTGTCTTTTTGATTCTGACTTTCACAGGTGAAAGGCCCAATAGTGGGACTTCCGGATCATATGGTGACTCAATTTTTACCTTTAAATGCGCTGCCATTCTGTTCCTATTATTGGCCGTTACCAGTTTACATCCCACTTAGACCGAGAGGTTACGCTATTCTCCACAACTTCTTCAACATCTATTGTTTGTAGACTTTTTGCTGATGGTCATTCTGACTGGTGTGAGGTGATACCTTTGTGTAGATTGGATTTGCATGCGTCTCATATTTCCTGATGTTTTGCGTTTATCAGTGTCCTTTTCACTTTTTTTTTAAGATTGAGCGAAACGTACAACTTCTAACTGCCTTCTTGAAAAATTTGCTGCGTTTGGATTTTTTTGGCCATTCCCTTCCCCAGGACATTTTTTGAGGGCATGAGTCATTTACAGCCCTGCAGTCCTTGTGAATATTAGTGACCATTAGCAGTAGATTTAAAGCTGCTGTTTGAGGAAACGGCTTTTGGGTGGCAGGATTTCTACGTTGCCAACTCTGCTTGCTAGGGAAACAGAACTTCGCTGCAAGTTGTGGTTTTAGGTTGCAGATTAGAGTGGAATGTGCCAGGACAAACCCCCATAAGTTTAACCTCCGTAATTCTTGTCTGTCTCTTTAAGTTGTAGTTTTTATCAGAGCAAATTTGATTGAAAAAAAATTTTTTTTTGTAGGAGTACAGAATCTTGTTCATTTACACATATACCTATATTTATTGATCTTTGGGTCCTTTTCCATGTAGGTTGTTACAGAGTGTTGAGTAGACCACTCTTGGTATTCCATAGGTCTTTGGGGATTATATATTTTATATGTATTAGTATATGTGTGTTAACCCCAATATCCTAATTTATCCATTCCTCACACGTTTTCTTTGGCTTAACCATAAGTTTGTCTTCTCAATCTGAGATTGCCTTTCTCTATGGAAATATGTTCATTTTTATGAATTTTCAGATAACATAAGGGACATCATAGGGCATTTGTCTTTCTCATTCTGACTTACTTCACGTTGTGTGATTATCTCTAGGCTCCTCTGTGGTGCTGCATATGCCATTCTTTTATTTTTTTCCGTGACGGATATTCCATTCTGTCCATATTACCACTTCTTCTTTGTCCATTCATCTGATTATGGACCTTTTTTGTGTTTCCATGTCTTGGCTATTTCAGTATTGCTGCAGTGCACATTTGCCTGCCTCTGTCTTTCCGATTCTTGTGGTCTTAGGTTATAGGCCCAAAAGGTGCCCTGCCGCATCATATGGTAGCTCAATTTTTACGTTTTAAAGCAGCTCCGTTCAGTTTTCGTTAGTGCTGTTACCACTTTACATTCCACCAGCATCTAGAAATTACAGAGTTCTCTAAAAGCCCTTAGCATTTATAGTTTGTAGACTTTTTGCTGATGGTCATTTGACTGGTGTGAGCTGAAACGTTTTCACGTTGGATTTGCATGTGGCTAATAATTCCTTATGCTGAACTTTAGGCATGTCCTCTTTTTTCTTTTCCTTCTTTTTTAAAGAGTGACTACAACTTCCCTCTTCGTATTGACTTCTTGAAAAAGTTGTAATGTGTAGAATTTTCTTGCCTATTCCCTACCCCAGGGCATTTGTTGAGGGCAGGTGTCATTTACAGCCCTGCAGTCCTTGTGACTATTAAGCAACCATTAGCACTTGGTTTAAAGCTGCTGTTATGGGAAACAACCACAAGGCGGCAGCATTATTACGTTCTCAACGCTTGTTACTAGTGCAAAAGAGTCTTCCTGAAAGTAGTGTTCCAAGGTTGTAAATTAGAGTGGAATGTGCTGGGACAAGCCCCCAGAAGTTTATGTCACCTTACTTATGTTTGTTTTTTAAATTTAATTTCTATTTCTTATCGGAGTAAATTTGATTAGAGTGTTGTGGTTTTCTGGCTGTACAGAATCTGCTCAATGATTCATACATATGTCTGGTCATCTTCGGATCCTGTTACCTTGTATGTTATTACAGAAAGTTGAGTAGACCTCCCTTGGTATTTGGTAGGTGTTTTGTCTTTATATATTTTATATGTATTGGTGAGTATATAATTCATATGGTTTATATGTTATATGTTTATATACATTTAACATACATTAGTATATCTATGTTAGCCCCATAGTCCTAATTTATCCATCCTCCCACCTTTCATTTTGGCTAACCATTAGTTTGTTTTATAAGTCTGTGAGTGTCTTTTTCTGTGAAAATATGTTTATTGGTAGCAACCTTAGGCTAACATGTATACAAGATATCATAGGATATTTATCATTCCCTCTTGACTTACTTAAGCTAATATGATTATTTCTAGGCTCATGTGTAGTCCTGAAAACGGCATTGTTCATTTTTTTCCCGAGGCTACTCTTCCATTCGGTATGTGTACCACTTCTTCTGTGTCCATTTATCTGTTGATGGACATTTTGTTTGCTTCCATGTCTTGGCTATTGTAAATACTGCTGCAATACACGATTTTCCATCCCGTGTCTTTTTTTTTTTAAGATTTTTTTTTAAATTAATTAATTAATTTATTTATTTATTTTTGGCTGTGCTGGTTCCTTGTTTCTGTGCGAGGGCTTTCTCCAGTTGCGGCAAGTGGGGGCCACTCCTCATCACGGTGCGCGGGCCTCCCACCATCGCGGCCTCTCCCGCTGCGGAGCACAGGCTCCAGATGCGCAGGCTCAGCAGCTTTGGCTCGCGGGCCCAATTGCTCCGCGGCATGCGGGATCCTCCCAGACCAGGGATCGAACCCGTGGCCCCTGCCTTGGCAGGCAGACTCTCAACCACTGCACCACCAGGGAAGCCCCATCCCGTGTCTTTTTGATTCTGACTTTCACAGGTGAAAGGCCCAATAGTGGGACTTCCGGATCATATGGTGACTCAATTTTTACCTTTAAATGCGCTGCCATTCTGTTCCTATTATTGGCCGTTACCAGTTTACATCCCACTTAGACCGAGAGGTTACGCTGTTCTCCACAACTTCTTCAACATCTATTGTTTGTAGACTTTTTGCTGATGGTCATTCTGACTGGTGTGAGGTGATACCTTTGTGTAGATTGGATTTGCATGCGTCTCATATTTCCTGATGTTTTGCGTTTATCAGTGTCCTTTTCACTTTTTTTTTAAGATTGAGCGAAACGTACAACTTCTAACTGCCTTCTTGAAAAATTTGCTGCGTTTGGATTTTTTTGGCCATTCCCTTCCCCAGGACATTTTTTGAGGGCATGAGTCATTTACAGCCCTGCAGTCCTTGTGAATATTAGTGACCATTAGCAGTAGATTTAAAGCTGCTGTTTGAGGAAACGGCTTTTGGGTGGCAGGATTTCTACGTTGCCAACTCTGCTTGCTAGGGAAACAGAACTTCGCTGCAAGTTGTGGTTTTAGGTTGCAGATTAGAGTGGAATGTGCCAGGACAAACCCCCATAAGTTTAACCTCCGTAATTCTTGTCTGTCTCTTTAAGTTGTAGTTTTTATCAGAGCAAATTTGATTGAAAAAAAATTTTTTTTTGTAGGAGTACAGAATCTTGTTCATTTACACATATACCTATATTTATTGATCTTTGGGTCCTTTTCCATGTAGGTTGTTACAGAGTGTTGAGTAGACCACTCTTGGTATTCCATAGGTCTTTGGGGATTATATATTTTATATGTATTAGTATATGTGTGTTAACCCCAATATCCTAATTTATCCATTCCTCACACGTTTTCTTTGGCTTAACCATAAGTTTGTCTTCTCAATCTGAGATTGCCTTTCTCTATGGAAATATGTTCATTTTTATGAATTTTCAGATAACATAAGGGACATCATAGGGCATTTGTCTTTCTCATTCTGACTTACTTCACGTTGTGTGATTATCTCTAGGCTCCTCTGTGGTGCTGCATATGCCATTCTTTTATTTTTTTCCGTGACGGATATTCCATTCTGTCCATATTACCACTTCTTCTTTGTCCATTCATCTGATTATGGACCTTTTTTGTGTTTCCATGTCTTGGCTATTTCAGTATTGCTGCAGTGCACATTTGCCTGCCTCTGTCTTTCCGATTCTTGTGGTCTTAGGTTATAGGCCCAAAAGGTGCCCTGCCGCATCATATGGTAGCTCAATTTTTACGTTTTAAAGCAGCTCCGTTCAGTTTTCGTTAGTGCTGTTACCACTTTACATTCCACCAGCATCTAGAAATTACAGAGTTCTCTAAAAGCCCTTAGCATTTATAGTTTGTAGACTTTTTGCTGATGGTCATTTGACTGGTGTGAGCTGAAACGTTTTCACGTTGGATTTGCATGTGGCTAATAATTCCTTATACTGAACTTTAGGCATGTCCTCTTTTTTCTTTTCCTTCTTTTTTAAAGAGTGACTACAACTTCCCTCTTCGTATTGACTTCTTGAAAAAGTTGTAATGTGTAGAATTTTCTTGCCTATTCCCTACCCCAGGGCATTTGTTGAGGGCAGGTGTCATTTACAGCCCTGCAGTCCTTGTGACTATTAAGCAACCATTAGCACTTGGTTTAAAGCTGCTGTTATGGGAAACAACCACAAGGCGGCAGCATTATTACGTTCTCAACGCTTGTTACTAGTGCAAAAGAGTCTTCCTGAAAGTAGTGTTCCAAGGTTGTAAATTAGAGTGGAATGTGCTGGGACAAGCCCCCAGAAGTTTATGTCACCTTACTTATGTTTGTTTTTTAAATTTAATTTCTATTTCTTATCGGAGTAAATTTGATTAGAGTGTTGTGGTTTTCTGGCTGTACAGAATCTGCTCAATGATTCATACATATGTCTGGTCATCTTCGGATCCTGTTACCTTGTATGTTATTACAGAAAGTTGAGTAGACCTCCCTTGGTATTTGGTAGGTGTTTTGTCTTTATATATTTTATATGTATTGGTGAGTATATAATTCATATGGTTTATATGTTATATGTTTATATACATTTAACATACATTAGTATATCTGTGTTAGCCCCATAGTCCTAATTTATCCATCCTCCCACCTTTCATTTTGGCTAACCATTAGTTTGTTTTATAAGTCTGTGAGTGTCTTTTTCTGTGAAAATATGTTTATTGGTAGCAACCTTAGGCTAACATGTATACAAGATATCATAGGATATTTATCATTCCCTCTTGACTTACTTAAGCTAATATGATTATTTCTAGGCTCATGTGTAGTCCTGAAAACGGCATTGTTCATTTTTTTCCCGAGGCTACTCTTCCATTCGGTATGTGTACCACTT
This sequence comes from Balaenoptera borealis, assembly GCF_965194805.1. Lineage (NCBI taxonomy): Eukaryota > Metazoa > Chordata > Mammalia > Artiodactyla > Balaenopteridae > Balaenoptera > Balaenoptera borealis. The sequence goes on along the minus strand of NW_028123909.1, from coordinate 64,822 downwards.
CTTCTGTGTCCATTTATCTGTTGATGGACATTTTGTTTGCTTCCATGTCTTGGCTATTGTAAATACTGCTGCAATACACGATTTTCCATCCCGTGTCTTTTTTTTTTTAAGATTTTTTTTTAAAATTAATTAATTAATTTATTTATTTATTTTTGGCTGTGCTGGTTCCTTGTTTCTGTGCGAGGGCTTTCTCCAGTTGCGGCAAGTGGGGGCCACTCCTCATCACGGTGCGCGGGCCTCCCACCATCGCGGCCTCTCCCGCTGCGGAGCACAGGCTCCAGATGCGCAGGCTCAGCAGCTTTGGCTCGCGGGCCCAATTGCTCCGCGGCATGCGGGATCCTCCCAGACCAGGGATCGAACCCGTGGCCCCTGCCTTGGCAGGCAGACTCTCAACCACTGCACCACCAGGGAAGCCCCATCCCGTGTCTTTTTGATTCTGACTTTCACAGGTGAAAGGCCCAATAGTGGGACTTCCGGATCATATGGTGACTCAATTTTTACCTTTAAATGCGCTGCCATTCTGTTCCTATTATTGGCCGTTACCAGTTTACATCCCACTTAGACCGAGAGGTTACGCTATTCTCCACAACTTCTTCAACATCTATTGTTTGTAGACTTTTTGCTGATGGTCATTCTGACTGGTGTGAGGTGATACCTTTGTGTAGATTGGATTTGCATGCGTCTCATATTTCCTGATGTTTTGCGTTTATCAGTGTCCTTTTCACTTTTTTTTTAAGATTGAGCGAAACGTACAACTTCTAACTGCCTTCTTGAAAAATTTGCTGCGTTTGGATTTTTTTGGCCATTCCCTTCCCCAGGACATTTTTTGAGGGCATGAGTCATTTACAGCCCTGCAGTCCTTGTGAATATTAGTGACCATTAGCAGTAGATTTAAAGCTGCTGTTTGAGGAAACGGCTTTTGGGTGGCAGGATTTCTACGTTGCCAACTCTGCTTGCTAGGGAAACAGAACTTCGCTGCAAGTTGTGGTTTTAGGTTGCAGATTAGAGTGGAATGTGCCAGGACAAACCCCCATAAGTTTAACCTCCGTAATTCTTGTCTGTCTCTTTAAGTTGTAGTTTTTATCAGAGCAAATTTGATTGAAAAAAAATTTTTTTTTGTAGGAGTACAGAATCTTGTTCATTTACACATATACCTATATTTATTGATCTTTGGGTCCTTTTCCATGTAGGTTGTTACAGAGTGTTGAGTAGACCACTCTTGGTATTCCATAGGTCTTTGGGGATTATATATTTTATATGTATTAGTATATGTGTGTTAACCCCAATATCCTAATTTATCCATTCCTCACACGTTTTCTTTGGCTTAACCATAAGTTTGTCTTCTCAATCTGAGATTGCCTTTCTCTATGGAAATATGTTCATTTTTATGAATTTTCAGATAACATAAGGGACATCATAGGGCATTTGTCTTTCTCATTCTGACTTACTTCACGTTGTGTGATTATCTCTAGGCTCCTCTGTGGTGCTGCATATGCCATTCTTTTATTTTTTTCCGTGACGGATATTCCATTCTGTCCATATTACCACTTCTTCTTTGTCCATTCATCTGATTATGGACCTTTTTTGTGTTTCCATGTCTTGGCTATTTCAGTATTGCTGCAGTGCACATTTGCCTGCCTCTGTCTTTCCGATTCTTGTGGTCTTAGGTTATAGGCCCAAAAGGTGCCCTGCCGCATCATATGGTAGCTCAATTTTTACGTTTTAAAGCAGCTCCGTTCAGTTTTCGTTAGTGCTGTTACCACTTTACATTCCACCAGCATCTAGAAATTACAGAGTTCTCTAAAAGCCCTTAGCATTTATAGTTTGTAGACTTTTTGCTGATGGTCATTTGACTGGTGTGAGCTGAAACGTTTTCACGTTGGATTTGCATGTGGCTAATAATTCCTTATGCTGAACTTTAGGCATGTCCTCTTTTTTCTTTTCCTTCTTTTTTAAAGAGTGACTACAACTTCCCTCTTCGTATTGACTTCTTGAAAAAGTTGTAATGTGTAGAATTTTCTTGCCTATTCCCTACCCCAGGGCATTTGTTGAGGGCAGGTGTCATTTACAGCCCTGCAGTCCTTGTGACTATTAAGCAACCATTAGCACTTGGTTTAAAGCTGCTGTTATGGGAAACAACCACAAGGCGGCAGCATTATTACGTTCTCAACGCTTGTTACTAGTGCAAAAGAGTCTTCCTGAAAGTAGTGTTCCAAGGTTGTAAATTAGAGTGGAATGTGCTGGGACAAGCCCCCAGAAGTTTATGTCACCTTACTTATGTTTGTTTTTTAAATTTAATTTCTATTTCTTATCGGAGTAAATTTGATTAGAGTGTTGTGGTTTTCTGGCTGTACAGAATCTGCTCAATGATTCATACATATGTCTGGTCATCTTCGGATCCTGTTACCTTGTATGTTATTACAGAAAGTTGAGTAGACCTCCCTTGGTATTTGGTAGGTGTTTTGTCTTTATATATTTTATATGTATTGGTGAGTATATAATTCATATGGTTTATATGTTATATGTTTATATACATTTAACATACATTAGTATATCTATGTTAGCCCCATAGTCCTAATTTATCCATCCTCCCACCTTTCATTTTGGCTAACCATTAGTTTGTTTTATAAGTCTGTGAGTGTCTTTTTCTGTGAAAATATGTTTATTGGTAGCAACCTTAGGCTAACATGTATACAAGATATCATAGGATATTTATCATTCCCTCTTGACTTACTTAAGCTAATATGATTATTTCTAGGCTCATGTGTAGTCCTGAAAACGGCATTGTTCATTTTTTTCCCGAGGCTACTCTTCCATTCGGTATGTGTACCACTTCTTCTGTGTCCATTTATCTGTTGATGGACATTTTGTTTGCTTCCATGTCTTGGCTATTGTAAATACTGCTGCAATACACGATTTTCCATCCCGTGTCTTTTTTTTTTTAAGATTTTTTTTTTAAATTAATTAATTAATTTATTTATTTATTTTTGGCTGTGCTGGTTCCTTGTTTCTGTGCGAGGGCTTTCTCCAGTTGCGGCAAGTGGGGGCCACTCCTCATCACGGTGCGCGGGCCTCCCACCATCGCGGCCTCTCCCGCTGCGGAGCACAGGCTCCAGATGCGCAGGCTCAGCAGCTTTGGCTCACGGGCCCAATTGCTCCGCGGCATGCGGGATCCTCCCAGACCAGGGATCGAACCCGTGGCCCCTGCCTTGGCAGGCAGACTCTCAACCACTGCACCACCAGGGAAGCCCCATCCCGTGTCTTTTTGATTCTGACTTTCACAGGTGAAAGGCCCAATAGTGGGACTTCCGGATCATATGGTGACTCAATTTTTACCTTTAAATGCGCTGCCATTCTGTTCCTATTATTGGCCGTTACCAGTTTACATCCCACTTAGACCGAGAGGTTACGCTATTCTCCACAACTTCTTCAACATCTATTGTTTGTAGACTTTTTGCTGATGGTCATTCTGACTGGTGTGAGGTGATACCTTTGTGTAGATTGGATTTGCATGCGTCTCATATTTCCTGATGTTTTGCGTTTATCAGTGTCCTTTTCACTTTTTTTTTAAGATTGAGCGAAACGTACAACTTCTAACTGCCTTCTTGAAAAATTTGCTGCGTTTGGATTTTTTTGGCCATTCCCTTCCCCAGGACATTTTTTGAGGGCATGAGTCATTTACAGCCCTGCAGTCCTTGTGAATATTAGTGACCATTAGCAGTAGATTTAAAGCTGCTGTTTGAGGAAACGGCTTTTGGGTGGCAGGATTTCTACGTTGCCAACTCTGCTTGCTAGGGAAACAGAACTTCGCTGCAAGTTGTGGTTTTAGGTTGCAGATTAGAGTGGAATGTGCCAGGACAAACCCCCATAAGTTTAACCTCCGTAATTCTTGTCTGTCTCTTTAAGTTGTAGTTTTTATCAGAGCAAATTTGATTGAAAAAAAATTTTTTTTTGTAGGAGTACAGAATCTTGTTCATTTACACATATACCTATATTTATTGATCTTTGGGTCCTTTTCCATGTAGGTTGTTACAGAGTGTTGAGTAGACCACTCTTGGTATTCCATAGGTCTTTGGGGATTATATATTTTATATGTATTAGTATATGTGTGTTAACCCCAATATCCTAATTTATCCATTCCTCACACGTTTTCTTTGGCTTAACCATAAGTTTGTCTTCTCAATCTGAGATTGCCTTTCTCTATGGAAATATGTTCATTTTTATGAATTTTCAGATAACATAAGGGACATCATAGGGCATTTGTCTTTCTCATTCTGACTTACTTCACGTTGTGTGATTATCTCTAGGCTCCTCTGTGGTGCTGCATATGCCATTCTTTTATTTTTTTCCGTGACGGATATTCCATTCTGTCCATATTACCACTTCTTCTTTGTCCATTCATCTGATTATGGACCTTTTTTGTGTTTCCATGTCTTGGCTATTTCAGTATTGCTGCAGTGCACATTTGCCTGCCTCTGTCTTTCCGATTCTTGTGGTCTTAGGTTATAGGCCCAAAAGGTGCCCTGCCGCATCATATGGTAGCTCAATTTTTACGTTTTAAAGCAGCTCCGTTCAGTTTTCGTTAGTGCTGTTACCACTTTACATTCCACCAGCATCTAGAAATTACAGAGTTCTCTAAAAGCCCTTAGCATTTATAGTTTGTAGACTTTTTGCTGATGGTCATTTGACTGGTGTGAGCTGAAACGTTTTCACGTTGGATTTGCATGTGGCTAATAATTCCTTATGCTGAACTTTAGGCATGTCCTCTTTTTTCTTTTCCTTCTTTTTTAAAGAGTGACTACAACTTCCCTCTTCGTATTGACTTCTTGAAAAAGTTGTAATGTGTAGAATTTTCTTGCCTATTCCCTACCCCAGGGCATTTGTTGAGGGCAGGTGTCATTTACAGCCCTGCAGTCCTTGTGACTATTAAGCAACCATTAGCACTTGGTTTAAAGCTGCTGTTATGGGAAACAACCACAAGGCGGCAGCATTATTACGTTCTCAACGCTTGTTACTAGTGCAAAAGAGTCTTCCTGAAAGTAGTGTTCCAAGGTTGTAAATTAGAGTGGAATGTGCTGGGACAAGCCCCCAGAAGTTTATGTCACCTTACTTATGTTTGTTTTTTAAATTTAATTTCTATTTCTTATCGGAGTAAATTTGATTAGAGTGTTGTGGTTTTCTGGCTGTACAGAATCTGCTCAATGATTCATACATATGTCTGGTCATCTTCGGATCCTGTTACCTTGTATGTTATTACAGAAAGTTGAGTAGACCTCCCTTGGTATTTGGTAGGTGTTTTGTCTTTATATATTTTATATGTATTGGTGAGTATATAATTCATATGGTTTATATGTTATATGTTTATATACATTTAACATACATTAGTATATCTGTGTTAGCCCCATAGTCCTAATTTATCCATCCTCCCACCTTTCATTTTGGCTAACCATTAGTTTGTTTTATAAGTCTGTGAGTGTCTTTTTCTGTGAAAATATGTTTATTGGTAGCAACCTTAGGCTAACATGTATACAAGATATCATAGGATATTTATCATTCCCTCTTGACTTACTTAAGCTAATATGATTATTTCTAGGCTCATGTGTAGTCCTGAAAACGGCATTGTTCATTTTTTTCCCGAGGCTACTCTTCCATTCGGTATGTGTACCACTTCTTCTGTGTCCATTTATCTGTTGATGGACATTTTGTTTGCTTCCATGTCTTGGCTATTGTAAATACTGCTGCAATACACGATTTTCCATCCCGTGTCTTTTTTTTTTTAAGATTTTTTTTTTAAATTAATTAATTAATTTATTTATTTATTTTTGGCTGTGCTGGTTCCTTGTTTCTGTGCGAGGGCTTTCTCCAGTTGCGGCAAGTGGGGGCCACTCCTCATCACGGTGCGCGGGCCTCCCACCATCGCGGCCTCTCCCGCTGCGGAGCACAGGCTCCAGATGCGCAGGCTCAGCAGCTTTGGCTCGCGGGCCCAATTGCTCCGCGGCATGCGGGATCCTCCCAGACCAGGGATCGAACCCGTGGCCCCTGCCTTGGCAGGCAGACTCTCAACCACTGCACCACCAGGGAAGCCCCATCCCGTGTCTTTTTGATTCTGACTTTCACAGGTGAAAGGCCCAATAGTGGGACTTCCGGATCATATGGTGACTCAATTTTTACCTTTAAATGCGCTGCCATTCTGTTCCTATTATTGGCCGTTACCAGTTTACATCCCACTTAGACCGAGAGGTTACGCTATTCTCCACAACTTCTTCAACATCTATTGTTTGTAGACTTTTTGCTGATGGTCATTCTGACTGGTGTGAGGTGATACCTTTGTGTAGATTGGATTTGCATGCGTCTCATATTTCCTGATGTTTTGCGTTTATCAGTGTCCTTTTCACTTTTTTTTTAAGATTGAGCGAAACGTACAACTTCTAACTGCCTTCTTGAAAAATTTGCTGCGTTTGGATTTTTTTGGCCATTCCCTTCCCCAGGACATTTTTTGAGGGCATGAGTCATTTACAGCCCTGCAGTCCTTGTGAATATTAGTGACCATTAGCAGTAGATTTAAAGCTGCTGTTTGAGGAAACGGCTTTTGGGTGGCAGGATTTCTACGTTGCCAACTCTGCTTGCTAGGGAAACAGAACTTCGCTGCAAGTTGTGGTTTTAGGTTGCAGATTAGAGTGGAATGTGCCAGGACAAACCCCCATAAGTTTAACCTCCGTAATTCTTGTCTGTCTCTTTAAGTTGTAGTTTTTATCAGAGCAAATTTGATTGAAAAAAAATTTTTTTTTGTAGGAGTACAGAATCTTGTTCATTTACACATATACCTATATTTATTGATCTTTGGGTCCTTTTCCATGTAGGTTGTTACAGAGTGTTGAGTAGACCACTCTTGGTATTCCATAGGTCTTTGGGGATTATATATTTTATATGTATTAGTATATGTGTGTTAACCCCAATATCCTAATTTATCCATTCCTCACACGTTTTCTTTGGCTTAACCATAAGTTTGTCTTCTCAATCTGAGATTGCCTTTCTCTATGGAAATATGTTCATTTTTATGAATTTTCAGATAACATAAGGGACATCATAGGGCATTTGTCTTTCTCATTCTGACTTACTTCACGTTGTGTGATTATCTCTAGGCTCCTCTGTGGTGCTGCATATGCCATTCTTTTATTTTTTTCCGTGACGGATATTCCATTCTGTCCATATTACCACTTCTTCTTTGTCCATTCATCTGATTATGGACCTTTTTTGTGTTTCCATGTCTTGGCTATTTCAGTATTGCTGCAGTGCACATTTGCCTGCCTCTGTCTTTCCGATTCTTGTGGTCTTAGGTTATAGGCCCAAAAGGTGCCCTGCCGCATCATATGGTAGCTCAATTTTTACGTTTTAAAGCAGCTCCGTTCAGTTTTCGTTAGTGCTGTTACCACTTTACATTCCACCAGCATCTAGAAATTACAGAGTTCTCTAAAAGCCCTTAGCATTTATAGTTTGTAGACTTTTTGCTGATGGTCATTTGACTGGTGTGAGCTGAAACGTTTTCACGTTGGATTTGCATGTGGCTAATAATTCCTTATGCTGAACTTTAGGCATGTCCTCTTTTTTCTTTTCCTTCTTTTTTAAAGAGTGACTACAACTTCCCTCTTCGTATTGACTTCTTGAAAAAGTTGTAATGTGTAGAATTTTCTTGCCTATTCCCTACCCCAGGGCATTTGTTGAGGGCAGGTGTCATTTACAGCCCTGCAGTCCTTGTGACTATTAAGCAACCATTAGCACTTGGTTTAAAGCTGCTGTTATGGGAAACAACCACAAGGCGGCAGCATTATTACGTTCTCAACGCTTGTTACTAGTGCAAAAGAGTCTTCCTGAAAGTAGTGTTCCAAGGTTGTAAATTAGAGTGGAATGTGCTGGGACAAGCCCCCAGAAGTTTATGTCACCTTACTTATGTTTGTTTTTTAAATTTAATTTCTATTTCTTATCGGAGTAAATTTGATTAGAGTGTTGTGGTTTTCTGGCTGTACAGAATCTGCTCAATGATTCATACATATGTCTGGTCATCTTCGGATCCTGTTACCTTGTATGTTATTACAGAAAGTTGAGTAGACCTCCCTTGGTATTTGGTAGGTGTTTTGTCTTTATATATTTTATATGTATTGGTGAGTATATAATTCATATGGTTTATATGTTATATGTTTATATACATTTAACATACATTAGTATATCTATGTTAGCCCCATAGTCCTAATTTATCCATCCTCCCACCTTTCATTTTGGCTAACCATTAGTTTGTTTTATAAGTCTGTGAGTGTCTTTTTCTGTGAAAATATGTTTATTGGTAGCAACCTTAGGCTAACATGTATACAAGATATCATAGGATATTTATCATTCCCTCTTGACTTACTTAAGCTAATATGATTATTTCTAGGCTCATGTGTAGTCCTGAAAACGGCATTGTTCATTTTTTTCCCGAGGCTACTCTTCCATTCGGTATGTGTACCACTTCTTCTGTGTCCATTTATCTGTTGATGGACATTTTGTTTGCTTCCATGTCTTGGCTATTGTAAATACTGCTGCAATACACGATTTTCCATCCCGTGTCTTTTTTTTTTTAAGATTTTTTTTTTAAATTAATTAATTAATTTATTTATTTATTTTTGGCTGTGCTGGTTCCTTGTTTCTGTGCGAGGGCTTTCTCCAGTTGCGGCAAGTGGGGGCCACTCCTCATCACGGTGCGCGGGCCTCCCACCATCGCGGCCTCTCCCGCTGCGGAGCACAGGCTCCAGATGCGCAGGCTCAGCAGCTTTGGCTCACGGGCCCAATTGCTCCGCGGCATGCGGGATCCTCCCAGACCAGGGATCGAACCCGTGGCCCCTGCCTTGGCAGGCAGACTCTCAACCACTGCACCACCAGGGAAGCCCCATCCCGTGTCTTTTTGATTCTGACTTTCACAGGTGAAAGGCCCAATAGTGGGACTTCCGGATCATATGGTGACTCAATTTTTACCTTTAAATGCGCTGCCATTCTGTTCCTATTATTGGCCGTTACCAGTTTACATCCCACTTAGACCGAGAGGTTACGCTATTCTCCACAACTTCTTCAACATCTATTGTTTGTAGACTTTTTGCTGATGGTCATTCTGACTGGTGTGAGGTGATACCTTTGTGTAGATTGGATTTGCATGCGTCTCATATTTCCTGATGTTTTGCGTTTATCAGTGTCCTTTTCACTTTTTTTTTAAGATTGAGCGAAACGTACAACTTCTAACTGCCTTCTTGAAAAATTTGCTGCGTTTGGATTTTTTTGGCCATTCCCTTCCCCAGGACATTTTTTGAGGGCATGAGTCATTTACAGCCCTGCAGTCCTTGTGAATATTAGTGACCATTAGCAGTAGATTTAAAGCTGCTGTTTGAGGAAACGGCTTTTGGGTGGCAGGATTTCTACGTTGCCAACTCTGCTTGCTAGGGAAACAGAACTTCGCTGCAAGTTGTGGTTTTAGGTTGCAGATTAGAGTGGAATGTGCCAGGACAAACCCCCATAAGTTTAACCTCCGTAATTCTTGTCTGTCTCTTTAAGTTGTAGTTTTTATCAGAGCAAATTTGATTGAAAAAAAATTTTTTTTTGTAGGAGTACAGAATCTTGTTCATTTACACATATACCTATATTTATTGATCTTTGGGTCCTTTTCCATGTAGGTTGTTACAGAGTGTTGAGTAGACCACTCTTGGTATTCCATAGGTCTTTGGGGATTATATATTTTATATGTATTAGTATATGTGTGTTAACCCCAATATCCTAATTTATCCATTCCTCACACGTTTTCTTTGGCTTAACCATAAGTTTGTCTTCTCAATCTGAGATTGCCTTTCTCTATGGAAATATGTTCATTTTTATGAATTTTCAGATAACATAAGGGACATCATAGGGCATTTGTCTTTCTCATTCTGACTTACTTCACGTTGTGTGATTATCTCTAGGCTCCTCTGTGGTGCTGCATATGCCATTCTTTTATTTTTTTCCGTGACGGATATTCCATTCTGTCCATATTACCACTTCTTCTTTGTCCATTCATCTGATTATGGACCTTTTTTGTGTTTCCATGTCTTGGCTATTTCAGTATTGCTGCAGTGCACATTTGCCTGCCTCTGTCTTTCCGATTCTTGTGGTCTTAGGTTATAGGCCCAAAAGGTGCCCTGCCGCATCATATGGTAGCTCAATTTTTACGTTTTAAAGCAGCTCCGTTCAGTTTTCGTTAGTGCTGTTACCACTTTACATTCCACCAGCATCTAGAAATTACAGAGTTCTCTAAAAGCCCTTAGCATTTATAGTTTGTAGACTTTTTGCTGATGGTCATTTGACTGGTGTGAGCTGAAACGTTTTCACGTTGGATTTGCATGTGGCTAATAATTCCTTATGCTGAACTTTAGGCATGTCCTCTTTTTTCTTTTCCTTCTTTTTTAAAGAGTGACTACAACTTCCCTCTTCGTATTGACTTCTTGAAAAAGTTGTAATGTGTAGAATTTTCTTGCCTATTCCCTACCCCAGGGCATTTGTTGAGGGCAGGTGTCATTTACAGCCCTGCAGTCCTTGTGACTATTAAGCAACCATTAGCACTTGGTTTAAAGCTGCTGTTATGGGAAACAACCACAAGGCGGCAGCATTATTACGTTCTCAACGCTTGTTACTAGTGCAAAAGAGTCTTCCTGAAAGTAGTGTTCCAAGGTTGTAAATTAGAGTGGAATGTGCTGGGACAAGCCCCCAGAAGTTTATGTCACCTTACTTATGTTTGTTTTTTAAATTTAATTTCTATTTCTTATCGGAGTAAATTTGATTAGAGTGTTGTGGTTTTCTGGCTGTACAGAATCTGCTCAATGATTCATACATATGTCTGGTCATCTTCGGATCCTGTTACCTTGTATGTTATTACAGAAAGTTGAGTAGACCTCCCTTGGTATTTGGTAGGTGTTTTGTCTTTATATATTTTATATGTATTGGTGAGTATATAATTCATATGGTTTATATGTTATATGTTTATATACATTTAACATACATTAGTATATCTATGTTAGCCCCATAGTCCTAATTTATCCATCCTCCCACCTTTCATTTTGGCTAACCATTAGTTTGTTTTATAAGTCTGTGAGTGTCTTTTTCTGTGAAAATATGTTTATTGGTAGCAACCTTAGGCTAACATGTATACAAGATATCATAGGATATTTATCATTCCCTCTTGACTTACTTAAGCTAATATGATTATTTCTAGGCTCATGTGTAGTCCTGAAAACGGCATTGTTCATTTTTTTCCCGAGGCTACTCTTCCATTCGGTATGTGTACCACTTCTTCTGTGTCCATTTATCTGTTGATGGACATTTTGTTTGCTTCCATGTCTTGGCTATTGTAAATACTGCTGCAATACACGATTTTCCATCCCGTGTCTTTTTTTTTTTAAGATTTTTTTTTTAAATTAATTAATTAATTTATTTATTTATTTTTGGCTGTGCTGGTTCCTTGTTTCTGTGCGAGGGCTTTCTCCAGTTGCGGCAAGTGGGGGCCACTCCTCATCACGGTGCGCGGGCCTCCCACCATCGCGGCCTCTCCCGCTGCGGAGCACAGGCTCCAGATGCGCAGGCTCAGCAGCTTTGGCTCGCGGGCCCAATTGCTCCGCGGCATGCGGGATCCTCCCAGACCAGGGATCGAACCCGTGGCCCCTGCCTTGGCAGGCAGACTCTCAACCACTGCACCACCAGGGAAGCCCCATCCCGTGTCTTTTTGATTCTGACTTTCACAGGTGAAAGGCCCAATAGTGGGACTTCCGGATCATATGGTGACTCAATTTTTACCTTTAAATGCGCTGCCATTCTGTTCCTATTATTGGCCGTTACCAGTTTACATCCCACTTAGACCGAGAGGTTACGCTGTTCTCCACAACTTCTTCAACATCTATTGTTTGTAGACTTTTTGCTGATGGTCATTCTGACTGGTGTGAGGTGATACCTTTGTGTAGATTGGATTTGCATGCGTCTCATATTTCCTGATGTTTTGCGTTTATCAGTGTCCTTTTCACTTTTTTTTTAAGATTGAGCGAAACGTACAACTTCTAACTGCCTTCTTGAAAAATTTGCTGCGTTTGGATTTTTTTGGCCATTCCCTTCCCCAGGACATTTTTTGAGGGCATGAGTCATTTACAGCCCTGCAGTCCTTGTGAATATTAGTGACCATTAGCAGTAGATTTAAAGCTGCTGTTTGAGGAAACGGCTTTTGGGTGGCAGGATTTCTACGTTGCCAACTCTGCTTGCTAGGGAAACAGAACTTCGCTGCAAGTTGTGGTTTTAGGTTGCAGATTAGAGTGGAATGTGCCAGGACAAACCCCCATAAGTTTAACCTCCGTAATTCTTGTCTGTCTCTTTAAGTTGTAGTTTTTATCAGAGCAAATTTGATTGAAAAAAAATTTTTTTTTGTAGGAGTACAGAATCTTGTTCATTTACACATATACCTATATTTATTGATCTTTGGGTCCTTTTCCATGTAGGTTGTTACAGAGTGTTGAGTAGACCACTCTTGGTATTCCATAGGTCTTTGGGGATTATATATTTTATATGTATTAGTATATGTGTGTTAACCCCAATATCCTAATTTATCCATTCCTCACACGTTTTCTTTGGCTTAACCATAAGTTTGTCTTCTCAATCTGAGATTGCCTTTCTCTATGGAAATATGTTCATTTTTATGAATTTTCAGATAACATAAGGGACATCATAGGGCATTTGTCTTTCTCATTCTGACTTACTTCACGTTGTGTGATTATCTCTAGGCTCCTCTGTGGTGCTGCATATGCCATTCTTTTATTTTTTTCCGTGACGGATATTCCATTCTGTCCATATTACCACTTCTTCTTTGTCCATTCATCTGATTATGGACCTTTTTTGTGTTTCCATGTCTTGGCTATTTCAGTATTGCTGCAGTGCACATTTGCCTGCCTCTGTCTTTCCGATTCTTGTGGTCTTAGGTTATAGGCCCAAAAGGTGCCCTGCCGCATCATATGGTAGCTCAATTTTTACGTTTTAAAGCAGCTCCGTTCAGTTTTCGTTAGTGCTGTTACCACTTTACATTCCACCAGCATCTAGAAATTACAGAGTTCTCTAAAAGCCCTTAGCATTTATAGTTTGTAGACTTTTTGCTGATGGTCATTTGACTGGTGTGAGCTGAAACGTTTTCACGTTGGATTTGCATGTGGCTAATAATTCCTTATACTGAACTTTAGGCATGTCCTCTTTTTTCTTTTCCTTCTTTTTTAAAGAGTGACTACAACTTCCCTCTTCGTATTGACTTCTTGAAAAAGTTGTAATGTGTAGAATTTTCTTGCCTATTCCCTACCCCAGGGCATTTGTTGAGGGCAGGTGTCATTTACAGCCCTGCAGTCCTTGTGACTATTAAGCAACCATTAGCACTTGGTTTAAAGCTGCTGTTATGGGAAACAACCACAAGGCGGCAGCATTATTACGTTCTCAACGCTTGTTACTAGTGCAAAAGAGTCTTCCTGAAAGTAGTGTTCCAAGGTTGTAAATTAGAGTGGAATGTGCTGGGACAAGCCCCCAGAAGTTTATGTCACCTTACTTATGTTTGTTTTTTAAATTTAATTTCTATTTCTTATCGGAGTAAATTTGATTAGAGTGTTGTGGTTTTCTGGCTGTACAGAATCTGCTCAATGATTCATACATATGTCTGGTCATCTTCGGATCCTGTTACCTTGTATGTTATTACAGAAAGTTGAGTAGACCTCCCTTGGTATTTGGTAGGTGTTTTGTCTTTATATATTTTATATGTATTGGTGAGTATATAATTCATATGGTTTATATGTTATATGTTTATATACATTTAACATACATTAGTATATCTATGTTAGCCCCATAGTCCTAATTTATCCATCCTCCCACCTTTCATTTTGGCTAACCATTAGTTTGTTTTATAAGTCTGTGAGTGTCTTTTTCTGTGAAAATATGTTTATTGGTAGCAACCTTAGGCTAACATGTATACAAGATATCATAGGATATTTATCATTCCCTCTTGACTTACTTAAGCTAATATGATTATTTCTAGGCTCATGTGTAGTCCTGAAAACGGCATTGTTCATTTTTTTCCCGAGGCTACTCTTCCATTCGGTATGTGTACCACTTCTTCTGTGTCCATTTATCTGTTGATGGACATTTTGTTTGCTTCCATGTCTTGGCTATTGTAAATACTGCTGCAATACACGATTTTCCATCCCGTGTCTTTTTTTTTTTAAGATTTTTTTTTTAAATTAATTAATTAATTTATTTATTTATTTTTGGCTGTGCTGGTCCCTTGTTTCTGTGCGAGGGCTTTCTCCAGTTGCGGCAAGTGGGGGCCACTCCTCATCACGGTGCGCGGGCCTCCCACCATCGCGGCCTCTCCCGCTGCGGAGCACAGGCTCCAGATGCGCAGGCTCAGCAGCTTTGGCTCGCGGGCCCAATTGCTCCGCGGCATGCGGGATCCTCCCAGACCAGGGATCGAACCCGTGGCCCCTGCCTTGGCAGGCAGACTCTCAACCACTGCACCACCAGGGAAGCCCCATCCCGTGTCTTTTTGATTCTGACTTTCACAGGTGAAAGGCCCAATAGTGGGACTTCCGGATCATATGGTGACTCAATTTTTACCTTTAAATGCGCTGCCATTCTGTTCCTATTATTGGCCGTTACCAGTTTACATCCCACTTAGACCGAGAGGTTACGCTATTCTCCACAACTTCTTCAACATCTATTGTTTGTAGACTTTTTGCTGATGGTCATTCTGACTGGTGTGAGGTGATACCTTTGTGTAGATTGGATTTGCATGCGTCTCATATTTCCTGATGTTTTGCGTTTATCAGTGTCCTTTTCACTTTTTTTTTAAGATTGAGCGAAACGTACAACTTCTAACTGCCTTCTTGAAAAATTTGCTGCGTTTGGATTTTTTTGGCCATTCCCTTCCCCAGGACATTTTTTGAGGGCATGAGTCATTTACAGCCCTGCAGTCCTTGTGAATATTAGTGACCATTAGCAGTAGATTTAAAGCTGCTGTTTGAGGAAACGGCTTTTGGGTGGCAGGATTTCTACGTTGCCAACTCTGCTTGCTAGGGAAACAGAACTTCGCTGCAAGTTGTGGTTTTAGGTTGCAGATTAGAGTGGAATGTGCCAGGACAAACCCCCATAAGTTTAACCTCCGTAATTCTTGTCTGTCTCTTTAAGTTGTAGTTTTTATCAGAGCAAATTTGATTGAAAAAAAATTTTTTTTTGTAGGAGTACAGAATCTTGTTCATTTACACATATACCTATATTTATTGATCTTTGGGTCCTTTTCCATGTAGGTTGTTACAGAGTGTTGAGTAGACCACTCTTGGTATTCCATAGGTCTTTGGGGATTATATATTTTATATGTATTAGTATATGTGTGTTAACCCCAATATCCTAATTTATCCATTCCTCACACGTTTTCTTTGGCTTAACCATAAGTTTGTCTTCTCAATCTGAGATTGCCTTTCTCTATGGAAATATGTTCATTTTTATGAATTTTCAGATAACATAAGGGACATCATAGGGCATTTGTCTTTCTCATTCTGACTTACTTCACGTTGTGTGATTATCTCTAGGCTCCTCTGTGGTGCTGCATATGCCATTCTTTTATTTTTTTCCGTGACGGATATTCCATTCTGTCCATATTACCACTTCTTCTTTGTCCATTCATCTGATTATGGACCTTTTTTGTGTTTCCATGTCTTGGCTATTTCAGTATTGCTGCAGTGCACATTTGCCTGCCTCTGTCTTTCCGATTCTTGTGGTCTTAGGTTATAGGCCCAAAAGGTGCCCTGCCGCATCATATGGTAGCTCAATTTTTACGTTTTAAAGCAGCTCCGTTCAGTTTTCGTTAGTGCTGTTACCACTTTACATTCCACCAGCATCTAGAAATTACAGAGTTCTCTAAAAGCCCTTAGCATTTATAGTTTGTAGACTTTTTGCTGATGGTCATTTGACTGGTGTGAGCTGAAACGTTTTCACGTTGGATTTGCATGTGGCTAATAATTCCTTATGCTGAACTTTAGGCATGTCCTCTTTTTTCTTTTCCTTCTTTTTTAAAGAGTGACTACAACTTCCCTCTTCGTATTGACTTCTTGAAAAAGTTGTAATGTGTAGAATTTTCTTGCCTATTCCCTACCCCAGGGCATTTGTTGAGGGCAGGTGTCATTTACAGCCCTGCAGTCCTTGTGACTATTAAGCAACCATTAGCACTTGGTTTAAAGCTGCTGTTATGGGAAACAACCACAAGGCGGCAGCATTATTACGTTCTCAACGCTTGTTACTAGTGCAAAAGAGTCTTCCTGAAAGTAGTGTTCCAAGGTTGTAAATTAGAGTGGAATGTGCTGGGACAAGCCCCCAGAAGTTTATGTCACCTTACTTATGTTTGTTTTTTAAATTTAATTTCTATTTCTTATCGGAGTAAATTTGATTAGAGTGTTGTGGTTTTCTGGCTGTACAGAATCTGCTCAATGATTCATACATATGTCTGGTCATCTTCGGATCCTGTTACCTTGTATGTTATTACAGAAAGTTGAGTAGACCTCCCTTGGTATTTGGTAGGTGTTTTGTCTTTATATATTTTATATGTATTGGTGAGTATATAATTCATATGGTTTATATGTTATATGTTTATATACATTTAACATACATTAGTATATCTATGTTAGCCCCATAGTCCTAATTTATCCATCCTCCCACCTTTCATTTTGGCTAACCATTAGTTTGTTTTATAAGTCTGTGAGTGTCTTTTTCTGTGAAAATATGTTTATTGGTAGCAACCTTAGGCTAACATGTATACAAGATATCATAGGATATTTATCATTCCCTCTTGACTTACTTAAGCTAATATGATTATTTCTAGGCTCATGTGTAGTCCTGAAAACGGCATTGTTCATTTTTTTCCCGAGGCTACTCTTCCATTCGGTATGTGTACCACTTCTTCTGTGTCCATTTATCTGTTGATGGACATTTTGTTTGCTTCCATGTCTTGGCTATTGTAAATACTGCTGCAATACACGATTTTCCATCCCGTGTCTTTTTTTTTTTAAGATTTTTTTTTTAAATTAATTAATTAATTTATTTATTTATTTTTGGCTGTGCTGGTCCCTTGTTTCTGTGCGAGGGCTTTCTCCAGTTGCGGCAAGTGGGGGCCACTCCTCATCACGGTGCGCGGGCCTCCCACCATCGCGGCCTCTCCCGCTGCGGAGCACAGGCTCCAGATGCGCAGGCTCAGCAGCTTTGGCTCGCGGGCCCAATTGCTCCGCGGCATGCGGGATCCTCCCAGACCAGGGATCGAACCCGTGGCCCCTGCCTTGGCAGGCAGACTCTCAACCACTGCACCACCAGGGAAGCCCCATCCCGTGTCTTTTTGATTCTGACTTTCACAGGTGAAAGGCCCAATAGTGGGACTTCCGGATCATATGGTGACTCAATTTTTACCTTTAAATGCGCTGCCATTCTGTTCCTATTATTGGCCGTTACCAGTTTACATCCCACTTAGACCGAGAGGTTACGCTATTCTCCACAACTTCTTCAACATCTATTGTTTGTAGACTTTTTGCTGATGGTCATTCTGACTGGTGTGAGGTGATACCTTTGTGTAGATTGGATTTGCATGCGTCTCATATTTCCTGATGTTTTGCGTTTATCAGTGTCCTTTTCACTTTTTTTTTAAGATTGAGCGAAACGTACAACTTCTAACTGCCTTCTTGAAAAATTTGCTGCGTTTGGATTTTTTTGGCCATTCCCTTCCCCAGGACATTTTTTGAGGGCATGAGTCATTTACAGCCCTGCAGTCCTTGTGAATATTAGTGACCATTAGCAGTAGATTTAAAGCTGCTGTTTGAGGAAACGGCTTTTGGGTGGCAGGATTTCTACGTTGCCAACTCTGCTTGCTAGGGAAACAGAACTTCGCTGCAAGTTGTGGTTTTAGGTTGCAGATTAGAGTGGAATGTGCCAGGACAAACCCCCATAAGTTTAACCTCCGTAATTCTTGTCTGTCTCTTTAAGTTGTAGTTTTTATCAGAGCAAATTTGATTGAAAAAAAATTTTTTTTTGTAGGAGTACAGAATCTTGTTCATTTACACATATACCTATATTTATTGATCTTTGGGTCCTTTTCCATGTAGGTTGTTACAGAGTGTTGAGTAGACCACTCTTGGTATTCCATAGGTCTTTGGGGATTATATATTTTATATGTATTAGTATATGTGTGTTAACCCCAATATCCTAATTTATCCATTCCTCACACGTTTTCTTTGGCTTAACCATAAGTTTGTCTTCTCAATCTGAGATTGCCTTTCTCTATGGAAATATGTTCATTTTTATGAATTTTCAGATAACATAAGGGACATCATAGGGCATTTGTCTTTCTCATTCTGACTTACTTCACGTTGTGTGATTATCTCTAGGCTCCTCTGTGGTGCTGCATATGCCATTCTTTTATTTTTTTCCGTGACGGATATTCCATTCTGTCCATATTACCACTTCTTCTTTGTCCATTCATCTGATTATGGACCTTTTTTGTGTTTCCATGTCTTGGCTATTTCAGTATTGCTGCAGTGCACATTTGCCTGCCTCTGTCTTTCCGATTCTTGTGGTCTTAGGTTATAGGCCCAAAAGGTGCCCTGCCGCATCATATGGTAGCTCAATTTTTACGTTTTAAAGCAGCTCCGTTCAGTTTTCGTTAGTGCTGTTACCACTTTACATTCCACCAGCATCTAGAAATTACAGAGTTCTCTAAAAGCCCTTAGCATTTATAGTTTGTAGACTTTTTGCTGATGGTCATTTGACTGGTGTGAGCTGAAACGTTTTCACGTTGGATTTGCATGTGGCTAATAATTCCTTATGCTGAACTTTAGGCATGTCCTCTTTTTTCTTTTCCTTCTTTTTTAAAGAGTGACTACAACTTCCCTCTTCGTATTGACTTCTTGAAAAAGTTGTAATGTGTAGAATTTTCTTGCCTATTCCCTACCCCAGGGCATTTGTTGAGGGCAGGTGTCATTTACAGCCCTGCAGTCCTTGTGACTATTAAGCAACCATTAGCACTTGGTTTAAAGCTGCTGTTATGGGAAACAACCACAAGGCGGCAGCATTATTACGTTCTCAACGCTTGTTACTAGTGCAAAAGAGTCTTCCTGAAAGTAGTGTTCCAAGGTTGTAAATTAGAGTGGAATGTGCTGGGACAAGCCCCCAGAAGTTTATGTCACCTTACTTATGTTTGTTTTTTAAATTTAATTTCTATTTCTTATCGGAGTAAATTTGATTAGAGTGTTGTGGTTTTCTGGCTGTACAGAATCTGCTCAATGATTCATACATATGTCTGGTCATCTTCGGATCCTGTTACCTTGTATGTTATTACAGAAAGTTGAGTAGACCTCCCTTGGTATTTGGTAGGTGTTTTGTCTTTATATATTTTATATGTATTGGTGAGTATATAATTCATATGGTTTATATGTTATATGTTTATATACATTTAACATACATTAGTATATCTATGTTAGCCCCATAGTCCTAATTTATCCATCCTCCCACCTTTCATTTTGGCTAACCATTAGTTTGTTTTATAAGTCTGTGAGTGTCTTTTTCTGTGAAAATATGTTTATTGGTAGCAACCTTAGGCTAACATGTATACAAGATATCATAGGATATTTATCATTCCCTCTTGACTTACTTAAGCTAATATGATTATTTCTAGGCTCATGTGTAGTCCTGAAAACGGCATTGTTCATTTTTTTCCCGAGGCTACTCTTCCATTCGGTATGTGTACCACTTCTTCTGTGTCCATTTATCTGTTGATGGACATTTTGTTTGCTTCCATGTCTTGGCTATTGTAAATACTGCTGCAATACACGATTTTCCATCCCGTGTCTTTTTTTTTTTAAGATTTTTTTTTAAATTAATTAATTAATTTATTTATTTATTTTTGGCTGTGCTGGTTCCTTGTTTCTGTGCGAGGGCTTTCTCCAGTTGCGGCAAGTGGGGGCCACTCCTCATCACGGTGCGCGGGCCTCCCACCATCGCGGCCTCTCCCGCTGCGGAGCACAGGCTCCAGATGCGCAGGCTCAGCAGCTTTGGCTCGCGGGCCCAATTGCTCCGCGGCATGCGGGATCCTCCCAGACCAGGGATCGAACCCGTGGCCCCTGCCTTGGCAGGCAGACTCTCAACCACTGCACCACCAGGGAAGCCCCATCCCGTGTCTTTTTGATTCTGACTTTCACAGGTGAAAGGCCCAATAGTGGGACTTCCGGATCATATGGTGACTCAATTTTTACCTTTAAATGCGCTGCCATTCTGTTCCTATTATTGGCCGTTACCAGTTTACATCCCACTTAGACCGAGAGGTTACGCTGTTCTCCACAACTTCTTCAACATCTATTGTTTGTAGACTTTTTGCTGATGGTCATTCTGACTGGTGTGAGGTGATACCTTTGTGTAGATTGGATTTGCATGCGTCTCATATTTCCTGATGTTTTGCGTTTATCAGTGTCCTTTTCACTTTTTTTTTAAGATTGAGCGAAACGTACAACTTCTAACTGCCTTCTTGAAAAATTTGCTGCGTTTGGATTTTTTTGGCCATTCCCTTCCCCAGGACATTTTTTGAGGGCATGAGTCATTTACAGCCCTGCAGTCCTTGTGAATATTAGTGACCATTAGCAGTAGATTTAAAGCTGCTGTTTGAGGAAACGGCTTTTGGGTGGCAGGATTTCTACGTTGCCAACTCTGCTTGCTAGGGAAACAGAACTTCGCTGCAAGTTGTGGTTTTAGGTTGCAGATTAGAGTGGAATGTGCCAGGACAAACCCCCATAAGTTTAACCTCCGTAATTCTTGTCTGTCTCTTTAAGTTGTAGTTTTTATCAGAGCAAATTTGATTGAAAAAAAATTTTTTTTTGTAGGAGTACAGAATCTTGTTCATTTACACATATACCTATATTTATTGATCTTTGGGTCCTTTTCCATGTAGGTTGTTACAGAGTGTTGAGTAGACCACTCTTGGTATTCCATAGGTCTTTGGGGATTATATATTTTATATGTATTAGTATATGTGTGTTAACCCCAATATCCTAATTTATCCATTCCTCACACGTTTTCTTTGGCTTAACCATAAGTTTGTCTTCTCAATCTGAGATTGCCTTTCTCTATGGAAATATGTTCATTTTTATGAATTTTCAGATAACATAAGGGACATCATAGGGCATTTGTCTTTCTCATTCTGACTTACTTCACGTTGTGTGATTATCTCTAGGCTCCTCTGTGGTGCTGCATATGCCATTCTTTTATTTTTTTCCGTGACGGATATTCCATTCTGTCCATATTACCACTTCTTCTTTGTCCATTCATCTGATTATGGACCTTTTTTGTGTTTCCATGTCTTGGCTATTTCAGTATTGCTGCAGTGCACATTTGCCTGCCTCTGTCTTTCCGATTCTTGTGGTCTTAGGTTATAGGCCCAAAAGGTGCCCTGCCGCATCATATGGTAGCTCAATTTTTACGTTTTAAAGCAGCTCCGTTCAGTTTTCGTTAGTGCTGTTACCACTTTACATTCCACCAGCATCTAGAAATTACAGAGTTCTCTAAAAGCCCTTAGCATTTATAGTTTGTAGACTTTTTGCTGATGGTCATTTGACTGGTGTGAGCTGAAACGTTTTCACGTTGGATTTGCATGTGGCTAATAATTCCTTATACTGAACTTTAGGCATGTCCTCTTTTTTCTTTTCCTTCTTTTTTAAAGAGTGACTACAACTTCCCTCTTCGTATTGACTTCTTGAAAAAGTTGTAATGTGTAGAATTTTCTTGCCTATTCCCTACCCCAGGGCATTTGTTGAGGGCAGGTGTCATTTACAGCCCTGCAGTCCTTGTGACTATTAAGCAACCATTAGCACTTGGTTTAAAGCTGCTGTTATGGGAAACAACCACAAGGCGGCAGCATTATTACGTTCTCAACGCTTGTTACTAGTGCAAAAGAGTCTTCCTGAAAGTAGTGTTCCAAGGTTGTAAATTAGAGTGGAATGTGCTGGGACAAGCCCCCAGAAGTTTATGTCACCTTACTTATGTTTGTTTTTTAAATTTAATTTCTATTTCTTATCGGAGTAAATTTGATTAGAGTGTTGTGGTTTTCTGGCTGTACAGAATCTGCTCAATGATTCATACATATGTCTGGTCATCTTCGGATCCTGTTACCTTGTATGTTATTACAGAAAGTTGAGTAGACCTCCCTTGGTATTTGGTAGGTGTTTTGTCTTTATATATTTTATATGTATTGGTGAGTATATAATTCATATGGTTTATATGTTATATGTTTATATACATTTAACATACATTAGTATATCTGTGTTAGCCCCATAGTCCTAATTTATCCATCCTCCCACCTTTCATTTTGGCTAACCATTAGTTTGTTTTATAAGTCTGTGAGTGTCTTTTTCTGTGAAAATATGTTTATTGGTAGCAACCTTAGGCTAACATGTATACAAGATATCATAGGATATTTATCATTCCCTCTTGACTTACTTAAGCTAATATGATTATTTCTAGGCTCATGTGTAGTCCTGAAAACGGCATTGTTCATTTTTTTCCCGAGGCTACTCTTCCATTCGGTATGTGTACCACTTCTTCTGTGTCCATTTATCTGTTGATGGACATTTTGTTTGCTTCCATGTCTTGGCTATTGTAAATACTGCTGCAATACACGATTTTCCATCCCGTGTCTTTTTTTTTTTAAGATTTTTTTTTAAAATTAATTAATTAATTTATTTATTTATTTTTGGCTGTGCTGGTTCCTTGTTTCTGTGCGAGGGCTTTCTCCAGTTGCGGCAAGTGGGGGCCACTCCTCATCACGGTGCGCGGGCCTCCCACCATCGCGGCCTCTCCCGCTGCGGAGCACAGGCTCCAGATGCGCAGGCTCAGCAGCTTTGGCTCGCGGGCCCAATTGCTCCGCGGCATGCGGGATCCTCCCAGACCAGGGATCGAACCCGTGGCCCCTGCCTTGGCAGGCAGACTCTCAACCACTGCACCACCAGGGAAGCCCCATCCCGTGTCTTTTTGATTCTGACTTTCACAGGTGAAAGGCCCAATAGTGGGACTTCCGGATCATATGGTGACTCAATTTTTACCTTTAAATGCGCTGCCATTCTGTTCCTATTATTGGCCGTTACCAGTTTACATCCCACTTAGACCGAGAGGTTACGCTATTCTCCACAACTTCTTCAACATCTATTGTTTGTAGACTTTTTGCTGATGGTCATTCTGACTGGTGTGAGGTGATACCTTTGTGTAGATTGGATTTGCATGCGTCTCATATTTCCTGATGTTTTGCGTTTATCAGTGTCCTTTTCACTTTTTTTTTAAGATTGAGCGAAACGTACAACTTCTAACTGCCTTCTTGAAAAATTTGCTGCGTTTGGATTTTTTTGGCCATTCCCTTCCCCAGGACATTTTTTGAGGGCATGAGTCATTTACAGCCCTGCAGTCCTTGTGAATATTAGTGACCATTAGCAGTAGATTTAAAGCTGCTGTTTGAGGAAACGGCTTTTGGGTGGCAGGATTTCTACGTTGCCAACTCTGCTTGCTAGGGAAACAGAACTTCGCTGCAAGTTGTGGTTTTAGGTTGCAGATTAGAGTGGAATGTGCCAGGACAAACCCCCATAAGTTTAACCTCCGTAATTCTTGTCTGTCTCTTTAAGTTGTAGTTTTTATCAGAGCAAATTTGATTGAAAAAAAATTTTTTTTTGTAGGAGTACAGAATCTTGTTCATTTACACATATACCTATATTTATTGATCTTTGGGTCCTTTTCCATGTAGGTTGTTACAGAGTGTTGAGTAGACCACTCTTGGTATTCCATAGGTCTTTGGGGATTATATATTTTATATGTATTAGTATATGTGTGTTAACCCCAATATCCTAATTTATCCATTCCTCACACGTTTTCTTTGGCTTAACCATAAGTTTGTCTTCTCAATCTGAGATTGCCTTTCTCTATGGAAATATGTTCATTTTTATGAATTTTCAGATAACATAAGGGACATCATAGGGCATTTGTCTTTCTCATTCTGACTTACTTCACGTTGTGTGATTATCTCTAGGCTCCTCTGTGGTGCTGCATATGCCATTCTTTTATTTTTTTCCGTGACGGATATTCCATTCTGTCCATATTACCACTTCTTCTTTGTCCATTCATCTGATTATGGACCTTTTTTGTGTTTCCATGTCTTGGCTATTTCAGTATTGCTGCAGTGCACATTTGCCTGCCTCTGTCTTTCCGATTCTTGTGGTCTTAGGTTATAGGCCCAAAAGGTGCCCTGCCGCATCATATGGTAGCTCAATTTTTACGTTTTAAAGCAGCTCCGTTCAGTTTTCGTTAGTGCTGTTACCACTTTACATTCCACCAGCATCTAGAAATTACAGAGTTCTCTAAAAGCCCTTAGCATTTATAGTTTGTAGACTTTTTGCTGATGGTCATTTGACTGGTGTGAGCTGAAACGTTTTCACGTTGGATTTGCATGTGGCTAATAATTCCTTATACTGAACTTTAGGCATGTCCTCTTTTTTCTTTTCCTTCTTTTTTAAAGAGTGACTACAACTTCCCTCTTCGTATTGACTTCTTGAAAAAGTTGTAATGTGTAGAATTTTCTTGCCTATTCCCTACCCCAGGGCATTTGTTGAGGGCAGGTGTCATTTACAGCCCTGCAGTCCTTGTGACTATTAAGCAACCATTAGCACTTGGTTTAAAGCTGCTGTTATGGGAAACAACCACAAGGCGGCAGCATTATTACGTTCTCAACGCTTGTTACTAGTGCAAAAGAGTCTTCCTGAAAGTAGTGTTCCAAGGTTGTAAATTAGAGTGGAATGTGCTGGGACAAGCCCCCAGAAGTTTATGTCACCTTACTTATGTTTGTTTTTTAAATTTAATTTCTATTTCTTATCGGAGTAAATTTGATTAGAGTGTTGTGGTTTTCTGGCTGTACAGAATCTGCTCAATGATTCATACATATGTCTGGTCATCTTCGGATCCTGTTACCTTGTATGTTATTACAGAAAGTTGAGTAGACCTCCCTTGGTATTTGGTAGGTGTTTTGTCTTTATATATTTTATATGTATTGGTGAGTATATAATTCATATGGTTTATATGTTATATGTTTATATACATTTAACATACATTAGTATATCTGTGTTAGCCCCATAGTCCTAATTTATCCATCCTCCCACCTTTCATTTTGGCTAACCATTAGTTTGTTTTATAAGTCTGTGAGTGTCTTTTTCTGTGAAAATATGTTTATTGGTAGCAACCTTAGGCTAACATGTATACAAGATATCATAGGATATTTATCATTCCCTCTTGACTTACTTAAGCTAATATGATTATTTCTAGGCTCATGTGTAGTCCTGAAAACGGCATTGTTCATTTTTTTCCCGAGGCTACTCTTCCATTCGGTATGTGTACCACTTCTTCTGTGTCCATTTATCTGTTGATGGACATTTTGTTTGCTTCCATGTCTTGGCTATTGTAAATACTGCTGCAATACACGATTTTCCATCCCGTGTCTTTTTTTTTTTAAGATTTTTTTTTAAAATTAATTAATTAATTTATTTATTTATTTTTGGCTGTGCTGGTCCCTTGTTTCTGTGCGAGGGCTTTCTCCAGTTGCGGCAAGTGGGGGCCACTCCTCATCACGGTGCGCGGGCCTCCCACCATCGCGGCCTCTCCCGCTGCGGAGCACAGGCTCCAGATGCGCAGGCTCAGCAGCTTTGGCTCACGGGCCCAATTGCTCCGCGGCATGCGGGATCCTCCCAGACCAGGGATCGAACCCGTGGCCCCTGCCTTGGCAGGCAGACTCTCAACCACTGCACCACCAGGGAAGCCCCATCCCGTGTCTTTTTGATTCTGACTTTCACAGGTGAAAGGCCCAATAGTGGGACTTCCGGATCATATGGTGACTCAATTTTTACCTTTAAATGCGCTGCCATTCTGTTCCTATTATTGGCCGTTACCAGTTTACATCCCACTTAGACCGAGAGGTTACGCTATTCTCCACAACTTCTTCAACATCTATTGTTTGTAGACTTTTTGCTGATGGTCATTCTGACTGGTGTGAGGTGATACCTTTGTGTAGATTGGATTTGCATGCGTCTCATATTTCCTGATGTTTTGCGTTTATCAGTGTCCTTTTCACTTTTTTTTTAAGATTGAGCGAAACGTACAACTTCTAACTGCCTTCTTGAAAAATTTGCTGCGTTTGGATTTTTTTGGCCATTCCCTTCCCCAGGACATTTTTTGAGGGCATGAGTCATTTACAGCCCTGCAGTCCTTGTGAATATTAGTGACCATTAGCAGTAGATTTAAAGCTGCTGTTTGAGGAAACGGCTTTTGGGTGGCAGGATTTCTACGTTGCCAACTCTGCTTGCTAGGGAAACAGAACTTCGCTGCAAGTTGTGGTTTTAGGTTGCAGATTAGAGTGGAATGTGCCAGGACAAACCCCCATAAGTTTAACCTCCGTAATTCTTGTCTGTCTCTTTAAGTTGTAGTTTTTATCAGAGCAAATTTGATTGAAAAAAAATTTTTTTTTGTAGGAGTACAGAATCTTGTTCATTTACACATATACCTATATTTATTGATCTTTGGGTCCTTTTCCATGTAGGTTGTTACAGAGTGTTGAGTAGACCACTCTTGGTATTCCATAGGTCTTTGGGGATTATATATTTTATATGTATTAGTATATGTGTGTTAACCCCAATATCCTAATTTATCCATTCCTCACACGTTTTCTTTGGCTTAACCATAAGTTTGTCTTCTCAATCTGAGATTGCCTTTCTCTATGGAAATATGTTCATTTTTATGAATTTTCAGATAACATAAGGGACATCATAGGGCATTTGTCTTTCTCATTCTGACTTACTTCACGTTGTGTGATTATCTCTAGGCTCCTCTGTGGTGCTGCATATGCCATTCTTTTATTTTTTTCCGTGACGGATATTCCATTCTGTCCATATTACCACTTCTTCTTTGTCCATTCATCTGATTATGGACCTTTTTTGTGTTTCCATGTCTTGGCTATTTCAGTATTGCTGCAGTGCACATTTGCCTGCCTCTGTCTTTCCGATTCTTGTGGTCTTAGGTTATAGGCCCAAAAGGTGCCCTGCCGCATCATATGGTAGCTCAATTTTTACGTTTTAAAGCAGCTCCGTTCAGTTTTCGTTAGTGCTGTTACCACTTTACATTCCACCAGCATCTAGAAATTACAGAGTTCTCTAAAAGCCCTTAGCATTTATAGTTTGTAGACTTTTTGCTGATGGTCATTTGACTGGTGTGAGCTGAAACGTTTTCACGTTGGATTTGCATGTGGCTAATAATTCCTTATACTGAACTTTAGGCATGTCCTCTTTTTTCTTTTCCTTCTTTTTTAAAGAGTGACTACAACTTCCCTCTTCGTATTGACTTCTTGAAAAAGTTGTAATGTGTAGAATTTTCTTGCCTATTCCCTACCCCAGGGCATTTGTTGAGGGCAGGTGTCATTTACAGCCCTGCAGTCCTTGTGACTATTAAGCAACCATTAGCACTTGGTTTAAAGCTGCTGTTATGGGAAACAACCACAAGGCGGCAGCATTATTACGTTCTCAACGCTTGTTACTAGTGCAAAAGAGTCTTCCTGAAAGTAGTGTTCCAAGGTTGTAAATTAGAGTGGAATGTGCTGGGACAAGCCCCCAGAAGTTTATGTCACCTTACTTATGTTTGTTTTTTAAATTTAATTTCTATTTCTTATCGGAGTAAATTTGATTAGAGTGTTGTGGTTTTCTGGCTGTACAGAATCTGCTCAATGATTCATACATATGTCTGGTCATCTTCGGATCCTGTTACCTTGTATGTTATTACAGAAAGTTGAGTAGACCTCCCTTGGTATTTGGTAGGTGTTTTGTCTTTATATATTTTATATGTATTGGTGAGTATATAATTCATATGGTTTATATGTTATATGTTTATATACATTTAACATACATTAGTATATC
Source organism: Balaenoptera borealis (assembly GCF_965194805.1). Taxonomy (NCBI): domain Eukaryota; kingdom Metazoa; phylum Chordata; class Mammalia; order Artiodactyla; family Balaenopteridae; genus Balaenoptera; species Balaenoptera borealis. The sequence goes on along the minus strand of NW_028123909.1, from coordinate 36,752 downwards.
TGTGTTAGCCCCATAGTCCTAATTTATCCATCCTCCCACCTTTCATTTTGGCTAACCATTAGTTTGTTTTATAAGTCTGTGAGTGTCTTTTTCTGTGAAAATATGTTTATTGGTAGCAACCTTAGGCTAACATGTATACAAGATATCATAGGATATTTATCATTCCCTCTTGACTTACTTAAGCTAATATGATTATTTCTAGGCTCATGTGTAGTCCTGAAAACGGCATTGTTCATTTTTTTCCCGAGGCTACTCTTCCATTCGGTATGTGTACCACTTCTTCTGTGTCCATTTATCTGTTGATGGACATTTTGTTTGCTTCCATGTCTTGGCTATTGTAAATACTGCTGCAATACACGATTTTCCATCCCGTGTCTTTTTTTTTTTAAGATTTTTTTTTAAAATTAATTAATTAATTTATTTATTTATTTTTGGCTGTGCTGGTCCCTTGTTTCTGTGCGAGGGCTTTCTCCAGTTGCGGCAAGTGGGGGCCACTCCTCATCACGGTGCGCGGGCCTCCCACCATCGCGGCCTCTCCCGCTGCGGAGCACAGGCTCCAGATGCGCAGGCTCAGCAGCTTTGGCTCACGGGCCCAATTGCTCCGCGGCATGCGGGATCCTCCCAGACCAGGGATCGAACCCGTGGCCCCTGCCTTGGCAGGCAGACTCTCAACCACTGCACCACCAGGGAAGCCCCATCCCGTGTCTTTTTGATTCTGACTTTCACAGGTGAAAGGCCCAATAGTGGGACTTCCGGATCATATGGTGACTCAATTTTTACCTTTAAATGCGCTGCCATTCTGTTCCTATTATTGGCCGTTACCAGTTTACATCCCACTTAGACCGAGAGGTTACGCTATTCTCCACAACTTCTTCAACATCTATTGTTTGTAGACTTTTTGCTGATGGTCATTCTGACTGGTGTGAGGTGATACCTTTGTGTAGATTGGATTTGCATGCGTCTCATATTTCCTGATGTTTTGCGTTTATCAGTGTCCTTTTCACTTTTTTTTTAAGATTGAGCGAAACGTACAACTTCTAACTGCCTTCTTGAAAAATTTGCTGCGTTTGGATTTTTTTGGCCATTCCCTTCCCCAGGACATTTTTTGAGGGCATGAGTCATTTACAGCCCTGCAGTCCTTGTGAATATTAGTGACCATTAGCAGTAGATTTAAAGCTGCTGTTTGAGGAAACGGCTTTTGGGTGGCAGGATTTCTACGTTGCCAACTCTGCTTGCTAGGGAAACAGAACTTCGCTGCAAGTTGTGGTTTTAGGTTGCAGATTAGAGTGGAATGTGCCAGGACAAACCCCCATAAGTTTAACCTCCGTAATTCTTGTCTGTCTCTTTAAGTTGTAGTTTTTATCAGAGCAAATTTGATTGAAAAAAAATTTTTTTTTGTAGGAGTACAGAATCTTGTTCATTTACACATATACCTATATTTATTGATCTTTGGGTCCTTTTCCATGTAGGTTGTTACAGAGTGTTGAGTAGACCACTCTTGGTATTCCATAGGTCTTTGGGGATTATATATTTTATATGTATTAGTATATGTGTGTTAACCCCAATATCCTAATTTATCCATTCCTCACACGTTTTCTTTGGCTTAACCATAAGTTTGTCTTCTCAATCTGAGATTGCCTTTCTCTATGGAAATATGTTCATTTTTATGAATTTTCAGATAACATAAGGGACATCATAGGGCATTTGTCTTTCTCATTCTGACTTACTTCACGTTGTGTGATTATCTCTAGGCTCCTCTGTGGTGCTGCATATGCCATTCTTTTATTTTTTTCCGTGACGGATATTCCATTCTGTCCATATTACCACTTCTTCTTTGTCCATTCATCTGATTATGGACCTTTTTTGTGTTTCCATGTCTTGGCTATTTCAGTATTGCTGCAGTGCACATTTGCCTGCCTCTGTCTTTCCGATTCTTGTGGTCTTAGGTTATAGGCCCAAAAGGTGCCCTGCCGCATCATATGGTAGCTCAATTTTTACGTTTTAAAGCAGCTCCGTTCAGTTTTCGTTAGTGCTGTTACCACTTTACATTCCACCAGCATCTAGAAATTACAGAGTTCTCTAAAAGCCCTTAGCATTTATAGTTTGTAGACTTTTTGCTGATGGTCATTTGACTGGTGTGAGCTGAAACGTTTTCACGTTGGATTTGCATGTGGCTAATAATTCCTTATACTGAACTTTAGGCATGTCCTCTTTTTTCTTTTCCTTCTTTTTTAAAGAGTGACTACAACTTCCCTCTTCGTATTGACTTCTTGAAAAAGTTGTAATGTGTAGAATTTTCTTGCCTATTCCCTACCCCAGGGCATTTGTTGAGGGCAGGTGTCATTTACAGCCCTGCAGTCCTTGTGACTATTAAGCAACCATTAGCACTTGGTTTAAAGCTGCTGTTATGGGAAACAACCACAAGGCGGCAGCATTATTACGTTCTCAACGCTTGTTACTAGTGCAAAAGAGTCTTCCTGAAAGTAGTGTTCCAAGGTTGTAAATTAGAGTGGAATGTGCTGGGACAAGCCCCCAGAAGTTTATGTCACCTTACTTATGTTTGTTTTTTAAATTTAATTTCTATTTCTTATCGGAGTAAATTTGATTAGAGTGTTGTGGTTTTCTGGCTGTACAGAATCTGCTCAATGATTCATACATATGTCTGGTCATCTTCGGATCCTGTTACCTTGTATGTTATTACAGAAAGTTGAGTAGACCTCCCTTGGTATTTGGTAGGTGTTTTGTCTTTATATATTTTATATGTATTGGTGAGTATATAATTCATATGGTTTATATGTTATATGTTTATATACATTTAACATACATTAGTATATCTGTGTTAGCCCCATAGTCCTAATTTATCCATCCTCCCACCTTTCATTTTGGCTAACCATTAGTTTGTTTTATAAGTCTGTGAGTGTCTTTTTCTGTGAAAATATGTTTATTGGTAGCAACCTTAGGCTAACATGTATACAAGATATCATAGGATATTTATCATTCCCTCTTGACTTACTTAAGCTAATATGATTATTTCTAGGCTCATGTGTAGTCCTGAAAACGGCATTGTTCATTTTTTTCCCGAGGCTACTCTTCCATTCGGTATGTGTACCACTTCTTCTGTGTCCATTTATCTGTTGATGGACATTTTGTTTGCTTCCATGTCTTGGCTATTGTAAATACTGCTGCAATACACGATTTTCCATCCCGTGTCTTTTTTTTTTTAAGATTTTTTTTTAAAATTAATTAATTAATTTATTTATTTATTTTTGGCTGTGCTGGTCCCTTGTTTCTGTGCGAGGGCTTTCTCCAGTTGCGGCAAGTGGGGGCCACTCCTCATCACGGTGCGCGGGCCTCCCACCATCGCGGCCTCTCCCGCTGCGGAGCACAGGCTCCAGATGCGCAGGCTCAGCAGCTTTGGCTCGCGGGCCCAATTGCTCCGCGGCATGCGGGATCCTCCCAGACCAGGGATCGAACCCGTGGCCCCTGCCTTGGCAGGCAGACTCTCAACCACTGCACCACCAGGGAAGCCCCATCCCGTGTCTTTTTGATTCTGACTTTCACAGGTGAAAGGCCCAATAGTGGGACTTCCGGATCATATGGTGACTCAATTTTTACCTTTAAATGCGCTGCCATTCTGTTCCTATTATTGGCCGTTACCAGTTTACATCCCACTTAGACCGAGAGGTTACGCTATTCTCCACAACTTCTTCAACATCTATTGTTTGTAGACTTTTTGCTGATGGTCATTCTGACTGGTGTGAGGTGATACCTTTGTGTAGATTGGATTTGCATGCGTCTCATATTTCCTGATGTTTTGCGTTTATCAGTGTCCTTTTCACTTTTTTTTTAAGATTGAGCGAAACGTACAACTTCTAACTGCCTTCTTGAAAAATTTGCTGCGTTTGGATTTTTTTGGCCATTCCCTTCCCCAGGACATTTTTTGAGGGCATGAGTCATTTACAGCCCTGCAGTCCTTGTGAATATTAGTGACCATTAGCAGTAGATTTAAAGCTGCTGTTTGAGGAAACGGCTTTTGGGTGGCAGGATTTCTACGTTGCCAACTCTGCTTGCTAGGGAAACAGAACTTCGCTGCAAGTTGTGGTTTTAGGTTGCAGATTAGAGTGGAATGTGCCAGGACAAACCCCCATAAGTTTAACCTCCGTAATTCTTGTCTGTCTCTTTAAGTTGTAGTTTTTATCAGAGCAAATTTGATTGAAAAAAAATTTTTTTTTGTAGGAGTACAGAATCTTGTTCATTTACACATATACCTATATTTATTGATCTTTGGGTCCTTTTCCATGTAGGTTGTTACAGAGTGTTGAGTAGACCACTCTTGGTATTCCATAGGTCTTTGGGGATTATATATTTTATATGTATTAGTATATGTGTGTTAACCCCAATATCCTAATTTATCCATTCCTCACACGTTTTCTTTGGCTTAACCATAAGTTTGTCTTCTCAATCTGAGATTGCCTTTCTCTATGGAAATATGTTCATTTTTATGAATTTTCAGATAACATAAGGGACATCATAGGGCATTTGTCTTTCTCATTCTGACTTACTTCACGTTGTGTGATTATCTCTAGGCTCCTCTGTGGTGCTGCATATGCCATTCTTTTATTTTTTTCCGTGACGGATATTCCATTCTGTCCATATTACCACTTCTTCTTTGTCCATTCATCTGATTATGGACCTTTTTTGTGTTTCCATGTCTTGGCTATTTCAGTATTGCTGCAGTGCACATTTGCCTGCCTCTGTCTTTCCGATTCTTGTGGTCTTAGGTTATAGGCCCAAAAGGTGCCCTGCCGCATCATATGGTAGCTCAATTTTTACGTTTTAAAGCAGCTCCGTTCAGTTTTCGTTAGTGCTGTTACCACTTTACATTCCACCAGCATCTAGAAATTACAGAGTTCTCTAAAAGCCCTTAGCATTTATAGTTTGTAGACTTTTTGCTGATGGTCATTTGACTGGTGTGAGCTGAAACGTTTTCACGTTGGATTTGCATGTGGCTAATAATTCCTTATGCTGAACTTTAGGCATGTCCTCTTTTTTCTTTTCCTTCTTTTTTAAAGAGTGACTACAACTTCCCTCTTCGTATTGACTTCTTGAAAAAGTTGTAATGTGTAGAATTTTCTTGCCTATTCCCTACCCCAGGGCATTTGTTGAGGGCAGGTGTCATTTACAGCCCTGCAGTCCTTGTGACTATTAAGCAACCATTAGCACTTGGTTTAAAGCTGCTGTTATGGGAAACAACCACAAGGCGGCAGCATTATTACGTTCTCAACGCTTGTTACTAGTGCAAAAGAGTCTTCCTGAAAGTAGTGTTCCAAGGTTGTAAATTAGAGTGGAATGTGCTGGGACAAGCCCCCAGAAGTTTATGTCACCTTACTTATGTTTGTTTTTTAAATTTAATTTCTATTTCTTATCGGAGTAAATTTGATTAGAGTGTTGTGGTTTTCTGGCTGTACAGAATCTGCTCAATGATTCATACATATGTCTGGTCATCTTCGGATCCTGTTACCTTGTATGTTATTACAGAAAGTTGAGTAGACCTCCCTTGGTATTTGGTAGGTGTTTTGTCTTTATATATTTTATATGTATTGGTGAGTATATAATTCATATGGTTTATATGTTATATGTTTATATACATTTAACATACATTAGTATATCTGTGTTAGCCCCATAGTCCTAATTTATCCATCCTCCCACCTTTCATTTTGGCTAACCATTAGTTTGTTTTATAAGTCTGTGAGTGTCTTTTTCTGTGAAAATATGTTTATTGGTAGCAACCTTAGGCTAACATGTATACAAGATATCATAGGATATTTATCATTCCCTCTTGACTTACTTAAGCTAATATGATTATTTCTAGGCTCATGTGTAGTCCTGAAAACGGCATTGTTCATTTTTTTCCCGAGGCTACTCTTCCATTCGGTATGTGTACCACTTCTTCTGTGTCCATTTATCTGTTGATGGACATTTTGTTTGCTTCCATGTCTTGGCTATTGTAAATACTGCTGCAATACACGATTTTCCATCCCGTGTCTTTTTTTTTTTAAGATTTTTTTTTAAAATTAATTAATTAATTTATTTATTTATTTTTGGCTGTGCTGGTTCCTTGTTTCTGTGCGAGGGCTTTCTCCAGTTGCGGCAAGTGGGGGCCACTCCTCATCACGGTGCGCGGGCCTCCCACCATCGCGGCCTCTCCCGCTGCGGAGCACAGGCTCCAGATGCGCAGGCTCAGCAGCTTTGGCTCGCGGGCCCAATTGCTCCGCGGCATGCGGGATCCTCCCAGACCAGGGATCGAACCCGTGGCCCCTGCCTTGGCAGGCAGACTCTCAACCACTGCACCACCAGGGAAGCCCCATCCCGTGTCTTTTTGATTCTGACTTTCACAGGTGAAAGGCCCAATAGTGGGACTTCCGGATCATATGGTGACTCAATTTTTACCTTTAAATGCGCTGCCATTCTGTTCCTATTATTGGCCGTTACCAGTTTACATCCCACTTAGACCGAGAGGTTACGCTATTCTCCACAACTTCTTCAACATCTATTGTTTGTAGACTTTTTGCTGATGGTCATTCTGACTGGTGTGAGGTGATACCTTTGTGTAGATTGGATTTGCATGCGTCTCATATTTCCTGATGTTTTGCGTTTATCAGTGTCCTTTTCACTTTTTTTTTAAGATTGAGCGAAACGTACAACTTCTAACTGCCTTCTTGAAAAATTTGCTGCGTTTGGATTTTTTTGGCCATTCCCTTCCCCAGGACATTTTTTGAGGGCATGAGTCATTTACAGCCCTGCAGTCCTTGTGAATATTAGTGACCATTAGCAGTAGATTTAAAGCTGCTGTTTGAGGAAACGGCTTTTGGGTGGCAGGATTTCTACGTTGCCAACTCTGCTTGCTAGGGAAACAGAACTTCGCTGCAAGTTGTGGTTTTAGGTTGCAGATTAGAGTGGAATGTGCCAGGACAAACCCCCATAAGTTTAACCTCCGTAATTCTTGTCTGTCTCTTTAAGTTGTAGTTTTTATCAGAGCAAATTTGATTGAAAAAAAATTTTTTTTTGTAGGAGTACAGAATCTTGTTCATTTACACATATACCTATATTTATTGATCTTTGGGTCCTTTTCCATGTAGGTTGTTACAGAGTGTTGAGTAGACCACTCTTGGTATTCCATAGGTCTTTGGGGATTATATATTTTATATGTATTAGTATATGTGTGTTAACCCCAATATCCTAATTTATCCATTCCTCACACGTTTTCTTTGGCTTAACCATAAGTTTGTCTTCTCAATCTGAGATTGCCTTTCTCTATGGAAATATGTTCATTTTTATGAATTTTCAGATAACATAAGGGACATCATAGGGCATTTGTCTTTCTCATTCTGACTTACTTCACGTTGTGTGATTATCTCTAGGCTCCTCTGTGGTGCTGCATATGCCATTCTTTTATTTTTTTCCGTGACGGATATTCCATTCTGTCCATATTACCACTTCTTCTTTGTCCATTCATCTGATTATGGACCTTTTTTGTGTTTCCATGTCTTGGCTATTTCAGTATTGCTGCAGTGCACATTTGCCTGCCTCTGTCTTTCCGATTCTTGTGGTCTTAGGTTATAGGCCCAAAAGGTGCCCTGCCGCATCATATGGTAGCTCAATTTTTACGTTTTAAAGCAGCTCCGTTCAGTTTTCGTTAGTGCTGTTACCACTTTACATTCCACCAGCATCTAGAAATTACAGAGTTCTCTAAAAGCCCTTAGCATTTATAGTTTGTAGACTTTTTGCTGATGGTCATTTGACTGGTGTGAGCTGAAACGTTTTCACGTTGGATTTGCATGTGGCTAATAATTCCTTATGCTGAACTTTAGGCATGTCCTCTTTTTTCTTTTCCTTCTTTTTTAAAGAGTGACTACAACTTCCCTCTTCGTATTGACTTCTTGAAAAAGTTGTAATGTGTAGAATTTTCTTGCCTATTCCCTACCCCAGGGCATTTGTTGAGGGCAGGTGTCATTTACAGCCCTGCAGTCCTTGTGACTATTAAGCAACCATTAGCACTTGGTTTAAAGCTGCTGTTATGGGAAACAACCACAAGGCGGCAGCATTATTACGTTCTCAACGCTTGTTACTAGTGCAAAAGAGTCTTCCTGAAAGTAGTGTTCCAAGGTTGTAAATTAGAGTGGAATGTGCTGGGACAAGCCCCCAGAAGTTTATGTCACCTTACTTATGTTTGTTTTTTAAATTTAATTTCTATTTCTTATCGGAGTAAATTTGATTAGAGTGTTGTGGTTTTCTGGCTGTACAGAATCTGCTCAATGATTCATACATATGTCTGGTCATCTTCGGATCCTGTTACCTTGTATGTTATTACAGAAAGTTGAGTAGACCTCCCTTGGTATTTGGTAGGTGTTTTGTCTTTATATATTTTATATGTATTGGTGAGTATATAATTCATATGGTTTATATGTTATATGTTTATATACATTTAACATACATTAGTATATCTGTGTTAGCCCCATAGTCCTAATTTATCCATCCTCCCACCTTTCATTTTGGCTAACCATTAGTTTGTTTTATAAGTCTGTGAGTGTCTTTTTCTGTGAAAATATGTTTATTGGTAGCAACCTTAGGCTAACATGTATACAAGATATCATAGGATATTTATCATTCCCTCTTGACTTACTTAAGCTAATATGATTATTTCTAGGCTCATGTGTAGTCCTGAAAACGGCATTGTTCATTTTTTTCCCGAGGCTACTCTTCCATTCGGTATGTGTACCACTTCTTCTGTGTCCATTTATCTGTTGATGGACATTTTGTTTGCTTCCATGTCTTGGCTATTGTAAATACTGCTGCAATACACGATTTTCCATCCCGTGTCTTTTTTTTTTTAAGATTTTTTTTTTAAATTAATTAATTAATTTATTTATTTATTTTTGGCTGTGCTGGTTCCTTGTTTCTGTGCGAGGGCTTTCTCCAGTTGCGGCAAGTGGGGGCCACTCCTCATCACGGTGCGCGGGCCTCCCACCATCGCGGCCTCTCCCGCTGCGGAGCACAGGCTCCAGATGCGCAGGCTCAGCAGCTTTGGCTCGCGGGCCCAATTGCTCCGCGGCATGCGGGATCCTCCCAGACCAGGGATCGAACCCGTGGCCCCTGCCTTGGCAGGCAGACTCTCAACCACTGCACCACCAGGGAAGCCCCATCCCGTGTCTTTTTGATTCTGACTTTCACAGGTGAAAGGCCCAATAGTGGGACTTCCGGATCATATGGTGACTCAATTTTTACCTTTAAATGCGCTGCCATTCTGTTCCTATTATTGGCCGTTACCAGTTTACATCCCACTTAGACCGAGAGGTTACGCTATTCTCCACAACTTCTTCAACATCTATTGTTTGTAGACTTTTTGCTGATGGTCATTCTGACTGGTGTGAGGTGATACCTTTGTGTAGATTGGATTTGCATGCGTCTCATATTTCCTGATGTTTTGCGTTTATCAGTGTCCTTTTCACTTTTTTTTTAAGATTGAGCGAAACGTACAACTTCTAACTGCCTTCTTGAAAAATTTGCTGCGTTTGGATTTTTTTGGCCATTCCCTTCCCCAGGACATTTTTTGAGGGCATGAGTCATTTACAGCCCTGCAGTCCTTGTGAATATTAGTGACCATTAGCAGTAGATTTAAAGCTGCTGTTTGAGGAAACGGCTTTTGGGTGGCAGGATTTCTACGTTGCCAACTCTGCTTGCTAGGGAAACAGAACTTCGCTGCAAGTTGTGGTTTTAGGTTGCAGATTAGAGTGGAATGTGCCAGGACAAACCCCCATAAGTTTAACCTCCGTAATTCTTGTCTGTCTCTTTAAGTTGTAGTTTTTATCAGAGCAAATTTGATTGAAAAAAAATTTTTTTTTGTAGGAGTACAGAATCTTGTTCATTTACACATATACCTATATTTATTGATCTTTGGGTCCTTTTCCATGTAGGTTGTTACAGAGTGTTGAGTAGACCACTCTTGGTATTCCATAGGTCTTTGGGGATTATATATTTTATATGTATTAGTATATGTGTGTTAACCCCAATATCCTAATTTATCCATTCCTCACACGTTTTCTTTGGCTTAACCATAAGTTTGTCTTCTCAATCTGAGATTGCCTTTCTCTATGGAAATATGTTCATTTTTATGAATTTTCAGATAACATAAGGGACATCATAGGGCATTTGTCTTTCTCATTCTGACTTACTTCACGTTGTGTGATTATCTCTAGGCTCCTCTGTGGTGCTGCATATGCCATTCTTTTATTTTTTTCCGTGACGGATATTCCATTCTGTCCATATTACCACTTCTTCTTTGTCCATTCATCTGATTATGGACCTTTTTTGTGTTTCCATGTCTTGGCTATTTCAGTATTGCTGCAGTGCACATTTGCCTGCCTCTGTCTTTCCGATTCTTGTGGTCTTAGGTTATAGGCCCAAAAGGTGCCCTGCCGCATCATATGGTAGCTCAATTTTTACGTTTTAAAGCAGCTCCGTTCAGTTTTCGTTAGTGCTGTTACCACTTTACATTCCACCAGCATCTAGAAATTACAGAGTTCTCTAAAAGCCCTTAGCATTTATAGTTTGTAGACTTTTTGCTGATGGTCATTTGACTGGTGTGAGCTGAAACGTTTTCACGTTGGATTTGCATGTGGCTAATAATTCCTTATACTGAACTTTAGGCATGTCCTCTTTTTTCTTTTCCTTCTTTTTTAAAGAGTGACTACAACTTCCCTCTTCGTATTGACTTCTTGAAAAAGTTGTAATGTGTAGAATTTTCTTGCCTATTCCCTACCCCAGGGCATTTGTTGAGGGCAGGTGTCATTTACAGCCCTGCAGTCCTTGTGACTATTAAGCAACCATTAGCACTTGGTTTAAAGCTGCTGTTATGGGAAACAACCACAAGGCGGCAGCATTATTACGTTCTCAACGCTTGTTACTAGTGCAAAAGAGTCTTCCTGAAAGTAGTGTTCCAAGGTTGTAAATTAGAGTGGAATGTGCTGGGACAAGCCCCCAGAAGTTTATGTCACCTTACTTATGTTTGTTTTTTAAATTTAATTTCTATTTCTTATCGGAGTAAATTTGATTAGAGTGTTGTGGTTTTCTGGCTGTACAGAATCTGCTCAATGATTCAGACATATGTCTGGTCATCTTCGGATCCTGTTACCTTGTATGTTATTACAGAAAGTTGAGTAGACCTCCCTTGGTATTTGGTAGGTGTTTTGTCTTTATATATTTTATATGTATTGGTGAGTATATAATTCATATGGTTTATATGTTATATGTTTATATACATTTAACATACATTAGTATATCTGTGTTAGCCCCATAGTCCTAATTTATCCATCCTCCCACCTTTCATTTTGGCTAACCATTAGTTTGTTTTATAAGTCTGTGAGTGTCTTTTTCTGTGAAAATATGTTTATTGGTAGCAACCTTAGGCTAACATGTATACAAGATATCATAGGATATTTATCATTCCCTCTTGACTTACTTAAGCTAATATGATTATTTCTAGGCTCATGTGTAGTCCTGAAAACGGCATTGTTCATTTTTTTCCCGAGGCTACTCTTCCATTCGGTATGTGTACCACTTCTTCTGTGTCCATTTATCTGTTGATGGACATTTTGTTTGCTTCCATGTCTTGGCTATTGTAAATACTGCTGCAATACACGATTTTCCATCCCGTGTCTTTTTTTTTTTAAGATTTTTTTTTAAAATTAATTAATTAATTTATTTATTTATTTTTGGCTGTGCTGGTCCCTTGTTTCTGTGCGAGGGCTTTCTCCAGTTGCGGCAAGTGGGGGCCACTCCTCATCACGGTGCGCGGGCCTCCCACCATCGCGGCCTCTCCCGCTGCGGAGCACAGGCTCCAGATGCGCAGGCTCAGCAGCTTTGGCTCACGGGCCCAATTGCTCCGCGGCATGCGGGATCCTCCCAGACCAGGGATCGAACCCGTGGCCCCTGCCTTGGCAGGCAGACTCTCAACCACTGCACCACCAGGGAAGCCCCATCCCGTGTCTTTTTGATTCTGACTTTCACAGGTGAAAGGCCCAATAGTGGGACTTCCGGATCATATGGTGACTCAATTTTTACCTTTAAATGCGCTGCCATTCTGTTCCTATTATTGGCCGTTACCAGTTTACATCCCACTTAGACCGAGAGGTTACGCTATTCTCCACAACTTCTTCAACATCTATTGTTTGTAGACTTTTTGCTGATGGTCATTCTGACTGGTGTGAGGTGATACCTTTGTGTAGATTGGATTTGCATGCGTCTCATATTTCCTGATGTTTTGCGTTTATCAGTGTCCTTTTCACTTTTTTTTTAAGATTGAGCGAAACGTACAACTTCTAACTGCCTTCTTGAAAAATTTGCTGCGTTTGGATTTTTTTGGCCATTCCCTTCCCCAGGACATTTTTTGAGGGCATGAGTCATTTACAGCCCTGCAGTCCTTGTGAATATTAGTGACCATTAGCAGTAGATTTAAAGCTGCTGTTTGAGGAAACGGCTTTTGGGTGGCAGGATTTCTACGTTGCCAACTCTGCTTGCTAGGGAAACAGAACTTCGCTGCAAGTTGTGGTTTTAGGTTGCAGATTAGAGTGGAATGTGCCAGGACAAACCCCCATAAGTTTAACCTCCGTAATTCTTGTCTGTCTCTTTAAGTTGTAGTTTTTATCAGAGCAAATTTGATTGAAAAAAAATTTTTTTTTGTAGGAGTACAGAATCTTGTTCATTTACACATATACCTATATTTATTGATCTTTGGGTCCTTTTCCATGTAGGTTGTTACAGAGTGTTGAGTAGACCACTCTTGGTATTCCATAGGTCTTTGGGGATTATATATTTTATATGTATTAGTATATGTGTGTTAACCCCAATATCCTAATTTATCCATTCCTCACACGTTTTCTTTGGCTTAACCATAAGTTTGTCTTCTCAATCTGAGATTGCCTTTCTCTATGGAAATATGTTCATTTTTATGAATTTTCAGATAACATAAGGGACATCATAGGGCATTTGTCTTTCTCATTCTGACTTACTTCACGTTGTGTGATTATCTCTAGGCTCCTCTGTGGTGCTGCATATGCCATTCTTTTATTTTTTTCCGTGACGGATATTCCATTCTGTCCATATTACCACTTCTTCTTTGTCCATTCATCTGATTATGGACCTTTTTTGTGTTTCCATGTCTTGGCTATTTCAGTATTGCTGCAGTGCACATTTGCCTGCCTCTGTCTTTCCGATTCTTGTGGTCTTAGGTTATAGGCCCAAAAGGTGCCCTGCCGCATCATATGGTAGCTCAATTTTTACGTTTTAAAGCAGCTCCGTTCAGTTTTCGTTAGTGCTGTTACCACTTTACATTCCACCAGCATCTAGAAATTACAGAGTTCTCTAAAAGCCCTTAGCATTTATAGTTTGTAGACTTTTTGCTGATGGTCATTTGACTGGTGTGAGCTGAAACGTTTTCACGTTGGATTTGCATGTGGCTAATAATTCCTTATACTGAACTTTAGGCATGTCCTCTTTTTTCTTTTCCTTCTTTTTTAAAGAGTGACTACAACTTCCCTCTTCGTATTGACTTCTTGAAAAAGTTGTAATGTGTAGAATTTTCTTGCCTATTCCCTACCCCAGGGCATTTGTTGAGGGCAGGTGTCATTTACAGCCCTGCAGTCCTTGTGACTATTAAGCAACCATTAGCACTTGGTTTAAAGCTGCTGTTATGGGAAACAACCACAAGGCGGCAGCATTATTACGTTCTCAACGCTTGTTACTAGTGCAAAAGAGTCTTCCTGAAAGTAGTGTTCCAAGGTTGTAAATTAGAGTGGAATGTGCTGGGACAAGCCCCCAGAAGTTTATGTCACCTTACTTATGTTTGTTTTTTAAATTTAATTTCTATTTCTTATCGGAGTAAATTTGATTAGAGTGTTGTGGTTTTCTGGCTGTACAGAATCTGCTCAATGATTCATACATATGTCTGGTCATCTTCGGATCCTGTTACCTTGTATGTTATTACAGAAAGTTGAGTAGACCTCCCTTGGTATTTGGTAGGTGTTTTGTCTTTATATATTTTATATGTATTGGTGAGTATATAATTCATATGGTTTATATGTTATATGTTTATATACATTTAACATACATTAGTATATCTGTGTTAGCCCCATAGTCCTAATTTATCCATCCTCCCACCTTTCATTTTGGCTAACCATTAGTTTGTTTTATAAGTCTGTGAGTGTCTTTTTCTGTGAAAATATGTTTATTGGTAGCAACCTTAGGCTAACATGTATACAAGATATCATAGGATATTTATCATTCCCTCTTGACTTACTTAAGCTAATATGATTATTTCTAGGCTCATGTGTAGTCCTGAAAACGGCATTGTTCATTTTTTTCCCGAGGCTACTCTTCCATTCGGTATGTGTACCACTTCTTCTGTGTCCATTTATCTGTTGATGGACATTTTGTTTGCTTCCATGTCTTGGCTATTGTAAATACTGCTGCAATACACGATTTTCCATCCCGTGTCTTTTTTTTTTTAAGATTTTTTTTTAAAATTAATTAATTAATTTATTTATTTATTTTTGGCTGTGCTGGTCCCTTGTTTCTGTGCGAGGGCTTTCTCCAGTTGCGGCAAGTGGGGGCCACTCCTCATCACGGTGCGCGGGCCTCCCACCATCGCGGCCTCTCCCGCTGCGGAGCACAGGCTCCAGATGCGCAGGCTCAGCAGCTTTGGCTCACGGGCCCAATTGCTCCGCGGCATGCGGGATCCTCCCAGACCAGGGATCGAACCCGTGGCCCCTGCCTTGGCAGGCAGACTCTCAACCACTGCACCACCAGGGAAGCCCCATCCCGTGTCTTTTTGATTCTGACTTTCACAGGTGAAAGGCCCAATAGTGGGACTTCCGGATCATATGGTGACTCAATTTTTACCTTTAAATGCGCTGCCATTCTGTTCCTATTATTGGCCGTTACCAGTTTACATCCCACTTAGACCGAGAGGTTACGCTATTCTCCACAACTTCTTCAACATCTATTGTTTGTAGACTTTTTGCTGATGGTCATTCTGACTGGTGTGAGGTGATACCTTTGTGTAGATTGGATTTGCATGCGTCTCATATTTCCTGATGTTTTGCGTTTATCAGTGTCCTTTTCACTTTTTTTTTAAGATTGAGCGAAACGTACAACTTCTAACTGCCTTCTTGAAAAATTTGCTGCGTTTGGATTTTTTTGGCCATTCCCTTCCCCAGGACATTTTTTGAGGGCATGAGTCATTTACAGCCCTGCAGTCCTTGTGAATATTAGTGACCATTAGCAGTAGATTTAAAGCTGCTGTTTGAGGAAACGGCTTTTGGGTGGCAGGATTTCTACGTTGCCAACTCTGCTTGCTAGGGAAACAGAACTTCGCTGCAAGTTGTGGTTTTAGGTTGCAGATTAGAGTGGAATGTGCCAGGACAAACCCCCATAAGTTTAACCTCCGTAATTCTTGTCTGTCTCTTTAAGTTGTAGTTTTTATCAGAGCAAATTTGATTGAAAAAAAATTTTTTTTTGTAGGAGTACAGAATCTTGTTCATTTACACATATACCTATATTTATTGATCTTTGGGTCCTTTTCCATGTAGGTTGTTACAGAGTGTTGAGTAGACCACTCTTGGTATTCCATAGGTCTTTGGGGATTATATATTTTATATGTATTAGTATATGTGTGTTAACCCCAATATCCTAATTTATCCATTCCTCACACGTTTTCTTTGGCTTAACCATAAGTTTGTCTTCTCAATCTGAGATTGCCTTTCTCTATGGAAATATGTTCATTTTTATGAATTTTCAGATAACATAAGGGACATCATAGGGCATTTGTCTTTCTCATTCTGACTTACTTCACGTTGTGTGATTATCTCTAGGCTCCTCTGTGGTGCTGCATATGCCATTCTTTTATTTTTTTCCGTGACGGATATTCCATTCTGTCCATATTACCACTTCTTCTTTGTCCATTCATCTGATTATGGACCTTTTTTGTGTTTCCATGTCTTGGCTATTTCAGTATTGCTGCAGTGCACATTTGCCTGCCTCTGTCTTTCCGATTCTTGTGGTCTTAGGTTATAGGCCCAAAAGGTGCCCTGCCGCATCATATGGTAGCTCAATTTTTACGTTTTAAAGCAGCTCCGTTCAGTTTTCGTTAGTGCTGTTACCACTTTACATTCCACCAGCATCTAGAAATTACAGAGTTCTCTAAAAGCCCTTAGCATTTATAGTTTGTAGACTTTTTGCTGATGGTCATTTGACTGGTGTGAGCTGAAACGTTTTCACGTTGGATTTGCATGTGGCTAATAATTCCTTATACTGAACTTTAGGCATGTCCTCTTTTTTCTTTTCCTTCTTTTTTAAAGAGTGACTACAACTTCCCTCTTCGTATTGACTTCTTGAAAAAGTTGTAATGTGTAGAATTTTCTTGCCTATTCCCTACCCCAGGGCATTTGTTGAGGGCAGGTGTCATTTACAGCCCTGCAGTCCTTGTGACTATTAAGCAACCATTAGCACTTGGTTTAAAGCTGCTGTTATGGGAAACAACCACAAGGCGGCAGCATTATTACGTTCTCAACGCTTGTTACTAGTGCAAAAGAGTCTTCCTGAAAGTAGTGTTCCAAGGTTGTAAATTAGAGTGGAATGTGCTGGGACAAGCCCCCAGAAGTTTATGTCACCTTACTTATGTTTGTTTTTTAAATTTAATTTCTATTTCTTATCGGAGTAAATTTGATTAGAGTGTTGTGGTTTTCTGGCTGTACAGAATCTGCTCAATGATTCATACATATGTCTGGTCATCTTCGGATCCTGTTACCTTGTATGTTATTACAGAAAGTTGAGTAGACCTCCCTTGGTATTTGGTAGGTGTTTTGTCTTTATATATTTTATATGTATTGGTGAGTATATAATTCATATGGTTTATATGTTATATGTTTATATACATTTAACATACATTAGTATATCTGTGTTAGCCCCATAGTCCTAATTTATCCATCCTCCCACCTTTCATTTTGGCTAACCATTAGTTTGTTTTATAAGTCTGTGAGTGTCTTTTTCTGTGAAAATATGTTTATTGGTAGCAACCTTAGGCTAACATGTATACAAGATATCATAGGATATTTATCATTCCCTCTTGACTTACTTAAGCTAATATGATTATTTCTAGGCTCATGTGTAGTCCTGAAAACGGCATTGTTCATTTTTTTCCCGAGGCTACTCTTCCATTCGGTATGTGTACCACTTCTTCTGTGTCCATTTATCTGTTGATGGACATTTTGTTTGCTTCCATGTCTTGGCTATTGTAAATACTGCTGCAATACACGATTTTCCATCCCGTGTCTTTTTTTTTTTAAGATTTTTTTTTAAAATTAATTAATTAATTTATTTATTTATTTTTGGCTGTGCTGGTCCCTTGTTTCTGTGCGAGGGCTTTCTCCAGTTGCGGCAAGTGGGGGCCACTCCTCATCACGGTGCGCGGGCCTCCCACCATCGCGGCCTCTCCCGCTGCGGAGCACAGGCTCCAGATGCGCAGGCTCAGCAGCTTTGGCTCGCGGGCCCAATTGCTCCGCGGCATGCGGGATCCTCCCAGACCAGGGATCGAACCCGTGGCCCCTGCCTTGGCAGGCAGACTCTCAACCACTGCACCACCAGGGAAGCCCCATCCCGTGTCTTTTTGATTCTGACTTTCACAGGTGAAAGGCCCAATAGTGGGACTTCCGGATCATATGGTGACTCAATTTTTACCTTTAAATGCGCTGCCATTCTGTTCCTATTATTGGCCGTTACCAGTTTACATCCCACTTAGACCGAGAGGTTACGCTATTCTCCACAACTTCTTCAACATCTATTGTTTGTAGACTTTTTGCTGATGGTCATTCTGACTGGTGTGAGGTGATACCTTTGTGTAGATTGGATTTGCATGCGTCTCATATTTCCTGATGTTTTGCGTTTATCAGTGTCCTTTTCACTTTTTTTTTAAGATTGAGCGAAACGTACAACTTCTAACTGCCTTCTTGAAAAATTTGCTGCGTTTGGATTTTTTTGGCCATTCCCTTCCCCAGGACATTTTTTGAGGGCATGAGTCATTTACAGCCCTGCAGTCCTTGTGAATATTAGTGACCATTAGCAGTAGATTTAAAGCTGCTGTTTGAGGAAACGGCTTTTGGGTGGCAGGATTTCTACGTTGCCAACTCTGCTTGCTAGGGAAACAGAACTTCGCTGCAAGTTGTGGTTTTAGGTTGCAGATTAGAGTGGAATGTGCCAGGACAAACCCCCATAAGTTTAACCTCCGTAATTCTTGTCTGTCTCTTTAAGTTGTAGTTTTTATCAGAGCAAATTTGATTGAAAAAAAATTTTTTTTTGTAGGAGTACAGAATCTTGTTCATTTACACATATACCTATATTTATTGATCTTTGGGTCCTTTTCCATGTAGGTTGTTACAGAGTGTTGAGTAGACCACTCTTGGTATTCCATAGGTCTTTGGGGATTATATATTTTATATGTATTAGTATATGTGTGTTAACCCCAATATCCTAATTTATCCATTCCTCACACGTTTTCTTTGGCTTAACCATAAGTTTGTCTTCTCAATCTGAGATTGCCTTTCTCTATGGAAATATGTTCATTTTTATGAATTTTCAGATAACATAAGGGACATCATAGGGCATTTGTCTTTCTCATTCTGACTTACTTCACGTTGTGTGATTATCTCTAGGCTCCTCTGTGGTGCTGCATATGCCATTCTTTTATTTTTTTCCGTGACGGATATTCCATTCTGTCCATATTACCACTTCTTCTTTGTCCATTCATCTGATTATGGACCTTTTTTGTGTTTCCATGTCTTGGCTATTTCAGTATTGCTGCAGTGCACATTTGCCTGCCTCTGTCTTTCCGATTCTTGTGGTCTTAGGTTATAGGCCCAAAAGGTGCCCTGCCGCATCATATGGTAGCTCAATTTTTACGTTTTAAAGCAGCTCCGTTCAGTTTTCGTTAGTGCTGTTACCACTTTACATTCCACCAGCATCTAGAAATTACAGAGTTCTCTAAAAGCCCTTAGCATTTATAGTTTGTAGACTTTTTGCTGATGGTCATTTGACTGGTGTGAGCTGAAACGTTTTCACGTTGGATTTGCATGTGGCTAATAATTCCTTATGCTGAACTTTAGGCATGTCCTCTTTTTTCTTTTCCTTCTTTTTTAAAGAGTGACTACAACTTCCCTCTTCGTATTGACTTCTTGAAAAAGTTGTAATGTGTAGAATTTTCTTGCCTATTCCCTACCCCAGGGCATTTGTTGAGGGCAGGTGTCATTTACAGCCCTGCAGTCCTTGTGACTATTAAGCAACCATTAGCACTTGGTTTAAAGCTGCTGTTATGGGAAACAACCACAAGGCGGCAGCATTATTACGTTCTCAACGCTTGTTACTAGTGCAAAAGAGTCTTCCTGAAAGTAGTGTTCCAAGGTTGTAAATTAGAGTGGAATGTGCTGGGACAAGCCCCCAGAAGTTTATGTCACCTTACTTATGTTTGTTTTTTAAATTTAATTTCTATTTCTTATCGGAGTAAATTTGATTAGAGTGTTGTGGTTTTCTGGCTGTACAGAATCTGCTCAATGATTCATACATATGTCTGGTCATCTTCGGATCCTGTTACCTTGTATGTTATTACAGAAAGTTGAGTAGACCTCCCTTGGTATTTGGTAGGTGTTTTGTCTTTATATATTTTATATGTATTGGTGAGTATATAATTCATATGGTTTATATGTTATATGTTTATATACATTTAACATACATTAGTATATCTGTGTTAGCCCCATAGTCCTAATTTATCCATCCTCCCACCTTTCATTTTGGCTAACCATTAGTTTGTTTTATAAGTCTGTGAGTGTCTTTTTCTGTGAAAATATGTTTATTGGTAGCAACCTTAGGCTAACATGTATACAAGATATCATAGGATATTTATCATTCCCTCTTGACTTACTTAAGCTAATATGATTATTTCTAGGCTCATGTGTAGTCCTGAAAACGGCATTGTTCATTTTTTTCCCGAGGCTACTCTTCCATTCGGTATGTGTACCACTTCTTCTGTGTCCATTTATCTGTTGATGGACATTTTGTTTGCTTCCATGTCTTGGCTATTGTAAATACTGCTGCAATACACGATTTTCCATCCCGTGTCTTTTTTTTTTTAAGATTTTTTTTTAAAATTAATTAATTAATTTATTTATTTATTTTTGGCTGTGCTGGTTCCTTGTTTCTGTGCGAGGGCTTTCTCCAGTTGCGGCAAGTGGGGGCCACTCCTCATCACGGTGCGCGGGCCTCCCACCATCGCGGCCTCTCCCGCTGCGGAGCACAGGCTCCAGATGCGCAGGCTCAGCAGCTTTGGCTCGCGGGCCCAATTGCTCCGCGGCATGCGGGATCCTCCCAGACCAGGGATCGAACCCGTGGCCCCTGCCTTGGCAGGCAGACTCTCAACCACTGCACCACCAGGGAAGCCCCATCCCGTGTCTTTTTGATTCTGACTTTCACAGGTGAAAGGCCCAATAGTGGGACTTCCGGATCATATGGTGACTCAATTTTTACCTTTAAATGCGCTGCCATTCTGTTCCTATTATTGGCCGTTACCAGTTTACATCCCACTTAGACCGAGAGGTTACGCTATTCTCCACAACTTCTTCAACATCTATTGTTTGTAGACTTTTTGCTGATGGTCATTCTGACTGGTGTGAGGTGATACCTTTGTGTAGATTGGATTTGCATGCGTCTCATATTTCCTGATGTTTTGCGTTTATCAGTGTCCTTTTCACTTTTTTTTTAAGATTGAGCGAAACGTACAACTTCTAACTGCCTTCTTGAAAAATTTGCTGCGTTTGGATTTTTTTGGCCATTCCCTTCCCCAGGACATTTTTTGAGGGCATGAGTCATTTACAGCCCTGCAGTCCTTGTGAATATTAGTGACCATTAGCAGTAGATTTAAAGCTGCTGTTTGAGGAAACGGCTTTTGGGTGGCAGGATTTCTACGTTGCCAACTCTGCTTGCTAGGGAAACAGAACTTCGCTGCAAGTTGTGGTTTTAGGTTGCAGATTAGAGTGGAATGTGCCAGGACAAACCCCCATAAGTTTAACCTCCGTAATTCTTGTCTGTCTCTTTAAGTTGTAGTTTTTATCAGAGCAAATTTGATTGAAAAAAAATTTTTTTTTGTAGGAGTACAGAATCTTGTTCATTTACACATATACCTATATTTATTGATCTTTGGGTCCTTTTCCATGTAGGTTGTTACAGAGTGTTGAGTAGACCACTCTTGGTATTCCATAGGTCTTTGGGGATTATATATTTTATATGTATTAGTATATGTGTGTTAACCCCAATATCCTAATTTATCCATTCCTCACACGTTTTCTTTGGCTTAACCATAAGTTTGTCTTCTCAATCTGAGATTGCCTTTCTCTATGGAAATATGTTCATTTTTATGAATTTTCAGATAACATAAGGGACATCATAGGGCATTTGTCTTTCTCATTCTGACTTACTTCACGTTGTGTGATTATCTCTAGGCTCCTCTGTGGTGCTGCATATGCCATTCTTTTATTTTTTTCCGTGACGGATATTCCATTCTGTCCATATTACCACTTCTTCTTTGTCCATTCATCTGATTATGGACCTTTTTTGTGTTTCCATGTCTTGGCTATTTCAGTATTGCTGCAGTGCACATTTGCCTGCCTCTGTCTTTCCGATTCTTGTGGTCTTAGGTTATAGGCCCAAAAGGTGCCCTGCCGCATCATATGGTAGCTCAATTTTTACGTTTTAAAGCAGCTCCGTTCAGTTTTCGTTAGTGCTGTTACCACTTTACATTCCACCAGCATCTAGAAATTACAGAGTTCTCTAAAAGCCCTTAGCATTTATAGTTTGTAGACTTTTTGCTGATGGTCATTTGACTGGTGTGAGCTGAAACGTTTTCACGTTGGATTTGCATGTGGCTAATAATTCCTTATACTGAACTTTAGGCATGTCCTCTTTTTTCTTTTCCTTCTTTTTTAAAGAGTGACTACAACTTCCCTCTTCGTATTGACTTCTTGAAAAAGTTGTAATGTGTAGAATTTTCTTGCCTATTCCCTACCCCAGGGCATTTGTTGAGGGCAGGTGTCATTTACAGCCCTGCAGTCCTTGTGACTATTAAGCAACCATTAGCACTTGGTTTAAAGCTGCTGTTATGGGAAACAACCACAAGGCGGCAGCATTATTACGTTCTCAACGCTTGTTACTAGTGCAAAAGAGTCTTCCTGAAAGTAGTGTTCCAAGGTTGTAAATTAGAGTGGAATGTGCTGGGACAAGCCCCCAGAAGTTTATGTCACCTTACTTATGTTTGTTTTTTAAATTTAATTTCTATTTCTTATCGGAGTAAATTTGATTAGAGTGTTGTGGTTTTCTGGCTGTACAGAATCTGCTCAATGATTCATACATATGTCTGGTCATCTTCGGATCCTGTTACCTTGTATGTTATTACAGAAAGTTGAGTAGACCTCCCTTGGTATTTGGTAGGTGTTTTGTCTTTATATATTTTATATGTATTGGTGAGTATATAATTCATATGGTTTATATGTTATATGTTTATATACATTTAACATACATTAGTATATCTGTGTTAGCCCCATAGTCCTAATTTATCCATCCTCCCACCTTTCATTTTGGCTAACCATTAGTTTGTTTTATAAGTCTGTGAGTGTCTTTTTCTGTGAAAATATGTTTATTGGTAGCAACCTTAGGCTAACATGTATACAAGATATCATAGGATATTTATCATTCCCTCTTGACTTACTTAAGCTAATATGATTATTTCTAGGCTCATGTGTAGTCCTGAAAACGGCATTGTTCATTTTTTTCCCGAGGCTACTCTTCCATTCGGTATGTGTACCACTTCTTCTGTGTCCATTTATCTGTTGATGGACATTTTGTTTGCTTCCATGTCTTGGCTATTGTAAATACTGCTGCAATACACGATTTTCCATCCCGTGTCTTTTTTTTTTTAAGATTTTTTTTTTAAATTAATTAATTAATTTATTTATTTATTTTTGGCTGTGCTGGTCCCTTGTTTCTGTGCGAGGGCTTTCTCCAGTTGCGGCAAGTGGGGGCCACTCCTCATCACGGTGCGCGGGCCTCCCACCATCGCGGCCTCTCCCGCTGCGGAGCACAGGCTCCAGATGCGCAGGCTCAGCAGCTTTGGCTCGCGGGCCCAATTGCTCCGCGGCATGCGGGATCCTCCCAGACCAGGGATCGAACCCGTGGCCCCTGCCTTGGCAGGCAGACTCTCAACCACTGCACCACCAGGGAAGCCCCATCCCGTGTCTTTTTGATTCTGACTTTCACAGGTGAAAGGCCCAATAGTGGGACTTCCGGATCATATGGTGACTCAATTTTTACCTTTAAATGCGCTGCCATTCTGTTCCTATTATTGGCCGTTACCAGTTTACATCCCACTTAGACCGAGAGGTTACGCTATTCTCCACAACTTCTTCAACATCTATTGTTTGTAGACTTTTTGCTGATGGTCATTCTGACTGGTGTGAGGTGATACCTTTGTGTAGATTGGATTTGCATGCGTCTCATATTTCCTGATGTTTTGCGTTTATCAGTGTCCTTTTCACTTTTTTTTTAAGATTGAGCGAAACGTACAACTTCTAACTGCCTTCTTGAAAAATTTGCTGCGTTTGGATTTTTTTGGCCATTCCCTTCCCCAGGACATTTTTTGAGGGCATGAGTCATTTACAGCCCTGCAGTCCTTGTGAATATTAGTGACCATTAGCAGTAGATTTAAAGCTGCTGTTTGAGGAAACGGCTTTTGGGTGGCAGGATTTCTACGTTGCCAACTCTGCTTGCTAGGGAAACAGAACTTCGCTGCAAGTTGTGGTTTTAGGTTGCAGATTAGAGTGGAATGTGCCAGGACAAACCCCCATAAGTTTAACCTCCGTAATTCTTGTCTGTCTCTTTAAGTTGTAGTTTTTATCAGAGCAAATTTGATTGAAAAAAAATTTTTTTTTGTAGGAGTACAGAATCTTGTTCATTTACACATATACCTATATTTATTGATCTTTGGGTCCTTTTCCATGTAGGTTGTTACAGAGTGTTGAGTAGACCACTCTTGGTATTCCATAGGTCTTTGGGGATTATATATTTTATATGTATTAGTATATGTGTGTTAACCCCAATATCCTAATTTATCCATTCCTCACACGTTTTCTTTGGCTTAACCATAAGTTTGTCTTCTCAATCTGAGATTGCCTTTCTCTATGGAAATATGTTCATTTTTATGAATTTTCAGATAACATAAGGGACATCATAGGGCATTTGTCTTTCTCATTCTGACTTACTTCACGTTGTGTGATTATCTCTAGGCTCCTCTGTGGTGCTGCATATGCCATTCTTTTATTTTTTTCCGTGACGGATATTCCATTCTGTCCATATTACCACTTCTTCTTTGTCCATTCATCTGATTATGGACCTTTTTTGTGTTTCCATGTCTTGGCTATTTCAGTATTGCTGCAGTGCACATTTGCCTGCCTCTGTCTTTCCGATTCTTGTGGTCTTAGGTTATAGGCCCAAAAGGTGCCCTGCCGCATCATATGGTAGCTCAATTTTTACGTTTTAAAGCAGCTCCGTTCAGTTTTCGTTAGTGCTGTTACCACTTTACATTCCACCAGCATCTAGAAATTACAGAGTTCTCTAAAAGCCCTTAGCATTTATAGTTTGTAGACTTTTTGCTGATGGTCATTTGACTGGTGTGAGCTGAAACGTTTTCACGTTGGATTTGCATGTGGCTAATAATTCCTTATACTGAACTTTAGGCATGTCCTCTTTTTTCTTTTCCTTCTTTTTTAAAGAGTGACTACAACTTCCCTCTTCGTATTGACTTCTTGAAAAAGTTGTAATGTGTAGAATTTTCTTGCCTATTCCCTACCCCAGGGCATTTGTTGAGGGCAGGTGTCATTTACAGCCCTGCAGTCCTTGTGACTATTAAGCAACCATTAGCACTTGGTTTAAAGCTGCTGTTATGGGAAACAACCACAAGGCGGCAGCATTATTACGTTCTCAACGCTTGTTACTAGTGCAAAAGAGTCTTCCTGAAAGTAGTGTTCCAAGGTTGTAAATTAGAGTGGAATGTGCTGGGACAAGCCCCCAGAAGTTTATGTCACCTTACTTATGTTTGTTTTTTAAATTTAATTTCTATTTCTTATCGGAGTAAATTTGATTAGAGTGTTGTGGTTTTCTGGCTGTACAGAATCTGCTCAATGATTCATACATATGTCTGGTCATCTTCGGATCCTGTTACCTTGTATGTTATTACAGAAAGTTGAGTAGACCTCCCTTGGTATTTGGTAGGTGTTTTGTCTTTATATATTTTATATGTATTGGTGAGTATATAATTCATATGGTTTATATGTTATATGTTTATATACATTTAACATACATTAGTATATCTGTGTTAGCCCCATAGTCCTAATTTATCCATCCTCCCACCTTTCATTTTGGCTAACCATTAGTTTGTTTTATAAGTCTGTGAGTGTCTTTTTCTGTGAAAATATGTTTATTGGTAGCAACCTTAGGCTAACATGTATACAAGATATCATAGGATATTTATCATTCCCTCTTGACTTACTTAAGCTAATATGATTATTTCTAGGCTCATGTGTAGTCCTGAAAACGGCATTGTTCATTTTTTTCCCGAGGCTACTCTTCCATTCGGTATGTGTACCACTTCTTCTGTGTCCATTTATCTGTTGATGGACATTTTGTTTGCTTCCATGTCTTGGCTATTGTAAATACTGCTGCAATACACGATTTTCCATCCCGTGTCTTTTTTTTTTTAAGATTTTTTTTTTAAATTAATTAATTAATTTATTTATTTATTTTTGGCTGTGCTGGTTCCTTGTTTCTGTGCGAGGGCTTTCTCCAGTTGCGGCAAGTGGGGGCCACTCCTCATCACGGTGCGCGGGCCTCCCACCATCGCGGCCTCTCCCGCTGCGGAGCACAGGCTCCAGATGCGCAGGCTCAGCAGCTTTGGCTCGCGGGCCCAATTGCTCCGCGGCATGCGGGATCCTCCCAGACCAGGGATCGAACCCGTGGCCCCTGCCTTGGCAGGCAGACTCTCAACCACTGCACCACCAGGGAAGCCCCATCCCGTGTCTTTTTGATTCTGACTTTCACAGGTGAAAGGCCCAATAGTGGGACTTCCGGATCATATGGTGACTCAATTTTTACCTTTAAATGCGCTGCCATTCTGTTCCTATTATTGGCCGTTACCAGTTTACATCCCACTTAGACCGAGAGGTTACGCTATTCTCCACAACTTCTTCAACATCTATTGTTTGTAGACTTTTTGCTGATGGTCATTCTGACTGGTGTGAGGTGATACCTTTGTGTAGATTGGATTTGCATGCGTCTCATATTTCCTGATGTTTTGCGTTTATCAGTGTCCTTTTCACTTTTTTTTTAAGATTGAGCGAAACGTACAACTTCTAACTGCCTTCTTGAAAAATTTGCTGCGTTTGGATTTTTTTGGCCATTCCCTTCCCCAGGACATTTTTTGAGGGCATGAGTCATTTACAGCCCTGCAGTCCTTGTGAATATTAGTGACCATTAGCAGTAGATTTAAAGCTGCTGTTTGAGGAAACGGCTTTTGGGTGGCAGGATTTCTACGTTGCCAACTCTGCTTGCTAGGGAAACAGAACTTCGCTGCAAGTTGTGGTTTTAGGTTGCAGATTAGAGTGGAATGTGCCAGGACAAACCCCCATAAGTTTAACCTCCGTAATTCTTGTCTGTCTCTTTAAGTTGTAGTTTTTATCAGAGCAAATTTGATTGAAAAAAAATTTTTTTTTGTAGGAGTACAGAATCTTGTTCATTTACACATATACCTATATTTATTGATCTTTGGGTCCTTTTCCATGTAGGTTGTTACAGAGTGTTGAGTAGACCACTCTTGGTATTCCATAGGTCTTTGGGGATTATATATTTTATATGTATTAGTATATGTGTGTTAACCCCAATATCCTAATTTATCCATTCCTCACACGTTTTCTTTGGCTTAACCATAAGTTTGTCTTCTCAATCTGAGATTGCCTTTCTCTATGGAAATATGTTCATTTTTATGAATTTTCAGATAACATAAGGGACATCATAGGGCATTTGTCTTTCTCATTCTGACTTACTTCACGTTGTGTGATTATCTCTAGGCTCCTCTGTGGTGCTGCATATGCCATTCTTTTATTTTTTTCCGTGACGGATATTCCATTCTGTCCATATTACCACTTCTTCTTTGTCCATTCATCTGATTATGGACCTTTTTTGTGTTTCCATGTCTTGGCTATTTCAGTATTGCTGCAGTGCACATTTGCCTGCCTCTGTCTTTCCGATTCTTGTGGTCTTAGGTTATAGGCCCAAAAGGTGCCCTGCCGCATCATATGGTAGCTCAATTTTTACGTTTTAAAGCAGCTCCGTTCAGTTTTCGTTAGTGCTGTTACCACTTTACATTCCACCAGCATCTAGAAATTACAGAGTTCTCTAAAAGCCCTTAGCATTTATAGTTTGTAGACTTTTTGCTGATGGTCATTTGACTGGTGTGAGCTGAAACGTTTTCACGTTGGATTTGCATGTGGCTAATAATTCCTTATACTGAACTTTAGGCATGTCCTCTTTTTTCTTTTCCTTCTTTTTTAAAGAGTGACTACAACTTCCCTCTTCGTATTGACTTCTTGAAAAAGTTGTAATGTGTAGAATTTTCTTGCCTATTCCCTACCCCAGGGCATTTGTTGAGGGCAGGTGTCATTTACAGCCCTGCAGTCCTTGTGACTATTAAGCAACCATTAGCACTTGGTTTAAAGCTGCTGTTATGGGAAACAACCACAAGGCGGCAGCATTATTACGTTCTCAACGCTTGTTACTAGTGCAAAAGAGTCTTCCTGAAAGTAGTGTTCCAAGGTTGTAAATTAGAGTGGAATGTGCTGGGACAAGCCCCCAGAAGTTTATGTCACCTTACTTATGTTTGTTTTTTAAATTTAATTTCTATTTCTTATCGGAGTAAATTTGATTAGAGTGTTGTGGTTTTCTGGCTGTACAGAATCTGCTCAATGATTCATACATATGTCTGGTCATCTTCGGATCCTGTTACCTTGTATGTTATTACAGAAAGTTGAGTAGACCTCCCTTGGTATTTGGTAGGTGTTTTGTCTTTATATATTTTATATGTATTGGTGAGTATATAATTCATATGGTTTATATGTTATATGTTTATATACATTTAACATACATTAGTATATCTGTGTTAGCCCCATAGTCCTAATTTATCCATCCTCCCACCTTTCATTTTGGCTAACCATTAGTTTGTTTTATAAGTCTGTGAGTGTCTTTTTCTGTGAAAATATGTTTATTGGTAGCAACCTTAGGCTAACATGTATACAAGATATCATAGGATATTTATCATTCCCTCTTGACTTACTTAAGCTAATATGATTATTTCTAGGCTCATGTGTAGTCCTGAAAACGGCATTGTTCATTTTTTTCCCGAGGCTACTCTTCCATTCGGTATGTGTACCACTTCTTCTGTGTCCATTTATCTGTTGATGGACATTTTGTTTGCTTCCATGTCTTGGCTATTGTAAATACTGCTGCAATACACGATTTTCCATCCCGTGTCTTTTTTTTTTTAAGATTTTTTTTTAAAATTAATTAATTAATTTATTTATTTATTTTTGGCTGTGCTGGTCCCTTGTTTCTGTGCGAGGGCTTTCTCCAGTTGCGGCAAGTGGGGGCCACTCCTCATCACGGTGCGCGGGCCTCCCACCATCGCGGCCTCTCCCGCTGCGGAGCACAGGCTCCAGATGCGCAGGCTCAGCAGCTTTGGCTCGCGGGCCCAATTGCTCCGCGGCATGCGGGATCCTCCCAGACCAGGGATCGAACCCGTGGCCCCTGCCTTGGCAGGCAGACTCTCAACCACTGCACCACCAGGGAAGCCCCATCCCGTGTCTTTTTGATTCTGACTTTCACAGGTGAAAGGCCCAATAGTGGGACTTCCGGATCATATGGTGACTCAATTTTTACCTTTAAATGCGCTGCCATTCTGTTCCTATTATTGGCCGTTACCAGTTTACATCCCACTTAGACCGAGAGGTTACGCTATTCTCCACAACTTCTTCAACATCTATTGTTTGTAGACTTTTTGCTGATGGTCATTCTGACTGGTGTGAGGTGATACCTTTGTGTAGATTGGATTTGCATGCGTCTCATATTTCCTGATGTTTTGCGTTTATCAGTGTCCTTTTCACTTTTTTTTTAAGATTGAGCGAAACGTACAACTTCTAACTGCCTTCTTGAAAAATTTGCTGCGTTTGGATTTTTTTGGCCATTCCCTTCCCCAGGACATTTTTTGAGGGCATGAGTCATTTACAGCCCTGCAGTCCTTGTGAATATTAGTGACCATTAGCAGTAGATTTAAAGCTGCTGTTTGAGGAAACGGCTTTTGGGTGGCAGGATTTCTACGTTGCCAACTCTGCTTGCTAGGGAAACAGAACTTCGCTGCAAGTTGTGGTTTTAGGTTGCAGATTAGAGTGGAATGTGCCAGGACAAACCCCCATAAGTTTAACCTCCGTAATTCTTGTCTGTCTCTTTAAGTTGTAGTTTTTATCAGAGCAAATTTGATTGAAAAAAAATTTTTTTTTGTAGGAGTACAGAATCTTGTTCATTTACACATATACCTATATTTATTGATCTTTGGGTCCTTTTCCATGTAGGTTGTTACAGAGTGTTGAGTAGACCACTCTTGGTATTCCATAGGTCTTTGGGGATTATATATTTTATATGTATTAGTATATGTGTGTTAACCCCAATATCCTAATTTATCCATTCCTCACACGTTTTCTTTGGCTTAACCATAAGTTTGTCTTCTCAATCTGAGATTGCCTTTCTCTATGGAAATATGTTCATTTTTATGAATTTTCAGATAACATAAGGGACATCATAGGGCATTTGTCTTTCTCATTCTGACTTACTTCACGTTGTGTGATTATCTCTAGGCTCCTCTGTGGTGCTGCATATGCCATTCTTTTATTTTTTTCCGTGACGGATATTCCATTCTGTCCATATTACCACTTCTTCTTTGTCCATTCATCTGATTATGGACCTTTTTTGTGTTTCCATGTCTTGGCTATTTCAGTATTGCTGCAGTGCACATTTGCCTGCCTCTGTCTTTCCGATTCTTGTGGTCTTAGGTTATAGGCCCAAAAGGTGCCCTGCCGCATCATATGGTAGCTCAATTTTTACGTTTTAAAGCAGCTCCGTTCAGTTTTCGTTAGTGCTGTTACCACTTTACATTCCACCAGCATCTAGAAATTACAGAGTTCTCTAAAAGCCCTTAGCATTTATAGTTTGTAGACTTTTTGCTGATGGTCATTTGACTGGTGTGAGCTGAAACGTTTTCACGTTGGATTTGCATGTGGCTAATAATTCCTTATACTGAACTTTAGGCATGTCCTCTTTTTTCTTTTCCTTCTTTTTTAAAGAGTGACTACAACTTCCCTCTTCGTATTGACTTCTTGAAAAAGTTGTAATGTGTAGAATTTTCTTGCCTATTCCCTACCCCAGGGCATTTGTTGAGGGCAGGTGTCATTTACAGCCCTGCAGTCCTTGTGACTATTAAGCAACCATTAGCACTTGGTTTAAAGCTGCTGTTATGGGAAACAACCACAAGGCGGCAGCATTATTACGTTCTCAACGCTTGTTACTAGTGCAAAAGAGTCTTCCTGAAAGTAGTGTTCCAAGGTTGTAAATTAGAGTGGAATGTGCTGGGACAAGCCCCCAGAAGTTTATGTCACCTTACTTATGTTTGTTTTTTAAATTTAATTTCTATTTCTTATCGGAGTAAATTTGATTAGAGTGTTGTGGTTTTCTGGCTGTACAGAATCTGCTCAATGATTCATACATATGTCTGGTCATCTTCGGATCCTGTTACCTTGTATGTTATTACAGAAAGTTGAGTAGACCTCCCTTGGTATTTGGTAGGTGTTTTGTCTTTATATATTTTATATGTATTGGTGAGTATATAATTCATATGGTTTATATGTTATATGTTTATATACATTTAACATACATTAGTATATCTGTGTTAGCCCCATAGTCCTAATTTATCCATCCTCCCACCTTTCATTTTGGCTAACCATTAGTTTGTTTTATAAGTCTGTGAGTGTCTTTTTCTGTGAAAATATGTTTATTGGTAGCAACCTTAGGCTAACATGTATACAAGATATCATAGGATATTTATCATTCCCTCTTGACTTACT
This sequence comes from Balaenoptera borealis, assembly GCF_965194805.1. NCBI lineage: Eukaryota > Metazoa > Chordata > Mammalia > Artiodactyla > Balaenopteridae > Balaenoptera > Balaenoptera borealis. The sequence continues at coordinate 5,388 of NW_028123909.1, read as the reverse complement.
TAAGCTAATATGATTATTTCTAGGCTCATGTGTAGTCCTGAAAACGGCATTGTTCATTTTTTTCCCGAGGCTACTCTTCCATTCGGTATGTGTACCACTTCTTCTGTGTCCATTTATCTGTTGATGGACATTTTGTTTGCTTCCATGTCTTGGCTATTGTAAATACTGCTGCAATACACGATTTTCCATCCCGTGTCTTTTTTTTTTTAAGATTTTTTTTTAAAATTAATTAATTAATTTATTTATTTATTTTTGGCTGTGCTGGTTCCTTGTTTCTGTGCGAGGGCTTTCTCCAGTTGCGGCAAGTGGGGGCCACTCCTCATCACGGTGCGCGGGCCTCCCACCATCGCGGCCTCTCCCGCTGCGGAGCACAGGCTCCAGATGCGCAGGCTCAGCAGCTTTGGCTCGCGGGCCCAATTGCTCCGCGGCATGCGGGATCCTCCCAGACCAGGGATCGAACCCGTGGCCCCTGCCTTGGCAGGCAGACTCTCAACCACTGCACCACCAGGGAAGCCCCATCCCGTGTCTTTTTGATTCTGACTTTCACAGGTGAAAGGCCCAATAGTGGGACTTCCGGATCATATGGTGACTCAATTTTTACCTTTAAATGCGCTGCCATTCTGTTCCTATTATTGGCCGTTACCAGTTTACATCCCACTTAGACCGAGAGGTTACGCTATTCTCCACAACTTCTTCAACATCTATTGTTTGTAGGCTTTTTGCTGATGGTCATTCTGACTGGTGTGAGGTGATACCTTTGTGTAGATTGGATTTGCATGCGTCTCATATTTCCTGATGTTTTGCGTTTATCAGTGTCCTTTTCACTTTTTTTTTAAGATTGAGCGAAACGTACAACTTCTAACTGCCTTCTTGAAAAATTTGCTGCGTTTGGATTTTTTTGGCCATTCCCTTCCCCAGGACATTTTTTGAGGGCATGAGTCATTTACAGCCCTGCAGTCCTTGTGAATATTAGTGACCATTAGCAGTAGATTTAAAGCTGCTGTTTGAGGAAACGGCTTTTGGGTGGCAGGATTTCTACGTTGCCAACTCTGCTTGCTAGGGAAACAGAACTTCGCTGCAAGTTGTGGTTTTAGGTTGCAGATTAGAGTGGAATGTGCCAGGACAAACCCCCATAAGTTTAACCTCCGTAATTCTTGTCTGTCTCTTTAAGTTGTAGTTTTTATCAGAGCAAATTTGATTGAAAAAAAATTTTTTTTTGTAGGAGTACAGAATCTTGTTCATTTACACATATACCTATATTTATTGATCTTTGGGTCCTTTTCCATGTAGGTTGTTACAGAGTGTTGAGTAGACCACTCTTGGTATTCCATAGGTCTTTGGGGATTATATATTTTATATGTATTAGTATATGTGTGTTAACCCCAATATCCTAATTTATCCATTCCTCACACGTTTTCTTTGGCTTAACCATAAGTTTGTCTTCTCAATCTGAGATTGCCTTTCTCTATGGAAATATGTTCATTTTTATGAATTTTCAGATAACATAAGGGACATCATAGGGCATTTGTCTTTCTCATTCTGACTTACTTCACGTTGTGTGATTATCTCTAGGCTCCTCTGTGGTGCTGCATATGCCATTCTTTTATTTTTTTCCGTGACGGATATTCCATTCTGTCCATATTACCACTTCTTCTTTGTCCATTCATCTGATTATGGACCTTTTTTGTGTTTCCATGTCTTGGCTATTTCAGTATTGCTGCAGTGCACATTTGCCTGCCTCTGTCTTTCCGATTCTTGTGGTCTTAGGTTATAGGCCCAAAAGGTGCCCTGCCGCATCATATGGTAGCTCAATTTTTACGTTTTAAAGCAGCTCCGTTCAGTTTTCGTTAGTGCTGTTACCACTTTACATTCCACCAGCATCTAGAAATTACAGAGTTCTCTAAAAGCCCTTAGCATTTATAGTTTGTAGACTTTTTGCTGATGGTCATTTGACTGGTGTGAGCTGAAACGTTTTCACGTTGGATTTGCATGTGGCTAATAATTCCTTATGCTGAACTTTAGGCATGTCCTCTTTTTTCTTTTCCTTCTTTTTTAAAGAGTGACTACAACTTCCCTCTTCGTATTGACTTCTTGAAAAAGTTGTAATGTGTAGAATTTTCTTGCCTATTCCCTACCCCAGGGCATTTGTTGAGGGCAGGTGTCATTTACAGCCCTGCAGTCCTTGTGACTATTAAGCAACCATTAGCACTTGGTTTAAAGCTGCTGTTATGGGAAACAACCACAAGGCGGCAGCATTATTACGTTCTCAACGCTTGTTACTAGTGCAAAAGAGTCTTCCTGAAAGTAGTGTTCCAAGGTTGTAAATTAGAGTGGAATGTGCTGGGACAAGCCCCCAGAAGTTTATGTCACCTTACTTATGTTTGTTTTTTAAATTTAATTTCTATTTCTTATCGGAGTAAATTTGATTAGAGTGTTGTGGTTTTCTGGCTGTACAGAATCTGCTCAATGATTCATACATATGTCTGGTCATCTTCGGATCCTGTTACCTTGTATGTTATTACAGAAAGTTGAGTAGACCTCCCTTGGTATTTGGTAGGTGTTTTGTCTTTATATATTTTATATGTATTGGTGAGTATATAATTCATATGGTTTATATGTTATATGTTTATATACATTTAACATACATTAGTATATCTGTGTTAGCCCCATAGTCCTAATTTATCCATCCTCCCACCTTTCATTTTGGCTAACCATTAGTTTGTTTTATAAGTCTGTGAGTGTCTTTTTCTGTGAAAATATGTTTATTGGTAGCAACCTTAGGCTAACATGTATACAAGATATCATAGGATATTTATCATTCCCTCTTGACTTACTTAAGCTAATATGATTATTTCTAGGCTCATGTGTAGTCCTGAAAACGGCATTGTTCATTTTTTTCCCGAGGCTACTCTTCCATTCGGTATGTGTACCACTTCTTCTGTGTCCATTTATCTGTTGATGGACATTTTGTTTGCTTCCATGTCTTGGCTATTGTAAATACTGCTGCAATACACGATTTTCCATCCCGTGTCTTTTTTTTTTTAAGATTTTTTTTTAAAATTAATTAATTAATTTATTTATTTATTTTTGGCTGTGCTGGTTCCTTGTTTCTGTGCGAGGGCTTTCTCCAGTTGCGGCAAGTGGGGGCCACTCCTCATCACGGTGCGCGGGCCTCCCACCATCGCGGCCTCTCCCGCTGCGGAGCACAGGCTCCAGATGCGCAGGCTCAGCAGCTTTGGCTCGCGGGCCCAATTGCTCCGCGGCATGCGGGATCCTCCCAGACCAGGGATCGAACCCGTGGCCCCTGCCTTGGCAGGCAGACTCTCAACCACTGCACCACCAGGGAAGCCCCATCCCGTGTCTTTTTGATTCTGACTTTCACAGGTGAAAGGCCCAATAGTGGGACTTCCGGATCATATGGTGACTCAATTTTTACCTTTAAATGCGCTGCCATTCTGTTCCTATTATTGGCCGTTACCAGTTTACATCCCACTTAGACCGAGAGGTTACGCTATTCTCCACAACTTCTTCAACATCTATTGTTTGTAGACTTTTTGCTGATGGTCATTCTGACTGGTGTGAGGTGATACCTTTGTGTAGATTGGATTTGCATGCGTCTCATATTTCCTGATGTTTTGCGTTTATCAGTGTCCTTTTCACTTTTTTTTTAAGATTGAGCGAAACGTACAACTTCTAACTGCCTTCTTGAAAAATTTGCTGCGTTTGGATTTTTTTGGCCATTCCCTTCCCCAGGACATTTTTTGAGGGCATGAGTCATTTACAGCCCTGCAGTCCTTGTGAATATTAGTGACCATTAGCAGTAGATTTAAAGCTGCTGTTTGAGGAAACGGCTTTTGGGTGGCAGGATTTCTACGTTGCCAACTCTGCTTGCTAGGGAAACAGAACTTCGCTGCAAGTTGTGGTTTTAGGTTGCAGATTAGAGTGGAATGTGCCAGGACAAACCCCCATAAGTTTAACCTCCGTAATTCTTGTCTGTCTCTTTAAGTTGTAGTTTTTATCAGAGCAAATTTGATTGAAAAAAAATTTTTTTTTGTAGGAGTACAGAATCTTGTTCATTTACACATATACCTATATTTATTGATCTTTGGGTCCTTTTCCATGTAGGTTGTTACAGAGTGTTGAGTAGACCACTCTTGGTATTCCATAGGTCTTTGGGGATTATATATTTTATATGTATTAGTATATGTGTGTTAACCCCAATATCCTAATTTATCCATTCCTCACACGTTTTCTTTGGCTTAACCATAAGTTTGTCTTCTCAATCTGAGATTGCCTTTCTCTATGGAAATATGTTCATTTTTATGAATTTTCAGATAACATAAGGGACATCATAGGGCATTTGTCTTTCTCATTCTGACTTACTTCACGTTGTGTGATTATCTCTAGGCTCCTCTGTGGTGCTGCATATGCCATTCTTTTATTTTTTTCCGTGACGGATATTCCATTCTGTCCATATTACCACTTCTTCTTTGTCCATTCATCTGATTATGGACCTTTTTTGTGTTTCCATGTCTTGGCTATTTCAGTATTGCTGCAGTGCACATTTGCCTGCCTCTGTCTTTCCGATTCTTGTGGTCTTAGGTTATAGGCCCAAAAGGTGCCCTGCCGCATCATATGGTAGCTCAATTTTTACGTTTTAAAGCAGCTCCGTTCAGTTTTCGTTAGTGCTGTTACCACTTTACATTCCACCAGCATCTAGAAATTACAGAGTTCTCTAAAAGCCCTTAGCATTTATAGTTTGTAGACTTTTTGCTGATGGTCATTTGACTGGTGTGAGCTGAAACGTTTTCACGTTGGATTTGCATGTGGCTAATAATTCCTTATGCTGAACTTTAGGCATGTCCTCTTTTTTCTTTTCCTTCTTTTTTAAAGAGTGACTACAACTTCCCTCTTCGTATTGACTTCTTGAAAAAGTTGTAATGTGTAGAATTTTCTTGCCTATTCCCTACCCCAGGGCATTTGTTGAGGGCAGGTGTCATTTACAGCCCTGCAGTCCTTGTGACTATTAAGCAACCATTAGCACTTGGTTTAAAGCTGCTGTTATGGGAAACAACCACAAGGCGGCAGCATTATTACGTTCTCAACGCTTGTTACTAGTGCAAAAGAGTCTTCCTGAAAGTAGTGTTCCAAGGTTGTAAATTAGAGTGGAATGTGCTGGGACAAGCCCCCAGAAGTTTATGTCACCTTACTTATGTTTGTTTTTTAAATTTAATTTCTATTTCTTATCGGAGTAAATTTGATTAGAGTGTTGTGGTTTTCTGGCTGTACAGAATCTGCTCAATGATTCATACATATGTCTGGTCATCTTCGGATCCTGTTACCTTGTATGTTATTACAGAAAGTTGAGTAGACCTCCCTTGGTATTTG